>NC_044981.1:111806130-112481416 GCF_008728515.1 Papio anubis | reverse complement strand
GTCATAGGGAGGATATTACGGGTGATTGCTGATTTCAACCACATATGACTTTCCGGGAATGTTATCTCCTGGGGGTTTCAATTTCCACCCCGCTGCCTCCTTTCCGGGTTCTGCTCCAAGGGCACCTGCTGCGCCTGAGCTCCCGACCCGAGTCCTGCTGAGTGGAGACCCCGGAGTGGGTTCCGCGCTGCTGGCCGATGCCCCCGGGCCTCCGGGTCCACAGCCTCCGGACAAAACGACCATTGGAAGACCTGGGAGGACTCACTGGTCACGGCAAGGGAAAGGCGGCTCCCGTGTCAGGAGGACCCAGGAAATGCGGGGCCTGGTGGCGTGAGGAGCACGAGGTTCCTCCCTCATTCTCAAGGCAACTTTGCCACCGGCTCAGTGTGGAGACGTCGCGGTCCCGCTCGGATCCGTGGGGCTCTGACAGTGTGGCCCCTGCGAGGACCCCCCATCCTCCTTGCCCTGGAGCTGCTGCGGGAGGGCGCCCGGGACGCACTAGGTACTGAGTATCCAGGGTCCGGCAGGGGCTTCCCGTGGTCGCCTCCCTGACCCCGCTGCTCGCGGTCCAGGGCTGCTGGTTTCTCCGTTGTGCTGGGGGCCCCCGAGCGTGGACGTCGTAGGGCAGAGAAAACCTTGGGCTGGATGGAACAGAAGGCGACTCTAGGTCTCCTGCTCTCTGTCCTGTAAGGAACGCAGGCCCCACCCCCTCCACCCTCACCGTGTTTTGGGTCAGCCATTCCAGCGGGGTGAGGCGTCCCCTTGTGGGTGCCATTGGCATTTCCCTGAAGACTGTGGACACTGAACACCTTTTCCTGGGCTCACTGCCATTTGCATTCTTCTTCTGATGCCAGTGGGCAAGGGGAGGTCCCCAAACGCTGGTGGGACCTCGACTCCAGCCAGTGTCCAGACTCTTGACACTGCCGGGGAAGTGAATTCAAGAACCAGTAGGAAATAGAGAAAGGACGGAGATTTATTGTAAAAGGAAAAGTACACAATCAAGTAAAGGGAGTGCGGGAGGACCCAAGAGACAGGCAGGTGCAAGGGGGTTTGGGGCTGCCACCTTTATGGTTTTCTTTAACCTAGGAGTGGAATATTCATGAAAATTCCTGGGAGAAGGTTGAGATTTCTCAGAACTGTGGTGCCCGCATTTTTACACCAATTATGGGTATTCTGGGAAATGCTAGCGGGCTGGCTGGTGTGGGTTTAGTATGTTAACCAGCATATAATGAGGTGCTGGGTGAAACCTAGGTCACATTCAGGGCCATGCTGGGTCCACTCATTCTTACACAGCTTGGTCCACACGCTGTTTTTCAGCATCTTATCTGCCCAGAGCCTCTGCAGATATTTCAACAGATTCCTTTTGCTAGTCACCTGCAACAGCTGCCTAAAATTTTCTATTCATGCCGGGCGCGGTGGCTCACACCTGTAATCCCAGCACTTTGGGAGGCCGAGGGGGGTGGATCACGAGGTCAGGAGATCGAGACCATCCTGGATAACACAGGTGAAACCCCATCTCTACTAAAAATACCAAAAAAGTTAGTCGGGTGTGGTGGTGGGCGCCTGTAGTCCCAGCTACTCCGGAGGCTGAGGCAGGAGAATGGCGTGAACCCGGGAGGCGGAGCTTGCAGTGAGCGGAGACCGTGCCACTGCACTCCAACCTGGGGGACAGAGCAAGACTCCGTCTCAAAAAAAAAAAAAAAAAAAAAGCAAAAAAAACCCCGAAAAAACAAAAAAACAAAAAACAACAAAAAATTTTTCTATTCATTTGCGACCACCGTGCAGTTTACCTGTCTCACTTTGGAGAAATGTCTATTCAAATTCCTTGCATATATTTAAACTGGGCTATTTTCACTTTATAATATTGAGTTGTAAGAGTTCTTTCTACATTCAGGATACCAGTCCCTTACCAGATATATGATTTTCAGATATTTTCTCCCATTCTGTAGGTTTTTTTTAACTTTCGAAATGTAGTTCTTTTTGAAGCACAAAAGTTTTATATTTGCATGAAATGAAATTCAACTACCTTTTATTTTGCCATTTGTGCTATTGGCATACGGTACTTAAGAAGCCTTTGCCACCATGCGCCGTGACTCACACCTGTAATCCCAACACTTTGGGAGGCTGAGGTGGGCAGATCACCTAAGGTGGGAAGTTTGAGACCAGCCTGACCAACATGGACAAACCATGTTGGTCTCTACTAAAAATACAAAATTAGCTGGGCATGGTGGCTCATGCCTGTAATCCCAGCTACTGGGGAGGCTGAGGCATGAGAATTGCTTGAACCCAGGAGCCGGAGGTTGCGGTGAGCCGAGCCAAGATTGTGCCATTGCACTCTAGCCTGGGCAACAAGAGGAAAAATCCATATTAAAAAAAAAAAAAAAAGAAGAAGAAGAAGAAGTCTTTGCCAAATCCAGGGTCACAAAAATTCACTGCTCTTTTTTCTTCTGAGACTCTCATAGTTTCATGTCTTAGGTGGACATCTGCCATTCATCTAGAGCTAGTTTTCGTGTGTGCTGTAAGGAAGGGGTCTGCCTCATTCTTCTGCATGTGGCATCCGGTTGTCCCAACACCATTCACTGTAGTGTAGGATGCACCTGCACAACCTCCTGTCCCTATCTTCTGTACCTGGAGTCAGAAGTGTATCAGAAGTGCTCCCAGGGTTTCTCCCAATGAAATCCCCTCATGTGAATCCCATGTAGGCACTTGCTTCTCAGAGGACCTGGATTAAGGAGTGGATTCATCACAGGAAATGATATTTCATGAGATGGAACATTCTGGGAATACTGACACTCGGCAGACCTCTTACTAAATCAAAAGTAAGAAATTGCATGATTTGGTCATTTGGGTCCCACAAGTCTTCTGTCAACTTAGCTTTTTGGTGTTTAATTTTTTAAAATTATTTCTTATGTTGCTGTTGTTGTTGTTATTGTTGTTTTCTTTGAGACAGGCTCTCACTCTGTCACCCAGTCTGGAGTGCAGTGGCACCACCATGACTCACAGCAACCTCAAACTCCCAGGCTCAAGTAATCCTCCTGCCTTAGCCTTCTGAGAAGCTGGGACTACAGTCACGTGCTACTGCACTTGGTCAATTTTTAAAATTTTCTGTAGAGACAGGGTCTCACCCTGTTGCCATGGCTGATCTTCAACTCCTAGTCTTAAACAGTCCTCCAGCATTGGCCTCCCAAAGTTCTGGGGTTACAGGCATGAGTCACCACTCGTGGCCCAAAAAGTTCTTGCTTTTTACTTTTCACATGTTGTATGACATTATGTAGATTTAGAAAATACTGAATAAATAATTTGGGCAATGCTATACAATAAAATGTTTTCTTCAGTCACAGCTTCCTAAAAATTGAAGTGGCATTAAAATGTTGTACACTTGTCAAATCTCAAAGAAGTTTCAGATCTTTAGGGTGATTCTGACCTCTCATTTTGGTTGACACAATAATCCATAAAAACAAGTAAAGCGTGCACTCTGATCTGGAAGGCGTAGGGAGGTGAAAGTATTGATAACCCAAAGTGACAGCCTCTTTTATAGACATGATCCTGCCTAAATTTCTCACGCCCCACAAAAGAGGGTCCTGAACTCCCTGCTTCTCCAGAGCTCCCTGCAGTCCTTGAAGCACTCTCTGGCTGTCTCTGCAAGTGGCTGAACAGCTCCTCCTCTGTGGGGCTGCGGAGGCTCCAAGTCCCCTAGACCCAGGGGCTGTCATGCTCACCAGGTCCCACCAAGGGTGCACCCCACCATGGGTGGTGGAGGAGACCAGGTGTAGCTGCTCCTGCCCCTACCCCCCTCCTGACTGGCCAATCTTAACAGGAGGAAGGAGTAGGGATGAGTGCAGCCATGGAGGTTGGTGCTGGGAAGAACAGAAATGAAGACCTTTGTCGAATCCCTTAAATGATGGGGATCCCTTTCTGAGTTCTAGCAGCTGTAGGGTAGTCTGATGTTTGCATTCCTTTTGTGTGTCTTAAACCCTATTGTAAGGCAGCCACTGTGCTAGGTGCTGGGTTTACATGTGGGTGATGGATGTGTCCAGTCCTTCAGGAACTTAGAATCCAGGGACAGAAACAAACACCCACGTGGCTGCTGCTGCTGATGTGATGTCCTTGAGGTGGTTGAGGCTGAGAGGACAGAAGAGGGGGTGACTCATTCTGCCTGGGGAGTTGCATGGAGGCTTCTTGAGAGGTGGCATTTCAGACTATTCTTGTAGGAATAGGAAGAATCAGCGTGGCCAGATGGGAGAAGACAGGGCACATGGCAGAGGGACAATCATGAGGAGGAGGCCTGGGGGTCCAAATATCACAGAAGTTTGGGGAGCTGTGAGAAGTCTGCAATAATGAACCCTCAGTTACTGGGGTAGACTCTTTCCACAGGGAGGAGGGAATGTCAGAAGGGAGGATAGGTTAGGGGGATGAACAGGAAACTCCTCAATTCACCATTCATACATATACATATAGCATATGCTACCACACACACAGACACATGCACACACACACAAGCATACATACGCTAACACATATACACACACACACACACCTACAGACACATGCACACACACTCACACAAACACACAGGCACACACATGCTAACACATATATGCAAACACACACACCCCTACAGACACATGCACACACACAAACACACAGGCACACACGCGCACGGGACAAACTGGGTGACAAGGAGCTTGGCACAAACTCACTGTGAGAAAACACTCTGGGATTACTGAAATATTTGAAGAATGAGCCTTGGAGTCACTTTCAGCAGAGATGATAGCCGCCTTTTTCTGCTGTTCAGACCATATTTTGAGGGTTCCGCCTCCTGCGGGAATGCTCACCCCCATGAAGTCAGGACTCACATGTCACCTTTTTTAGAGACCTTCCTGTTCAGGCTACTGAGGACCTGGGGGCTCCTTTCCCGCTCTTCCTCCCCACAACCTTGTTCCCCACCCCCTGAATCATCTGTCATCTTCCTACGTCCGATGCAATGCACCTGCTCATTATGTTCACCTGTTGTTCCCACTGGAGCAAGGATTTTGTCTGTTTTCTTCAGAGAAGCATCCACAGCAGTCCATTGTTGGTGCTGAGGCTGTACTTGCCATGTGAGTGAATAAATGAGAGGCAGTGATTGAGGCAGGCGCCTCTTTCTTGTTCATTTGTTCACTACACTTTAGATAGTAACGTAGGACATGGTGGGACCAGTGTTTTCTGGGCACAATAACTCAGAATATATTGTGAAGACAAGAAGTAGAAAGAAATGTTAGGTGGAAGAATATGAATTTTCAAGAATATGAATTCCCAGCTGGGAAGAGTGAGAAGAAAAACTCAGGAAAGGGGCAAGGTTGGCTTAGTCGTAGCTAACATGGTGGAGAAACGCAGCTTTCTGTGATAGAGGGCCTGAGCTGTTAGATTTCTCTGCAATGCAGAGACCACCCCCACAACCTGCGCTGTGTCCTCCTCTCTCCCGAGGCAGAATGCAGCTCTTGTGCCTTCAGGGCCAAGGAAGCCACAGTCCCAGGCCAGAAAAAGGGCTGAGGTGGACAGTGGGAAAGGAGGGGGTGGGTGCAGCAGGGGATGCCTGGCAGCAATGACTTCCTGAGGGTAAAGAAAAAATGTCACTTGAGTATGGGAAAAAAAGAAGGATATAAAGAACAAGGTGGAAATCATCTGAAATTTCATTATGCGCAGCTTAATGTTAGGGTTTAAGTACAATCATATGTAATTTTTATAAAATTGTGATCATACACCTTAGAATTATTTTAAATGACTTAAAATCATTTTAAATATTTAAATTATTTTAAATCATTTTAAATGAGAATTTATTTTTTAGAGCAGGGTTAGAGTTCATAGTGCAGAGTTCTCTCTTGCCCCTGTCAGTTAAACCCACTTTTTTTGGGCCTCATGTCATTTTTTAAATTTATTCATTTTTATTTATTTTACTATTCTTGGATACATGTGCAGAACGTGCAGGTTTGTTACGTACGTATACATGTGTCATGGTGGTTTGCTGCACCTATCAACCTGTCATCTAGGTTTTAAGCCTCACATGCATTAGGTATTTGTCCCAATGCTCTCCCTCCCCTTACCCCCTACTCACCCCCCGACAGGCCCCAATGTGTGATTTTCCCCTCCCTGTGCCCATGTGTTCTCACTGGTCAACTCTCACTTATGAGTGATAACATTCAGTGTTTGGTTTTCTGTTCCTGTGTTAGTTTGCTGAAAATGATGGTTTCAAGCTTCATCCATGTCCCTGCATAGGACATGTACTCATTCTTTTTATGGCTGCATAGTATTCCATGGTGAATATGTGCCACATTTTATTTATCCAGTCTATCATTGATGGGCATTTGTGTTGGTTCTAAGTCTTTGCTATTGTAAATAGTGCTGCAATAAATATACATGTTCATGTGTCTTTATAACAGAATGATTTATAATCCTTTGTGTATATACCCAGTAATGAAATTGCTGGGTGAAATGGTATGACTGGTTCTAGATCCTTGAGGAATCACCACACTGTCTTCCACAATGGTTGAACTAATTTACACTCCCACCCACAATGTAAAAGCATTCCTATTTCTCCACATCCTCATCAGAATATTTATTCATTTTTAATTTCAATTTTCATTATAGATTAAGGAGTACACATGCAGGTTTGTTACATGGGTCAATTGTGGGAGGCAACAGCTTGGGGTCTCAATGATCCCAGACAATGAGCATTGTAACCAGTGGTTGGTTCTCCAGCCCATGTGCTCCTCCTCACTCCCCTGGCTAGTGATCTCCAGTGTCTGTGGTTGCCATCTTTACATTTTGTGTATTCAATATTTAGCTCCCACTTATAAACAGGAACCTGCGGTATGCAGTTGCCTACTCTTGTGTTAGGTCACCTAGGATAATGGTCTCCAGCTCCATCCATGTTGCTGAAAAGGACGTGATTTTGTTGTCTTTCGTGGCTGTATAGATTTCCATAATACATACGTACCACGTTTTCTTCACTACATTTACTGTTGCTGGGCAATTAGATTGATTCCGTGTCCTTGCTAGTGAGAATAGCACTGCAATGAACAATATGGGTCTATTTGATTGAATAGATTATTTTATTTAGGTATATCCCCAGCAGTGGAACTGCGGGTCACATAGTTCTACTTTAAGTTCTTTGTGCTGTCTCTGATTTTTTTCAGCAATGTTTTGTAGTTTTCTTGGAAAGATTTTTCATCTCTTTGGTTATATGAACTACTAGGCATGTCATTTTTTTTTTGTGGCTGTTGTAAATGCGATTGTGTTCTTGCTTTCATTCTCGGCTGGAATGTTATTGGTGTATAAGAATGCTCCTGATTGTATACATTGATTTTGTATCCTGAAACTTTACTGAATTGATGTATCAGTTCCAGGAGCCTTTTGACAGGGTCTTTAGGGTTTACTATATATGGAATCACATCATTGGCAAAGAGAGATGTTTGACTTTTTCTTTTCCTGTTTGAAAGCCCTTTCTTTCCTTCACTTGCCGATTGCTCTGGCTAGAATTTTTTTGTCCCCAGTACACTCTGCTCTCAATCAAATAGGCTGAAGAGCAGTCTCGTGTTCTGTGATCAACAAGTTTATTAAAACATTCCATGCAGATGAAGCTCTATACCTGTTGCAAGCCAAGGTTTCTCCTCTTTGGAAAGACTGTCTGGGCACCCAGGCGAGTACACATATTTCCAAATTCTGCCCAGCCTGGAGGTCTCCAACCACGGTACCACCACCTTCAGGTCTCTGGGGGTTACAGCATCCACTGCAGCTCCCCTTCTGCACCTGGGGTTTTTCTTTCTGAGCCCATTCACTCTCACAGCTCTCTCATTCATTCAGTCGTTCCCTCTGCCTCCAACCACCACTTAAATCATGTTAGGTTCACCTGGTGATACAGAGAAGAATCATCCTCTGTGGGTCTGAAAAAGACTCTGGATTCCTGGTAAGTGGGTCCTGGATCCCCCTGGTTGCTGGAGAAAGTGGTGAGGACCCTTCATGGATGGGGAGGTGAGTGAGGTTTGTGTGGGTAAAAGTGCCAGGCTGAGATGGGGAACTAAAGGATGTGACTTGGGTGGTGGCAGTGAATGGTGAAGAGAGGGGTGAAAAACGTCTGCTGAGCCCCTGGGTGCAGGTGAGTGTCTGCAGCAAAGTACAGGGGAAAGATCAAGGGTAGGGAACCCTGGGGGTGCTGGAGGGCTTGTTTGGTAGACAGTGTGTGAGAGCAGACTGTGTGGTTGTTAGCGGTGTCTGTGGTCACATCTTTGCTGGATCTCCCTCCCTACTTTTTCTCTCTCTTTATTTTTACCTCTTCAAAGAGACCCCATGTTTGTGAAGGGGCCACGGCCTGGACTCAGAGCTCCAGCTCTCCTCAGGGTGGGCCTAGCATTTGCTGACTTCAGGATGGGCCACAGGGCTCATAACTGAAAAAGGAAACCTTCCCTGAGTCCTCAGCATATGCAAGGACAGGGTTCCTGGCATGATCTACTCATTTCGTCATCTGTATTCATAGCATTTGTTATTTTCCACATGTGGACATCCATGCCTAGAAAGCTGAAGAACCTCACACAAGAATATTCAGCCACAATGTCAGCTAACTTCCATTATGAATGTGTGATCTCTAGATCATGGCCATTACAGTCACCTGTGGCCACCCTATCCCCATCCTGGGCTGGCCTGCGTCTGGTGGCCAGGAGT
The DNA here is from genome assembly GCF_008728515.1 of Papio anubis. NCBI lineage: Eukaryota > Metazoa > Chordata > Mammalia > Primates > Cercopithecidae > Papio > Papio anubis. The sequence continues at coordinate 112,472,719 of NC_044981.1, read as the reverse complement.
CTGCAGCAGGGGTGAGGCAGGAGGGCCCAGGTGTGCACAGAGGCCCCTCCTCCTGTCACCTGGCTGTCCTGCCCAGGACTCTCCTGACAGCCTTCTGCCTTCTTCCTGTTCCCCCAGTCACTGGCCCAGGTCACCCAGCCTCAGGGGTGGTGCTACCAAGGCCTTCCCAGTGGCCTCCTCCCAGGACTAACCAGGGCTCCTGTCCCCAGACTTGTGCATGGGAGACTCTTGTCACACACAGATCCCTGGACCTGCCAAGCTCTGCCCCTCCCAAGTCTGAAAACTGCCCACCCCCATATGCCTGTTGTCCTCCAGACCACGTGACTCCTCCTGGACAGAGGCTCTAGTGCATCAGGCCAGAACCTTCTAGGTTCCTGTGTCCCTGCTCAGTCACAGAGGTGGCTGCCATCCCATGTCCCTGTCTTCAAGCATAGACAGGCCCTGGGCTTGGCCCAGGCCTCCTCCCCTTTCCCACAGCATCAGGACCCTGGGGATTGAAGGTCACCAGGTGCAGGTTCTCCCCACACGAAGACTATGTGGAGTGGGAGGTCTGTGCCTATTTCTTTCATTTAATTGCGAAAGGGCTAAGTGACTGGGGGAAGAGTGGGACTCAGGCTCTACCAGTCTTCACTCCAGGCTAAGCTGTCTCTAGCAGGCTGGGGCCACTGGGCCCCTCACTTCCCTCCTACTTCTGCCCACAGTTCCAGATGCCTCCATGGTGACTGAGACGAGGATGTGCTGGGGATTCCTCAGTTGTGGGTGGGTGGAGTGACCACAGGGATGAGCTGCATGGAGAGGGGGTGAAGCTGTAGACTCAGGCCTGGTCGACCATCAATGGCTGTGCCCTAAAGTGAGCCCCAGACAAAAGGAGAACCCTCCCTCAGCTCCTGTGCCCATGGAAATCCAGCCCTTCACGGATCTGAGTCTCATCTGGATTAGGACATACATTTAGAAAGTGATGAAGGAACTCTGGGCCTGAGCTGCTTCAGTCTCTAGAGGGGCCTGGGGGTTGCCTGCAGGGGACGAGGGGGCAGGAGAAGCTGCCTGAGGCTGAGAACAGAGGGTGAGAGGGAAACACCCGGAGGCCCTGGCTTTGCAGGAGGAGGAGGAGCTGTGCTGCATTTATGGAATTATTTACCTCTTCACATCAATTTCTAAAAAGTAAGTTTTCTTGAATTTTTGGATGTGCTTTTTAAATAGTATGACAAATTATGAAATAAGCAAGAACCACAGTTGCTGCAGCACAGTCCAGAGAACTTCTCTTTCTGCCCACTTCAGGCCCTGGTGCCCCCTTCATCTTTAATGACATCATCTGATGACCCATACTTCAGTGTTTTTCCTCCAAACCAGGACACTCTCCTAATAACCACAATATGATCGCCAAAGCAGATTTCACATCCACACGTGACACCATCTCACACTCATGCTCCTCTCAAGGTTCACCAATTGTTTCTGTCATGTCTGTCACAGACAGAGATCTGAGAGATGAGGCATTTCCTATCTCCCTATTTTGCTGAAGATACAGGAGATGGTATTTTATTTGTACCATTTGTTGATCTTTACATTTTGGAACATACATGGAGAAATCCAGATTGATGTGGTTAATATTTTTATGTGTCACTCAGAAGTCATTAGTATATTTGTGACTTCCAAATCCTTCCAGCATTTTGGTTTCATTTTTGCTAGTTCAGAGTTTCTAGGTTGATGTAGACTAAAACAGAAATCTTTCACTAAACTTGCTAAGTCTGGAACTCCTGCTGGTCTAGAAATACACAGGAGGTGGTGGGCAGGTGGCCAGCCAGAGGGCGAGTTTGATCGAGGCCGTGCTCACAGGGGCTTTTTGGTATCATCTTCAACCTTCCGAAAGGACACAAATGTTGGTTTAAGAGGTGGAGGAGAACACAGACCATCCAGGCAATCCTTCCCTAGTCACTCCACGTCTCAGAGCCCCCTGCACTAAGGAACCTGTTTTTTCCCTTGAGTCCCAACCCTGGTGCCTGCAGCTTGGACCAACCTCCTTCTTCCTTTGTCACATCACAGAGTCAGCCCAGGCCCTGCACCTGACCAGGGGATGGAGTGGAGGGTCCTGCAGGACTGAAGCTGGTAGTGATGGGCCTGCTCCCTCACTAAAGGCCCTCTCTACCCTCTGATGAGAGGGCCTAAAACATAGCAAAAGGTTGAGGAACTCATCCAAAGAGGGGGCTCTGTATTCTTGTGCCCTTGGCCTTGGGTGGGCCTGCAGGCAACATCCCTCCTTCTCCTTCCTCAGCCTCTCCACACTGGGAGCAGCACCCATAGCTCCGAAGGTGACCGTCCCTGTTCCACATTATTCATTGCTGGTCCAGCCCAGTGGTGCCCATGGAACTCCAGCAGCAGCTCAGCTCCCCTGTGTCTCAGTCCACTCTGCTCCAGACAGGGCAATCAGCTGGCTCAGGACCTTGAGTACATAGAAGGCAGGATGTCAGGGGAGCTGCCTCATGGCCCGGACTCGAACCCCATGGGTCCATGGGACTGACTTTTTAAAAAACCTTCTCATGAGCAGCCTCTACTCTTCACCTTCCACCTTAATCGCTGAACTCAAGCCACTTTCTGTGGGAAGACAGCTGTGAATTTCCTCCTTTTGAATTAGGTGTACCAAGGCTCTCCCAGCACTCCACCTCCTGGTACTAGACCCAGATCTCTCTTTTAGCCTCAGAGATGGAATCCCACTTCCCTTGTCACACCCGTGTAAAGCTACCAAAATGCACCTAACCCAACTAAGAGGACTGCCCATGCCCGGGCCCTCAAATCTGAGGAGATGCCTCCACAGCTCCTGCCACCCCAGGTCATCCTGCAAGGCAGAGGTTTTGTCCCCCTCTGATGTGGGGCAGCCCCTGGGACAGGTCCTGGGGTAGGAAGGGAGAAGGGGTGTCCCTGTCCTCAGGGAGCTCACACAGCTGCTGAGTGAAGCAAGGTGACAGCACAGCCCACCCTCCTGTGGTGGTGGAAGAGGAGGTCATGCCCCAGGGCAGGGGAAGGGAGGATCTCAGGGCTGTCATTGGAGGGGGTTTGGTTGGATTTCTAGAAACAGAGCAGAAGAAGGGAAAGGAAAAGTGGTCCCAGGAGGAGGGAACATGAAGCATAAAATTCTGGAAACACCATGTTGCCCAGTTTCAAGGCTGGTGAGAAATCCACAGTGAGGGGAGCAGAAGCAAGTGCAGGGAGGAAAAGGAGTCAGGAGGGAGAAGGGAGAGGAGGATGGGAGAGCACAGGCATGCCAGCTCCCCCAGGAGGAGCCCCCCAAGAGGGGGTTATGTTCACACTCACTCACACACACACTCACACACTCTCTCACACACATACATCCACACACACACACCTGGCTGATTAGATCTGAACTCAAGACAGCTACCTTTGTTTTCTTCTCACTGACTTGCTTCAGCGTTTTTACCCAGTGTATCAAGAATTCCTCAAGCCAAGTTTCAGTCTCCCATTGAAATCTTCTGGAAGAACATGGTCACATCCTTGTTCTTATCCCACTTCTCTTTCATCTTGGCGCCAAGATAAAGCACTGTCCACTTTCTGTTGTTTGGGTCAAAGAGGAGAAACCTCTGTCCATTTAAGAGGAACTGCCAAGATCCTCTGCCATGTCCATGGGCTTCGTGCTCACAAGACATCCGGGCCTGCAGAATGAGGGGCTCTGCCCCGTTGGAAAGAGATCAGCTCTGATCTTGATAAGTCCTGAGCCCCGCCCTGCTTCCTTTCCTGGCTCCTGGACTTGCTCTCTCTGCTGCATCCTGCCCATGCTTCTCAGCCTCTTGGGTGAAACAAACTTTTGGTTTATTTTTTACATGAAACCAATAAATACCTCTAAGTTACTATCCTGTCTGCTTCCTCCTGTCCTGGACAATTTTAACTTACCGCTGGGTATTCAATTCTCCACTCAAATGTCAGGCAGCTGCCCTTTGAGGAAATCCACCACGTCTCTTAGGGTTTCAGTCTGTTCTTCCCAGGTTTTTGTGACATTGACTTTCTTCTCCAGAGGAGCAAAGGCTTTGGCCTTATGGTTAACACAGTCATAGTAAAGAAAAGGCCTTTTATCTACCTGGCCTTGAACTTCACACCACTGTGGTTCAGGTCTGAACTTAGGAGTGATGGTGAAGTCATAGCAAAGACAGTGTGTGTCTGTGGAAGGAAAACACAGGAGGTGTGGGGGGAAGTGGAACCTGAGACCCCTCCTCTTCCTTATGGTGACTGCAAGTGAAGGACTCTGAGGGGCTAGGCTGGCAGAGCAAGATGTGCCCCAGCCAGGACTGTCATGTCAACTAGTTAAAGACTAGAGCGTCTCCCTTATGTGAGTTCAAGACATGGATGCTCCCTGCAGCCAAAAAAACACAAGTCCCCCCAAGGCATATCCCACCTGGGCTCTGCCCACGTCAGTCAGCACATGACCCTGTCACTGGAGGTGCCAGGGCTGCTGTGGCAGGAAAAGGCCTCGATGAGGATGACCTTCGGCAGCAGCCTCGGTGGACTGCGGGAGGTGGGAGAAGGTGTGGGGGATGCCCTGGATGCTCCAGCACAGTGGATGGGGTGAAGACAGAATCCAACTTGAATTAAAAAAGAGGTTATTGTCATAGTCACAGGATTTAACACATTGGCAAAGCCCCTGGCCATCATGCCCACCTGCTATGAGGATGCATTCCTGGAACCCTGGAAAAGGGATGGTTCACAGAGCGAGAAGTGGAAAACCTAGAACTTCTTTTTTTTTTTTTTTTTAGTAGAGAGGGGGTTTCACCAGGTTAGCCAGGTTGGTCTCGATCTCCTGACCTCGTGATCCACCCGCCTTGGCCTCCCAAAGTGCTGGGATTACAGGCGTGAGCCACTGCGGGTGGCCCTGAAAATCTAGAACTTCTAAGGCAGGGTGTAGAGGAAGGGATCACAGGCTCAGAGAAGCGCCCATGCCAGGGAGGTCTGAGTGTGAAAATCCAGAACAATGTCCATCCTCTGTGCTCCTGGGAAGCCTGGAGGACTCCTGTTTAACCCAGCATATAAAGCAGGCCCTGGGAGAAGGCAGCAGACTGTCAAGAAGCTCAGGAATGCCTGTTGCTGAAGGCCGGGGTTGGGGGTAGGAAATACTCTTCCCTAAATGGCTCCCGGGAGTAATGATCTGAAATAACTGATCCCAGGTGGAGGCTGTCACCTGTCAGGAGCACGGAAGATGCAATGATGCAAAAAATTAGAGAAGTCACAATGCCAGCTGGAGTCCTGAGCCACAGAGAGCTACGCTCATGGCTCATAGAACAAGGGGGACCAAGAGGCAAAACAGATGGAGACTCACCCGGATCCTGCTGGACTTTAACCACAATAAATAAAGACAAAACAGAGAGCTGGATCATCGGGAGGCAGAAAGTGGACATTTCATTAGAAAACTGTATTACTTTGCCGAGTTTCCAGCACTAAGCCACTTCTCAGACAGACCCAGGATCCATTACTAGAAGCAGAGTCCACATTCCAATGAGGAAAGACCCTTCAACCTCACAACAAGTGCAAAGCTTCTTTTCCGACTTCCCCACATACACGCATGGCCCGCAGAGCTTGCTGTGAGGGGCTGTATTGTGAATATAAGGGGCTTGCTGGCAACATAGTCCCTGTTGTCACTGATCAACTCTGCTGTGGTATCTTGATAGCAGCCACAGACAATCCATGCGTGATGAATGTGGCTGGACCTGTCACTAGGGCCCTAGGACTCAGTACACATTAGATTCTAGAAGCATCTGTGGTCAAAAAACATTTTGTGTAGAGTCTATAACAATTCCCCACTGGAGAATCAACAGGGTCACCTAGTGCCCAGAAGGAAGGCCATGCCACTGGCAGCAGGAAATACATCACACCCTTCAACAGTGGTTCTCGTTTTATCCTAGGCCCTGGCAGAGATGGGGCCTCCAGCCATGGGAGGGCAGTAACCACACAGCCTCAGAGCGGCCCATTACGGGGTGGGCTCCTCACCCTGTATGTCATTAGGAAGATAGGCCCGGCAGTGAGAAGACGCAGGTGCTTCTCCTGGGATGGGCAGGAACAGGGCCACAGGGAACCGAGAAGCTGCAGAAGCAGTTGGCCCCGATCCCCAGGACACCACATAGCTGCATCCCCTCACCCTCAGCTCACACCCGAGGCTTCAGGGGATGACCCTGATGGCCCTGGTGGACCATCGATGCCACTCAGCTGCAAAGGAGGGGAGAGTAGGCCCCAAACCATGGAACCCCCACTGCCATCATATCCACACCACCCAGAAGCCACAGGCAGGCTAGGACCTGCTTCTGACTTTTGGAGTTGCAGCTGAGACCCCACCTGGAGATGTTACCCTAGGGGATGGGCCATCAACTATTGTGTCACTATGTGTATCCTCATCTGGGGTCAGCAACCTAGGACAGCATCCAAATCTGGGCCCTTTTTTATTTTCAGGTTGTCCTGGCCTGCTGTTGCTCTACAAAGGGATAGGACTTGACACAGAGACAGAAAACCCATGCCCTGAAAAGACCAAAGTGCTTCCTGCTTTCCTTTCTAGAAAGGGTTTGCCAACTCCTGCCTACCTTTCTATATGACGCTGGCTTCCCAATAGGAAGAATAGGTGAATCTAGGCTCCAAGGGCCAAAGTAGATGCCTCTACTCACCTGCGTTCTCAGGGTCGTCCCGAGGGAAATGGCACTTTCCATCCCCCCCTGAACAGGTTCTCTTGGGAGCTTGGGGTGTGTTTACTGGGATGTGTCCTCAACAAGGGGAAAAAGGTGCTGGTTGGTGGGGGAGGTGGTGAGAGTTGCTTCATGGATAGGGAGGTGAGGGAGGCCTGTGGGGTGACAGGGCTGGGCTGAGATTGAAGGTAAAAGTGTGTGACCTATTTGGTGGCAGTGTGTTGTTGTCATTTATTACTGGATGAATGAAGGGGGACGAATGCAGAAATTAAGACAAAGACAAGAAGATACGTTTTGAAGAAGGGGTCGCAGGCTCTTTGCCTCTAGTGAACAAGGGCCCTGAGCTTTTACAGCCCTTCACTTGTATTAGGTAGAAAGAGCAGGGAGGGAGAGGTAACAGTTGGTCAGCTGTTTGATTTATCACAGGTATACAAAATGGTTTTCTTTGTACAACAGGCTTCAGATGTTTCTACAGATAGTCACGAGGAACACTGCACTGCGGCGAGTGAGCACCCTCCGTAATCCTTCTGGCAGCAGATGCAGTTTGTCAGCTTTCCAACATTCTGCTTTTACGAGAACAGTTTTCCGTTTACTCATATAGCCTCCAGTGGTATACTGAGTTGGTCACGACCCCCATTTTCTCTTGGGCCTGCAACATCTCCACCTTTTCGTTTATGCATAATTGGATAAAGGTAATCACAGGTTGTGTAGCTCTCAATTGCTGTTTGGTGGTCCAGCTGATTTTGCAGACTATGAACAGAAAACAGAAACATAATAACATTAATCCAATAGTTATATATTTAAAAAAAAAAAGACATTGAGGTGCTGTTTGAAGTAGGTCCAAGGGTTAAGGCTCTCCAAATCTTGCTGAAATTCTGCCCAAGTTTCTAAAGAGGGCTGAAACGCTTGAGTCTGCTTATTTAGGTTAAGGATTTTACTTTGTAAATCATTAATATCAAAAGCAACATTGGATGTTAAAGCTTCCTGTAAATGGGCTTTTACAAGGCTCCATGGATATTCACCTTGATTATATTTCAAATACACAAATATGGGTATGGTTAAAATGACAACACAGTTGCTGCTGCTGTAACTGCAAACTTCGTACTTGTTCTCTTAGCCACAGAACAGTAGTCTTTAACATTGCCACTTCTGTTTGTATCTCAGTGTTAATTTTATTTTGAAATAGCCATGCCTGGTCGGCTGTACGTGTCCAGTTTTCTACATATTGAGCTGTTTGAACGGAGATTGTGCCTTGCTACTGAAGACACCACAACAGAGGTTATTAATGTAACTAAGGAGACTATAGCAAAAATTATCACGCCCAAGGTTCTACGAGCATGATGAGTAAACTGAGTAAAAGGGAGTTTTATAAGACCTAAAGTGGGAGTGGCCGCTCAAGGCTCAGACAAAATTATAGGAATTCATAAGCCAGGAATGTGACCTAGAATTATTAGGGTAGATATACTGTGTGTTTGTATGGTGCTAGTATTAAGGCAATGATACAGTTGACAGGAATCACAAGTCAACTGGGCATCATCCATCTGGAGTTGGTCCTCTTTTGCTATTAGAAAAACATAGGGATTAAAAACACAAATTGTAAATTGAGTGGTAATATTTTCTACAAGAGTAACATTAAAACTGCGTTTAGCTCTGTCACTATTACTGAATAATGCTTCAACTTAAATGCTGCCATCCATAAATGGGAGTGCTGCTTTCCAAATCGATTTCTGAATTGGACCTCTTTTTCCTTGATAATGCCATTGAGGTAAAGGTGGGCTAAAGCCTGTACTGTACCGAGCAATTTGTGGGGCAGATCGGGATTGACTCCCAATGCGATGGGGCAAAGAGATGTCAGAGTTTTGCCACTGGTGCCAGCAAAGTTCATGTCATGAGGTTTGATGCTCATCTCCCCCAACAAAATAACCACAGGGACCCCAGTCAATAATGTCTCCTATTGGCATGGACTGTTGTCTAGCTAGGGAGCCAAGACACTGGGTCCAAGGAGGAGGGTTAGAATTATTAGAGGGAGCCCACTCTGTATAATTAATACAATTTGGGCGATTGGGCCAGGAGTGATTAGTAGCTACACCAGTAATATTAATAGAGCTAAGGCCCAATAGGTACATACACTTTTCGTGGTAACTCAACCATGCCTGGGATTGAATTGTAAGACAACTGCAGTTGAGTGATGTATTCTAGGTGATGCATATAGGAAGTCCTTCCAATGGAGCGGTGTAATTAATACCACTGTTCTGAGAGTCTAATTGCTCTGTGTTAGGGTCCTGGTGCCCATGCTCCTTGATCATGATATAGCTCTGGATGAATGTCACTCCACAGTACAGGTCGTACTACTGGGGGGTTGGGAACATATATGCCTAATATGTCTTTGCCTCTGCACAGGGAAAACATACCGCACAGGATATTACTGCTAGCATGGCCATAAACCTGGAGTCAGGAGTTTTGGCCTGACTCTGATGCTCCAGTAGTTTCTCAGTTTCCCGTGTGGTTTTTTTTGATCTATGAAACACAAGCATACCCTTATCCCCATGTCAGTAAATCCACCGGGACTTTTCATTGTTCTTCCTCTGAGTATTTCCATAATACCTTTGGGTAAACTTTCTTTTTTTCCTCTAACATTTGCCAATGTCATTCTGCCAGAGTCTTATTATCTGTACCAGGGGTTAAAAAATGTAAAGTAAATAAAGCTAAATGTAGTTTTGTTTGAGGTAACAGCTGGTCTCCTACTGCCCCTTTCTGTTTATTTAACATACGTTGTAATGTTTGATGTGCTTGCTCTATGATGTCTTTTCCTTTAGGATTATAAGGTATTCTTGTTTATGAGTGATTGCCCATAACTAAAAAATGTTGAAAAGTATCACTAACATAAGTACGTCCATTGTCAGTTTTTATTTGTTTAGGGACCTCCATATGGGCAACTGATGACAAATAGTGTTGTCAGATATGGCCACCTCTTTCCTTTGGCATGTGGCATGAGAGTAAGTGTCTATTTTCACATGAACATAACTAAGTTTTCCAAAGGTTGCTATGTGTGTAACATTTATTTGCTAGATTTCATTTGGAGCTAAGCCTCGTGGATTACATCTTTCCACAGGTATAACAGCAGGGACATGTTGACAAGTGGTGCAGGCTTGCACTATAGCTCCAGCCTGGCTGTGAGGCAGATGAAACATACAAGTAAGGGCAGAAGTGTTTTGATGCAGTAATGCATGAGAAGCTTGAGCTTGTTGAAATACAGAGCTAATCAATGCATCTGGTCTCTCATTACCTAGAGATAGAGTCCCAGAAAATTGTGTGTGACAGTGAATATGAGAAATATGGAAAGGAGCAGCAGGAGAGTGAACAGCATGCTGAAGCCTTAAAAACAAGTTAAACAGTTCTGGGTCTAGGGTGCTTTCAACAGTGGCATTCTCAATGTGACTGGCTACATTTACAACATAAGCTGAATCACAGACAATATTAATAGGAGTTGAAGCGGTGAGCTATAAAACCTGAATAACTGCCATGAATTCTGAGCATTGAGCTGCTACTCTAGCGGTTTCTATTGTTTGAGTATGCTTAGGTCCATAAATAGCTGCTCAGCCTTTGGAAGAGCCATCAGTAAAATAAGTCTGGCCACCTGGAAGGAGGATAAAGGGGTGAACTTTATAAAATTGTAAAACTTTGTCTGAAGGGTGATGAGTTTTTATTGCACCCATCGGTTTAATTTGTGCATTAATAGCTCTTAAATGATGTCGTTTGCATTCTCAAAAGTTGGAGTTATGGTGAGGGGATTGGGAGGGAAGTGTCTGCTGAGACCCTGGTTGCCAGCGAGTGCAGCAAAGTGCAGGGGGAAGTTGAAGGACAGGGAGCCTTGGGGATGCTGGAGGGTTTGTGTGGTGGAGAGCCAGTGAGAAAAGAGCATCTGTGTTTGTCTGGGATGTCTATGCTTGCATTTCTGCAAGATCCCCTGCCTCACTTCTGGTCCTGACCATGTCTGTGGCCTGGTAGCTCAGGCTCCTTCCGCCCCAGGGTGCAGTGGAGGTGCCAGCCTCACCAGAGAGTCTCGCCACGCCCTCTCCTCCCCTCTAATCCTCTTCCCTCCCAACCTCTGTTATAGGAGATAGAAAGAACTCATTTAGGTAGATAGGGTAAAGAGAGTCCCAGGCAAAAAAAACTTCCTTTTAACAAAAAGAAGCTCAGAAATTGCTCCCTTTCTAACCTCAAGCACTTCAAAGAAGTCACTTCTCTTCTTACAAAGAGAGCCTAGAAGATCAGGCTATAAAACGCAGATCAGCGACTCGGGCACGGAAGGAGGAGCTTGCTGGGTAATGACCAAACTTCACATACATAGAGTGGGCCCCCGCAAAAACAGTGGGTCTCAATGAGCACATTCCTGTCCATTTCTTTCTCCTTTCTTTCTTCCTTCCTTCCTGCCTTCCTTCTTTCTGTCTTTTTTTTTTTTTTTTTTCCCCCGAGTTTCGCTCTTGTCGCCCAGGCTGAAGTGCAATGGCGCGATCTCGGCTCACTGCAGCCTCCGCCACCCGGGTTCAAGCGATTCTCCTGCCTCAGCGTCCCAAGTAGCTGGGATTACAGGCGCCCGCCACCAGGCCTTTTTGTTATTTTTAGTAGAGACGGGGTTTCGCCGTGTTGACCAGGCTGATCTCGAACTCCTCACCTCAGATGATCCACCCGCCTTGGCCTCCCAAAGTGCTGGAATTACAGATGTGAACCACCTCACCTGGCCCCTGTCCATTTCTTTAGGCACACTGAGATAGGGAAGCCGGAAGCGTGCATGAGGTAGGGATGCCTGCAGCTGCAAGAAGATGCCTGGGAACAGGCACAGAAACTCTGCATCCGCTTTTATCACAGGCGGGTACTTAGCACAGAGCAGCACAAACTAAGAGTTGGCCTGTATGATCAACGAATGGGGTGGGGGCTGCTAGAGACTCTGCCGTATGCACATGGCACACCTAGTCCTAACCGATTCTTCACGCCCTATGGAGATAAGACACCCACTCCTCACTAGCCCATTTATAAAAACCCTGACATTTTTACAACCTGGCAACCCATTCGGGACTCCTCTCTGTGACAGAGAGCTTTCTTTCCTTTCGCCTATACAACTCCTGCTCCAATCTCACTCCGTGGATGTGCATCCCCGTCCTTGATTTCCTTGGTCGTGAGACCAAGAATCTTGGCATTTCTTCCAGAAAACCAGCTGTTTTACTGTCGTTCCTTTCTGGCCTCATTTCTGCTACTGTGCTTTTACGGGCGGGGAGAAGCAACTCCAGGGACGCGACAGAGCCAGAAGGAGCCCTGCCCAGGGAATGGAGAAGGGCATGGAGCGGTCAGATAGTTCCTCCTCCCGGACGCCCTCTCCTCTTGCTTCGACCCATTCCTGGAACTCACTGGCCCTCGGGATCCAGGAACAGTCCCGCAGCAGAAGCAGAGCCAGGATGCAATGAATGAACGTGGGGCCCTCAGCCAGCGTCTTTGGGACCAGGACGTGGCGACTGAATGCAGACGACACCGCTGTTCACCGCGGAGGAAATGTGGGCGCCTCCCGCTGAGTCGTCCAGGGCTTTGGTCACCCGGGTGGAGCCGAAGCGGGGAGAAACTCCCTGACGTTTCACTCCGCCTGTCTCCTGCTTCCCATCCTTCCCAGGAGATCATTTCACTTCATTGTTTTGCAACATTTCCTCCCACTCGAGCGCTGCTTCTTTATTTTCTTAAATGCGTGTTTCACAAAGAGCAGGGATTGAGTTTTGTACTTTTGCTGTGTTGTTCATTTTTGTGTGTCTGTGGGTGGTGAAATCGGGTCGGAGTCCCTCTAAAGTCATTTTTGCCTCTTGCTCGCCTCAGGGAGGATATTAAAGGCTTTTGTGGATTTCAACCGCAAAAACCTTTTGTCAAAGTTCCTTCCGAGGGTTTCAGTTCCGTCCCGCCCCGTCCCTCCGGGTTCTTGGCGCTCCAGCCGCGCCCGCTGCGCCAGAGCTCAGGCTAGGTTCCGCCTGCCCGATGCCCCGCAGGGTCGTTCGGCCGCCGCCGCCGCCGTCCCAGCAGGAGGGACAGGGCCTGGAGCGGGTTGCGGTCAGCATCACAGTTCTGCAGGCCACACTCTCGCCCACACTCAATCTGGACTCCATCTCTCTGCGCTCTACACCTGGAAGGAGTGAAGGATCCAGTCTCTCCATGTCCTCCCTGTGATTCTGATGACAACCTTCCTTCTGGGTGTGAGGTGGCATCTTCTTGTGGCTGTGATTTGCATTTCCCTGACGGCTATGGATGTTGAGCCTCTTTTCATGGGCTTAGTGACCAATGTATACTTCGCCGGAGAAATGTTCATTCAAAACCTTTCCACATATTTATATTGCATTATTTCTCTTTACAATATTGAGTTGTAAGAGTGCTTTATATATTCGGGATACCAGTCCCTTACCAGATATATAATTTGCACATATTTTCTCCAAGCTGTAAGTTGTCTTTTCACTTTCTAAATGGCATTCTTTTCGAAGCACAGAGGTTTTACCTTTGGAATAAATCGAATCAAACTATTTTTCTTTTGTCAATAGTTCTTTGGCAGGGGCCGGGCGCTGTGGCTCACGCCTGTAATCCCAACACTTCAGGAGGCCAAGATGGGTGGATCACCTGAACTCAGGAGTTTGACACCAGCCTGGGCAACACGGTGAAACCCCGTCTCTACTAAATATACAAAAAATTAGCCGGGAGTAGTAGTGTGTGCCTGTAGTCCCAGCTACTCCGAAGGCTGAGGCAGGAGAATCACTTGATCCTGGGAGGTGGAGGTTGCAGTTAGCTGAGATCGCATCACTGCAGTGCAGCCTGGGCGATGGAGCGAGACTCCAGCTCCAAAACAAACAAACAAACAAACAAGAAACAGAAAAAAGAAAAAATAGTGCTTTGGCATACAGTGCTTAAGTAGCCTTAGCCAGACCCAAAGTCATACAGATTTACGCCCATGCTTTCTTTTTTCTTTCTTTCCCTTCCTTCCTTTCCTTTCCTTTTTCCTTCCTCCCTTCATCCCTCCCTCCCTTCTTTCCTTCCTTCCCCAGGCTGGAATGCAATGGTGCAGTGTTGGCTCACTGCAACCTCTGCCTCCCAGGTTCAAACCCTACTCCTGCCTTGGCCTCCCGGGTAGGTGGGATTACAAGCTCCTGCCACCACACACGGCTAGTTTTTAGCAGAAACGGGGTTTCACCATGTTGGTCAGGCTGGTCTTGAACTCCTGAACTCAAGTGATCTGACCACCTCAGCCTCCTAAAGTGCTGGGATTACAGGTGTGAGCCACCGTGCCTGGCCCTCCAACCCCATTCTTTAGGGCTTTTCTCTGGTAACCTAATGACCTATCAAAGCCTCCCCCTCCTAGCACATGTTGGGGATTAGGTTTGGGGGGACATAGACATTCAGTCACCAGTACCACCTCAGCTGAGTATTGTCTCCATGGAAATGAGGAGGCTGGATAGCTTTCTCCCCACAGTCTCCTCTTGACTGTCATCCCCTCGGAGTGACACTGAGTGACACTCCCTGGTGTGGAGAGCTTTGTGTGTGTGGTGCACTCCTACCCCTGCCACACTCAGGCGGGCAGCTGATGTCACCACTGCAGCTCTACTTCCTGCCTGCACAGAACCTCCAGATCAGCTGAAGGTCAGAGATGTGGCCTTCTCAGGTGCTTCCTGGGCACATGCCAGCCGCTATGCACATCTCATTTCCCAAGTCTTTCTCTCAATTTCCCCCAGTAGCCACTTGTTTGCCCCACATGCAAACGGTGGGGTTGTACACTTTCAATGATTGCTTCTAGCCAGTGCTCTGAGGCTCTGGCTTTTCCCCTAGAGAGAGACCTCAGCGGGTCAAACAATGACAAACCCAGTGAATGGGGTTTTTCCAGTGAGTCCCAGACAGGCCAAATAGAGTTCTCTGGGGCTGGGGCTTTTGAGGGGCTCCAAGCCCAGGGTGCCCCTCCAGCGAGTGGAGACTGTGGCCTTGCAGCTGTCACTGACATGGTGAGTCCAGTGTTTTCTGCGCACAATAAATCAGGATATATTGTGCAGACCACACATAGAAAGAAATGGTAGGAGGAAGAATAAAAATTTTCAAGTATGTACTTGGTAAGAATTAGAAAAAAAAACGATGAGGAAGGGGCAAGGTTGGCTTGGTTGTAGCTAACCTGGTGGAGAAACGCAGCCATCTGTGATAGAGGGCCTGAGCTCTTAGGTTCCTCTGCAATGCCAAGAGCACCTCCACAACCGGCCCTGCATCCTCCTCTCTCCCGAGGCTGAATGCAGCTCTTGTGCCTTCAGTGCCAAGGAAGCCACAGTCCTAGGACAGAGGAAGGGCTGAGGTGGACAGTGCAACAGGAGGGGGTGGGTGCAGAAAGAGAAGGCTGACAGCAAGGATTTCCTGAGGATAAACAAAAAATGTCACTTGTAAATGGAAAGAAAAGAAGGGTATAAAGAACAAGATGGAAATCATCTGTAATTCCATTATATAGTGTTAATTTTAGGGTTTTGGCACTTTCATGTATAATTCTTATACAATTATCATCATACAACTTACGATTATTTTAAATGATAGAGTTTATTTTTTTGAGCTGGGTTAGGGTTCTTAGTGCAGAATCCTCTCACTCTGGTCAGTTAACCCCAGTTTTTTGACCTTATGTCGTTTTATTTTATTTATTCATCTTTAATTTCAAACTGTATTATACATTAAAGGGTACACATACAGGTTTGTTACATGGGTAGATTTTGGGAGGCTGAGGCTTTGTGTCCCAGTGATCCCATCACCCAAACAGTAAGCATGGTGCCCCACAGGTCGTTTTTCAGCCCAGGTGCCCCTCGTCTCTCCCCCGTTTAGTAATCTCCAGCATCTGTGGTTCATGTGAATTTAATGCTTAGCCACCACTTTCAAATGGGAACATGCAGTATGTGGTTTTCTGTTCTTGCCTTAGGTTGCTTAGGATAATAGCCTCTAGTTCCATCCACGTTGCTGAAAAGGACGTGATTTTGCTGTGTTTCGTAGCTACATAGATTTCCATGGTGTCTATGTACCACATTTGTTTTTTTCATTCAATTCAGTGTTGTTGGGTACTTAGATTGATTCTGTGTCCTTGCTAGTGAAAATAGCACTGCAATAGACATATTGGTGCAGATGTCTTTTGGATAAAATGAATTCTTTTCCTTTGGGTATATCCCCAGCAGTGGGATTGTGGGATTGAATGGTAGTTCTATTTTAAGTTCTTGGAGGAATCTCCAAACTGCTTTCCATAGTGGCTGAACACGTTTGCTTTCCCACCAACAGTGTCTGTTTCCTTTTCTCTGCAGCCTCACCACCATCTCCGACTTTCTGACTGGTAAGAGATGGTAACTCATTGTGGTTTTGATTTGCACTTATCTCATGAATAGTGATATTGAGCATTTTGTTATGTTTCTTGACCACTTGTATGTCTCCTTTTGAAGTGTCTGTTCATGTCTTTGCACATTTTTAATTGGATTTTTTGTTCTTGCTTGTCAAATTGTTTAAATTCCTTATAGATTCTGGATATTAGACCTTCATCAGATGCAGAGTTTGCAAATAGTTTCCCCCATTCTACAGGCTGTTTACTGTGTTACTAGTTTCTTTTGCTGTGCAGAAGCTCTTTAATGAGATCCCATCTGTCAATTTTGTTTTTGGTACAATTGTTTTTAGTGTCTTCTCCATGAAATCTTTGCCAGGCCCTATGTCCACATTTGTATTTCTTAGATTATGTTCCAAGATTTTTACAGTTTTAATACTTATATTTAAATCTTTCATCCATATCGAGTTATTTTACATATATGGTGAGAGGTAGGGGTTCAGTTTCATTCTTCTGCATATGACTGGCCAGATATCCCAGCACTATTTTTCGAATAGGGGATCTTTCCCCCATTGCTCATTTCTGTTGAAGATTAGATAGCGGTAGGGGTGCAGGTTGATTTCTGGGCTGTCTATTTTGTTCCACTGTTCTAAGCATCTATTTTTGTGCCAGCGTTGGTCTGTGTTCGTCACTGTAGCATTATAATATAGTTTGAAGTCCGGCAATGTGTGACAAGAAAATGAAGTACCTAGTAGTTCATTGACCCGAAGGGATGAAAGATCTTTATAGGAGAACTAAAAAATACTGCTAAAAAGAATAAGACACAACACAAATGAATGGGAAAAATATTTCATGCACATGGGTTGGAAGAATCAATATAGCTAAAATGGCCATACTTCCCAAAACAATTTATAGATGCAAAGGTATCTCTGTCAAAATACCAATATTGTTTTTCACAGAATTAAAACAATCCATTCTAAAACTTATTTGGAACTAAAAGGAAAAAACAAAGTTCAAGCTGTTGAAACAATACTAAGCAAAAAGGACAAAGCCCCCCACCTCCTTCTTACTTCTGCCCACGGTTCCAGATGCCTCCATGGTTACTGAGACGAGGATGTGCTGGGGGTTCCTCAGTTGTGGGTGGATGAAGTGACCACAGGGATGAGCTGAATGGAGAAAGGGTGTAGCCAGCGACTCAGACCTGGGCGACCACTGATGGCTGTGTTGTAAAGTGAGCCCTATATGGAAGGAGAACCCTCCCTCAGCTCCTGTGCCCATGGAAATCCAACACTTCACAGATCTGAGTCTCATCTGGATCAGGCCATGTATTTAGAAAGTGATGAAGGGACCCTGGGCCTGAGCTGCTTCAGTCTCTAGAGGGGCCTGGGTGTTGCCTTCAGGGGATAAGGGGGCAGGAGAAGCTGCCTGAGGCTGAGGGTTAAGAGGAAAATACCTGCAGGCCCTGGCTTTGCAGGAGGAGGAGAAGGAGTTCTGCTGCATTTATGGAGGTATTCACTCCTTCACATCAATTTCTGAAAAGTAAGTTTTTCTTAAATTTCTATTTTCAACTAGTAAAAAAAAAAAAAATGAAACAAGCAGAATGAACAGAGTGGTCACAAGCACATTACGGAGAACTTCTCTTCCTGCACTACTTGAGAGTGAGCTGTCACGCTGACGCCCCATCTTAGAGATGCCACCTCATGCCCCATACTTTACTATGGTTTCCTTGCAAACCAGGACACTCTCCAGATAACCACTGTACAAACTCCAAATTAGATTTCACTGCAGACATTGCGACCATCTCATGCTAAGACGCCACTCTGGGTTCAGCAATTGTTCTAAGAATGTCTTTCATCACCAGGGACCTGATGGATGCAGGCATTTCCTACCCCTTTATTTTCCTAAATATCTACACTATGGTGTTGTATTTGTCCCACTGATTGATCTGTATATTTTTGGAAATATGGAAAGTGATCTGGATTGATGTGGTTATTTTTATTGTGTGTAAATCACAAATGCTCACTAACATGTTGGAGAAGTTTAACATTTTCATCCAGCATTTGAATTGTTTCATTTTTGCTAGTTTGGATTTTGTAGTCTGATGTAGAGCAAAACAGGAATCTTTCATCAACATTGAAAAACATTCTGTACTATACTTGAATATTTCATTGCTAACTTTTCGCTACGACAAAGGACAGCACAGTCAGCATCCTAGTATCTCCATGTTCTCTGGAACATGTTTGGAACCCAGAACTGACTCTGGGATTGCTGATTAGTGGGATGAGCACAGCGTCCACTCTCCTGGATACTACCTAAGTAGACATCAAAAAAGTGATTCAATCTGGACTCTTACCCACAATGTAAGAAGTCTCTGATATTCCATTTCCTGTCCACCAATTGGTAGAGACAGACTAAAAAAATTTGTTGGTTAGATGAGTATACAGGGGTAGACCATCGTTTTCTTGATTGTATTAGAGCTATAAAAGCTTTCACAGGTTTCTTTAGGATCTCTGAATTGCTCACAGCATTTCCTGAAGAATTAGGTGCATTTTATTAGTTTCTAGTAGTTCTTTATATATTCTGCTTCTGATCTTTTGTCTATGGGGGAATAGAATAACATTTACAAATAGAGATGTATCTGTTGTGGGGATTTCTTTCACTAGAAGTGAGCATGATCAGGGCTGAAGAATGATGAGAAAAGCCACTGCCAAGCCTGGAGTGGGCTAGGGACAAACCAGAAAGCATCACATTCTGGAAGCAGGGATAGAGGCAGGAATATCTGCTGGCCCAGGACATCAGGACAGTGGTGAAGACTGACAGCCAGACTGCTTATAAATTAAGAGTGATCTTTAAAATCTCTGTCTCCAAAAGATATCTAGCAGCATCCCTAGTTTTATTATTAAATATAACATGTCAGAAGAATGAAATCCCATTAATTCTCTATATAGGGCAACATAGGAAGACCCAGTCTCTACCCAAAAATCAAACAATTTGCCAGGCATGGTGGCATGCGCGTGTACTTGCAGCTATTCTAGAGGTTGAGTCTAGAGGATCACTTGAGCCCAGGAGTTGGAGATTACAGTGAGTTATGATTATGCCACTTCACTCCAATATGGTTGACAGAATGAGAAACTGTAAAAAAGCATAACAGTAAAAAGGATTAATACAATTCTTGGTGAGTGCATGGAAAAGATCCCTGAGATCTGAAGTCCAGCATGCTATTTTACTAGCAATACTGCTCGGAAGAATAAGGTCATGCTTCAGAGAAGTGTTTGTTTTCCACAATCAAAGAAGCAGAAATAACTCTTTTTGCTGGGATTTCTTGTTCAGTTAAAACGTGTGCAGGAATTCCTTTCATTACCACTGAGAGAAAGTGACAGAAGATGTTAAGAAAAATGGCTGCTAGGATCATCACCAAAGGAAATGAGTGGCATGAGATGTTGAGTCTACAATGTCCTCATCATCTGCTGGGGGCCTGTGGTATCAGGGGAACCCATCCTCAATATTTCAACATATGTTCTTTCTATTTTCCCTAAGTGTTGGCCGGTCTTCCTGTGCATCAGGAAGTCCCTAAGCCAGCTCTTGCAGTCTCCCATTGAGAACACCTGAAAGAACATTGTTAGTCCACTGTCCTCCCACTTCTCTTTCATCCACCTAGCTCCAGCCTGAACCACTGTCCATTTTCTGTTGTCTGAGTCAAAGAGGAGGAACTTCTGTCCGTCAAAGCCGAACTGCCAAGATCCATGGATGTGTCCATCAATTTCACACTCACAAGACATCCTGGCCTGCAGCGTGAGGGGTCCTGCCCCAATCAGAAAGAGATCAGCTCTGGTCTTTACATATTCTCTTCCCTATCCTACATCCTCCTATGCTGAGACCCTTCTCATCTGGTCCTGTTGTCTCCTCCAAGTCCTGCCCTTGCTGCTGGGCTTCATGGAGGTCCCATGTCTAATTTATTCTCCCCACACAAAGTGCAGCCCCTGAGCCCACACTCTGCTCCCTTCTGTCCTTGGTCTCCACCACTCACCGCTGGGTGTGAAATCCTCCAGCTCAGTGTCAGCCAGTTCCAGTCTGAGCCTCTGTCCCACTTCTCTCAGCATTTCCAATTGTTTTCCCCAGGCATCTGTGGCATCCAGCTGCTCTTCTAGGTGACCCATAGATAAGACCTTGTCACTGCCACAGTCATAGGAGAGGAAATTCTTCTGATCCACCTGGCCTTGGACCTCACACCACTGTTGTCCATGTCTGGGCAAACGAATGATGGTGAAGTTATACCAGAAAGAGTGAGTGTCTATGGAAAAAAAACCCAAAATACCAGAGAATTTTGAAGTGGGGGAAAGACCCCAAACACTGTGACAGCAAGAGGGTTTCCTGAAGGGCTGGGCTGGCAGAGATGGATTTCTCTTCCTCGATGGTGGTCTCTGCCTGTGGAGGAACCATGTGTCGCCAACATGTCCATCTCCCCACTCTGCCCAGACCTATACTCACATCTGTCAGCACAGCACCCTGCCAGGGAGGTGGCAGGCCTGCTACAGGTGAAAGGACCTAGATGGCAGGATCTTCAGCAGCAGCCCAGGTGGACTGCAAGAGGCGGGAGAGCACCCTGAGGATTCTGCAGCATGGTGTAGTGGGTACAATGTAGTCTAAATTGGATAAGGATGAGTTTATTTATTATGGGAAAGAAGACATGGTAAGTTCCTGGAATATGCTTTTCAGCTGCTACTAGGTTGCCCTTGGAACCTTGGAAAAAGGAATGACCCAGAGTGCACGAAACAGAAAGCCCATCTCTTACATGGCAGGTTGTAGAGGAAAGAACAAAATGCTCAGAGAAGTGCAGACGCTAGAGTGGCTGCAGTATGAAAATTCAGAACAGTGGCCACCCTCTGGGCTCAAGGGATGCCTGGAGGACTCCTGTTTACCCAGCATATAAGAAGGCCCTGGGAAAAGGCAGCCGATTGTCAAGAAGCTCAGGGATGCCTGTTGCTGAAGGCCAAGGTTGGGGGTAGGAGATGCTCTTCCTGAAATAGGCTTCCAGTAGTAATGGGGATGGAAAATCCTCAAATAACAGATCTCAAGTGGAGGCCATCAACTGTCAAGAGGAAGGAGGGTGCAATGATGGAAATAATTAGAGAAGTCACAATGCCAGCTGGGGACTTCAGCCATAGAAAGCTATGCCCATGGCTCATAGAATGAAGTGGTCCAAGATCCAAAAGAGATGGAGACTCAACCTGGATACTGCTAGATTTAAATAACTACAACAAACAAAGACAAAACGCAAGGATAGATGACCTGGAGGCTGAAAGTTGTCACCCCAGGAAATAACCGAGCTCCTTTGCCCAGCTTTGAGAACTGAGCCACATCTCAGATCAAGTCCATTACTAGAAGGAGAGCCCAGAGCCCCTGGTGGGCCTCTTTGACCCCACAGCAAGTGCAATGACTGCTTAAGAATCCCCCACAGAACCAGATGGGCATTCACTCTGGTAACTGTACACCATGAAACAGCAAATACCCAGACACTCCTAGTGAACATAGTGTGTGATCCGACCCCCTCCCAGGGATCTGAAGCATTAACTTGCTTCCCTGTTACTCATGAGGTGCAATGGGGCAAAGTAATGGATGGACACCTGTGTCAGGTCCAGCTTAGAGGGATGTGCTGGGTTCATGGACCCACTTGATGGTAATTTCACATTTCCTGGATTCGTACCGGGAATGGACAGTGTTTATAGCTAATGTAGTAACTATTAGAGGTTGTGCTGGTCATATGACCTCCCCTGTCACTACTCAACTCTGCTCTTGTAGCTCGTAATGCAGCCATACACACTCTGTGAACGAGGGGTGTGACTGGACCTGCCACTACGGCTATTTGACCCTGGAGTCCCTAAGATCCCAGAGACATGTGTGGTTGGAAAAGGTGCTATGTGGATTTCATGGCAATTCCCAACCACAGAATCACAACAGGGTCCCCTAGTGCTCAGAAGCAAGGCTCATTTAAAGTGGCTCCAGGTGTGGTTCTGGGCCCTGGTGGAGATAGCCTCCAGCAATGGGAGGGCAGTCACCAGGTAGCCTCAGAGCTGCCCATTAGGAAGGTAGGCCCGGCAGTGAGAAGACGCAGGTGGGTCTCCTGGGATGGACCGGAGCAGGGCCACAGGGAACCAAGAAGCTGCACAAGCAGTTGGTCCTGATCCCCAGGACACCCCATGCCTGCACCCCCTCACCCTCAGCTCACACCTGAGGCTTCAGGGAGGGTCCCTGAAGGTCCTGGGGGACGACTGATGCCACCCAGCAGCAAAGGAGGGGGGCAGTACACCCTGAATCATAGAACCTCCACTTACATCCATCACATCCACACCACCCAGAAGCCACAGGCAGGGTCAGACACACCTGTGACTCTTCAACTTACACCACTTGGAGATGACACCCTAGGGGATGGGGCAGCAATTGCCAGGACACAGCATGTACCCTCATCTGGGGTCAGCAACCTAGGATGGTGTCCACATCTGGTCTCCCTTTTATTAACAGGTTGCCATTTCCTGCTGCTGCTCCACAAAGGGACAGGACTTGACACAGAGAACCCATGGCCAGCAAGGACCAAAGTGCCTTCAGCCTTTCCTTTCTAGAAAGGGTTTGCTGACTCCTGTCTGCATAGTGACTATTCTGTATGATGTTGGCTCCCCAGTAGGAAGAACAGGCGGATCTGGGACCCACGGGAAGTAGTGGGCGCCTCTACTCACGGGCGCTCCCAGGGTCATCCTGGGGGAAATGGTCCTTCCCATCCCCCCTGCACTAAGTTCTGTGGAAAGCGTGGGGAGTGTTTGCTGGGGAGAAGGGTAGAGGGTGCTAGTTGGTTGGGGAGGTGCTAAGGGCCCCTTCATGGATGGGGAGGTGAGGGAGGCCTGTGGGGTGACAGGGCTGGGCTGAGATGGGTAGTGAATGGATGTGACCTGGGTAGTGTAAGTGAACGCTGAGGGGAGCGGTGGGAAGTGTCTGGTGAGCCCCTGGGTGCGGGTGAGTGTCTGCAGCAAAGCTCAGAGGGAAGTTCCAGGGCAGGGAAGTTCCAAGGCAAGGAGCCCTGGGGGTGCTGGAGGGTTTGTGTGGTGGAGAGCGGGTGAGAACAGAGCAAGCCTGTGGCTGGTGGGGGTGTCAGTGATCGCGTCCCTGTGGAACCCCCTTCACCTCTGTCCTGACCACAGCTCGGGTTCCGGGAGCTCTGGTTTCTCCTTCCCGAGGGTGAGTGGGGCTGCGAGTCTGCACCAGGGATCCCCCGCCCCACCGTGGGCTCTGCAAGCCCTTTGGTCCCTCCACCCTCCTGCGGTTCCTTGTCTGCCTTCTTTGACCCCCCGCCCCCCTCCTGGCCTGTGGGGCAAGCAGTAGCCACAGAAAGAGGACCGGAGGAAAGGAGCCTGGCAGGGGAACTGAGGGGGCACGCAGTCCTGGGAGATCGCGCCAGTCCTTCCAGAAGCCTTCCCCTCCTCTGAAACCCGGTGTAGTCCACAGTCCTCCAGGTTTGGCCCCCGTCCCGCTTAGGCTCCATCCCTGAACTCATCGGCCCTCCCTGCCCCGAACCTGCCGGACAGCAGGAACAGAAGCGGGAGGCACAGAAGGAACGTGGGGCTGGCGGCCTCTGCCATGGGGGATCTGCAGCGCAAGGCACCGGAATCGCTGTCGCAGGGGAGATCGGCGGTTGAGTTGCAAAGAGAACCCCAAGCCGATTGGTTGTTGGGTGCCCCGCCCAGGCCGGTGACGTGCCCACCGTCCGACCCCGCCCCGCCCCGCCGCTGCGCTCAGTCCAAGGCTGGGATCCACCTGAAACGTTTGCTGGCCCTCCTCTGGGGAACGCTCCACTCCGTCCTGTCCCCGGCTCCTGGCCTGACAGCGGCCAGGTCGGGCGAACCCTCCCCGTCCACCCCGCCCCCGCGACTTGGTGGCGGCGTGCGCGGGTTCCGCGCGGACCAGGACACAGTTCCTTCCTCTTTTAATTTTTCAACACAGCATTTATCATTACCCCAGTGTAAACACTGATGCAGAGGAAGGTGAAGAAACTTGCATGGGGATATTCAGTGGCGGCGGTGTTCTCCGTCACCGCCTGCGCCAGCGACACCTGCCCTGCCTCCGCCTGCAGGGCAGAATCCCCGCCCCTCTCCGTCCAGGGCGCCGCAGGTTCCCAGTCCGGAGCGGACCTTCTTTGCCTCACCTCTAAAAGCATGAGGAGGTCTTTGAGTGTATTATATATCCCTTTATGACTTTGGGGAAAAAAAAGAAAGGAAAGCCCTAAAGGCCTACCGTGATCAATCTTTATGTGATCAATTGTGTTTCCATGGAGAGCAGAAGCCGAGGGTGGAGTCTACGTCTTGATGGGGCTCACTTTGCTGCACACCCATCTGTGGCCAACTACACCCAAATCCATGGCTGCACCCACACCTCTGCTCAGTCCCTGGATGGTCCCTGCAGCCATCCTCAAAGGGGCAACGTGAATGCATCCTCGTCTCAGTCACCGTGGAACCATCTAGATCTGTGGGCAGAAGCCAGAGGTAAGTGGGGGGCCCAGTGGCCCCTGGCCACAAGGGAGGGCTTAGCCTGGGGTGAGGACTGGGCAGAACCCCTGAGTCCCACTCTGCCCCCAGCCACTCAGCCAGTTCCCCATTGAATGAGAAAAATAGACACAGACCTCCCACTCTACACAGTCTTCATGTGGGGAGAACCTGCACCTGTTGACCATCAGTCTCCAGGGTCCTGAGGCTGTGGGAAAGGGGAGGAGGCCCGGACAAAGCCCAGGGCCTGTCTCTGCTTCAGGACAGAAACATGGGATGGCAGCAGCTTCTGTGACTGAGCAGGGACACAGAAGCCTGGAAGGTTCTGGCCTGATGCATGAGAGCCTCTGTGTAGGAGGGGCCATGTGGAGGGTGGTATGGAGGACAACAGACACATGGGGGTGGGCAGTTCTCAGATTTGTGAAGGCATAGCTTGGTGGTCCAGGGATCTGTGTGTGAGAAGATCCAGCCCAGGATGGAGACAGAAGTGGTTCAAAAGTGACTGTAATGGCCATGATCTAGAGACCATGTATTCAGACATGGAAGTCAGCTGATATTGTGGCATTCCCGTGCAAAGTTCTTCAGCTTTCTGGGCATGGATGTCTGCATGTGGAAAATGACAAATTCTACAAGAAACTCTGTCCTTGCACATGCTAAGGACCCAGGGCAGGTCTCCTATTTCAGTTGTGAGCCCTGCGGCCCACCCTGAAGTCAGCAAAAGCCAGGTCCACCCTGAGGAGAGCTGGAGCTCTGATCCCAGGCCCAGGCCTCTTCATGGCCCTGAGGGTGCTGTGAGGGAGAGGAAATGAAAGCAAGGCCCATTCATCAGGACTCAGACGTGTTTTTCAGACCCACAGAGGATTTTTCTCTCCATCACCTGGTGAGCCTGACATGATTTAAGGGTGGTTGGAGGCTGAGTGAACCAGTGAATGAATGAGACAGTTGTGGGAGTGAATGGGGCTAGAGGAATAGCACAGGTTCAGAGGGGAGCTGGAGCGGAGGTTGTAACCCCCAGGGGCCTGAAGGTGGCAGCATCGAGGTTGAAGACCTCGTGGCTGGCAGAAGTTGGTAGTATTTTTTTCCCTGTTTTCCCTTTTTGGTTGTTGGGTGTTTTTAATTTATTTTTTGTGGGGATGCGGGGTACAGAGTCTCGCGCTGTCGCCCAGACTGGAGTGCACTGGGACGATCTCAGCTCACTGCAGCCTCCATCTCCTGGGTTCAAGTGATTCTCCTGCCTCGGCCTCCTAAGTAGTTGGGATTACAGGCGCCTGCCACTGTGCCAGGCTAATTTTTGCGATTTTAGTACAGACCATGTCTCACCATGTTGGCCAGGGTGGGCTGGAACTCCTGGCCTTAGGTGATCCACCTGTCTCAGCCTCCAAAAGTGCTGGAATTATAGGCATGAGCCACCGCACCCGGCCACAACATGGAAATTTGAATGCCCATCTGGATGTCCACAAAGATTTTCCAAGGAAAAGTAATTTTAGTTTTCAACCAATCTGGGGGTGCTTCATCAGGATAGAATCTTCTAGAAAACAGTGTAATGGTGGACAGCAAACTGCTGTCTTCAGCTAAGGTTTGATTGAGCCTAGAATGCAACAGGGCCAGAAAAATCTTGCCTTTTTTTTTTTTTTTTTTTTTTTTTTTTTTTTAAGACAGACTCTTGCACTGTCGCCTGGGCTGGTGTGCAGTGGCGCGATCTTGGCTTGCTGTAACCTCTGTCTCCTGGGTTCAAACGATTCTCCTGCCTCGGCTTTCTGAGTAGCTGGGATTACAGGTGCCTGCCACCATGCCCAGCTAATTTTTGTATTTTTAGTAGAGATGGGGTTTCACTGCATTGGCCAGGCTGGTCTCGAACTCCTGATCTCATGGTCAACCCACCTCAGCCTCCCAAAGTGCTGGGATTACAGATGTGAGCCGCCGTGCCTGGCCAAAAATCTTGCCTTTTAAGCAAAGAAGGAATGAGTCTGAAAGTGGGAATGGAGATGGGAAAAGATAAGGGGGCCAGGAGGAAAGAGGAGAAAAGAAGGGGTGGGATCTGAGAGGGAGCAAGGATCTAAGCATTTAGGGCCCCATGGCCTCGAGTTGCAAGTGGGCGGGGCGGGGACAACGGAGCTGTGACAGCCTTGAGGGCCTGGGTGACTCATGCACGGGGCCCTCTGCTTCCTCCGGGTGTGTCACGCCCTGGGCTTCAGGTCCCCAGTGGCACAGTTGCTGGTGCAGAGTTGGGCATTTGCCTCCAGCCTCTGCTCCTGCTGCCAGGCTGGTCCGAGTCGAGTCGGGTAGTTGAGTTCTGGGGCTGGACCCTAAGCAGGGGTTGTGGGCAAACACAGGGGGTCTTGGACTACATGGGGGTCAGGAGGAGGGGAGGCTTCTGGAAGTTTCTGAAGATCTCCCTGGAATTTAATGTGGCATTGCTAGCTGGAGCCAGCCTGGCATGGGGAGAGAGATGTGAAACTGATGAAAAGCGCACAGTCTGATTTAAAAGCAAACCCTGAGACCTTTCCAAGAACAATAAAGCATATTGTAGTCACTAAAATAAACGAATACACACACACACACACACAAAAGTAGCCTTTCTTGGCAAATACAGCACATTTTATTTTTAATCTTTACATTTATCATTGCCTTTTGAAAACAATGTATATTATTCAATATTTAAAAATCCAACCTGGGAGTTTCAGTGATTTATGTGATAAGTTTAGTAATTCACCTTCATTGTTATTACTGTTTAGGATTTAGCTCTGTCTTATTTTTTTTTTTTTTTAAAGATATGGGGTCTCCCTTTGTTGTCCAGGCTGGAGTGCAGTGGCGTGGTCATAGCTCACTGTAGCCTCTAACTCCTGAGCTCAGGCCATCTTACTGCCTCAGCCTCCGAGTAGCCAGGACTACAAGCATGTGCCACCCACTGGGCTAATTTTCTATATTTGTTTGCAGAGATGGAGTCGGCCTATATTGCCCAGGCTGGTCTTGAACTCCTGAGCTCAAGCGATCCTCCCACCTCGGCCTCCCAAATTGCAGGGATTACAGGCGTGAGCCACTTTCCCTGGTCCATATGTATTTATTGTATTTTTTATTGCTGGTATTTGCCCTCCATACCTGTGTTCCATTTAGTATACTGAAGGTTTTTTTCTGTTGGTTTAAAAGTTATATATTCTAGTTTTCTTCTCAGGGTGGCTGCCCTTTACCTATGACTCATACCAATATGTATCACATTTATTGGTATTAATGGTTTTGTTTTATTCCTAATTTTAGAAGTATCAGCACATTTTCCTATCCCTTTTGTATGCCACCTTCAGCCCCATTTTCTTAATATCTTTCATAGCTATAATTCTCGGTTATTCTTAGCAACACTTCCTTGTTTCTGTGATCCTAGGTTCACATTTCCCACCCCCACCAACCCTTTTTTTTTTTGAGATGGAGTCTCACTCTGTCGCCTACCCTGGAGTGCAGTGGCACGATCTCGGATCACTGCAACCTCCACCTCCTGGGTTCAAGTGATTCTCCTGCTTCAGCCTCCTGAGTACCTGGGATTACAGGCACCTGCCACCACACCCAGTTAATTTTTTGTATTTTTAGTAGAGGCAGAATTTCGCCATGTTGGCCAGGCTGGTCTCTAACTTCTGACCTCAGGTAATCCACCCACCTCGACCTCCCAAAGTGCTGGGATTACAGGTGTGAGCTACCACGCCCGTCCCACATTTTCCCTTTTTGTTGACAACAGTAATCTGGAACAGATTCTTTGATCACTCGTCCTCCTTGGTGGTCTTGTCACATGTTCTGTGTTTCTCTTGCTATTGGAGTTCCTTCCTCTAAACTATTTCCAACTTGGATCTTCAGGAGGTAAATATTCTTCAGGTTTTAATAAGCTCAGGAGCTTATTTCCTGAGCTATTTCATCCAGTGGTACTGTTCTAGGCTGTTAGTCATAGTCTCAAGAAGGCGGAGAATGGTTTCTACTTTAACCTACCTTTTCATAGATGCACTTGTAGATCAGACAAGCTTATTGTTTTTCTCTTATTCAGCTACTGCTAGTCTTCTCTTCTCCCACTAAGGAAGGAGACCACTACTACTCCTGCAGCCCTCCTACCCCCACCTTGCCTAGTTCACAAAAGCAAAAAGTTAGAAAGAAACAAAAGTAAGATAAATAGCTAGACAACCTTGGCACCACCACCTGGTCCTAGGAGTTAAAGAAAGTAATAATAATAACATCAATCCCTGACCTAAACTACTTGTGTTATCTGTAAATTCCAGACACTGTATGAAAAAAGCATTGTAAAACTTTTTGTTCTGTTAGCTGATGCATGTAGCCCCCAGTCACGTTTCCCACGCTTGCTCAATTTATCACGACCCTTTCACGTGGACCCCTTAAAGTTAAAAGCCTTTAAAAAGGCCAAGAATTTCTTTTTCCGGGAGCTCAGCTCTTAAGACGTGAGTCTGCCGATGCCCCCGGCCGAATAAAAAACCACTTCCTTCTTTAATCTGGTGTCTAAGTTTTGTCTGTGGCTCGTCCTGCTGCACCAGCATCACACCAGCTCCTCCCCCATTGCTGTGGGGTCCCTGCTCTCCCTGTTCACCCTGTTCCCACCATTGGCTCCCCATTCTTACTGCCCTCCAAGCATCATCCCAGCCCCTCCAGGGTCACTGCCTGACCAGGTGGGGGTTGGGTGAAGAGACAGAGATCAAGACAAGACACCTGATCCAGTTTGACTTTAGGTTCCTCTCTGAAACGCGACTGCATTCCACATCCTGTTCCACCGGCATCCTCAGCTGGGAGGATGTGTAGGACTGTAGAATCTTGGCGGGTGATGACCAGTTCCTGCAACCATGGCTTTTCAGCTACATTGATTTTTCCTAAAACAGACAAGCAGACTGGTAATAAGTTATGGAAATACGGTTTTCGTTACTAAAAATAGAGATGTGTACACCTGTCAGTGCTGGTTTTTGAAATAAACATAAGCCCATAGGCACTCTGCTGCATGCAGATTCTATCTCAAAATAACACACTTTGAAGATCTTCCAAGATCTGCACATACAGATTGTTTTCCTTTTTATCTCTGCATGATATTGCGTAGAAAGACTGCATCACAACAAATGTAACCAGTGTCTATGTATGAAGATCCAGATGGTCTCCAGTCCGTTACTTTTACAGAAACGAAATGCTGCAGAAACTGTGCTTGCATGAGTCTCAATTCAATTGTATAGAATAGATTTCCAGACACAGAATTGCTGTGCAAAGTAATGCACCTTTAAAGCGTCTCACGTCACGGAATGGCAATGCTGGCGACACTCTTGTCTGTGATTGTGAAGACCCAGCTTGGGCAGAGGATGGTGAAACACCCACTGTAGAGAGAGGGGTAACTAGTACAAGCTTCCTGGAGAACAGGGTGACAGGGCTCATCAAGGGTCAAAAATATCCAAGTCTGAATTAAGAATATGTATTAATATGCGTTTGAAATGGCATAAAGACTCCCTGGAAAGATGAGAAGAATCCAAAAAAGTTTTGTCCTGGGCATGTGGCCAATGAGAGTGGATGCAGGCAGGGGTGGGGGAGTCTTTTGCACATGACTTTTCATGGTTTCCATCCTGCAACAGGTGACTATATGGAGGTAAAGAAGTAAGGAAAAATGGGGCCCGGAGTCCTGGGGACAGTCACTGGGTGGGCTTGCCAGATCTGTTGTGGGCCACGAGGTTCCAGGGACTCGGAACCCAGGTAAGCGCATGCGGGACTGCTGCAGTGACGAGGCACTGGTTATAGATATTTACCCAACGGTATTGTCACAGGGGAAATATTACAGATGATTGCTGATTTCAACCACAGATGATTTTGGGGAAAGTTCGCACCTAGCGGTTTCAGTTTCCACCCAGTCACGTCCTCTGGGCTCTGCTCCCTCCTCCCAGGTCGCCCGCTACGCCGGAGCTCTGGACCCGGGTCCTGCCCGGTGGAGACCGCGGAGTGGGTGCCCCGCTGCCGGCCAATGCGCCAGGGCCTCCGGGTCCACAGCCTCCGGACAAAACGGCCTTACCTGGGAGGACTCGGCTGTCGCGGCAAGGGACAGGCGGTTCCTGTGATGGAAGGATCCTGGAAATGTGGGGTTTTGGTGTGGTGAGGAGCAGGAGGTTTCCCCTTCATCCTCGCGGGGACTTTGCCACCGGCTCCGAGTGGAGACGTCACCTTCCCGCTCGGATTAGTGGGGCTCCAACAGTGTAGCCCCCAAAAGTACTCCCCATCCCCCTTGCCTTGGGGCTGCTGCGAGAGGGCGCCCGAGACGGGCGGGGCTTCCCGTTGTTGCCTCCTCGACCCCACCGCTCGCGGTCCAGGACTCCTGGTTTCTCCTCTGGGCTGGGGGCCCCGAGCATGGACATCGTGAGGCGGAGAAAACTTGGGATGGGTGGACAGAAGGATTCGAGGGAGGGCGGGAGAAAGGGAGAGGAAGGAAGCAGGTAGGCTCAGAGAACGGGGAGAAACCCCTGCCACGAAAATGGGGAGAGGGTGACACACATACAGCACCCGCACTCCACCGACTCTCCATCTCCTGCTCTCTGCCCTGTAAGGAATACAGGCCCCACGCGCTCCACCCTCAATGTGTTTGGGGTCAGCTATTCCAGCGGGGTGAGGCGTCCCCTTGTGGGTGCAATTGGCATGTCCCTGAGGACTGCGGATACTGAGCACCTTTTCCTGGGGTCACTGCCATTTGCATTCTTCTTCTTCGTCTTTTTTTTTTTTTTCTTTTTTGAGACGGAGTCTCGCTCTTGTTGCCCTGGCTAGAGTGCAGTAGAGCGATCTCTGTTCACCGCAAACTCCATCTCCCGGGTTCAAGCGATTCTCCTGCCTCAGCCTGCAGAGTAGCTGGGACTACAGGCGTGTGCCACCATGCCTGGTTAATTTTTTGTCTTTCTAGTAAAGACGGAGTTTCTCTATGTTGGTCCGGCTGGCCTCAAACTCCCGACCCCAGGCGATCCGCCCGCCTCGGCCTCCCAAAGTGCTGGGATTACAGGCGTGAGCCACCGCGCCCGGCCTGCATTCTTCTTCTGATACCAGTGGGCAAAGGGAGGGCCCCAAACGCCAGTGGGACGGCGACCCCAGCCGCTGTCGGGCTCTAGACACCGCCCGGGAAAATGAATTTAAAGACCAGTGGGAAAACAGAGAAAGGACAGAGATTTATTGTAAAAGGAAAAGTACACACTCACGTAAAGGGACTGCAGGGGAACTCAAGAGAGAGGCAGGTGCAAGGAGGCTTGGGTGAATAGACACTCTCTATTCTGTTCCACTGATCTAAGTGTCTATTTTTGTACCAGTACCACTCTGTTTTGATCACCATAACCTTATATTATAGTTTGAAGTCAGGCAATGTCATGCCTCTGGCTTTGTTCTTTTTGCTTGTGATTGTTTTGGCTATTTGGGCTCTTTTTAAAATTCCAAATAACCTTTAGATTAGATTTTTCTAATTTTGTGAAAAATGACATTGGTATTGATAGGGATAGTGTTGCATCTATAAATTGCTTTTGGAAGTATGGCCATTTTAGCTATATGGATTCTTCCAACTCATGAGCATGAAATATTTTTCCATATATTTGTGCTGTCTCTGATTTTATTCAGCCATGTTTTGTAGATTCTCTGTTTCCACACAAAATCTAGCAGAATCACTCATTTGTTACTCCATATCATGGAGGAAAAATGAAATAACATTAAGTCTTTACTGGGTGATACAACAAAATTCTAAACTCAGTAGTTTTTTGGGAAATAGAACCCTTCATTTAAATACAGTACAGAGCAATAAATTACTAGAGAAAACAATCATTAATATAATTTTTGCTTATTAAATAATTAAATAATTATCTTTCAGGACACGGAAAGAAACCCTGGAGGTCTGAACTATAACATGATTGTTTCACTGACAATATCATTTGTAAGAAAGAGGTCATCACTCAAAGAAGTACTTGATTTTCCAAACAAAAGCAGAAGAAAGAAAATGCTGACATATCTTGTTTAGTTAGCCAGATGTTAAGTTCAGGAATTCCATCAGGTAGCACCAAGAGAAAATAGCATAAAATGATAGGAATAACCGCTGGTAAAATTGCTGGCAAAAGGAATCAAGGCAGTGAAGGAGCTATTGGGTCCATGGTGTCATCATGATCTGCTGGAGGCCTCTGGACATACACAGTATGTGGTGAGCAGGTGGCCAGCCAGAAGGGTAAGATTGATCAAGACTGTGCCACAGGGGCTTTTTGGTATTATCTTTGACATTCAGAAAGGACACAAATGTTGATTAAAGAGGTGGAGGAGAACCTGGATCACTTTTCCAGGGCAAGCTTTCCCTAGTCACTCCACCTGTCAGAGCCCCCTGCACTAAAGGACTTGTTTTTCCTTTGAGCCCCAACCCTGGTGCCTGCAGGTTGGACCAACCTCCTTCCTCCTTTGTCACATCACAGAGGCAGCCCAGGCCCTGCACCTGACTAGGGGATGGAGTGGAGGGTCCTGCAGGACTGAAGCTGGCAGTGATAGGCCTGCTCCTGCACTCAAAGCCCTCTCTACCGTCTGACAAGAGGGCCTAAAACGTGGCAAGGGTTGGGGGGAGCCCATCTAAAGAGAGGGCTCTGTATTCCTGTGCCCTTGGCCTTGGGTGGGCCTGCAGGCAAACATCCTTCCTTCCCCTTCTTACTCAGCCTCTCCTCAAACTGGGAGAAGCACCCATAGCTATGAAGGTGACAGTCCCTGTTCCACCTTATCCATTCCTGGTCCAGCCCAGCGGTGCCCATGGAACTCCAGCAGCAGCTCAGCTCCCCCTTGTCTGAGTCCACTCTGCTCCAGGCATGGCCATCAGCCAGCTTAGGATCTGGGGTGTGCAAAAGGTGGATGGCAGGGGAGCTGCTTCACGGCCCAGACTTGAACCCCATGGCTCCATGGGACTGACTGAGAAGGTTTTTAATCAAGAGAAGCCTCTACTCTTTGCCTTCCACCTTAATTCCTGAACCCAAGCCACTTCCTGTGGGAAGGCAGTCCTGCACTTCCTCATTTTGAATTAGGTGTACCAAGGCCCTCCCAGCCCCCTCCTCCCGGGATAAGACCCATATCTCTCTCTCAACCTCAGAGATGGAATCTCACTTCCCTTTTCACACCTCATGTAAAGCTACACGATGCACGTGACCCAATTAAGAGGACTGACTGCTCATATCTGAATTCCTGCTGCTGGCAAGCCATACACCCACCCATCCTCAATAGGAACCTGCTCTGAGTCAGAACTGAATTTGCTAAACCCTCTCAAGCTCAATAGACCCTGAGCCTTGGTATGGGCCCCTCCATTTCCCTCTGGCCTCTGAAGGTGAGAATCCATTATAACTTACGGCTGAGCTTCCCAGGTCATTGCCAACTAGCAACACAAGGTCTCATTCACCTGTCTCATGTCAGGATGAGAAGATCCTGGCCATGGGGAGGGGCGGCACTCTGGGAATTCTCCATCCTCCTCCTCCCTCCTCACCCACCTGCTCCTTGCTTCCCTCCCAATTCTGCCCCCATACCTGTCACTCTAAAGGACTCTCCTCAGCAGCCAGGGAGGATGAAGCAGGGGAAGATGAGGAGGAGGCTCCAGGGACTGAGGGTGGTGGCCATGGCTGTGGGTTGGGCTGTGCCTGGGACACATGAGGAGGCACATGATGAGGAGGCAGCAAAGAATGAGGGTGGTGGCCATGGCGCTGGGTTGGGTTGTGCCTGAGGACACAGTGGGTGGTGCTGAAATGGAAACACAAGAGTGACAACCCTTGTCCAGGCCCCAAATCTGAGGAGATGCCTCCTCAGCTCCTGCTGACCCAGGTCATCCTGGAAGGCAGAGGTTTGGTGCCCTCCTGCTATGGGGCAGCCCCTGGGACAGTTCCTGGGGTAGGAAGGGAGGGGGTGTCCCTGTCCTCAGGGAGCTCACACAGCTGCTGAGGGAAGCAAGCTGACAGCACAGCCCACCCTCCTGCTGTGGTGGAAGAGAAGGTGATGCCCCAGGGCTGGGGAGGGGAGGGTCTCGGGGCTGGCATTTGAGGTGGCTTTGATGGATGTCCAGAACCAGACCAGGGAGAAGAAAGGAAAAGTGATTCTCAAAAGAGGGAACACTAAGGAAAAAGGTCTTAAAACAGTGACACCCGTAGTTTTGAGGCTGGTGAGAAATCCACAGTGCGGACAGCAGAAGCAAGTGCAGTGAGGAAGAGGAGTCAGGAGGGAGAAGGGAGAGGAGGATGGGAGAACACAGGCACGCCAGTACCCCGAGGAGGAGCCCCCCACAAGGGGGTCATTTTAACATAAATGTGTACACTGGGATGACTGAAGCTGAACTCAAGAACTAGTTTCTCGAGATCACCGTTTCTGATCTCATTCCAGATCCCCGTTTCTTTCTGCTGTTACCTCCTGCACTTGGCTCCAGGGTTCTGCCCATGCCTGCCAAGAAGTCCCCAAGCCATCTTGTGCAGTCTCCCATTGAGATGTAACGGAAGGACATGGTCACATCCTTGTCATTCTGCCACTTTTCTTTCATCTTTCTGGCTCCAGGATGAACCGTTGTCCACATTCTGTTCTCTGAGTCAAAGAGGAGGAAGACCTGTCCATCGAAACTGAACTGCCAAGATCCACTGCTGTGTCCTTCAGCTTTCTGCTCACAAGACATCCTGGTCTGCAGGGTGAGAGGTTCTGCCCCCATCAAAAGAGAGAGATCAAGTCTGGTCTTGACACATTTTGAGGCCCCATCCTGTTCCCCTTACAATTTCCTGGCCTTACTCTCTGCCACATCCTGGCCTTGCCTCTACACTTCTTGCAGGGTAAGATGACCTTCCCATTTGTACTTTTACATAAAAACTATAAATGCCTCTAACCTACCACTGTATCTGCTCCCTCCTGTCCTGGGCCATCTGAAACTTACCCCTGGGTGTGTAATTCTCCAGCAGAATGTCAAGCAGTTGCTCTGTGAGCATGTCCACCACCTCTCTCAGTACTGGGTTCTGTGCTTTCCAGGCTTTTGTGACATTTAGTTTCTTCCCCAGGGTACTGACGGGTGTGACTGTCTTGTTGCCACAGTCATAGTGAAGAAAAGTCTTTTTATCCACCTGGCCTTGAACCGCACACCACCGTGGTCCAGGTCTGAACTTAGGAATGATGGTGATGTCATAGCAAAGAGAGTGAGGGTCTGTGGAGAAAGGCAGGTGAGGGTTGGGTGGGGAGAAAAAGAGCCCTATGTAGCCCTCCTCCACATTGTGACAACAAGAGGATGCCTCTGGAGGGCTGGGCTGGCCCAGAAAGGAGTGCCCCCTCCAGAACTGTGGTGTCCATAAATTTAAGGTAAGTGCTCCCCCCTTGCATGAGGAGGAGGAGGAGGAGGTCTCTGCCTGTTGAGAAAACCACATGTCCCCAGACATGTCCCACTGCCCCTCTGTCCACATCAGTCAACACATGACCTTGCTAGAGAGGTGCCAGGCCTGCTAGAGGAGGAAGGGTCTGGATGGCAAAGGATCTTCAGCAGCAGCCCAAGTGGGCTGCGGGAGGTGGGAGAGGGTGTGGGGGCTGCCCCTGAGGATGCTGGTGCATGGTGGGATGGACTGAGGATGGAAAAATCTAACTAACTAGGGTTAATTAGATAAAGAAGAGTTAATTTTCATTGTCACAGAATTTAACATGTTGGCAAAGCCCCTGGTGAAGTGCTCATCTGCTATGAGGATGCCTTCCTGAAATGAGGATGCCTTGGACAAAGAGATGGTCCACACAGCAATAAATAGAAAATTTGAAAATCTAAAGCAGATAGTAGAGGGAGCTCACAGGCTCAGAGAAGAGCCCATGACAGAGGGGTCTGAGTGTGAAAATCCAGAACAATTTCCATCCACTGTGCTCATGGGAAGCCTGGAGGACTCCTGTTTACCTGGCGTATAAAGAAGGCCCCATGAGAAGGCACCAGAATGGGATGAAGCTCAGGGATGCCTACTGCAGAAGGCCAGGGTTGGGGGTAGGAGATGCTGTTCCTGAAATGGGCTCCCAGTAGTAATGGGATGAAAAATCCTTAAATAACAGATTCCAGGTGGAAGCTGTCAACTGTCAGGAACAAGCAGGGTTCAGTGATGGAAATGATTAGAGAAGTCACAATGCCAGCTGGTGACCTCAGCCATACAAAGCTTTGCCCATGGCTCATAGAACAAAGGAGCTCAAGATCCCAAAGAGATGGAAACCCAACCCGGATACTGTTGGATTTAAGTAATTACAACAAACACAGATAAAACAAATGATGGATGACCAGGAGGCTGAAAGTAGCCAGTCCATCAAGAACAAGGCTGCTTTGCCCAATTTACATAATTAAGTCACCTCTCATACCCTGAACCCATGACTACAAGAAGACACCAGTTTCCAGTGAGGAAGGACCCTTTAACCCCACAGTAAGAGCAAATATTCTTTGTGGCTTTCTCCAAAGATATTTATGTCCACTAGAGTTTGCTGTGACGGGCAATTTTGTAAATATATAAAGGTGTGCAGGGAATACTTTCTCCTTTGTGACTACTCAACTCTGCTGGTGTAGCTCAAAAGCAGCCATAAACAATCCATGGATGATGAGGGATTAAGGGATTAATACCTTAAGTGCCCAATGACCCAAGACCCCCGAATATCCTAGAGGTACATGTGGTTACAATGTCTAATTGGAAAATCGCAATATAGATTCCGTGTGAATGTTCAGAGGCAAGGCAACGCCACTCACATCAAGGAAATCTCAACATTAAAAAATGACTCCTGTAGAGTACTGTGCCTTGGCAGAGATGGGGCCTTTAGCCATGGAAGGGCGGTGACCATGCAGCCTCAGAGCTGCCCATTACGGGTATGGTTCTCACCCTCTAAGTCATTAGGAAGGTAGGCACGGCAGTGAGAAGACGCAGGTGGTTCTCCTGGGATGGGCAGGAGCAGAGCCACAGGGAACCAAGAAGCTGCACAAGCAGTTGGCCCCAATCCCCAGGACACCACATGGCTGCACCCTCTCACCCTCAGCTTCAGGGAAGGCTTCAGGGAAAGTCCCTGATGGCCCCCATGGAACATAGGAGCATCAAAGGAGGGGAGAGTAGGCCCCGAACCATGAGACTCCCACTCCCATCACATCCATACCACCTAGAAACCACAGGCAAGGTTGGACCACTTTCTACTCTCCAACTGATACCTGAGACACCACTTGGAGATGACACCATAGGGGATGGAGCATTATTCACTGGGACACTGTAATCCCCTCATTTGGGGTCAGCAACCTAGGACAGGGTCTGAATCTGGTCCCCCCTCATTTGCAGGTTACCATTGCCTGCTGTTGCTCTACAAAGTTACAGGACTTGACGCAGAGACGGAGAATCCAAGGCCTGCAAAGATCACAGGGCATCCTTCCTCCCTTTCTAGAAAGGGTTTGCTGACCCCTGTCTACACAGTGACTATTCTCTATGATGCTGACTCCCCAGTAGGAAGAACAGGCGGGTCTGGGCCCCAAGGACAGAGGTGGGCGCCTCTACTCACCAGAGTTCCCAGGGTCTCCTGGAGGGAATGGTGATTCCCATCCCCCCCTGCACAGGTTCTGTGTGGAGCTTGGGGTGTGTTTGCTGGGGTGTGTCCTCAGGCAAGAGGCAGAAGTTGCCGCATGGTGTAGGAGGTGGTGGGGGTCCCTTCATGGATGGGGAGATCTCTGGGGTGACCAGCTGGGCTGAGGTGGGGAGTAAGAGCATGTGACCTGGGTGGTGTCAGTGGATGGTGACGGGAGGGGTGAGGGGTGTCTGCTGAACTCCTGGGTTCAGGTGAGTGTCTGCAGGAAAGTGCATGGAAAAATTCCAGGGCAGGCAGCCCTGGGGGTGCTGGAGGGTTTGTGTGGTGGAGAGCGGGTGAGAGCAGAGCAAGCCTGTGGCTGGTGGGGCTATCCGTGATTGTGTCCCTGGGAACCCCCCTTCATCCCCGTCCTGACCCCAACTCAGGTTCCAGGGGCTCTGGCTTCTCCTTCCCGAGGGTGATTGGGACTGCTGGGCTGCACTAGGGATCCCCAACCCATTTCGCCCTCTTGCAGCCCCCTGGCCCCTCCACCCTCCTGAGGTTCCTTTCCAGCCTCCTCTCTGCCCAGCTCCTCCCCTGGTGGGAGAAGCAGGCTGGGAGAGTGGATCTGTCGGGAAGGAGCTGCAGAGAGGAACTGAGCGGGGGTGCAGTTCCGGGAGATGTGCCGATTCTTCCAGAAGCCTCCCCTCTTCTGAAGCCCGCAGTCTACAGCCCCCCAGATTTGGCCCCCGCCCTGTTTAGGCTCCATTCCTGAACTCACCTGCCCGCACCAGGGGGACAGCAGGAGCAGAGGTGGAGGCATAGAAGGAACGCCGGGCTGGCGCCTGCTACAACTGGAGACCTGGAAAGCAAGCCCTGGATCACTTGGCGGCTGGCATGGAGTGAATGTCAGGTGGATCACAGAGAGATACAGTCATGGAGGTCAGATGTGGAGGTCAGGTCCGGAATAGTGTGGGAGGCTGGAATGAAGTCTGGACCAGGAACAATGGTAACTGTGGAAGACTCAACAAAGAGTGAGTATAGCTGAAGGAGCTGGGGAACAGAAAGTATATGTGTCGGTGTGAGGAAGAAAATAGATTTTGGAAGTTATGAGAACTGTAGAGGGTGAGTGGAGCATAGTTTGTGATTTTGAGGGCCTCTAAAACTACAGGGCAGTGGCAGACACCACACTGAGACATGATGGCCGCCTAAAACAGTAATGTCAAGTTGTTTGGACAGAAAGGCTGCAGGGCGCGGTCCCGGTCCATGTGTAAGTATTCTGCCTGCACAGCCCAGCACTTCAGCTGTGTGTAATGAAAAGGGTTGACATGAGTCAGGGAGAGCTAGTATGGGATCAGTCTCTAGAAGTTTCTTCAAGGAAGGAAAAGAGGAGTGGGGAAAGGATTTAGGATCTGTGGGGTCAGCTGGGTTTCCCTTTGTGAGTATGTATAATGGTTTTGTTAGGATGGCAAAACCAGGTATCCAAAGGCGAAAGTATCCAACCATGCCCAGGAAGGAAAGGAGTTGTTGTTTTGTAAAAGGGGTTGGGGATTGAGAAATCAGCAGGATATGATCAGCAGGGAGAGCACGGGTTTTCACGAAGAATTATGCCAAGGTAGGTAATGGATGGGGAAGAAATTTGAGCTTTGGAGGGGGATACCAGATATCCTTTGGAGAATAAATGTTGAAGGAGCAGAAGGGTATCTTGTTAAGAAGACTCAAAGGAAGGACTACAGAGTAGAAGGTCATCAAGGTATTGAATAAGGTGGGAAGCAGAGAGGTGGAAAGAAAGTAAATCATGAGAAAGAGCTTGGCTGAAGTAACGAGAGCTATCCCAGAAGCCTTGCGGCAATACAGCCCAGGTAAGCTGCTGGGACTGATGGGTGTCAGGGTCAGTCCAGGTAAAAGCAAACAGAGGCTGGGATGAGGGATGCAGGGGAATAGTGAAAAAAGTGTCTTTAAAATCAAGAACGGGCCGGGCGTGGTGGCTCACACCTTTAATCCCAGCACTTTGGGAGGCCAAGGTGGATGGATCATGAGGTCAGGAGTTCAACACCAGCCTGGCCAAGATGCTGAAACCCCGTGTCTACTAAAAATACAAAAAATTAGCCAGGCATGGTGGCAGGCACCTGTAATCCCAGCTACTCGGGAGACTGAGGCAGAGAATTGCTTGAACCTGGGAGTCACAGGTTGCAGTGAACCAAGATTGCACCACTGCACTCCAGCCTAGGTGACAGAGCAAGGCTCCGTCTCAAAAAAAAAAAAAAAAAAAGAGATCAAGAACAGAATAGTGAGTTGTGGAGGGAGGTGTTGAGGACAAAAGAGTGTACAGGTTGGGCACCACAGGGTGGACAGGCAAAACAATTTGGTTGATAAGGCACAGATCCTGAAGCAACCTGTAAGACTTGTCCAGTTTTTGGACAGGTAAGATGAGAGAATTGTAAGGAGAGTTTGTAGGCTTTAGAAGCCCATGCTGTAGCAGGTGAGTGATAATAGGCTTCAATCCTCTTAAAGCCTGTTGTGGGATGGGATACTGGCATTGAGTGGGGTAAGGGTGATTAGGTTTTAATGGGATAGTAATGGACGTGTGATTAATTGTCAGGGAGGGAGTAGAGGTGTCCCATGTCTGTGGGCTAAAGTTGGGGGATACAAGAGGAAGACACAAAGGAGGCTTTGGGTTGGGAAGAAGGGTGGCAATGAGATGTGGCTGTAGTCTAGGAATAGTCAGGGAAGCAGATAATTTGGTTAAAATGTCTCAGCCTTATAAGGGAACTGGGCAGGTGGGGATAACTAAAAAGGAGTGCATAAAATAATGTTGTCCAAGTTGGCACCAAAGGTGGGGAGTTATAAGGGATTTTGAAGCCTGGCAGTCAATACCCACAACAGTTATGGGGGCAAGAGAAACAGGCCCTTGAAAATAAGGTAATGTGGAGTGGGTAGCTCCCATATTGATTAAACAGAGGATGGACATACCCTCCACTCTGAGAGTTACCTGAAGCTCTGTGATGGTCCAGGGGGCTTCCAAGGTGATCGGGCAGCGTCGGTCTTCAGCTGCTAAGCCAAGCAGATTGGGGAAGGAGTCAGTCAGACAGCCTTGGGCCAGAGCTTTAGGGTCTCTGGGAGTGGCTGCTGGGTGAGCTGGGCAGTCTGATTTCCAGTAGGTCCCTGCACAGATGGGACATGGCTTGGGAGGAATCCAGGGCTGCAGGTGTTCC
This sequence comes from Papio anubis, assembly GCF_008728515.1. Lineage (NCBI taxonomy): Eukaryota > Metazoa > Chordata > Mammalia > Primates > Cercopithecidae > Papio > Papio anubis. Next base: position 112,431,459 of record NC_044981.1, on the reverse strand, counting down.
TTGGCCCAGTGGCCAGATTTCTGGCACTTGAAGCAAAATCCTGAGGGAGGAGGTCCTCTAGGAATGCCTTACTGCTGTGGCTTAGGCGTTTTGAAGTTCTTGTGTGCTGGAGGTGCAGCTGGGTTTTGTCTCACAGTAGAGGCAAGTAATTGTAACTCAGAAATGCATTGCTGTTTGGCTGCCTCCTCTCTATTTTTGTACACCTTGAAGGCAAGGTTGATTATTCTCTATTGTGGGGTTTGAGGGCCAGATTCCAATTTTTGAAACTTTTTTCTAATGTCAGGAGCTGATTGAGTGATAAAATGCATATTGAGAATAAGATGGCCTTCTGGCTCTTCTGGGTACAAGGCTGTAAAGTGTCTCAAGGTTGCTGCTAAATTGAACTTGGCTGGGTTTTTATCTTTTCCTTGGGTAGTTTATTTAAGTTTGTCATAATTAACAGGTTTGTACGCTGCCTCTTCAAGTTAAAGGGCTTCTTCAACTAGGCAGGAAATCATGTAATCTCGCCTAGCTATATGTGGGGAATCTGCCTGATAGTTCCATTGGGGATTCTCTCAGGGAACTGCTCTAATGCCTTCCTGGAGGACTGGCTCATGAAGCTGGCAGATGTCAGCATGAGATTGGGCTAGAGAAAACACTCTTTCCTGTTCATCTGGGAGAGGGTAGAAGTTAGGATGACATTTAAGTCACCCAGGTTAAATTGTAGGACAGAGTTAGATATTGGAATTCCTGTATATATTTAGTGGGTCTGATGAGAAAGAGCCTAAATGCTGGCTGATTTGGGAAAGGTCTGATACAGAAAAAGGCACATGTACCCTGACTATGCCTTCAGCTCCAACCACCTCTCTAAGAGGAAATTGTTGGGCAGGTGGGGGAGAGTTAGTCATGGAATGAAACTGTAAGCCAGACTGGGTGTGGGGAAGGGAGGTGATAGAAGGGTTGTAGGGTGGGGGAGCAGAGGCTGAAGAAGAGTTGGAGCCTGATTCAGCCTGGCGGGGAGCAACCTGAGGAGGAGCAGTCTGGGGAGGAGGGGAGAGATCAGATGGGTCAGTAGAAAAGGAAGATTCAAAAGACTCAGCGACACTTGAGGTTGGGACTGAAGGGACAGACTGGGGGAAAAAAGGAGGATTTGGGATGAGTCGCATTGGGAATAGAGTCTAGCGAGGTAACAAAGTGTGAAAAATGCCTGGACGTAAGGCACCTCAGACCATTTGCCCATTTTTCAACAAAAATTATCTAGGTCTTGTAGGATGGAGAAATCGAAAGTGCCATTTTTTGACCATTTAGAGCCATTATCAAGTTTGTATTGGGACCAAGCAGTGTTGCAGAAGAAAATAAGATGCTTAGGTTTTAGGTCAGGTGAGAGTTGAAGAGGTTTTAAGTTCTTGAGAACATAGGCTAAGGGAGAAGAAGGAGGAATGGAGGGTGGAAGGTTGCCCACAGTGAAGGAGGCAAGCCCAGATAAAAGAGAGGATAGAGACACAGGTGAGGAAGTGGGCCAGGGGGGAGGGTGGTACTTGCCACTCAGGGGAGGTGGTGCTTGCCACCAAGGTGAAGGATCAAGGCAGGCATCCCTGTGGTGATCAGACACCTCTGAAATGTGGGTGAATAACCAGGTAGGCATCCCTGCAGTGATTAAACACCAAGGGAAGACTGTCTTCCTGAGTCCGTGACTGGTGCCGGAGTTTTGAGTTCACGGATAAAACACATCTCCTCTGTCTCTACCAGAAAAGGAAAGGAACTGAAATTAAGGGAAGGGAGAGATTGAAGGGTGGTGCCAAAATTGAAAGGAGAAAGGGGTTGAGGGATAGTGAGAGAGGTTGGAGAAGAGAGTAAAAAGAGGCCACTTACCCGATTTAAAATTGGTGAGATGTTCCTTGGTTGGAACATCTGAGGACCTGAGGTCATAGGTGGATCTTTCTCATGGAGCAAAGAGCAGAAGGACAGGGGATTGATCTCCCAAGGGAGATCCCCTGATCTGAGTCATGGCACCAAATGTCATGTGCGTCATTTGAAGAGACCACCAACAGGCTTTGTGTGAGCAATAAAGCTTTTTAATTACCTGGGTGCAGGTGGGCTGAGTCCGAAAAGAGAGTCAGCAAAGGGAGATAGGGATGGGGCAGTTTTATAGGACTGAGGTAAGCAGTGGAAAGTTACAGTTAAAGGTGGTCATCTACTGTCAGAAGGGGAGGGGGTCACAAGGTGCATGGTGGGGAGATCATAAGACTCATTGTCCAGAAGAACAATGTTACAAGGTGGATCAACTGCTCAGTTGGGAGTTGGGGCAGAGCAGGAACAAGTCATAATGGAATGTCATAAGGTTGGTCAATCAGTTAAGACAAAAGCTGGCTGTTTCACTTCTTTTGTACTTTTTGGTTGCCTCACGCCATCTGGATGTATACATGCAGGCTTGGGCTCAAAAGCATGACAGGTTACATCCAGTTTCTCTGCTCTTCTCCAGTGGATAGAAACTCCTTCTCCTTGACACATCTGGAGCCACCAACCTGCTGCCTGACCCAAACGTGAGGGCCGCATATGCCTGAGCTCCTGCTGTCTGCACACCATGCACGGTAGGGGCCCCATAGGACTAGAGACCCCGTCTGAAACAGGCCTAAATTTGCTAAACCCTCTGGAGCTCGACAGGCCCTGAGTCTTGGTATGGTTCTGTGCACTCCTCCCAGGGCCCCCACTGTCCCCGAGCTCCAGGCCTGATTCCTGACTGGTGGAGACAGCACAGTAGGTGCCCTGCTGTCAGCCAATGCCCCTTGGCTTCTGGGTCTGGAGCCTCAGGATGAAACTGTTTTTGGAAGACCCAGGAGGACTCACCGGTCACGGTAAGGAACAGGCAGTTCCTGAGACAGCAGGAACCAGGAATTGTGGGGCCTGGTGGGGTGAGAAGCAAGAAGTTCCTGCTTCATCCTCGTGGGGACTTTGCCACCGGCTCAGTGTGGAGACATCACCATCCCGCTCGGGTAAGTGGGGATCTGACAGTGTGGCCCCTGTGAAGAGCCCCCCATCCTCCTTGCCCTGGGGCTGCTGCGATGCACTAGGTCCTGAGTGTCCAGGATCCAGCAGGGGATTCCCATTGCCACCTCCCTGACCCTGTCGCTTGCAGTCCCGGGCTCCTGGTTTCTCCGTTGGGCTGGAGGCCTCGAGCATTGATGTCGTGAGGTAGAGAAAACCTTGGGATGGTTGGAAATGAAAGATGGGAGGGAGGGTGGGACAAAGGGAGAGGAAGGAAGCAGGCAGCACCAGAGAACAGGGAAAATCCCCGCCTTGAAAATGGGGAGAGAGTGACACACACACAACCTCCAGACTCCACGGACTCTCCATCTCCTGCTCTCTGCCCTGTAAGGAACATAGGCCCCACCCCCTCCACCCTTACTGTGTTTGGGGTCAGCCATTCCAGCGGGGTGAGGTGTCCCCTTTTGGGTGCGATTGGCACTTCCTGGAGGGCTGTGCATTATGAAAACCGTTTCCTGGGCTCACTGCCATTTGCATTCTTCTTCTGATGTCAGTGGGCAAGGGGAGGTCCCCAAACACTGGTGGGGCCTCGACTCCAGCCAGTGAATTCAAAGACCAGTAGGAAATAGAGAAAGGACAGAGATTTATTGTAAAAGGAAAAGTACATACTGCAGTGAAGGGAGTGCAGGGAAACTCAAGAGAGAGGTTGAGGGGGTTTGTGACTGTCACCTTTCTGAGTTTCTTCAACCAAGGGGTGGAATATTTATAAAAATTCCTGGAAGAAGGTGGAGATTTCTCAGAACTGTGGTGCAACCCATTTTCACACCAAAAATGGGTATTCTCAGAGCTGTTAGGGAGCTGGCTGTTGTGTGTTTCGTATGTTAATTAGCATGTGATGAGGTCCTAGGTGAAACCTAGGTCAAATCCAGGGCCATGTTGGGTCCACTAGTTCTTAGTCGGCTTGGTCCACATGTTGTTTTTCAGCATCTTATCAGTCCAGAGCCTCTGCAGATATTTCAATGGATTCTTTTTGCTCATCATCTGAAACTGCTGCCTAAAATTTTCTATTGTTTTGAGACCATCATGTAGTGTACCTGACTCACTTTCGAGAAATGTCTGTTCAGATTCATTGCATATATTTAAATTGGGTTATTGCACTTCATAACATTGAGCTGTAAGAGTTCTTTACATATTCAGCATACCAGTCCCTCACCAGACATATGATTTTTAAATATTTTCTCTCATTCTGTAAGTTTTTTTTTTTTTTTACCTTCTAAATGGAGTCCTTTTTGAAGCACAAAAGTTTTGCATTTGCATGAAATGAAATTAAACTACATTTTGCCATTTGTGCTATTGGTATATAGTACTTAAGAAGCCTTTGCCAAATCTGAGGTCACAAACATTTACTGCTCTATTTTCTTCTGAGACTTTCATAGTTTCATGTCTTAGGAGGACATCTGGCATTCATGAAGAGCTACTTTTTTGTGTGCTGTAAGGAAGGGATATGCTTCATTCTTCCGCATGTGCCATCTGGTTGTCCCAGCACCATTCACTGTAGTGTAGGATGCACTTGCGCAACCTCCTGTCCCTCCCTCCTGCACTTGGCTTCAGAAGTGCATCCTGCTGAATGGTTCTCCCAGGGTTTCCACCAATGAAATCCCCTCATGTGAATCCCATGTAGGCATCTGCTTCTCAGAGGACCTGGATTAAGGAGTGGATTCAACAGATCAAATTATATCTCATAAGATGGAACTTTCTGAGAATACTGATACTTAGCAGACCCCTGAATACCTCAAAAGTAAGAAATTGCATAAATTGATCATTGTGGTTCCACAAGTCTCCTGTCAACTTAGCTTACTGGTGTTTAACTTTTTTTCTTACTTCTGCTGTTTTTGCTGTTGTTGTTGTTGTTTTCTTTGAGACAGGCTCTCACTCTGTCACCCAGTCTGGAGTGCAGTGGCACCACCACGACTGCCTGCAACCTCAAACTCCTAGGCTCAAGTGATCCTCCCACCCTTGCCTCCTGAGGAGCTGGGACTACAGTCATGTGCTACTACCCTTGGTCTATTTTAAAATTTTCTGTACAGACAGGGTCTCACTCTGTTGCCACGGCTGATCTCCAACTCATAGCCTCAAGCGATCCTCCCACATGGGCATCCCAAATTTCTGGGATTACAGGCATGAGCCACCCCTCCTGGCCCAAAAAGTTATTGCATTTGAGGTTTTCCTTCTCACATGATTGTAAGACATTATGTAGATTTTTAAAATCCTGTATAAGTAATTTGGGTAATGCTATACAATAAAATTTTTTTTTCAGCCACAGCTTCCTAAAAATAGAAGTAGCATTAAAATGTGGTACATTTGTCAAATCTGGAAAATGTTTCAAATCTTTAAGGTGATTCTGACCTCTCATTTTGATTGACACAGTAATCCATAAAAACAAGTAAAGCACCCACTCTGACCTGGAAGGGGTAAGGAGGTAAAAGTATTGATAAGTGACAGCCTCTTTTGTAGACATGACCCAACCTAAATTTCTCATGACCCACAAAAGAGGGTCCTGTGCTCCCCGCTTCTCCAGATCTCCATGCAGTCCTGAAGCACTCTCTGGCTGTCTCTGCAAATGGCTACACAGCTCTTCCTGGTCTCTGTGGGGCTCCTAGGCTCCAGGTCCTCTAGGCCAAGGGGCTATCATGCTCACCAGTTCCCAACAAGGGTGCACCCCACCACAGGAGGTGGAAGAGACCAGGTGTAGCTGCTCCTGCCCCTACCCCTCTCCTGATCAGCCAATCTTAATAGGAGGAAGGAGTAGGGATGAGTGGAGCCATGAGGGTTGGTGCTGGAAAGAACAGAAATGAAGACCTTTGTCCAATCCCCTGAGCTATGGGGATCCCTTTCTGAGTTCTAGCAGCCCTGGGATAGTCTGATTATTAGATTCCTCTGATGTGTCTTAAATCCTATCATAAGGCAGCCACTGTGCTAGGTGCTGGGTTTACACGTGGGTGATGGATGTGTCCAGTCCTCAAGGCATGTAGAATCCAGGGACAGAAACAAACACCCATGCGGCTGCTGCTGATGTGATGTCCTTGAGTTGGTTGGGGCTATCAGAGGGCAGAAGAGGGGGTGACTCATTCTGCCTGGGGAGTTGCATGGAGGCTTCTCGAGAGGTGGCATTTCAGAGTGTTCTTATAGGAATAGGAAGAATACAGTGCGGCCAGGTGGGAGGAGAAGACAGGACACATGGCAGAGGGATAAGCATGAGCGGGAGGCCGGGGGATGCAAATATCATGGAAATTTGCGGAGCTGTGAGAAGTCTGCAGTAAAAAACCCTCAGTTCCTGAAGGAGACTCTTCCCACAGGGAGGAGGGAATGTCAGGAGAGAAGATAGGGAAGGCGAGGTGGGCAGGAACCTCCCTGGAGTCCCTGTCTCCATCCACAGCAAATCAACCAGGAAATCAATTCACCATTCATGCATGCATGTTATCACACACACACACAGACATGCATGCACAGTCTCTCACCCCCCCACCACACATGCACACACACACTCACACAAACACACACACACACACAAATATATGCAGAAATACAGAGACAGACACACACATACACGTGCACACACAAAGACACATAAACACTAGGGAGAACCTGGTTGTCATCTCAAGAGTTGTTATGTCTGGCCCATCCTGCCCACTCACCTGTAACCTTGGGCGCTGTCTCCCAGCTCATGAAGGATTTCTGAAGCCATCAAACAGGATGTTATTGTGTGATCTTAAACACTCAGACAGCTCCTCACTCTGACCTTCCTTCCTGGTCCCCTTGGTCCTGTGATGAAGCAGTGTCCTGTTGGTTTTCACTGCAGCAAAAGAGAACCCTCTCCCCTTGGGCAGAACTCCTGGGCCACCAGAGCACACCCCTCTGCTCTTTGCTGTCAGAGCATCTTGATCTGCAGGGTGGGAGGAACTGCCCCAACCCCTAAAAAGGAACTATTTATTGACCCCTCTTCCACCATGATGTCAACGTCAGTTTTGTCTTCTCTGTAGCCCTTTGCTGTGGATCCCAAGCTGTGTGCCAAGGAGCTCAGGGCACAAATTCACTGTAAGCAATCCCTCTGGGCTTACCGAACTATTTGAAAGATGAGAAGTGCTATCTTCTGGACACTGCTAGGAAGTACTACTCCAAGGTATTTTATAGTTTCAACATTAGACTATGCAACATTGCTTTAGATGCCATGGTATTTTTACAATCTGTGATTTCAACAGTTGCTGTGATAAAAAAAAAAATGAACCCTTGCAAAAATTGGTATGAAATAAGAAATGATGGTGGCTGTGCCCAATCTACTTCCAAGGTTTGAGAAGTTGCTCAATGCCCAACAGACACACATGTCCATTAGTAAACACTTGTGCTTATTTAAGAATGAAATAGGGGCAATTCATGTGGAGGTCAGAGTGGAAACAGGTGTGAGAGGGTCCAGCAGAAGAAAATATGGCTGCCAAAGGGTTCGAGCCCATTGGCAAGTTTGGCCTGGCCTTGGCTGTTGCAGGAGTTGTGGTGAACTCTGCCTTATATAATGTGGATGCTGGGCACAGAGCTGTCATCTTTGACCCATTCCATGGAGTACAGGACGTTGTGGTAGGGAAAGGACTCACTTTCTCCTCCCATGGGTACAGAAACCAGTGATCTTTGACTGCCATTTTCGACCATGTACTATGCCAGTCATCACTGGTAGCAAACATTTACAGAATGTCAACATCACACTGCACATCCTCTTCTGGCCCATTGCTAGCCAGCTTCCTCCCATCTTCACCAGCATCAGAGAGGACTATGATAAGCTTGTGCTGCTGTCCATCAGGACCGAGATCCTCAAGTTAGTGGTGGCTCACTTTGTTCCTGAACTAATCACCCAGAGAGAGCTGGTCTCCAGGCAGGTGAGTGATGACCATACAGAGTGAGCAGTCATCTTTGGGCTCATCCTGGATGAAGTGTCCTGGACCCATCTGACCTTCGGGAAGGAGTTCACAGAAGCAGTGGAAGCCAAACTTGTGGCTCAGTAGGAAGCAGAGAGGGCCAGATTTGTGGTGGGAAAGGCTGAGCAGCAGAAAAAGGTGGCCATCATCTCTGTAGAGGGTGACTCCAAGGAAGCTGAGCTGATTGCCAACTCACTGGCCACCGCAGGGGATGGCCTGATGGAACTGTGTAAGCTGGAAGCTGTGGAGGACACCGCGTACCAGCTCTCACTCTCTTGGAACATCACCTACCTGCCAGCAGCGCAGTCCGTGCTCCTCCAGCTGCCCCAGTGAGGGCCCACCCTGCCTGCGCCTCCCTGGGTCAACTGGGCCACCGACCCGATGATTCTTAACACTGCCTTCCTTCTACCTCTTCCCTGGAAATCACTGTGAAATTTCATGATTGGCTTAAAGTGAAGAAAATAAAGGTAAAATCACTTCAGATCTCTAATTAGTCTATCAAATGAAACTCATTCTTCTCACATCCATCACTTTTTCATCTATCTCCCTACCAAAAATTGCCAAGTGCCTATGCAAACTGACTTTAGGTCCCAATTCAGGGCCTGCTGGAGCTCTGGCCTGGGTACCAGCAGTTGGCAGCACACAGCCAGGGCAGGACAGTGGGTGATGGACTGGGGAACACAGGTGTCCGCCTGGGCCCACGTGTGGCCTCCATCCTGTTGCTGATGGAAGATTTGCAGACGAGGGCACACGTGGCTGAACTGAGAAGGCAGGCCTCCATCTTCCCAGTGGTTCCTGCACAGATGCTGCTGAAGAGAGATGCTGGGGAGGGGCAGAAAGGATGTGGTCCCTCTCTTACTGTAAGGCCGATTCTCTCGAACTGTGCAACCAGTAGAAGCGGGTGTGTGTGAACTGGACACAGATGGAAGAATCTGCCCCTGTTGAGGTGGGTGGGCCTGATTGTTGCCCCCCAGGGTCCTAAAACTTGGATGGACTCAGACAGTGAAGAGGCCTGGACTGAGATGTGAGTCTTGTCGAAGACTTCCTTTCTATCCCCCACCTTGGTCCCTTTCACATACCCAACGGAATTCCATCTTGAAGGACTGTGTACTGTTGGGGCTAGATGTGCTGCCAAGCATATGTCCGACTTGAGTTCTTGGCTCCCTCGTTCAGAGACTGCCCTTCTCAAGGACTCTGTGCCTGCTCTGGGAAGGAAACAACTGTGGGAAGGAAACAAATGCAAATGTGTATAAACTGTTGTCAATTAATGACCCCTGGCCCTTTCAGCTCAAAAATTAAAAAAAATGAAATAAACATACCACTTTTTCAATTCATGTGAAATATTTTCTTAAATCATGATTAAACTGCTTGGTGATAGATTGTTTGGTCCTAATTGCTTACAAAATATGTTCTCCAGTATTTCTTTTTTGTTTATTTTATTTTGCTTTTTTGAGAGAGTCTCGCTCTGTCCCCAGGTTGGAGTGCAGTGGCACAATCTCGGCTCAGTGCAACCTCTATCTCCTGGATTCAAGTGATTTTCCTGCCTCAGCCTCTTGAGTGTGACTACAGGAACGCCTCACCATGCTCAGCTAATTTTTGTACTTTTAGTAAAGACAGGGTTTCACCATGTTGGCCAGGATGGTCTTGATCTCCTGACCTTGTGATCCACTCACCTTGGCCTCCCAAAGTGCTGGGATTACAGATGTGAGCCACCACACCCAGACTTTCTTTTAAGGTTGTCTTGAAAATCTTATGGAGGCACCTTCTGGATTTTCCCTGGACCACTCCAGGCCATATTCACGGGCTCTGCCTCCTGCGGGAATGCTCACCTCCTTGAAGCCAGGACTCACAGATCACCTTCTTGGGAGACCTTCCTGTTCAGGCTGCTGAGGAGCTGGGGGCTCCCCTCCCAGTCTTCCTCCCCACAACCTTGTTCCCTGCCTCCTGAATCATCTGTCACCTTCCTACGTCCGATGCAATGCTCATTACGTTCACCTGCTGTCTTCTCTGCAGCAGGGATTTTATCTGTTTTCCTCAGGGAAGCATCTGTAGCACAGTCCATTGTTGGTTCTGAGGCTGTACTTACCCTGCGAGTGAATAAATGAGAGGCAGTGATTGGGGCAGGGGCCTCTTTCTTGCTCATTCACTCACTACACTTTAGATGGTAACTTGGGACATGGTGGGACCAGCGTTTTCTGGGCACAGTAAGTCAGAATATATTGTGAAAACAAGAAGTAGAAAGAAATGTTAGGTGGAAGCATATGAATTTTCAAGTAGGAGTTGGGAAGAGTGAGGAAAAAAACCAATCAGGAAAGGGGCAAGGTTGGCTTGGTTGTAGCTAACATGGTGGAGAAACGCAGCTCTCTGCACCAGAGACTGGGTGCTGTTAGGTTCCTCTGCGATGCCGAGACCATCTGTATAACCTGCCCTGCGTCCTCCTCTCTCCCGAGGCTGAATGCAGCTCCTGTGCCTTCATTGCCAAGGAAGCCACAGTCCCAGGTCAGAGGAAGGGCTGATGTGGACAGTAGAAAAGGAGGGGGTGGGTGCAGAAGGGGACGTTTGGAAGCAATGACTTTCGGAGGATAAACAATATCACCGGAAAATATGACAAAAAAGAAAGGTATAAAGAACAAGGTGGAAATCATCTGAAATTCCATCACGCAGTGTTCAATGTTAGGATTTTGGTGCAATCATATGTAAGTTTTATAAAATTATGATCATACACCTTAGAAGTATTTTAAATGACTAGAGTGTGTATTTTTAGAGCAGGCATAGAATTCATAGTGCAGTGCTCTCTCGCTCCTGTCACTTAATTACTTTTTTGGCCGCATGTCATTTTAATTATTTATTCATTTTTGATTTCAATTCTTATTGTAAAGGGTACACATGCAGGTTTGTCACATGGGTCAATTGTGGGAGGCTGAGGCTTGGGGCCCCAGTGATCCCATCACTCAGCCAGTAAGCATGGTACCCAACAGGTGGTTCTTCAGCCTGTGTTCCCCTCCCCACTCCCGTCTAGTGATCTCCAGTGTCTCCATCTTTACATTCATGTGTATTCAATGTTTAGCTCCCACTTGTAAATGGGAACATGCAGCATGTGGTTTTCTACTTCTGTGTTAGGTCGCTTATGATAATGGCCTCCAGGTCCATCCATGATGCTGGAAAGAACTTCATTTTGTTGTCTTTCATGGCTGCATAGATTTTCATGGTGTATGTGGACCACATTTTCTTCATTTAATCCAATCTCACACAGTGAAATCCTCTCACTGTGGGTTCAGGACACAAGAGGGGGAAATAATTTAGCCTGGGGAGGTGTGATGTCATGTGTCAACCTGGAAGGTGATTTGGATGAGATTGACATTGAAATTGGTGAATGCTGAGTAAAGCAGATTACCCCTATAAGAGAGGTCAGTTTGAATCTAATTAGTGGAAGTCTTGAAAACATCTAAAAGATTGACCTCTCCAAAAAAGAAAAATTCTCCAGCAGACTGCACGTGCCCCATCAGCTCTCCTGGGTCTCCAGCCGGGTGGCCCACACTGCAGATTGTTGGCTTGCCGGTTGCATACTGGTGATAGGCAATTTCTAATAATCTCTCTCTCTCTCTCTCTCTCTCTCTCTCTCTCCAGAGGATGCGCCAGAACAGAAAGCCTGGAGGCAAGAAGATAGGACCAGGAGTAGGCCAGGAGGGTTTTACCATAGAGGATCAGAGAGGAAGAGATGTCAGGAAGGGAGAAGGGACAGGGAGGATGTGCGGGAAATTCCTATTACAGTCATGAGTTCCAGGCAGAAAATCCATGGAAACATACATACACACATAAACAGATACAGACACACATGCACACATATAGTGCACACACATGCACACACCTAGGCAGTTAAGACAGCTGATCTAATCTCAGAATAGCTGTTAAGCCTTTTCTCTGACTCACTTCTTGCCAGCTTCTGCATTTAAGTGAGGGTCAAGGCCTGTGAACCTGAATGATCCCAGCTCCTGTTTTGGGCTGAGCTGCTTCAGGCTCTAGAAGGACCTAGGAGTTGCCTGCAGGAGAGGAGAAGGCAGAAGAAGCTTCCTAAAGCAGAGAACAGAGGGTGAGAGGGAAACACCTGGGGGCCCTGGCTTCGGAGGAGGAGAAGAAACCATAGTGGATTTATTGAGGTATGTATATCTTTACGTCAGTTTCTGAAAAGTACATTTTTCTTAAGTTTCTATTTTCAACTAGTAAAAACACAAAACAAAACAAAACAATTTGAAACAAGCAAGAATTGCAAAGTATTTGCAAGCAGAATCCAGAGAACTTCTCTGCCTGCACCACTTGAGAGCGAGCTGCCACGCTGATTCCTCATCTTTAATGACACCACCTCATGCCCCATACTTTAGTGTTCTTCCTACAAACCACGACACTCTCCTAATAAGCACAATACAATCACCAAAACAGATTTCACACATCCCTACATTACATCCATCTCATGCTCAGACATCACTCAAAATTCACCAGTTGTTTTGATTATCTGTTTTACAGGCAAGGATCTGATGGATTTAGGCATTTCTTATCTACTTATTTTACTGAAAATATAGATCACGGTGTTTTATTTGCCCCATTATTTGACCTCTGTATTCCTGGAAATACGAGGAGAGATTTGGATTGATGCAGTACTTCTTATTGTGTGTCACTCAGAAGTCCTCATTAATATATTTGAAAGATTTAACATCTTTTTATCCAGCATTTTGGTTGCTTAATTTTTTGCTAGTTCAGATGTTCTAGTCTGGCATAGAAAGAGAAATCGAACACCAACATGAGAAAACATGCTGTACTTCAGTGGAATGTTTTATTGCTAACTTTTTATTATGAAAACAACAGTAAAGTAAACAACCAAATATCTTCATGCTTTCTAGAACGTCCTTGGAGCCTGGAAGTGACTCAGATTGCCGAGTAGTGAAATGAGTACAGCGTCCACTGTCCTGAATACCACCTGAGTCTATGTCAAAGGAATGATTTAATAAAGACTCCTACCCACAATGGAAGAGGTCTCTCCACTTCCCGCCCACCACCTGGTGTAGACAGATTTAAACACTTGTCAGTAGAATGGGTGTGAGAGGGCATTCCATTGTTCTTTCATGGGTGTTATCTTGATTATGTGGGACATGTCAAATCTTTCATGGGCTTCTTCAGAATCTCTGAACTGCTCATGGCATTTGCCCAATCTTAGGAGAATTAGATATATTCTTATTTATTTGTGGCAGTTTTTTATACATTCCAAATCTGATCTTTTGTCCACAGGGGAATAAAACAACTCTTAAAAAGAGAGATTAATCTGATGTGGGGATTACTTCTAAAAGAAGTAGGTGTGGTCAGGGCTGAGGAATGACAAGGAACGTCACTGCCCAGGCTGTAGTATGCTGGAGCCAAACCAGTATAAGTCAGTTTTTTGTTTTTGTTTTTGTTTTTTTTGAGATAGAGTTTTGTTGCCCAGGCAGGAGTGCAGTGGTGTGATCTCGGCTCACTGCAACCTCTGCCTCCGGGGTTCAAGCGAGTCTCCTGCCTTAGCCTCCCAAGTAGCTGGAGAGCTGGGACTACAGGTGCCCACCACCATGCCTGGCTAATTTTGTATTTTTAGTAGAGACGGGGTTTCTCCATGTTGGTCAGGCTGGTCGCAAACTCCCAACCTCAGGTGATCCACCCACCTTGGCCTCCCAAAGTGCTAGGATTACAGGCGTGATCCATTGTGCCCAGCCAGTCATGTTTTTTAAGAATAGGAACATTGATGTCTGTCCAGGGTATCAGTACAATGTTCAAGACTGACGGTCAGAGGACCTGTAATTTAGAAGTAACGTTATCTTCTTCCCAAACAGTCTAGCAGAATCTCTAGTTTGGAAGTATCATTAGGTTACCTTCTTCCCAAATAGTCTAGCGGAATCTCTAGTTCATTACTCGATCACATGAGGAAAGAATGAAATTCCATTAATTCTCTACTGGATTATAACACGAAATTTGAAACCCAATAAATATTTTAGGAAATGGGATTTTTGGCCAGGTGCGGTAGCTCACACCTGTAATCCCAGCACTTTGGGAGGCAGAGGCAGGCGGATCATGAGATCAAGGAGATCGAGACCATCCTGGCTAACATGGTGAAACCCTGTCTCTACTAAAAATACAAAAAAAAATTAGCAGGGCGTGGTGGCAGGCGCTTGCAGTCACAGCTACTCGGGAGGCTGAGGCAGGAGAATGGCAGGAACACAGGAGGCTTGCAGCGAGCCCAGATCACTCCACAGCATTCCAGGCTGGGCTACAGAACGAGACTCTGTCCCTCAAAAAAACAAAAAAATAGAGATTTTTAACTAAATATCAGTAGCAGATAAATTACTAAAGGAAAGAATCATGGCTTTATATTTTCTTATGAACAAATTAGAAAATTCTGATTCAGGACATGTAAAGAATCCCTGGTGTTCTGAAGTCAGCCATGGTATTTTAGTGGCAATACTTTAGAAGAACAAAATCATAGTTTAGAGAAGCATCTGTTTTTCCACAACCAAAGAAGATGACAGAAAATGTTCTTTTGGTTGAGATTTCTTTTTCACTAAGTTAAAACTTTAAGTGCAGGGATTCTTCCATCAGGTAGCACAAGAGAAAATGGCAAAGCATTTTAAGAAATTCCAGCGACAGGATTATTGTCAAAGGGATTAAATCTCATGAGATGCTGATTCTATGGCATCATCTTGATCTGCTGGAGGCCTCTGGATTTGCTAAGTCTTGAATTCCTGGTGATCTAGAAATGAGGAGTGGGTGACGGACAGGCTGTCAGGAGAGTTTGGGTGCACACCTGTAATCCCAGCTACTCTGGAAGCTGAGGCAGGACAATTGCTTGAACCTGGAAGGCACAGGTGGCAGTAAGCTGAGATCGTGCCGTTGCACTTCAGCCTGGGTGACAGAGTGAGACTTCGTCTCAAATCATAATAATAAAAGAAAAAGACAAAAATTCAGACAACTAAAGGGAAAATGGGCAATAGAATTGAACCAGCCCTTCATAGAAGAGGAAATGTGAAGAAATGACCAATAAAAACATGAAGAGGGTCTCAGCCTAACAGGATGAGGTATCACATGACACCCACCAAACTGGAAAAATCCCATAACCCAGTAAATGAAATGGTTGGGGAGAATGAAAAGCAACAAGAACATTCAGCCCCTGCTAAGAATGGTTAAGAATTTTTTGTTGTTGTTGTATTCTTGTATATGAAAGGATGTGTGTTGTGGGTTATGAGGAAAATTACATTTATTACCAGGGAGGAAATTTTAAAAATTGAAAGTTACTGACCAGAAGAAACTTGCACTTGTGTATAAAACAAATGCTGAAGAACATTCTAGCAACACAGTCCTAAGGGCCCCAACCTGGCCAAACACTCATCAACAGGAAAATAGACATTTCCCATGTTCCCCTCATAGCACAGGAGATCACGCAGCAATGAAAATGAATCACGTCAATGTTGATGGGTCTCAGGAAGAGAATGGAGGACAAAAATAGACATCGAGCAAATGCTCAGACCCAATGCATTCACACAAAAGAATTCCTTCATATCAAAGTTCAAAAACTGCAGCCGAGGCAACAGAGCAAGACCCTGTCTCAAAGACAACAGAAAGTTCAAAAACTAAATGGCATATTGTTTAGGGATGTACACATACATGGTGAAAGAGACGTACTATGAAGAAAAGTACCGGAATAATAAAGACTAAAGCAGAAAATGATTCCCTCTGTAGAAGGGAAGGGACTGGGATTCAGGAGGGGCCTCTAGGGAGCATCCAAAGTTAAGTCTCTTCAGATTCTATTCCCTAAACTTGGTGGAGGTCCTGGGTGTCCAACACGTCAATATTCTTTATACCTTATCCATATTATACAAATACATTTTTCTATTCAGTATTTAGAAGACAGTAATAAACAAGATCCATTAAATAGCAAGATGGCAGATCCACATCAGGAAGGAACATCAGGAACATCCATAGTGTTCCATCCATGGAACCTCATCATGGGTACCCTTGTGCTCATGGGCCTGGTCTCCTCTCAAGACACGGTCAGTTGGTCAGTTGTCGGGGATCAGAGGCCACACTCATCATAGCAGAGAGGCAGGATCAGCTGGGACAGGGTCCTTCTGTGACACCTACTGCATCACCAGGCCATGCAAAGTGACTCAGCTGCCAGAACACATAGAATATCATTCTGCACCAAAACCTCACAGGAAAAATGGTAAGTTCTCAGTTTCTCCATTAACAGCAACTCTCAGATTAATCTCTGTCCTCCATTGCTTCTCCATGAAACAAGATTTTACAGCTTTGCTTGGGTCTATTTTTCAATTCATTTTTAATTTTAATAACTGATTGAAAAAATATATATAGTGTGTGTGTAATTTTGTCTCTGTCAGTCAGGATAATGATGGTTTAATTTCTATTATTATTATTACCAACATCATTTAGTTTTTTTAAGCTTTTTGATTCCTACCCTAAGGGTATTAATCATTGTCTTTCTGTCTCATGAGACAGAAAACAAATCCAAACTGTGTAAGAGGAAAAAGAATGTATTAATCACTGGAATTGAGAAGCTCCCAAGCTTAACTTGCTTGGGGTACAGCTACATCTAAAGTTTCAAGTGGCATCCTGTGATCCTCTCTCTCTCTACTTCCCCAAATTTGGCTCCATGTTTAGCTCCATGACCCTCCGACTTAAACAGCAGTACTGGCTCCTCCCAAGATCTCCAGCTCCCCAGCTCCCCAGCCCTCAAACTTCAACTGCAGCACCAGCTCCTCCTCGGGTCTCCAGCTCCACTATCCTCAAACTACAACAGCAACACCAGCTCCCCCCCTCCAGCTCAATGATTCTCAGACTTGAGAGGCAGCAGTGGCTCCTCCCCAAGGCTCCAGCTTCAAGACCCTCAAACTAGAACAGCAGCACCGGCTACTCCCTAAGTCTCCAACTCCCTGACCCTCAAACCTCAACTGTAGCACTGGCTCCTGCCCAGGGCCAGTAGCTCCACCACCCTCAGACTTACATGGTGGTAGCACCAGCTCCTCCCTAGGTCTCTAGCTCCACAACCATAAAACTTGAACTGCAGCACCAGCTCCTCCCCAGTCTCCAGCTCCAAGATCCTCAAACTATGACAGCAGCAGTGGCTCTTCCCTAGATCTCCAGCTCAGTGACTCTCAGACTTGAGAGGCAGCACCAGCACCTCCCCAAGGCTCCAGCTCCATGACCTTCAGATTTAAACAGCGGTTAGCACCAGCTCCTGTCCGGGTCTTCAGCTCCATGATCCTTAAACTAGAACAGCAGCACCGCCTCCTCCCTGGGTTTCCAGCTCCATGAACCTAAGACATGAATGGCAGCACAGGCTCCTCCCCAGGGCTCCAGCTCCAGGACTCACAGATTTGAACGGCAGCAACAGCTCTTCCCCAGATCTCCAGCTCCATGACCCTTAGCCATGAACAGCAGCACCAGCCTCTCCCCGGGCCTCCAGCTCCACAACCCTCAGACAACAACAGCAACACCAGTTCCTTCCTGGATCTCCAGCTCAACGACTCTCGGACTTGAAAGGCAGCACCAGCTCCTCACAAAGGCTCCAGCTCCAAGACCCTCAAACTAGAACAGCAGTAGCAGCTGCACGCTGGGTCTCCAGCTCCACAACCCTCAAAGTAGAATAGCAGCACTGGCTCCTCCCTGAGTCTCCAGGTCCTCAAGTCTGAGGGTGGAAGAGCTAGAGACCCGGGGAGGAGCCAGTGCTGCTGTTCTAGTTAGAGGGTCATGGATCTGGAGACCCAGAGAGGAGCTGCTGCTGCTCTTCTAGTTTGAGGGTGGTGGATCTGGAGACCCAAGGTGCAGCCAGTGCTGCTGTTCTAGTGTGGGTCATGGAACTGGAGACCTGGGGAGGAGCTGCTGCTGCTGTTCTAGTTTGAAGGTCAGGGAAATGGAGACCCAAGGAGGAGCCATTTGAACAGCAGCGCTGGCTTCTCCCCGGGTCTCAGGCTCCACGACCCTCAAAATTTAAAAGCAGTAGTACTGGCTTCTCCCTGGGTTTCCAGCTATACAACCCCCAAACATGAACAGCAGCAGCACCAGCTCCTCCCCCGGTCTCCAACTCCACGACCCTAAAAATAGAACAGCATCACCAGCTCCTTCCTGGATCTCCAGCTCCCAAACCCTCAAATTTCAACTGAAGCACCGGATCCTACCCACAGATGAAGAGCAGCATGGACTCCTCCCACAACCTCCAGATCCATGACCCCCTGACTTAAACAGTGGTAGCACCAGCTCCTCCCTAGGTCTCCAGCTCCACGACCCTCAAACTACACAGCAGCATCGGCTCCTCCTTAGGTCTCCAGCTCCACGATCCTCAAACTACACAGCAACAGTGGCTCCTCCCTGGGTCTACAGCTCCACGATCCTCACACTAGAACACCAGAACTAGCTCCTCCCCGCTCTCCAGCTCACGACCCCCAGACTTGAACAGCAGCAGCAGCTCCTCCCTGGGTCTCCAGTTCCATGACCCTCAGCCTTAAACCACAAAAGCACCAGTTCCTCCTGGGTCTCGAGCTCCACAACCCTCAAACTAGAACAGCAAAGTTCCTCCCTGGTCTTCACCTCCACAACCCTCACACTGGAACAGAAGCACCAGCTCCTCCTGAGTCTCCAGCTCCACGAGCCTCAAACTAGAACAACACCACCGGCCCCTCCCTTGTTCTACACCTCCACCACCCTTTGAATTAAACAACAGAAGCACCAGCTCCTCACCGGGTCTCCAGCTCCATGACCCTCACACTAGAACAGCAGCACCGGCTCGTCCCCAGTTCTCCAGTTCCATAAACTAAAATTTAAACAACACCACCAGCTCTTCCTTGGGTCTCCAGCTCCACGACTCTCAAACTAAAACAATAATGCTCGTTTCTAGGTCTCCACTCCATTCACCTCACACTACAACAGCAGCACCAGCTCCTCCCCAGGTTTCCAGCTCCATGAACTCCAAAGTAGAACAAAAACACCAGCTCCTTCCCAGGTCTCCAGCTCCACAATCCTCAAACTAGAACACCACCAGCTTCTCCCTGGTTCTTCAGCTCTACAATCCTCAAACTAGAACCACACTGCTCCTTCTTGGGTCTGCAGCTCCACAACCCTTAAACAAGGGCAACACAGCTCCTCCCAGGATCTCCAGCTCCATAACATTCAAACTAGTACAACACAAGCTCCTCCTCAAGTCTCCAGCTCCACGACTCTATAACTGGAATAACACCGGCTCCTCCCTGGGTCTCCAGCTCCGCGACTCTAAAACTACAAAAAACAACGGCTCCTCCCTGGGTCTCCAGCTCCATGACCTTAAAACAAGAACAATACCACTCCTCACCAGGTCTCCAGGTCCACCACCTGAAAACTAGTACAACACTGGCTCCTCCCCAAGTTTCCAGCTCCACGATCCTTAAACTAGAACAACAGCGCTCCTCCCTGGGTCTGCAGCTTCACGACCCTCAAACTAAAAAAACAGCGGAGCTCCCCGGGTCTCCAGCTCCATGACCCTCAAACTAGAACAAAACTGGCTCCTCCCCAGGTCTCCAACTTCACGACACTCAAACCAGAACAACAGCACCAGCTCCTCCCCAGGTCTCCGGCTCCACGACCCTCAAACTAGAAGAACACCAGCTCCTCCTGGGATCTCCAGCTCCATGATCCTCAAAGGAGATCAACACTGGCTCCTCCCCAGGTTTCCAGCTCCATGACCCTTAAACTAGAACAACAGCACCAGCTCCTCCCTGGACCTTTAGCTCAACGACTCTCAGACTTGAAAGGCAGCCTGAGCTCCTCCCCAAGACTCCAGCTCCAACACCCTCAGATTTGAACAGCGGTAGCACCAGCTCCTATCTGGGTCTCCAGCTCCATGACCCTCAAACTAGAATCGCAGCAGCAGCTCCTCCCGGATCTTCAGCTCCACGACCCTAAGACATCAGTGGCAGCACCAGCTCCTCCCCAGGGCTCCAGCTCCATGACACTTAAACTAGAACACCACCACCAGCTCCTCCCCAGGCCTCCAGCTTCAGGACCCTCAGACTTGAACGGCAGCATCGGCTCCTCCCTAGATCTTCAGCTCCACAATCCTCAAACTAAAACAGCATCACCAGCTCCTCCCTGGGTCTCCAGCTCCACAACCCTCAAACTACAACAGCAGCATAAGCTCCTCCCTGGACCCCCAGTTCAGTGACTCTCAGACTTGAAAGGCAGCACCACGCCTCCCCAAGGCTCCACCAGCTCCATCACCCTCAGATTTGAACAGCAGTGGCACCAGCTCCTCCCTGGGTTTCCAGCTCCTCAACCCTCAAACTAGAACAGCAGCACCAGCTCCATCCAGATCTCCAGCTCCAAGACCCTAATACATCAGTGGCAGCACTGGTTCCTTCCCAGGGCTCCTGGGGCTAGAACAGCAGCACCTCAGACTAGAATAGTAGCACCAGCTCCTCCCCGAGTCTCCAGCTCCATGACCCTCAAACTAGAACACCAGTCCTCCCCAGGTCCCCAGCTCCATGACCTTCATGAACAATCCCTTCTTATGAAGTTGAGCAGTCAAGAAAACTGCAGAGGAAGTGAATGAATACATGTTTTGCTTTCAAATTGATATTTCTTTTATGTTCACACAAGTCAGGAAACTTTTCTACTTTCCCCAACCTTGCAATCTACTTATGTTCAAATGTAAGATAGAAATCGACCATTTGAAATGACCTTTAAAAACTTAGTAATTTTTGCCAGGTGCGGTGGCTCACGCCTGTAATCCCAGCACTTTGGGAGGCTGAGGCAGGTGGATCATGAGGTCAGGAGATCAAGACCATCCTGGCTAACATGGTGAAACTCCGTCTCTACTAAAAATACAAAAAAATTAGCAAGGCGTGGTGGCGGGTGCCTGTAGTCCCAGCTACTCGGGAGGCTGAGGCAGAAGAATGGCGTGAAGCCAGGAGGCAGAGCTTGCAGCGAACCGAGATGGCACCACTGTACTCAAGCCTGGGTGACAGAGCGAGACTCTGTCTCAAATAAATAAAAATGTAAAAAACTTAGGAATTTTAAAATATTATATCATTTCACAGTTGTAGAAATGATCTTATTTCTCTCTGCCTGTGCAGAAGTCTTATGAACATTCAAACTATGAATTCAGTTTGTTGAGGTTCCCAGAATACATATTATCCACAAATGTTACTGCTCTCCTTAAAATCTTCTAACATGTTCCCACCACCTGAGCATAAGTGCCAGCTCCCATCCACAGCCCACAGTGCCCAGCACAGCCCTGCCCGCTGCCCTGGCCTTACGGTCTCCCCTCTGCTGTTACTTTCCTGCCAGACAGGCCTTTGTCAGTTCCTCAAACCACACAGGCGCAGGCCTGACTCCAGGTCTTTGCCTCTGCTGTACCCTCTGTACCCTCTGCATGAGGTCCCTTGCCCTGGCCCCCATCCTCTTCTCAACCTGCTCAGCTCCAGCCTGCTGGTCGCCCCTCAGATCAATGAACATACGATGTCCTCCCCATATAGGCCTTTGCCCATGCTGCTCTCTGTGCCTGAAACACTTTCCCCTCTCACCATCTGGGTTCACTTTTCTAATTACCATTCATCTTTAGACTCTCCACTGAAATATTGCTCCCTGCCCGCCCCCATCACTTGGATTTAACCTTGGTTAGGTTGACCGCCTATCTCTTGACTCCAGGTAGCTAGATGCTATCCTAGCACTTGGAACTTTCCCATTGCAGCATTTTGTACACTCGGAATTATTCCATCAGGTTGGTGCAGAAGTCATCTTAGCTTTTGCCATTACTTTTAATGAACTGCAGCACCAGCTCCTTCCCACTTTTTATTGCCATTACTTTTAATGGCAAAAACTGGGATTACTGCTGCACCAACCTAATAGAATAATTTATATTTATTCATCCATCATCTGTCTTCCCTTCTAGAAAGTAAGCTCTGTGAGATTAGGGACCAAATCAACTCAAATCACTCTACCTTCCTAGCACATTGTTTGTCAATAATTATTTACTGACTGACTGATAGAGAAATATCTTCATTGTTGCTGGGATGAGCTGCATAACATGACACGCCCCTTTGAAAGTCAATGTCATGGACAGTTAGCATTTGTTTTTCACTCCTGCACCCATGGCTTGGCTGGGCTTAGGCTGATCTAGTCTGGGCTTGACTCCAGGCTGAGGTTGTAACCATGTGTTCTCCACATGCCTCTCATCCTGCAGTTGGAGCCGCAGTTTCCTGGGGCACGCTCATCTTGTGGGAAAAATCAAGAGCATTAGAGGGCAGACCTGGCAGCGCTGACACATTCCAGGCTTCTGCTTGTGCCGTGTCTATGAAAATCTCATTGGCATAAGAAAGTCACCCAGCCACAAGAAATGCCCTGTGGGATGGGTAAGTCTATCCACCCTCCCTTGGGCCCTAGCAAGGATATGGCTGTGTCACACTCTTACAGGGAGAATGAAATATTGAGGGACAATATTAAATCACCTACAGCAAGAAATGTCAGCCTCTGTGTCCCCACGCTGGAATCATTCTTCACCAGCAGGTTCACCTGAGCTGACTTCCCTTTGCAATCAATGGTTGGTGTCTGCAGGTTTAGGCCAATGCTGTTCCCTGTGGAGGACAGAGAAGCCTCAACTGGCCTTCAACAGTTGGGAAGAACAAGATATTAGGTTGGCACAAAACAACCACAAGCCCCAGGTGGCCTGTGCCCAGTGAGACAGGAGAGGGGCAGCAAAGAACTGTGGGAGCTCAGGGAAGCTTGCATACCCAGCCGCTTGCCCCCATCTCCGCTTTTTTATTTTTTATTTTTATTTTATTTTTTGAGACAGGGTCTGGCTCTGTCACCCAGGCTGGAATGCAATGGTGCGATCTTGGCTTACTGCAATCTCTGAGTCCCTGGCTCAAGCAATCCTCCCACCTCAGCCTCCCCAGTGGCTGGGACCACAGGTGCATGCCACCACACCCAGGTAAATTTTTTTTTTTTTTTTTTTTCCTGTAGAGATAGGGTTTTGCTGTGTTGCCCGGGCTGGTCTTGAACTCCTGGGCCCAAGCATTCCACCCACCTCGGCCTCCCAAATTGCTGGGATTACAGATGTGAGTCACTGAGCCCCGCCTGCTTTATTTTTCTTTTCAGTACTTGGAACCTTCTATTTTACTAAGTACACGTGTGTTTTCTTTCTTCTTTGTCTTCCCTAGAATAGGAGCTTAACGTGGGCAGGTATTTTTGTTTATCTCATTTATCACCCTATCCTCAGTCCCTGGGACAGTGTCTGGCACATGAATGGTGTGTTCTAAATGAATATTTTTAACAAATAAATAAATGAAATATCATACAAGAGAAAGCTAGTATTTGGAACTCATTCATCAACAGAACGAAAAAGCCAAAGACCTTTAGCCTGTCCTTACTTTTTAACGCATCCTACCCCAGAGAAGCCAGCACAGAAAAATGAGGAACCAAGATGGAGAAGGGAGCAGATGGTGCCTGCCCCCTCAGCTAAAGACCCCTTAGGTTTAGGTTGAACTTGAGCTGGAGAAGGGACTAATCTAGGAACTGGGTGTGAGATTAAAGTTTAGATTTGTCTGGCCTGGATTTTGTAACACCTAAACACGTTTTTGTTTCTGTTTTTGTTTTTTTGAATCAGAGTCTTGCTCTGTCGCACACGCTGGAGTGCAGTGGCTCAATCTAGGCTGACTGCCACATCTGCCTCCCAGGTTCAATCCTCCCACCTCAGCCTCCCAAGTAGCTGAGATGACAGGCGCCCACCGCCACACCCAGCTAATTTTTGTATTTTTAGTAGAGACTGGTTTCGCCATGTTGGCCAGGCTGATTTGGAACTTTTGACCTCAGGTGATCCATCCGCCTCGGCCTCCCAAAGTGCTGGGATTACAGACATGAACCACTGCGCCTGGCCCCTGTCCGTTTCTTTAGGCACACTGAGATAGGGAAGTCGGAAGCGTGCATGGGGTGGGGATGCCTCCAGCTTCAAGAAAGAGCCTGGGAACAGGCACAGAAACTCACCATCCCCTTTTATCACAGGCAGGTAAGTAGCGCAGAGCAGCACAAACTAAGAGCCTGCCTGCATGATCAACGAATGGGGTGGGGACTGCTAGAGACTCTGCCCTATGCAGATGGCACACCTGGTCCTAACCGGTTCTTCAGGCCCTATGGAGATAAGACACCCCCTCCTACTTAGCCCATTTATAAAAACCCTGACGTTTGTTTCTATAACCTGGCAAATCGTTCGGGACCCCTCTCTGTGACAGACAGCTCTTCTTTCCTTTCGCCTATGAAACTCCTGCTCCAATCTCACTAGGTGATGCACGTCCCCATCCTTGATTTCCTTGGCGGCCAGATCAAGAATCTTGGCATTTATCCCAGACAACGAGCTGTTTTACTGCCGTTCCTTTCTGGCCTCGTTTCTGCCACTGTGTTTTCTCAAGCGGGGAGAAGCAACCCCAGGGACGCGACGTGGCCAGAAGGAGCCCCTGCGTGGGGAATGGAGAAGGGCACAGGCGCAGTCAGAAAGGCCTTCCTCCCCGACGCCCTCTCCTCTTTCTCCGACCCAATCCTGGAACTCACCGGCCCGCGTGGTCCAGGAACAGTCCCGCAGCAGAGGCAGAGCCAGAACGTAATGAAGGAACGTGGGGCCCTCAGTCAGCTCCTTTGGGACCCGGACCTTGCAACGGAATGCCGAGGACACCGCTGTTCACCGCGCGGAGGAAATGTCGGCGCCTCCCGCTGAGCCGTCCGGGGCTTTGGTCACCCGGGGGGAACCGCAGCTCAGAGAAACGCCCCGACGTTTCACTCCGCCTGTCTCCTGCTTCCCGTTCTTCCCAGGAGATCATTTCACTTCGTTTTGCAAATCTTTTCTTCCACTTGCGCGCTGCTTCTTTATGTTCTTAAATGCGTGTTTCACAAAGAGCAGGGCTTGAGTTTTGTACTTTCTCTGTGGTGTTCGTTTTCGTGTGTCTGTGGGTGGTGAAATCGGGTCGGAGTCGCTCTACGGTCATTTTTGCCTTTTGCCTCTTGCGCGCCTCGGCGTCCCCGGATTTCAACCGCAAAACACTTGCGTGGAAAGTTAGTTCCGGGGGGTTTCAGTTCTGTCCCGCCGCGTACCTTCTGGTTCCGCGCTCTCCTCCCTGGGCGCCCGCTGTGCCCGGGCTCGGCCCCTACTAGCCTGATACCCCTCAGGGGGCGCCCTGCTGCAGCCGATGTCCCATCAGGAGGGACCCGGCCCCGAGCGGGTGGCAGCGGGCGGAAACGCCTTTGGAAGACGTAGGAGGACTAGCCCATCGTGGCAGGGATAAGTTTTTTTCCTCGGGCTTGAGGTGAGGGGAAATCAGAGGTGACTGCTGGTTTCCTCCCACAGCCTGGTGCGGGGGGCGGGGAGGACTTTACACCTGGCTCCTGCGGAGACGTCACCTTCCAGCTGGGGTCCTTGGAGCTCCAACAGCGCGGTTCCCGCGCGGATCCCCCTCCTGCTTTCTTTGAGGCTGCTGGTGGGCGGCGCCCGTGACCCATTTGGTCCTGAGGGTCCACGGGTCGGGTCAGGAGCTTCTAATCGTCCCCTTCCCGACCCCGTCGCCTGGAGGACAGGGCCCTTGGTTCCTCGGCTGGGCTGGGGTCTCTTCCAGGATGGACGTCCTGAGGCTGAGAAAAGCCCGAGAGGTGTGGAAAAGTAGGTTCAGAGAGAGGACGGGGAAAAGGAAAGGAGAAGCACGTGGCAGGAGAACCAGAAGAAACTCCAACTCCGAAAATAGGGAGAGGGTGCCACAGGGACAACCCGTCCCCCACCCCCCGGCCCCAGTTACGGTTCTCCAGAGGGACTGCCCCGATAGGATATAGGTATATGTATATGAAAGGGAGTTTATTAGGGAAAATTGGTGCACACGATTTCAAGGCAAAGTCCAATGGTAGACCGTCTGCAAACTGGGAGGAGACAAACCTGCAGGGATCAGTCCAAGTCAGAAAGCTTCAAAACCGGGGAAGCTCACAGGGCAGCCTTTATCCCCTGCCAACGGTCCCAGAGACCCCGGAAGTCGGAAACTGCTGATGCAAGCCCCAGAGCCCGAAGGCCAAATAACTTGGACTCTGATGTCCAAGGATGAAGGAAGCAAGAACCTGCACGGAAGGCAGAGAGAAGCCAGAGAGCTCCGCCCGCAGAGTCACCCCACCCTCTCCCTCCTACTCTCTTCTAGCCCAGCACTGTTTGTTAAATAGGAAGTCTTTCTTCCATTGCTCATTTCTGTTGAAGATTAGATGGCAGTAGGTGTGCAGACTGATTTCTGGGCTAATTTGTTCTACTGATCTAAGCGTCTATTTTTGTAACTGTGTAGGTCTGTGTTGGTCACTGTAGCCTGATAGTATATTTTGAAGTCTGGTAACGTGATGCCTCTGGCTTTGTCCTTTTTGCTTAGGATTGTTTTGAGAGTTTGAA
Organism: Papio anubis; assembly: GCF_008728515.1. Taxonomy (NCBI): domain Eukaryota; kingdom Metazoa; phylum Chordata; class Mammalia; order Primates; family Cercopithecidae; genus Papio; species Papio anubis. The sequence continues at coordinate 112,405,071 of NC_044981.1, read as the reverse complement.
CTTTTTTTTTTTGTTGTTCCAAATATATTTTAGAATAGATTTTTCTAATTCTGTGAAAACCAATATTGGTATTTTGATAGTGATAACTTTTCATCTGTAAATTGTTTTGGGAAGTATGGCCATTTTAGCTATATTGATTCTTCCAACCAATGAGCATGAAATATGTTTTCTATTCATTTGTGTTGTCTCTGATTTTTTTTAGCAGTATTTTGTAGTTCTCTTATAAAGATCTTTCATCTCTTTGGGTAGATGAACTACTAGGTACTTCATTTTCTTTGTGGCTGTTGTAAATGTGATTGTGTTCTTGCTTTCATTCTCAGCTAGAATGTTGTTGGAGTATAAGAATGCTACTGATTGCGTACATTGATTTTGTATCCTGAAACTTGACTGAATTCATGTATCAGTTCCAGGAGCCACTCCGGCTCCCCTTCTGTACCTGGGTTTTCCTTTGAGCCCCATTCCCTCCTGCAAGTGTCTCATTCATTCAGTTGCATGCTCAGTCTCCAACCACCACTTAAATCATGTCAGGTACACCTGATGAAGGAGAGAAAAAACATTCTCTGTGAGTCTGAAAAAGATTCTGGATTCCTGATAAGTGTGTACTGTGTCCCCCTGGTGGCTGGAGGAGGTGCATGATTGCTAGATCACAGCCATTAGCACCTTTGGGCTGCTGCTATTCCCAGCTTGGGTGGGCCTGAGTCTGGTGGCCAGGAGCCTACAGCAGGAGTGAGGCAGGTGGGCCCAGGTGTGCACAGAGGCCCCTCCTCCTGTTACCTGGCTGTCCTGCCCAGGGATGTCCTGCCAGCCTTCTGCCTTCCTCCTGTTCACCCAGTCACTGACCCAGGTCTTCCAGCCTCAGGGGTGGGGCTGCCAGGGCCTTCCCAGTGGCCTCCTCTCAGAACTAACCTAGGCTCCTGTCCCCAGCCCTGTACATGGGACTCTTCTCACACACAGATCCTGGGACCCACCAAGCTCTGCCCCTCCCGTGTGTAAGAACTGCCCATCCCCATGTGTCTGTTGTCCTCCAGACCACCCTCCATGTGGCCTCTCCTGGATAGAGGCTTTAGTGCATCAGGCCAGAACCTTCTGGGTTCTTGTGTCCCTGCACAGTCACAGAGGTGGGTGCCATCCCATGCCCCTGTCCTGAAGCAGAGACAGGCCCTGGGGTTGGCCCAGGCCTCCTCCCCTTTCCCACAGCCTCAGGACCCTGAGGATTGAAGGTCACCAGGTACAGATTCTCCCCACGTGAATACTGTGTGGAGAGGGATGTCTGTGCCTATCTTTTTTTCATTTAATGGGTAAAGGGCTGAGTGGCTGGAGGCAGAGTGGGACTCAAGGTCTCTGCCCAGTCCTTACCCCAGGCTATGCCATCCCCAGCAGCCAGGGGCCACTGGGCCCCCTATCTCCCTCTTACTTCTGCCCACAGTTCCAGATGCCTCCATGGTGACTGAGAAGAGGATGTGCTGGGGATTCCTCAGTTGTAGGTGCATGCAGGGGTGAGCCGAATGGAGAGGGGATACAGCCACAGACTCAGGCCTGGGCAACCATCGATGGCTGTGTGGTAAAGTGAGCCCTAGATGGAAGGAGAACCCCCCCTCAGCTCCTGTGCCCATGGAAATCCAACACTTCAAAGATCTGTCTCATCTGGATTAGGTCATGTATCTAGAAATTGATGAAGGGACTCTGGGCCTTCATTCTGTAGAGCTGCTTCATTCTCTAGAGGGGCCTGGGGGCTGCCTGCAGGGGAGGAGGGGGCAGGAGAAGCTGCCTGAGGCTGAGAACAAAGGGTGAGAGGGGAACACCTGGAGGCCCTGGCTTTGCAGGAGGAGGAGGAGATCTGCTGCATTTATGGAGGTATTCACTCCTTCACATCAATTTCTGAAAAGTAAGTTTTTCTTCAATGTCTATTTTCAACTAGTAAAAAAAAAAAGAAAATGAAACAAGCAGAATGAACAGAGTGGTCGCAAGCACATTACGGAGAACTTCTCTTCCTGCACTACTTGAGAGTGAGCTGTCACGCTGATGCCCCATCTTAGAGATGCCACCTCATGCCCCATACTTTACTATGGTTTCCTTGCAAACCAGGACACTCTCCAGATAACCACTGTACAAACTCCAAATTAGATTTCTCTGCAGACATTATGACCATCTCATGCTCAGATGCCACTCAGGGTTCAGCAATTATCTGGGGAGCTGATGGATGCGGGCATTTCCTACTCCCTCATTTTCCTAAATACATACGTTATGGTGCTCTATTTGTCCCATTGATTGATCTGCATATTTTTGGAAATATGGAAAGCAATCTGGATTGATGTGGTTATTTTTATTATGTGTAAATGAGAAATCCTCACTAACATGTTGGAAAAGTTTAACATTTTCATCCAGCATTTGGATGGTTTCATTTTTGCCAGTTCAGATTTTGTAGTCTAATGTAGAGCAAAAGAGAAATCTCTCATCAACATTGAAAAGCATCCTGTACTGTACTGGAATATTTCACGGCCAACTTTTTGCTATGACAGTGAATAGCACAGTCAGCAGTCTAGTATCTCCATACTCTCTGGAACATGTTTGGGGCCTGGAACTGACTCTGGGATTGCTGGTTAGTGGGATGAGCACAGTGTCCACTGTCCTGGATACTGCCTGAGTAGACATCAAAGAAGTGATTCAATCTGGATTCCTACCCACAATGGAAGAAGTCTCTGATATTTCATTTCCTATCCACCAATTAGTAGAGACAGATTAAAAACATTTGTCAGTAGGAAGGGTGTGCAGGGGTAGACCGTTGTTCTCTTGATTGTGTCAGATATATAAAAGCTTTCACAGGTTTGTTCAGCATCTCTGAACTGCTCATGACATTTGCCCAAGAATTAGGTACATTTTATTTATATATTCTGCTTCTGATTTGTTGTCTATGGGGGAATAGCATTACTTTTAAAAACAGAAATGTATCTGTGGTGAGGATTTCTTCTACTAGAAGTGAGCATGGTCAGGGCTGAAGAATGGTGAGAAAAGCCACTGCCAAGCGTGGAGTGGGCTGGGGACAAACCAGAAAGCATCACATTCTGGAAGCAAGGATAGAGGCAGGAATACCTGCCAGCCCCCAGGGCATCAGGACAGTGGTGAAGACTGACAGCCAGGCTGCTTGTAAATTAAGAGTGATCTTTAAAGTCTCTGTCTCCAAAAGATATCTAGCAACATCCCTGGGTGTATTACTAAACATAACATGGCAGAAGAATGAAATCCCATTAATTCTCTACTGGGTTACAAACCAAAATTCCAAAGTCAATAAGGTTCTTTGAAAATAGATATCTTTATTTAAGTACAGTCTAATAAATTACTAAATAAAATAATCATGAATGTAATACATTTTCATATTAAATACTACATATTAAATACTAAAAATTTCTATGACAGACACTGTGGTTCAGGTCTGTAATCCCAGAGCAATTGAGAGGCAAAGATAAAAGGACTGCTTGAGGCCAGGAGTTGAAGACCAGCCTGGGCAACGTAGGAAGACCCAATCTCTACCTAAAAATAAAACAATTGCTAGGCATGATGGCATGCGCCTGTAGTCCCAGCTATTCTAGAGGCTGAGTCTAGAGGATCACTTGAGCCCAGGAGTTAGAGATTACGGTGAGTGATGACTATGCCACTTCACTCCAATATGGTTGACAGAATGAGAAAATGTAAAAAAAAAAACAAAAAAAACCCCATAACAATAAAAAGGATTAATACGATTCTTGGTCAGTGCATGGAAAGGATCCCTGAGGCCTGAAGTCCACCATGCTATTTTACTAGCAATACCGTTTAGAAGAATAAGGTCATGCTTCAGAGAAGTGTCTGCTTTTCCACAATCAAAGAAGTAGAAATAAAATGCTTTTTGCTGAGATTTCTTGTTCAGTTAAAACTTGTGCAGGAATTCCATCCATTAGCACCAAAAGAAAGTGGCAGAAGATGTTAAGAAAAATGGCTGCTAGGATCATCAGCAAACGTAATGAGTGGCATGAGATGTTGAGTCTACAATGTCCTCGTCATCTGCTGGGGGCCGGTGGGCTTGCTAAGGCTTGAACTCCTAGCTGTCCAGTAAGGCACAGTGGTAAGTAGACAGGTGCCTTCTCTGAAGGGACAGCGGGAACCAGACGAGGCTAACAAAGGCTTCCTGGTATCATCTTCCACCTTGGGAAAGATGAAGTGTTGGTTTAAGTGACTGAGAAAAACCTGTGTCTGTTCTCCTGGGTGATCCCTCCCATACACTCCCCATTTTGGAGCTTCTCCCCCAAATAAGGAACATGTTTTTCCCTCCAACCCTACTCCTGGCTGTGCAGCCCGTCCCAACCTCCACCCTCCTTCACCACACCACAGAGCCAGCCCAGGTCCTGTTACAGCCCTCAGGGACTCAGAACTGAGGCTGGTAATGAGGGGTCTGCACCCTCACTCAGGGCCTGATCCTCTCATAGAAGGGTCTAGAGGACCTGGGGGAGCTCTCTCCAAAGAGGTCTTGGATCCATGTTCCCTGGCCTTGGGTGGGCTTGCAGGCAAACCTCCTTCTTTCCCCTTCGCTCTCAGCCTCTCCTCACCCTGGGAGCTGTACCCATAGCTCTGAATGGGACTGCCCCTGCCCCGCCCCATTCATTCCCAGCCAAGCTCAGTGGCAACCATGGACCTCTAGCAGCAGCTCAGCTCCCCTGCCTGAGTCCACTCTGCTCCAGGCAGGGCCATCAGCTGGCTTAGGATCTGGAGTGTGCAGGAGGCAGAATGGCAGGGGCATCACCCCAGGGCCTGGCCAGGAATCCCATGGGTCCAAGGGGCTTGGCCATTTCCTAAACCTCACCCTGGACATGCTCTACTCTTCACCTTCCACCTTAACTGCTGGGACTTAAGCTGCTTTCTCTGGGAATGCAGCCTTAGGAACTGGAAGGAACTGGGTGGGCCAAGGCCCTCACAGCCCCCTCGTCCTGGAATTCCCCCAGGTCTCTCTCTTCTTTGCCTCTTCCAGGGACGCCCCTTCCCTTGACATCCTAGGTGAAACAGCCATGCTGCTCCTCTCCTATTGCGCGGACTGCCCATGCCTGAGTTCCTGCTGCCTGCAGGCCACACACCACTACCCTTCCCGAATAGAAACCTGCTCTGAAACAGGCCTGAATTGTCTAAACCCTCTTGAACTCAACAGGCCCTGAGCCTTGGTATGGGCCCCTCCCTTTCCCTCTGGCCCTGATGGTGAGAATCCATCAGAACCCAAAGTTGAGCTACCCAGGTCACTGCCAACAGGCGACACCAGGTCTCATTCATCTGTCTCATGTCAGGATGAGAAGGTCCCGGCCATGGGGAGGGGTGGGGCTCTGGGAATTCTCCTTTCCCTTCCTCCCACCTCCCCTATCTGTCTCTTGTTCCCCTCACAGTTTTGCCTACAGTACCTGTCACTCTAAAGGACTCTCCTAAGATGCCAGGGAGGGTGAAGCAGAGGATGATGAGGAGGCTCCAGGGACTGAGGCTGGTGGCCATGGCTTTGGTCTGGGCTGTGCCTGGGGCCACGGTGGGTGGTGCTGAAACGGAAACACAGGAGTGACAGCCCTTGTCCACGCCCCAAATCTGAGGAGATGCCTCCTCAGCTCCTGCTGCCCCAGGTCATCCTGGAAGGCAGAGGATTTGTCTCCCCTGCTATGGGGCAGCCGCTGTGACAGTTCCTGGGGTAGGAAGGGAGAGGGGGTGTCCCTGTCCTCAGGGAGTTCACATAGCTGCTGAGGGAAGCAAGGTGACAGCACAGCCCACCCTCCTGCTCTGGTGGAAGAGGAGGTGATGCCCCAGGGTCAGGGACAGGAGAGTCTCGGGGCTGGCATTTGAGGTGGTTTTGATGGATTTCTAGAAAGAGACCAAGGGAGAGGAAAGGAAAAGTAATCCTAGGTGGAGGGAAATCTAAGGAGAAAGGCCCAGAAGCACAATGACACCTACAGTTTCGAGGCTGGCGAGAAATCCACAGTGAGTGGAGCAAAAGCAAGTGCAGTGAGGAAGAGGAGTCAGGAGGGAGAGAGAAGAGGAGGATGGGAGAGCCCAGCCACCCCAAGGAGGAGCCCCCCCATGAGGGGTTCACGTTCTTACACTCACACACTCACACATGCATAGACTCACACCCACTCACACCCATACACCCACACCCACCATACTCAGACACTCACAGACAAGGGTGTAACTCGATGGCATCTCCAGGGTGCTCCCAGTGCTCCCCTGTCAGTTACCTGTGGGTTCCAGCCTCCTCTTCCTGTGCATCAGGAAGTCCCTAAGCCAGGTTTTGCAGTCTCCCATCGAGATCTTCTGGAAGAACATGGTTAGTTCGCTGTCCTCCCACTTCTCTTTCATCTGCCTGGCTCCAGCCTGAACCACTGTCCACTTTCTGTTGTTTGAGTCAAAGAGGAGGAACTTCTGTCCATTGAAGCTGAACTGCCAAGATCCACGGATGGGTCCGTCGACTTCACACTCACAAGACATCCTGGCCTGCAGTGTGAGGGGTCCTGCCCCAATCAGAAAGAGATCAGCTCTGGTCTTTACACATTCTCTTCCCTGTCCCACATCCTCCTACGCTGAGACCCTTCTCATCTGGTCCTGTTGTCTCCTCCAAGTCCTGCCCTTGCTGCTGGGCTTCATGGAGGTCCCATGTCTAATTTATTCTACCCACACAAAGTGCAGCCCCTGAGCCCACACTCTGCTCCCTTCTGTCCTTGGTCTCCTCCACTCACCGCTGGGTGTGAAATCCTCCAGCTTATTGTCAGCCAGTTTCATTCTGAGCCTCCGCCCCACCTCTTTCAGCATTTCCAATTGTTTTCCCCAGGCATCTGTGACATCCAGTTGCTCTTCTAGGTGACCCATAGATAAGACCTTGTCACTGCCACAGTCATAGGAGAGGAAATTCTTCTCATCAGCCTGGCCCTGGACCTCACACCACTGTTGTCCATGAGTGATGTTGAAGTTATACCAGAGAGAGTGAGCATCTATGGAAAAAAAGAAAAAACACCGGAGAGTGTTGGTGTGGGGGAATGACCCCAAACACTGGGACAGCAAGAGGGTTTCCTGAAGGGCTGGGGTAGCAGAGCATGGATTTCTCTTCCTCGACGGTGGTCTCTGCCTGTAGAGGAACCATGGGTCGCCAACATGTCCATCTCCCCACTCTGCCCAGACCTATACTCACATCTGTCAGCACAGCACCCTGCCAGGGAGGTGGCAGGCCTGCTACAGGAGGAAGGACTTAGACGGCAGGATCTTCAGGAGCAGCTCAGGTGGACTGCAGGAGGTGGGAGAGTGTGGGAAGGCACCCTGAGGATGTTGGAGCATGGTGCAGTGGGTACGATGTAGTCAACATTGGATAAGGGTGAGTTCATTTATTATGGGTAACAAGACATTGTAAGTTCCCTGGAATGTGGTCATCTGCTAGGAGGTTGCCCTTGGAACCTTGGAGAAAGGAATGACCCACACCGCATGAAACAGAAAACCCAGGTCTTACATGGCAGGTTGTAGAGGAAGCAACAAAAGACTAAGAGAAGTGCCCATGCCACAGTGACTGCAGTATGGAATCCAGAACAATGTCCACCCTCTGTGCTCAAGGGAAGCCTGGAAGACTCCTGTTTACCCAGCATATAAAGAAGGCCCCAGGAGAAGGCAGCAGACTGTCAAGAAGCTCAGGGATGCCTGTTGCTGAAGGCCAGGGTCAGGGGTAGGAGATGCTCTTCCTGAAATGGGCTCCCGGTAGTAATGGGGGTGGAAAATCCTGAAATAACAGATCTCAAGAGGAGGCCGTCAACTGTCAGCAGGAAGGAGGGTGCAATGATGGAAATAATTAGAGAAGTCACAATGCCAGCTGGGGACCTCAGTCTTACAAAGCTATGCCCCATAGAAAAAAAGGGTCCAAGATCCAAAAGAGATGGAGACTCCACCCGGATACTACTAGATTTAAATAATTACCACAAAGACAAAATGCAAGGATGGATGACCAGGAGGCTGAAAGTTGCCACCCCAGGAAATAACTGAGCTCCTTTGCCCAGCTTTGAGATCTGAGCCACATCTCAGATGCAGAGTCCCTTACTAGAAGGAGAGCCCAGAGCCCCTGGTGGGCCCCTTCAACCCCACAGCAACTGCAATGACTCCTTCAGACTTCCCCACAGAGCAAGAAGGACATTCACTCTGGTAACTGTACACCATGAAACAGCAAATACCCAGACACTCCTAGTGGACACAGTGTGCGATCTGAGCTCTTCCCTGAGATGTGAAGCATTAACTTGCTCCCCTCTTACTCATGAGGTGCATTTGGAGCAAAGTAACAGATGGACGCCTGTGTCAGGTCCAGCTTAGAGGGATGTGCTGGGTTCATAGACCCATTCGATGGTAATTTCACATTTCCTGGATTTCTACCGGGAATGGTTAGTGTTTGTAGTTAATGTAGTAACTATTATAGGTTGTGCTGGTCATATGACATCCCCTGTCACTACTGAATGCTGCTCTGGTAGCTGGGATGCAGCCATACACACTCTCATGAGGAGTGTTGCTGGACCTGCCACTATGGCTATTTGACCCTGGACTCCCTAAGATCCCAGAGGCATGTGTGGTTGGAAAAGGTGCTATGTGGATTTCATGGCTATTCCCAACCACGGAATCACAACAGGGTCCCCTGCTGCTCAGAAGCAAGGCTGTGCCACTCACAGCAATGAAATCCCCTCACTTAAAAGTGGCTCCAGGTGTGGTCCTGGGCCCTGGTGGAGATGGGCCTCCATCTATGGGAGGGCAGTGACCACACAGCCTCAGAGCTGCCCATCACACAGTGGGCTCTTCACCCTCTAGGTCATTAGGAAGGTAGGCCCAGCAGTGAGAAGATGCAGGTGGTTCTCCTGGGATGGGCCGGAGCAGGGCCACAGGGAACCAAGAAGCTGCACAAGCAGTTGGCCCCGATCCCCAGGATACCACATGGGTGCACCCCTCACCCTCAGCTCACACCTGAGGCTTCAGGGAGGGTCCCTGATCGCCCCAAGGGACCGATGATGCCACTCCGCAGCAAAGCAGGGGAGCATTGGCCCCGAACCATAGAACCTCCACTCATATCCATCACATCCACACCACCCAGAAGCCACAGGCAGGGTCGGACACACCTGTGACTCTTCAACTTACACCACTTGGAGATGACACCCCAGGGGATGGGGCAGCAATTGCCAGGACACAGCATGTGCCCTCATCTGGGTTCAGCAACCTAGGATGGTGTCCACATCTGGTCTCCCTTTTATTTGCAAGTTGCCATTGCCTGCTGTTCCTCTATAAAGGGACAGGACTTGACACACAGAGTACCCATGGCCAGCAAGGACCAAAGTGCCTTCAGCTTTTCCTTTCTAGAAAGCGTTTGCTGATACCTGTCTGCTTAGTGACTACTCTATATGACGCTGGCTCCCCAGTAGGAAGAACAGGCGGGTCTGGGATCCAAGGGCAGTAGTGGGTGCCTCTACCCACGGGCGCTCCCAGGGTCATCCTGGGGGACATGGTACTTCCCATCCCCCCTGCATTAGGTTTTGTGGAAAGCATGGGGTGTGTTTGCTGGGGTGTGTCCGCTGGGGTGTGTGCTCAGGCAAAGGGGGTGAAGGTGTTATTTGGTGGGGGAGGTGCTAAGGGCCCCTTCTTGGATGGGGAGGTGAGGGAGGCCTGTGGGGTGACAGGACTGGGCTGAGATAGGGAGTGAAAAGATGCGTCCTGAATAGTGGAAGTGAATGGTGAGGGGAGGAGTAGGAAGTGTCTGCTGAGCCGCTGGGGGCAGTTGAGTGTCTGCAGCAAAGCGCAGGGGGAAGTTCCAGGGCATAGAGCCCTGGGGATGCTGGAAGGTTTGTGTGGTAGAGAGCCGGTGAGAGCAGAGCAGACCTGTGGCTGATTGGGGTGTCAGTGATCGCATCTCTGTGGAACCTCCCTTCACCCCTGTCTTGACCGCAGCTCGGGATCCAGGGGCTCTGGTTTCTCCTTCCCAAGGGCGAGTGGGGCTGCGGGGCTCCACCAAGGGATCCCCTCCCCACCTAGCCCTCTGCAGCTTTTTGGCCCCTCCACCCTCCTGCGGTTCCTTTTTCGCCTTCTTTGACCCCCCTCCTGCCCTGCGGGGCAAGCAGCAGCCTTAGGAAGCGGACCTGGCGAAAAAGAGCAGCGAATGGGAACTGAGCGAGGGGGCAGTCCGGGGAGATCGCGCCGGTCCTTCTAGAAGCCTTCCCTCCTCTGAAACGCGCTGCAGTCCACAGCCCCCCAGGTTTGGCCCCTGCCCCGCTGAAGCTCCATCCCCAAACTCACCGGCCCGCCCCGTCCCGGACCAGTCGGATAGCAGGTACAGAGTCAGGAGGCACAGAAGGATCGCAGGGCTGGCGGCCACTGCCATCGTAGACCTGGAGCGCAGCTGACTGGAGGAGCGGACGATGTGGGGACCGGCGGATGAATCACTTCCACCCTCCCATGCCTGCTAGTGGTTGAATATGCTCCGGCCCGCCCCGCCCCTCTCCGTCCAGTCCCGCCCACGGAGACGGCTGCGGTCGCGCCCCGCGCCTGCCCAAGTTTGGAGGGATGCTCCGCCCTATCCCGCCCCGTCTCGCCCTTCCCCGCCCCACCCCGGGCTGGGACCCGGGGAGCCTAAGCCTGCTCTTGTTTGGGGATGCTCCGCCCCATGCCGCCCCGGGCTCGTAGCCTGACAGCGGCCACCTCTAGCCAACACTTACCCTCCACCCTGGGCGCCGCGCGGGCCAGGACCCGGTTCCTTCTTGACCGCCTCATTTAATTTTTTAACACAGCATTTATTATTACCCCAGTGTAAGCACTGATGCACAGGAAAGCGAAGAAACTTGCACAGGGATATTCAGTGGCGGCCGCGTCACCGCCTCTGTCAGCGACACCCGCCCTCCTTCAGCCTGAGCCCAGAGTCCCCGCCCCGCTCCGTCCAGGGCGCAGCCGCTTCCCAGTCCGGAGTGGATCTTCTTTGCCTCTCCACTAAAAGCTGAGGCGGTCTTTGAGTATATTCTACATGCCTTTATGACTTCTGGAAAAAAAGGAAAGAAAAGAAAGTCCTAGTGGCCGACCGTGATCAGTCATCATGTGATCAATTGTGTTTCCATGGAGAGCAGAAGCCGAGGGAGGGGTCTACGCATGCGTGGGGCTCACTTAGCTGCACACTCATCTGTGGCCAACTACACTCAAATCCATGGGCCTAGGGCGGGTTTCCTATTTCAGTTGTGAGGTCTCCCGCTCTCCCTGAAGTCAGCAAATGCCAGGCCCACCCTGAGGACAGCTGGAGCTCTGAGCCCAGGCCGTGGCCTCTTCATGGCCCTGGGGGTGCTGTGAGGGGGTGGAAGTGAAAGCAAGACCCACCATCAGGACTCAGGCGTGTTTTTCAGACCCACAGAGGATGATTTTTCTCTCCATCACCTGGTGAGCCTGACATGATTTAAGGATGGTTGGAGGCTGAGTGAACCAGTGAATGAATGAGAGAGTTGTGGGAGTGAATGGGGCTCAGAGGAACAGCACAGGTGCAGAGGGGAGCTGGAGCGGAGGTTGTAACCCCCAGGGGCCTGAAGGTGGCAGCATGGAGGTTGGTAATTTTTTTTTTTTTTTTGCCTTTTTTCCTTTTTTAGTTGTTGGGTTTTGTTTGTTGTTTTCTTGGTTGGTTGGTTGTTTGTGAGACAGAGTCGCACTCTGTAGCCCAGACTGGAGTGCAGTGGGACGATCTCAGCTCACTACAATCTCTGCCACCCGGGTTCAAGCGATTCTCCTCCCTCAGCCTCCCGAGTAGCTGGAATTAGAGGCGCCTACCACCACCTCCGGCTAACTTTTGCAATTTTAGTAGAGACAGGGTCTCACCATGTTGGCCATGCTGGTGTCGAACTCCAGGCCTCAGGTGATCTGCCTGCCTCGGCCTCCCAAAGTGTTGGGATTACAGGCGTGAGCCACTACGCCTGGCACCAACTTGGAAATTTCAGTCTCCACCTGGTGTCCACAAAGATTTTCCAAGGAAGAGTAACTTTGGTTTTCAACCAGTCTGGGAGTGCTTCATCAGGATAGAATCTTCTAGAAAACATAGTGTGATGACGGACAGCAAACTGCTTCAGCTGGTTTGATTGAGCCTAGAGTGCACCAGGGCCAGGAAAATCTTGTCTTTTTTCTTGCTTTTTTTTTTTTTTTTTTTGAGACGTTGTCTCATACTGTTGCCCGGGCTGGTGTGCAGTGGCGTGATCTAGGCTTGCTGCAACCTCCGCCTGCCAGGTTCAAGCGATTTTCCTGCCTCAGCCTCCTGAGTAGCTAGGATTACAGGCACCTCCCACCATGCCTGGCTAGTTTTTTTGTATTTTTAGTTGAGATGGGGTTTCACTATGTTGGCCAGGCTGGTCCCGTGATCCTCTCCATACCTGTGTTCCATTTAGTATACTGAGGTTTTCTTTGGTTGGTTTGAAAGCTATACATTCTAGTTTTCTTCTCAGGGTGGCTGTCCTTAACCTATGACTCATACCAATATGTATGACATTTATTGGTATTAATGGTTTCATTTTATTCCTAATTTTAGAGGTATCAGCATGTTTTCCTATTCTTTTTGCGTGCCACCTCCAGCCCCATTTTCCTGATATCTTTCCTAGCTGTAATTCTCGGTTATTCTTAGCTACACTTCTTTCTGTAATTCTAACTTCACATTTCCCTTGTTGTGAGATAACAGTAATCTGGAACAGATTCTTTGGTCACTTGTCCTCCTCGGTTCTCTTGTCACATCTCCTGTGTTTCTCTTGCTATTGAGGTACCTTCCTCTAAACTATTTCCAACTTGGTTTTTAGGAGGCAAATATACTTCAGGTTTTCTGTGTTTCGAATATTTCTAAAACACTGTGGTGGGCAGGACTCGGTAGCTGCCCCTTCAAGTTTCCTGTACCTTTTCTAGAACGATATGTTCTAGAAAACACTGATGATAGGACAACTAGCTGCTGTCTTAGCCTGTTTGTTTAAGCCTGGAGCACACCAGGGGCAGGAAAATCCAGTATTTTAAGCAAAGAAAGAATGTGTGTGAAAGTGGGAATGGAAATGGGAAAGGAAAGGGGGCCAGGAAGAAGGGGATGGAAAGAATAAGGGGTGAGGGGCCTAGAGAAACCAGCTGCTCCTAGTCTAGGCACCGCTAGTCTAGGTACTGTGAGTTTAGGCAACGCTAGTCTAGGCTCTGCACAGTCATAATTAAAGCTACTAATCAGTTGACCTTAAAATAGATTTTCCTGGGTTCTCTGAGTGGGCCCAGTGCCATCACATGAGCTCTAAAAAGCAGAAAATTTTCTCAGGCTGGAGCCAAGAAAGATGCGTCCAATGTCAGAGAGATTCTAAGCATGAGAAGGATTCCATGCACTGTTGCTGACTCTGAGATGTGGGGACCATGAGCAAGACTGGAGAGGGGCCTCTAGGAGTTAGGGAAGGGCTGCAGCTGACAGCCAGCAGGGAAGCTGGGACCTCAGTCCCACAGGTCCAAGGACTGGATTCTGCCAGCAACCTGAATGCACAAATGCTTCCCAGCACCTCCCAATCAGAGCCCAGCTGGTGGACACCTTGACCTTGACCTTGACCTTGAGGACTGGGAGCAGAGAAACCAATCAAGCCATCTCAGGCTTGTGACCTAGAGGACTGTGAAATAATAAAGATGTACTGATTTAAGCAGGTAAGTATGTGGGTGGCAATTTGTTATCACTGCAACAGAAAAGATACCTTCCTATTTAAATGAGAATTTGACTGGATAAAAAATTCTAGGCTCAAGTTCTTTTCCTTCATATTTGGGAAAGAATACTCTGTTGTTATCTTGCAACCAGGGTTGTTGTTGTGTAGCCTGAGGGCCAAGTGTTTCCTTCTTCCTTCCATTGTTTCTCTGGGGTAATATGAGGGAGGGAGCCAGAAGCCTGAGCTTATTTCCTGTCTTCACCCAGTGGATTTGTACTGTTCTAGGCCTTTGGTCAGTCTCAAGGAGGTGGAGAATGGTTTCTACTTTAACCTACCTTTTCACAGATGCATTTGTAGATTGTATAAGCTTATTGTTTTTCTCTTATTCGGCTAGTGCTAGTCTTCTCTCCTCCTATTTTATAAATATTAAACTTATTGAGATGTAATTTACAGACAATACTCCTTTGTGAACATAGGAGCTTAAAGTCTCTTATCTTTGGGAGCGTATTGAAATACATAGGTATTTGGCCATATTATAAGATGTGTTCCCAGGCTATAAACGTTAAACAGATGAATGATATTACTTCAGTCATGAATCATCTTACCAATCTGTCAATTCTATAGAAAATCACGTTTCTAGTAGTGCTTGCTTTAGGTTTGCAGAAGAGAAAAACAGCAATGTTTTCACTGAACATTGACTTTTAGACAAAATGAAGGCTAGAACTACATTAAATTCATTTTTACTTCCTATCATTTCTATATTTTATAGATTTCATAAAATCGGCCCACAGTCTTAATTTATGATAATTGTAATAGATATCTTAGTAAAACACCCAGTCTCTTTCAGTTATTGGAAACACTTATAAATTCTAGGCTTTAACAATAAATAGCACATTGTAGAACAGCAGTGTCGTTTAAAAACTGAACTTACTTGAATTAATCAGACATGACAAGATATTTTATGACCCTAACAGAAGCTTAATGAACAATGTTGAATAGATTTCAATACTTTTTTATAATGTATCTAAACTGTGTCAATTATGTTAACACTGCCTTTGAGAAGAAATCATCAATTTTGGATTTAACATACAGGATGGCACCCTAGAAAATGTTAAAACATCAGGAGAATTGTACCTTTAAGAGTGGAAATGAGCAATGAAAATACACACTACCAGAGTCACCTCCTGGGACGCCTAGATATTTACTTGTGATTTGAGCATTTTTCTGCCTAGAAACAGCAAAACTGACAGTTTAGCTCTAACTGGCAGGCACCACATGACATAGCAACAACAGAGCAAGAAAACCAGGAATATCTTTTGCTCAAAATAAAGTTATTTCAAATCTTGTTTTAAAAGCTTTTTTGCTAAGGTGCCTCCTCTACCCAAGAAACTAACAAAGAGCCACAGCAGCAACAATGATGCCCAGCAAGAGCAGCACTGCGCGTGTAAAATCCAGTAAAGCACTCTGTCCTGAGGATTCGTCACTGCAGCTGTCCTGAGAGTTAGAATGTTTTCTACCTGACTGCTCCGGGAATGTGCGAGCCAAAAAATGAACAAAAATGATCCCTGGCTTGTGGAGATCCACAGGCGTTGAACAGAATCCAACATAATATCTCTGCAGAACACAACCTCACGTCGGCAGCAGAGGCTTCCTGCAGTAAAAAAGCCATGCCACAAAAAAGCTCAGAAACCTGCAGAATATATCAAGAGTCAAATCACAGTAAGTGAGTGAGCCAATCCCACAGAGTACGTTCGGCCCTGAAGAACTACAGATATTAGAACTAAAAAGAAAATAGTAAAATATGTATCCTTAAATCATTAAAGACATAAAAGAATAAAACCCACTGCAACCATTGAGACATTGTCAAAAAGACTAGTTATATCTGAAATAGAAAGAACCAAGCAGCACTTACAGCAATGAAAAATATGTTAATTAAAATTTGAAACTCAACACACTGAGAAGCAGCATATTAAATATAAGATGAAGTCACTGACCTGGATGGATCTGAAGAAATCATTCAGAATTTGGTAGAGAGAGAGTTTCATGCTGAAACTGCAAGAGAGAAGTATAAAGATAGGGATGTACAAGGAAAAGGGCCAACCTGCCTCTAATTGGACTTCCAAAAGCAGAGAAGAAAATGAGGGAGAGGAAATTTTCAAAGAGCGAATGGCTAAGAACTTTTTCAGATTTTATGAAAGACATAGATTCTTAATTTTAGGAAACATAATCAATCTCAATTAGAATAAATAAAAATAAAGTAACTCCAATTAATGAAATTGGAGAATATCTTAAAGGTTGTCTTCAAGAAAAGTATGTTTAAAGAGAACAACTTAAAAGGGAAAAATTTAAAAGCAATTATTGATAAAATATAATCAATAGGAAAGACAATCAATTTGACAACAGCCTCCTAGCCAGTTTTTAAAATTCGCAGCCATTGTCTCTCAAAATATGCCTTCTGTGTTGTTTTACCTGTCCTTTTAGGATTCCAATTAAATGTGGGGTGAACCTTTCCACAGTGTCTGCCACAGCAGCTGTGGCTTCTGAATTTTACTGTCTCTTCTAAATTTTTCCGCTCTTCAGTCTTCCTGTACTGCATTCCAAATGATTTCTCTTTCTTGACCTACCTTCCAGCTTACACTTCCCTCTTCAGCTCTAATTTGCTATTAAAGCCATCTGTTGAGTTCTTCATTCCAGTTATTTAGTTTTATACTTATAGATTATTCCATAGTGCATATATCTTACATTTGAAGTAATGAATTTTTTTCTGTTGGTTTTTCATTTTTTTAAGTTATTAAATCATAGTAAGCATAGTTATTTTTAAATCCCTGCCTGATAATTCTAATTTTTTTTATTTATTTATTTTTTTTGAAACAGAGTCTTGCTCTGTCTTCTGGGCTGAAGTGCAGTGGTGTCATCTCGGCTGACTGCAACCTCCACTTCCTGGGTTCAATTGATTCTCGTGCTTTAGCCTCCTGAGTAGCTGGGACTATAGACATGCCCAATTAAGGAAGGAGACCACTCCTACTCCCCACACCTTGCCTAGTTCACAAGACAGGAGGAGAGAGAAAGCAAAAAGTTAGAAAGAAACCAAAGTAAGATAAATAGCCAGACAACCTCAGCACCACCACCCGGTCCTAGGAGTTAAAAAAATAATAATAATAGCATCAATCCCTGACCTAAACTACTTGTGTTATCTGTAAATTCCAGACACTGTATGAAAAAAGCATTGTAAAACTTTTTGTTCTGTTAGCTGAGGCATGTAGCCCCCAGTCACGTTTCCCACGCTTGCTCGATTTATCACGACCCTTTCACGTGGACCCCTTAAAGTTGTAAGCCTTTAAAAAGGCCAAGAACTTCTTTTTGGGGGAGCTGGGCTCTTAAGACGCGAGTCTGCCGACGCTCCCGGCGGAATAAAAAACGTCTTCCTTCTTAAACCGGTGTCTGAGGAGTTTTGTCTGTAGCTCTCCTGCTACATTGCTTGGTTCCCTGACTGGGAAGCGAGGTGATTCACCAACTGTCGAAGCAGCCCCTTAGGCAGCTTATGCCTGCCCTGTAGAGCATCCCTGTGGGGGACGCTGGCCAGCTTGAGTGATGCGGATCCTGAGAGCGTTCCCAGGTAGGCATTTGCCCTGGTGGAACGCCTCGTCAGAGCAGTACACAGCAGGCCCCCACGGAGGATCAAGGCAGTGACTGAACACCGGGAAGGAACTGGCACTTTAAGTCCGGACATCTGAAACTTGGTAAGACTGGTCTTTGGAACTTGCTCACTCCATTTGAGTGGAAGTGTGGCCTGATCACCCACGGCGTGCCTGTATGGGCACTTTGGTTTCTGTTTTTGACTTGACTTGCTTGACACTGTGGTTTTAGTTTGATTTTGATTTAGTGTGAATTAGACGAGTGAGTGATCTTTTACCCTTTCCTTCTTACAGTGTGAATGTTGTTTTGTCTCGAGAAAAAAATAGGTCAGACACAAAGTAAGCCCACTCCACTAGGAACTGTGTTAAAAAAAAAATTCAAAAAGAAAAAAGGAAAGTCATCAAATCATCAAAACTTACTCTATTAAAATGCATGTTATAGAACCTTAAGAAAGGTTTTGCAGGAGACTATAGAGTTAAGTTAACCTCCTAGAGGTTAAGAACTCTGTGTGAATTAGAACTGCCCTCTTTTGCTGTTGGATGTCCCATGGAAGGAACTATAGACAGAGAACAATTAGCCATGTATTTAAGGTGGTGACAGGGGTCGGAGGACAGCCAGTGTACCTAGATCAAATTCCTTTATATTGACTCATGGTTAAATATAATATAGACAAAACCAGCATAAATTTAGCCCTGTTTAACAGCTTATTGCAAAAAAGCCAAAAGTAAAAGTAAGAGCAGCTTCACCAGCAGACACAGAGTTAAAAAAGGAGTCCCAGAAACAGCAAGAGAAGCCAGGTTTGCAGGAGTCACCAGAGATAATAGAAATTCTTTCTCCATGTGTCCCAGCCCACTACCCCGCTTTACCGAGGCCAACAGCCCCCTCGGAAACGAGATTCAGAAGCTAACACACCCCAGGTCTCACCTCGAAGGGGAGGATTGGAGCCTCCAGAGGCCAAGGAAGGAAGTCAAGATAGTCAAATGGGCTGTCTCAGATCTGGTCTTGCTGGAGCTATGTAAATGCGTCTCAGGGAGACGGAGGCCCTGTCTATTATAATGACCAAGCCCACATCCGGGGGGTGGGGAGGGGAGGGAGGCAACAGACTTTCATCTGTCAGCCGTTTCAACCATTGATCTACTAAACTGAAAACACCCTGAACCAGGCACCTTGCTCCCGGCAGCTAGAGCCCTGTAGAGCATGACTGTGTAGAGGTGTTGGACTCAAGTTTACTCCAGCAGACCTGACCTCTGGGACCAGCCTTGGGCATCAGTAGACTAGGAGCTATACGTGGATGGGAACAGCTTCATCAACCCACAAGGAGACAGAAGTGCAGAAAATGAGGTAGTAACCCTGGACACTGTCGTTAAGCTGAGCTCAATGCTTTAATTCGGGCCTTAGAATTAAATACCTCAGTAAAGGTAAGACTGTAAACATTTACCTGACTCTCAGTATGCCTGTTTAACCCTCCAAGTGCATGGAACATTACATAAAGAAAAGAGCCTGTTAAACTCCAGGAAAAAGGGGAAAAAAGACCCAGAGAATGCAACTCAGCTTCAGCGTTTGCAGAGGTACTGAGAAGCACTTCTGCAGAGGCTAAGACTTGGTAGAAAAAAGCAAGTCATATAAAAGAGATTTCAGGAATGCTTCAAGGAGCTGACAAGAGCCTAAGTCAGTTTTATAAGAGACTATAAAGCATTCTGGTTTTACACGCTGTTTAACCCTGAGGCTGCTGAAAATCAGTATATAGTGAATACTTCACATTTGTAAAGCAAGCCCAGGGTAACATCAAGCAGAAGCTGCGGGCATGAATACCACTTAGTCTATAAAAGTGGCCACCAAGGTGTATGTTAACTGTGACCAAGGGACAAAACTGGAAAAGAGCAAAAGAAAAAAAAAAGACTAAGAGTAAATGTAAAAAAAAGAATCAGAAGAAAACAGGAGAGACAGACAGCAGTGCACGGGGGCAGGGCCCGCGCCGTTGCCCGGCCCCACCAGCTGGCCTAAGAGCAGGGAATCTCAGGAAAAAAAAAAGTAAAGACTTAAGAAAAAAAGGCAATCTATTAGCAACAGCTCTTATAAAAAAACATTAGCAATGTGAGAAGAGGTGGTCGTGCATATAAATGTGAAAAAAGTCAAGTTAGGCAAAGATTCAAGAGCCAGACAAGGCTAGAGAGAGATTAATGTGCAAAATGCAAAAAGAAAGGACACTAGAAGTTTAAATATTCAAAAGGCAATCAAGGAAATGGCCAAGGCCACAAGACAAAGAGGCCGTCGGCCAAGGGCTGCTGCACCTTGGAGGAACCAAATACTGATCTGTTCAGGCTGACAGGAGCTAACAAATGTAAAAACTAGGGCAGACTTGGCACCTTCCCATTAGGCTCCCAGGAGCCCATGGTCACATTAGAAGTTAAAAGCAGCAAGATTCTGCTGTATCTGGATTCCAATTTCTCACTGAAGGCTAAGCCACTAAATAGAGTTACAAACAGGGGTGGCGGGCGGAGAAGAGCCCCTCCTCTAAGAAACTTAAACAGGAAAAAGGGCCATACCTTGTGAAAACCTGCTTACAGATTTTATAGACCTGCCCCGTGCTGGAGGCTATCGGTACAGGCTAGTGCTTGTTTGCACCTTTTCAAGGTAAGTTAAAGTTTTCCCCACCAGGACAGAAAAAGTATAAGAAGTGACTAAAGTACTGTTAAAAGACATTATCCCCAGGTTTAGACTACCTCTAACTTTAAAGTCAGACAATAGGCCAGCATTTGTAGCTGAAATAGTGCAAGATTTAATAAGACTGTTAAAAATAAAATAAAAGTTACACACAGCCTATCGGCCACAAAGTTCAAGAAAAGGTAAAATGCATGAACTGGACACCCGAGCAGCTACTAAAAAAAAATATTGCCAGAAAATCATTTAAGATAAAATCAGGTTTTTGCCTGCGGTCCTCCTCCGAGGCAGGTGCACTCCCACCAAACAAACTAGGTATTTGCCCTATAAGATTTTGTTCAGTTGGCCACCCCCAAATCATAAGTCAAATTAAAGGTGACCTCCAGAAACTAAGGGAATTAACCTTAAAAAAACAAATGCAGGCTTTAAAAATAGCCATACGAAGTGTTCATGATTAAGTAAATGGAAATGCCTATAAGTCTGACACCACTTTAAATCTAGTGACTCTGTTTAAAGTAAAATCTAATTTTTCTAGGACCCATATAGGATGGGCCCTCTACTGTAACCTTGTCCACTCCCACCGCTGTTAAAGTTGCAGGTGTTGTGTCTTGGATCCCCTCAGTCAGCTAATACCGGCAGCTCAGGACAAGTGGACCAGCCAGCAGGACACAGATCATCCAACCCGGCTGATCCTGAGTCGAGACCAAGCTGCTGCTGAGGATGACAGCCCTGCTCTGGTCACTCTGGAGGCTGACCAGTCTACACACGGCTGAAGCTTGAGGAGACAACAAGCCCTGCTCTAGTCACACACCGGCAGCTGACTAGTCTACGCATGGCCGAAGCTTGAGGACTCATCAAGCAAGTAAATGGAGTTAAAAATCTTAAGATTAATAGTTTTCCTATAATACTGTTTTCCTATTGTTCTGTCACTGTATTCAACCTTTTTCCCAGGTAAGGACTTGTTTTGTCCTTGCTGGATATGAATATGCTGTACATTGTTTTGTTGTTGTTAACCTCCATGACCATGCTAGAAGAAACACCTGTATAAGGTGTCCCCACTGTACACATGCTACTTAGGAAACCCAGACCCGTCCAGCCCAGCGACAATTCCGAGTCTTTCAGTCATTCTTGAAACATATAAACCAGAAGTTACCAGAACCTCCTCCTTTAGCAAAAAGAGAAAAAACCTATTTGCTCAGTTGGCTGTAAACATTGCTAGCAGACTAAATGTTTCTTCGTGTTATATTTATAAAAAGGCTAACGTAAGACACTAATGGCCTTGAGAAGCAAAAGAGTTCATGCCTCCAGATAACTTCACTTTAACACTTTCCCCAAACAGATGCCCCAAGTTCAAGCGTCTGGCTCTTAAAAACTTGTTATTAAAAAATACTGTGTTACTCGCTAAGAAAAAGCTTTTAAGACCCAGTAAAAAAACTAACCTGCTTAGGACATGACAAAGTTGGTACATGTGCCTGTACAGGTTTAACACAGGTTTGATCCTTGGTCTTCATTTAGAAAATAGTTTACAGCTATAAGAAAATTTAAAACCCTCATTGTAAGTGTATTACTAGTACTAGAAACTTGCTTGCTGCTCCCCTGTATATTACATTTACTCCTTCAAATGAAAGAAGGGTTTGTAGCTACCATGGTTCGTCAGAAAACTTCAAGGCAAGTATATTACATAAAACACTATCACTGTGTCTCGCAAAAAGACTCAAAAAGTAAAAACAAAACTCCCACTAATTAGTGAAAATTCTCAAAGGGGGGGATAAGAAAGGAGACCACTACTACTCCCCACACCTTGCCTAGTTCACAAGACAGGAGGAGAGAGAAAGCAAAAAGTTAGAAAGAAACCAAAGTAAGATAAATAGCCAGACAACCTTGGCACCACCACCCTGCCCTAGGAGTAATAATAATAATAATAACAATAACATCAATCCCTGACCTAAACTACTTGTGTTATCTGTAAATTCCAGACACTGTATGAAAAAAGCATTGTAAAACTTTTTGTTCTGTTAGCTGAGGCATGTAGCCCCCAGTCACGTTTCCCACGCTTGGTCGGTTTATCACGACCCTTTCACGTGGACCCCTTAAAGTTGTAAGCCTTTAAAAAGGCCAAGAATTTCTTTTTCGGAGAGCTTGGCTCTTAAGATGGCAAGTCTGCCGACGCTCCTAGCCAAATAAAAAACGTCTTCCTTCTTTAATCCGGTGTCTGAGGAGTTTTGTCTGCGGCTTGTCCTGCTACACAACCACACCTGGCTAATTTTTGTATTTTTAGTAGAGACAGGGTTTCACCATGTTGGCCTGACTGATCTTGAACTCCTGGCCTCAGGTGATTCTCCCGCCTTGGTCTCCCAAAGTGCTGGGATTATAGGTGTGAGCCACTACACCTGACCAGATAATTCTAAAATTTGAAGTTGCAAGGTCTAACCCAGCAGTTACTAGCTACACGAGGCTATTGAGAAATTGAAATACAATAGTTTGAATTGAGATGTACTGTAGTATACGGTGCACACCAAATTTCAAAGGTTTAGTATAAAAATGTCAAATGTCAGCTGGGTGTGGTGGCTCACGCCTGTAATTGCAGCACTTTGGGAGGCCAAGACAGGCAGATCACGAGGTCAGGAGATCGAGACCATCCCGGCTAACATGGTGAAACCCCGTCTCTACTAAAACTACAAAAAATTAGCCAGGCGTGGTGGCTGGTGCCTGTAGTCCCAGCTACTCGGGAGGCTGAGGCAGGAGAATGGCGTGAACCTGGGAGGCAGAGCTCGCAGTAAGCCAAGATTGCGCCACTGCATTGCAGCCTGGGTGACACAGCGACACTCTGTCTCCAAAAAAAAAAAAAAAAAAAGAAGTCAAATGTCTCATTATTCATTTGTCTATTGATGACATGTTGAAATAATAGTTTTGGTTAAAAAAATTGAGTTAAAACATATTGAGTTAAAAATATTGTAAAAATGTATTTCACCTGTTTCTTTTTATTTTTTCAATGTGTTCACTAGAATATTTAAAATTCCCTGTGTGGCTCACACTTGTGGCTTCCATTATATTTCTATCAGAGTACTGATCTAGAGGTTCCATGTATTTTCTGTCTCTGTTGTACGTTTCAGCTGGTTCTCATTTCTGCTATCTTATCTTCCCATGTGGTTGGTTATCTTTGTCTACGTTCTGGATACGATGTTTTAAAAATTGCTGTTGACAGAATATAAAGTGTAGGATGGGCTGGCCATAGTGACGCACTCCTATAATCCCAGCACTTTGTGAGGCTGAGGTGGGGCAGATGGCTTGAGGCCAGATGTTTGAGACCAGTCTGGGCAACATGGTAAAACCCCGTCCCTAGTAAAAATACAAAAATTAGCTGAGTGTGGGGTCATGCACCTGTAGTTTCAGCTACTCAGGAGACTGAGGTGGGAGGATTACCTGGGCCTGGGAGGTGGAGGCTGCTGTATGCTGTGATCGCGCCACTGAACTCTAGCCTGGGTGACAGAATGAGACCCCATCTCAAAAAAAAAAAAAAAAAAAAGGTAGCATGATATTTCCTTCCTCCAGAAATGAATTTCATTTGCTTATATCAGGTACTTGATAGCTATACAATTGCTTGAATTTTGCTGTAGGAATTGAGATATTTTGGGACATTCAGAAGCCTTGAACCCAGACTGCCTTCTGTTTGAAGACTGGTTGACCATCAGTCCACCTTTACTCTGAGGGTCCAGTCCCACTCTTGGTAGGCTCTGGACTCCAATATCTGTTTGCACAGCCCCATGAAGCCATCCAAAGCGCACGTGAGCCACTAGAATCAAAAGGCCGCTGACTCTTTACCACATCACTACTGCCACAGTTAGGAAGCCACCAAGACAAGGAAGGAATTCATCCATAATCAGAAACCTACCACCCTCAGAAACCACAGCCACTGTTGCCCGCTGCAGATCCCACTGTGCCTGCGAGGATTTTCAGCTTCAAATGGACACCACGTGCCCTGCTCTCAGCACCTCAGAGCCAGCGACCAGAGCCCAGGACCTCAGCTAACACTGCCCAGAAAACTGAATATCTCCCCCGCTGGGCTTGGCAGCAGGAGCAGCAGATGCCTGGCCCCTGCTGCAATTCCCCCACATTTGAGTGACTGAATCTGCACCACATCCTGACTCTGGTTGTAAAGGAGTCTGGGAAATGTAGTTTTTAGCTTTCCTGTTTCTGTAGTATAGGAAGGCACAGCAGAAAGCAGATGGAATGGACTTATCCTTCTCCCATCTGCCCCCCAGGTACATACAATTATAATACCATTTGGTTTAAGTTTCAAAATATGCAAAATGATACTATATCTTGCTTACTGATATATACGTGTAAATTCATGTACATCCATACACCTGTATCCGTGTATCTACATATGTGCATATCCATATATAAGTATACAATTGCCACAAAGGCAGTAAGATCAGTCGTGGTTTCAAGCACCGGCTCTGCAGTCAGAAACCCTGTGTTTGTGTGACATGGGGCATGCACGTTTCCTCAGTCTCGCTCGCTAAGCTTATACTTCCCTGTGTGTAAAATAGGCATCATGATAGTACCTACCTCAAAATATTGCTGTGGGTCTCAAGCCAGTGCCTGTAATAGACTTAGCATAGTGCTTGGCTCGTGGTAATACTCAGAGAATTGTAGCTCTTTCCATCATAGGGGGTAGCAGAAGGCCTCGGTGGTCAACCCAACTCACTGTATCAGCCTGACAAGTCACTTAACTCCTCCGGGCCTTGATTTCTTGTCTTTCAGATGAGGGAGTTGCCTTAAATGATCTATGAGGTGAGTTCCTAAGCCAATGTCTCCAGGTCCTTAGGGGAGAGTGAAGTTATTTCCTTAGCATTTTACGGTGAGCATTGGAGAGTCTGGCTTTCCGAATTTTTACTGTTATTATTTCTTGCAAACTCTTGTGGTTCTAACTTATCTCTAGATACTACCTGAGAGAAACAGAAGATAAAACTACCACCAGGACCCACCAGCAACATGACACAGGGCCAGTGACTTCGGCTGCTAAAATCAAAATGTACACCAGAGGGCGCTGCAGTTAAAGAGCGAGACAGAGGTAAGCGGGTTGCCAGGGTCCAGTCTCCTAGGGGCTAGAAAAAGCTATAAGCACAGGCCTTGGGGAGGCGGTAGGACTACCTGAGGCGGAATTCCACGAAAACCAAGTGAAAAAATACTGTTTCATTCAGGCTTCAGTTACCTGGATGTGTGTTCCTCGGGAGAGTGGTTGTGTGTGGTTTTCGCACACTGATTTGGATTGTTGTTATAAAGCTGAAAGGGCCACATTCATAAAACAGAAATAAATAACAAAAATAAAAGCTTTTATCTTTTGCTGTGAATTTTTTTTTTTTTTTTTTTTTTTTTTTTCTGAGACAGAGTCTCCCTCTGTTGCCCAGGCTGGAGTGCAGTGGCGCGATCTCAGCTCACTGCCAGCTCCGCTTCCCGGGTTCACGCCATTCTCCTGCCTCAGCCTCCCGAGTAGCTGGAACGAGAGGCACCCGCCACCGCACTGGCAAACTTTTTTGTATTTTTAGTAGAGACGGGATTTCACCATGTTAGCCAGGATGGTCTCGATCTCCCGACCTGGTGATCCGCCCGCTTCGGCCTCCCAAAGTGCTGGGATTACAGGCGCGAGCCACTAAGCTCGGCCATGAATTCTTAAATAATGGAAAGTGCTTGCAGAATTCTCCTACTTAGTAAATGAGAAAATGTCCGTGTTGACAGCCCTTCAAGATGACACGTTTTCACAGTACTTAGGGGAGACAACCTGCAGAAATAAAATAACCTTGTGGCAGTTTACTCACAGTGACTTCAGTCCTCAAGGAAAATATGAGCTCAACAAACTGTACACTAAGACTATAATAAATATTGGAGATGGATAATAATTAAAATATAATTTCAATTAGTTGAAATTATATTATTCCATCAAACCATTTTTAACTCCAATAGAGATATACTTTTTGAAAAAAATGGAGACCGGGAGCAGTGGCTCACGCCTGTCTGTAATCCCAACACTTTGGGAGGCCGAGGTGGGCGGATCACCAGGTCAGGAGATCGAAACCATCCTAGTTAACACGGTGAAACCCCGTCTCTACTAAAAATACAAAAGATTACTGCGCGTAGTGGCGGGCACCTGTAGTCCCAGCTACTCCGGAGGCTGAGGCAGGAGGAAGGCCTAAACCCAGGAGGTGGAGCTTGCAGTGAGCCGAGATCGCGCCACTGCACTCCAGCCTGGGTGACAGAGCGAGACTCCGTCTCAAAAAAGAAAGAAAGAAAGAAAGAGAGAGAGAGAGAGAGAGAAAGAAAGAAAGAAAGAGAAAGAAAGAAAGGAAGGAAGGAAGGGAAGGAAGGAAGGAAGGAAGGAAGGAAGGAAGGAAGGAAGGAAAGGGAAATACAGGCAACTTCATAGAAAAAGGCCCTCATACATGTTAAATTTAAATAATTTTTTTTTTTTTTTTTTTTTAGACAGGGTCTATGTCACCCAGGCAATCTCAGCTCTCGGCAACCTCTGCCTCCTGGGCTCAAGCGATCCTCTTGCCTCAGCCTCCCACCCCCCCCAACCCCCACCCCCTTGCCACGGTAGCTGAAATTACAGGCATGTACCACCACACCCCCCTAATTTTTGTATTTTTAGTAAAGATAGCATTTCACCATGTTAGCCAGGCTGGTCTTGAACTTCTGGCCTCAAGCGATTTGTTCACCTCGGCCTCCCTAGAAAACATTTAAATTATCTCTTGATAGCTGTTTGTGTGAGAGGTGTTTATACTGTCATGTGCTCTTTTTTCTCAGTTAACATAATTTCAAGAAAACAAATGAAGATTTTTATGCAAATAAACTTTCATAATACAATAAACTGCCCTATGGTGGCTCAGAAATGATGAAAGTGTAGGCAAATGAAGCCTCCTAGATAACAAAGGGTTCCCACTAACTCCTGCCCTCCATCGTAACCTCAACACTGTGTGTTCAGAAAATCGGAAGGCTGGAAACTCTTACCAGTTCTAACTCAGTGGATGGATGAGGGATCCACGAAAATTCCAAAATCTGAACAGACACCTGCACAGTTCATTAGCTACCCTACAAAAGGAAGTGCTTAAATACGATTGTAAAAATGTTTTGGTTACTGGCCGGGCGCCATGGCTCATGCCTGTAATCCCAGCATTTTGGGAGGGCAAGGCGGGTGGATCACGAAGTCAGGAGATTGAGACCATTCTGGCTCACACGGTGAAACCCCGTCTCTACTAAAAAAAAAATACAAAAATTAGCCGGGCGTGGTGGTGGGCACCTGTAGTCCCAGCTACTCAGGAGGCTGAGGCAGCAGAATGGCATTAACCCGGGACGGGGAGCTTACAGTGAGCCGAGATCGCGCCACAGCACTCCAGCCTGAGCGATGGAGTGAGACTCTGTCTCAAAAAGAAGAAAAAAAAAAAAAAGTTTTGGTTACTAAGAGCTATCAGAAGAAGTGTGGTTGCTTTTCACAAGAAGTTGACAATAAACTTCTTAATGATTAGTAAATGATGGAGTGATTTTAAACATTTAAAAGCAATCCCTCATTGTTCCACATTATTGTGAAGATCCACGATATGCTAGTTTGTTAAGCGGGAGCAAGTGTTTCTTTCCAGCCCACAACTCTGCCTGGCACCTGGCTGATCCTCTCCCAAGGGTCACTTGGGTCCTGGGCCAGGCTGGTGTGGGTGCAAGGGGGAGGTCATTTATATGGAGCACATATGAATGCAAAAGTCATTATTGAATTGATGTCTTCTTGGTACTCATTATCAAACCTAAGTGTGACTCCCCAGCTGTTTACTTGAAGCTCAAGTGTAGGCCTGCAGGATGTGCGGGTGAGATTTAGGAGATATGTAAGTCTCCACATCTCGCACTGGCACTGAGCCACGTGCCCGTTAGTACTCAGATGGGTGACAAAAGTGCAAGAAACCACAGGGTCAGCTGGTGCATTGCCCCGGAGACTCATTTTGGTCAAAAATTTGTACAGGATAAGCGTATTAATATTTGTTTATGTTAAAACAAATCTAGCTGTACTATGGAGTAAAATGCAGAATTGGACATGATTTTCCTTTTCAGTGGAAACAAGGAACATCAAAAAATTACTGTTTTGTAGAGGGCTGCTGTGGGCTGGGTTTTCATCCTTAGGAGCAAAACAAATACTCACTCCTGCTCTTCTGCCAGGAGGGGCAGTTCAGGAGAATCATCCAGAGACCCAAATTCTCATTTACCAATTTCATTTCGCATCCAAGGAAACTAAAGCACAAGGAGAAAACTCCTGATATGTGGATGAGATTTGGGCTTCATACACCTTCCTTCTTCCATTAAACCTTGGCTATGTCTTCCTACTTTCAACCCCAGCCTTGACCAAGCAGACAGTTCAGAGGAAGCCTGGTCTAGTGGTCTAGGGAGGAACCTAGGAGGGTCCATGATTCTAGTTCCTGTTGTGCCACTAACCAACCATGTGACTCAAGCAAGGGACTGCATGTCCCAGTCCCTCAGTGACAGAGAGATGTGAAAGTGGAGTGTGAAGGGCTGTGTGAAGAGGTGGAGCCTGAAGCCTGGAGTCCAGCTATTGAAGACACTTCGGTAAGGAACCAAAGTGGGCTGCCCAGGAGCAAGTCCAATCTCAAGCTAGCACACTTGCCCTCTGCCTTATCTGCATGGCCTATGGTTGGTGACTCCAGCACTGGGCACAGTGATGAACACATCATAGGTGATTAATGTGCATCTGCTGAATGAATGAGGCATCTTGGGAAATCCTGCAGAGGTGGTTGGCATTTGCAGTAGAACTCACATCAGAGGAGTTTGCTGGGAGAAGGGGATGGATAACTTTGTAAAACAGATGTGCATGATTGGCTTATGTCCCTCCTTGCTAGCACAGGAAAATCCCTGATGTTTATCAGTAGTTCTAAAGGCAGGATGGAGCTCAGGCTTGTGGAGTGTGTTTTATTCTTTCACCTTCCCAAGTATTTGTGATCCTTCCTTTCAGCACACCTGGGAAAGCCAAGAGAGAATGGGGCTTGGTGAGCAGGGAGCCCCAGGTCTTGCAGGGATCGCAGAACCTGCCTTCCTTTCTTCCTCCATCCTCCTGGGAAAGAGAGCTCTCCTTCTTCACCCCATGACACTGGGAAGAGTTAAGCCCTAAGAGAAACCTGTGCCGTATCACCATTCCTTTGTTTAGTGTTTCTCATTTTACCTTTCTTTCCTTTTTCATTGCATCTGGTGATCAGAAATGCTGCTGGGAGGAGAGGGACTCCTGAGGGAGATTGGCACCGTAGCGTGGGGAGCACTGGACACCAGGGCTAAAAGTGCCCACATGTGCGCTGTCTTACAGAGACACTAGACACTGCCACTGGAAAGTGGAAGGCAGGGATTTAGACTCATGTTTCCTCTGGCTCCAAAGCCCGTATTTATCTCACTGAGGTGGGTATAAACTGTTTATCTTCTTAGAATTAGGAAGAGAGTGGTAGAATTTTCAGGAACCTGCATTGTCAGCTAGATTTGTAATACAAGAGTT
This sequence comes from Papio anubis, assembly GCF_008728515.1. Taxonomy (NCBI): domain Eukaryota; kingdom Metazoa; phylum Chordata; class Mammalia; order Primates; family Cercopithecidae; genus Papio; species Papio anubis. The sequence continues at coordinate 112,375,566 of NC_044981.1, read as the reverse complement.
TCCTGAATTTCCAGTGCAAAAGGCCCACAGCCAATTGGTCTGAGGAAGGAGACTCTGGGGGAGCCTTTTGTTCCCCAGCAGCAGGAGGAATCCAAATGAAATCCTTGGCCACACCGTGGGCGAACTGGCTCTCAGTCACATGGGAGAGGTTCCATTTCAGGCACGCTCTCTGGGTTTTCTTTTAGTGGACTTTGGGAGAGGAAAAGGCTGCATTCCTACTACTCTTGTCACCGGAATGAAGGGGAAGCAGGAAAGAGGAGGGGCTCAGATTCCAGGGTGCTGAGTGCTCGGGGGGCTGCTTGAGTGCCTCTATGGGCTTTGTGGGTTAGACTCCTGGGAAGACCTGGCTGGGCACCTAATTTCTATTTTTAGAATCCTTTCTGGTAGAAAGTAAGTTCCAGGTTCTAAACATGAAGTACAAGGCCAGGTGTGGTGGCTCTCGCCTTTAATCCCAGCATTTTAGGAGGCCGAGGTGGGCGGACTGCTTGAGCTCAGGAGTTCGAGACTAGCCTGGGCAACAGGGCGAGACCCCATCTCTACCAAAACTACAAAAAATTAGCCAGGCATGGTGGTGTGCATCTGTGGTCCACCTACTTGGGAGGCTGAGGTGGGAGGATCGCTTGAGCCTGGGAGGCAGATGTTGCAGTGAGCCAGTATCGTGCCACTGAACTCCTGCCTGGGCAACAGAGTGAGACTCAGTCTCAAAAAGTTAAAAATAGGCCAGGCGTGGTGGCTCACACCTGTAATCCCAGCACTTTGAGAGGTCGAGGCAGGTGGATCACGAGGTCAGGAGATCGAGACTACTCTGGCTAACACGGTGAAACCCCGTCTCTACTAAAAATACAAAAACAAAATTAGCTTGGTGTGGTGGTGGGCACCTGTAGTCCCAGCTACTGGGGAGGCTGAGGCAGAAGAATGGCGTGAACCGGGGAGGCAGAGCTTGAAGTGAGCTGAGATTGTGCCACTGCACTCCAGCCCGGCCAACAGAGCGAGACTCTGTCTCAAAAACGAAAAAAAAAAGGTTAAAAATAAATAAACAAAGAAAACAAAAATGAGTTACCAAAGGACTTCTGAACACAACCTGTTTATAAGTTGAGGTTGTGATGATAAAAATAGTTTTACATTCAAGACACATTTTAAAATCTTGATGTTTGAAATACTTGTGAACAGGAACTTGCATTGGTAAGAACTTGTAACAAATGGATATGTATGATGATGAAAAGCTAGTGGTCTGACTAGGTTGGGAGAAAAATGAATCAATGCATCTTCCTCACTCAGAAATAAATTAGACTACAACCTGTCACCACCTGAAATGACTCCGTTCCTGCCAAATGCTTTGTGACCTGTCTCTTTTCATTAGGTAGGCTTTGTTGGTCCTGGTATGGTGCCTTTTGTGTATTTCATCTTCCGTGGAGCAAATGGGGTGATAATAAATTAATTCTTGCTGTATACAGGTGGGGCAATGGAGGGACACCAGTGTCAGAGTAGTGGGCGGATTCTGCTCTCCCATGCCCACTATTGCTGGGTGACCCTGGACGAGCCAGTTGACCGTTCCAGGTCAACTTTGCTCATCTGAATATGAAATTAGGGAACAGAACAAGCCTTCATCAGTCTCCAAAAGTCTGTGATCCTGTATGTAAAGCAAAGTTTTATCATAGAGCCTCCTGGAAGAGGACTAATCAAATTATGATTCAATGAGTGATTTTTTTTCATAGCTATATAGTTATTATCAAAGTAGGTTATTGCTTATTTTTAAAGTCTGTGTTTGGAAAAGATTAATACAGTTATAAATTGTGTTTCTCAAAAGTCCCTTGAGTGACAGGGGACATTAAGTTAACAACTGTAGATCCTTTGTTTTGTTTGTATTTCCTTTGTGATATGCAGCTGACAAGTTATCTGATTTCCAACACAGCGTCACAGACCTTTCCATGCCTTTGACTTTAGAAAATGCGAGCATGAGTGTTGTATCTTGGAATTATAAATATTTGTGGGTATATAAATTCATACCCACACATATTATTTTAATTCAAAAGTTAGGACTTCTGAGAAAAATGGTGGCTGGAGATATCTTCAAAGAAGGGAAGCAATAGTACTTTACTTTGCTGCAGTACTGCTTCGGATAACTATGTTTGTCTCTCCCTTGGCTGCAGCGTGTCAAATTTGAGCTGCCCTTCATTTTTACCAAATTTTCTGGCTTTAGAAAGAAACCACCCATAGTGCTGAGAGTGTTGAAAAAGCTGATTTTTATGTCTTTTTCCTCTGTAAATGTGGCTGCTTCATTCCAAGCTGGGGAAGAGAGGAGGGCATGGGTTCAGTCTTTTTACAAGATGCTCCTCTGTTCTTATGTGGTTGGTAAGAATGTGTAAGTGGTCATCTGGGATGAGCTGCAAGTCCTTCACAGAGTGTGAACTGTATTAGCCAGTTCCCAATGAGGCCCTGCATGACAGAGCCACAGCAAAGGGAAAAGACATACAAAAAGGCTGAGTTTTAAACCTACCGCATCAGAACATGTACTTTGAAAGCTATGTAGACAGAGTGAATATAGTTTTAGGGAGGCAGGATTCTGGGCACCCACTGCTGTTGTAGGAAGGACAGGCCCCTACAAGTAGGCGTGCTGGTGCTCATGGCCAGGGAATCTGTATCGGCTCTGCCTTTGGGCTGAGCTGAGCAGAGCAGGGGCCATATGGAAGGTCAGACGCCCTCCACAGCCCTGTCCTTCCCTTGCACAACTCTCCCTCTACCCTCTCAAAGACAACCTTTGTTTGTGCAGCTCTTTCTATGGGAGGCACTTGTTGACTCTCATGTTGCAGGTTGCTCAGGAAATATTATTTACTACCTTTCTTAGGTGAGGAAAGAGACACTGGAAGGTGAATGCACAGGCCCAGGGTCACACTAGTTAGTAACAGAGGTTGCTTTTGAACGAGGTCACTTGTCATCAAATGAAATGCTCTCTCTGGGGTCCCAATGACTTCTAAAAGATATTCTCAGAATATTTCCTGCAACTGATTTGCTGTGTTTCCATTATTTCACTTGTAGCCCAGTGTTAATAAGATATTTTATAACCAGGCCAGGTATGGTGGCTCACACTTATAATCCCAGCACTTTGGGAGGCTGAGGCAGGCAGATCACTTGAGGTCAGGAGTTCGAGACCAGCCTGGCCAACATGGCGAAACCTCATCTCTTTTAAAAATAAAAACATTGAGTCCAGGCACAGTGGCTCACGCCTGTAATCCCAGCACTTTGGGAGGCCGAGGCAGGCGGATCATGAGGTCAGGATATCAAGACCATCTTTGCTAACACAGTGAAACCATGTCTCTACTTAAAAAATACAAAAATTAGCCAGGCGTGGTGGCAGGCGCCTGTAGTCCCAGCTACTTGGGAGGCTGAGGCAGAAGAATGGCGTGAACCTGGGAGGTGGAGCTTGCAGTGAACCGAGATCGCGCCACTGCACTCCAGACTGGGTGACAGAGCGAGACTCTGTCTCAAAAAAAAAAAAAAAAAAAAAAAATTGGCCAGATGCAGTGGCTCGTGCCTGTAATCCCAGCACTTTGGGAGGCTGAGGTGGGTGGATCACGAGGTCAGGAGTTCAAAACTATCCTGGCTAACATCGTGAAACACCGTCTCTACTAAAAGTACAAAGATTAGCCGGGCGTGGTGGCGGGCACCTGTAGTCCCAGCTACTCAGGAGGCTGAGGCAGGAGAATGGCGTGAACCCGGGAAGCAGAGCTTGCAGTGAGCTGAGATCACACCACTGAACTCCAGCCTGGGCGACAGAGTGAGACTCTGTCTCTAAAAAAAAAAAATAATAAATAAATAATAATGAAATGAGCTGGATGTGGTGGCATGTGCCTGTAATCAATCCCAGCTACTGAGGAGGCCGAGGCAGGAGAACCACTTGAACCCGGAAGGCAGAGATTGCAGTGAGCGGACATAGCACCACTTGCTCTCAAGCCTGAGTGACAGAGCGAGACTCCATCTCAGAAACAAACAAACAAACAAACAAAAACTCAAAAAACCAACCAAACAAACAAAGATCTTTTGTGACCAGCAATATAGAACCATACAGGGACTCTATGAAAAGCTCACATCCTTTGGCCAGGGGACAGCAAGTGGCCACAGCAGCAAAGAGGGGGAAGTGTCAGGATGGGATGACTGTCACCAGTTCCTGTTTCTCAGAGGTTGGGCAGGAGCTGGACTGTTTGCAAGGGTCTGGTAGACTGGAGGAGTTACAGCCATCAGTGGTAGAGGGAAGGGAAGGGGGAAGTGGAGGGGGTTACCACTCACGGGACACCTGCATGATGTGAAGCACAGCGCTCCCTTAAGCTCCGTAGTGGGAGGGTGGAGCCCGCAGGGCAGATGTTCTCTCTCAGCCTCCAACAGGGAGGCAGCAGATGATGGCCTGAGCATGACCACTGCATGCTGCTCCTTCTATGCTGACTTGGAAGGGAGAGGTGGGGAGAGTCCGGGATGCTGCTCAGCAGGGAGGTGACTGCCCAGTGGGGCAAGGGTGGCATCCTTTAGAATGTTCCTGTGATCACCCTGGCTGGGCCCAGCCTCACTGGGCTTCTGCAGTTGGCCAGCCTGAATCTCCAGCCCTCCCATCATCCTAATAAGCTCCCTTTCAGTAGGCTGGTTTTCGCCTACATATGTGTTCTACTGTTTGCAACTGAAAACCCAACTGATGCAGCCAGAAAGAGGAAGAATCAGGATTTAAATGGGGCCTCTCCTGTGCTATAAGCCTGTTGTTTGCTCTTCTGCACCCCCAGAAGTGACCAGAATCTGAGTGACTGTCAAATCCTGTCCAGTTCAAGTTTTCATGGGAAATCGATTTACAAGCAGATCTGTGATTAAATATGTATAGATGTTTAAACTGATTGCTGAGCAAGTTGTCATGAATGAAATTGGCTAATCTCTATGTTACTGGCATTTCCAGGGGAGGAGAGCAGAAGTCACACATACTAGGTTGTAAATGTGAGAGGCAATTTGTGGCGTCTTTGTTGTTCGTGTTGCTATAACAAAATACCACAGACAGTGATTTATAATCAATAGACATTTATTTCTAACAGTTCCGGTGCCTGGGAAGTCCAAGTTCAAGGCTATGGCATTCAGTATCTGGTGAGGGTCTTTATGTGGCAGAAGGGGAGAATGCTGTGTCCCCATGGGGTGGAAGGCGGAAGGGCAAAGAAGGGCCTGAGCTAGTTCCCTTCAGCCCTTTTGCAAGGCACTAATCCACTCAGGAGGGTGGAGCCCTCATGACTTAATCACTCCCCAAAAGGTCACACCTCTTAACGCCGACACAATAGGGGTTCAGTTTCAATGCATGAATTTTGGGGGACATTCAGACCATAGCAGGTAGGCTATGGAAGGGATGTTTTGGTTAAAACATAGATTAGGAGCCAGACAGATTTGATTTCAATTCTATCATTTAATGTACTTCTGTGGGCTTGGATGCGTTGTTTATCTTGTTTGAGCCTCATCTGTAGAATAGAGATAGTAATTTATATTTCACAGGGATCCTGCATAGCACATGCAAAGTGCCTAGCACATGGTGGATGCTCAGTAAATGGAAATTATTTCTTTTATTTAAGCACATGGCTGAATTCAGCTCTCAAGCAATGCTAATAGGTGGGTCCTTTCTTGACTGGCTGTCCCTTGTTACATAAGTTTAGGAGTCTTCCTTGTCAGCATACTCTCACCACCCTCTAAAAGGGGAATGACATCAGGGAGAGGGAGCAGTGAGATGAGGAGGAAGCCAAGCAGATGTTGAGGAAGTTTTATTTGACCCGAAAATGCCACCTGGGTTGTCTGTTTTCAGGTCCATTATTGATCTGTTAGTCAACAGTTAATTGGACCTGTTTATTTTGCCTGCCAGAGTACCCAAGAAAATCTAGATTAAAAACAGCCTATTATAAATTAAACACACTCAGCATTTATCATAAATGGTGGCACAATTCCTCTGAGTTGGGCCAGTCACATTGCCCCAGGCCCTGATGTCCAGGTGCATAATCCACCCAAGCAAGACTTACAGCTCCAAGCATCCACGCTGAGCTCCCCACCCAGGGATGCGGCTCTTCCCGGGTAGTGGAAGGAAAGCAGGCTGTGAGCGGCACTGGTCCAGGAGCAGCCCACCACTCCAACGAGCAGGGATGGCTTTGGAGGAAGCAACCGAATCCTCCACTATAAAGCAAGTCAATCAACACTTCATTCATGAACACTTGATAATAAACCACATTGTATTCTATTACTCGGGGTAGTGGTTATGAAAGGTCTTTCTCAGTTTGCTTAGTGAAATACAGGTTTTAAGGGAATCTTCATTTCCTTTCTCCCTTTCTTACATAAAATCTGTATCTCTTAAAAACTTTTCTTTGGGCTGGGCGTGGTGTCTCATGCCTGTAATCCCAGCACTTTGGGAGGCCGAGGCAGGCAGATCACAAGGTCAGGAGATCGAGACCATCCTGGCTAACACAGTGAAACCCCGTCTCTACTAAAAATACAAAAAATTAGCCGGGCATGACGGTGGGCGCCTGTAGTCCCAGCTATTCGGGAGGCTGAGGCAGGAGAATGGTGTGAACCCGGGAGGCGGAGCTTGCAGTGAGCCAAGATCGCTCCACTGCACTCCAGGCTGGGCGACAGAGTGAGACTCCGTCTCAAAAAAACCCCAAAAAAACAAAAAAACCTTTTCTTTGGAATTAGCCTGTATAATTCTCACAATGATCTTGAGATGTGTGTTGTTTTTTTGTCTGCTTTACAGAGGTGGAAATCTGGAATTTGGAAAGGATTTTTGCAGGTGTGTGGTGTCTGGAAATGGTGAAGCGGGGTCTTAAACCCCAACATTTTGACACCAACCTTGTATTGATTTCTTCATTCCCTATGTGAGGACCACCTACCATGTGCCTGCGGCTGGGCTGGGCACCGGGGACCCCAGTCTTGGCTGTGGCCCCTGGTTAAGAAGCATTTCCTTTTTGCCATCCTGTCTGAGACGGCACCACTTTTTTCTGGCCCTAATTAATGAGCCATTCATAGCCTGAAGCCAGAGGATGAATAGCTATATTCAGGTTTCCCATTTATGGTAATTTCTTTGGAAGCCGACCAGTTTTCGGCTTCATTTCAATCTGCCCATGCGCTTCATAGTGACACTGTTGAAAATGATGTGGAACTGGAAACGTATCTTGCCAGGCCCCACAGAGAGGCACCGCAGGAGTCCACAACTCCCTGACTCTCTTCAGGCTGGGAAACGGAGGAGGAGAAGCTCCGGAGTCAATGTCTGCCCCATGGAGAGTGTCTTTGCTGTTGTTTTAATTTCTACAGTTTTTAATATATATTAGAGATAGGGTCTTGCTCTAATGCCCAGGCTGGAGTGCAGTGGTGTGGTGCAATCTTAGATCACTGCAACCTGCAACTCCTGGGCTCAAACAATCCTCCTGCCTCAGCCTCCTGAGAACTGAGACTACAGGCATATAACACCATACTTGGCTATTTTTTTTTTTTGAAATGGAGTCTCACTCTGTCGCCCAGCCTGGAGTGCAGTGGTGCTATCTCGGCTCACTGCAAGCTCCACCTCCCAGATTCACGCTGTTCTCCTGCCTCAGCCTTCCGAGTAGCTGGGACTACAGGCGCCCGCCACCACGCCCAGCTAATTTTATTTTTGCATTTTTAGTAGAGATGGGGTTTCACAGTGTTAGCCAGGATTGTCTCAATCTCCTGACCTCATGATCCGCCCACCTTGGCCTCCCAAAGTGCTAGGATTACAAGCATGAGTCACTGCACCCGGCCCATATAACTTTTATTACAGCATATTGTTATCATTGTTCTATTTTATTATTAGTTGTGGTTGCGAATCTCATACTGTGCATAGGTGTACGTGTACAGTTTAGGAAAAAACACAGTATATATAGGACCCAGTATTATCTGCAGTCTCAGGCATCCACTGGGGGTCTTGGAGCATATCCCCCACAGATAAGGTGGACTACTGTATACACTTCATAATTAGCCTGGCCACCTGGCTAATTTTTAATTTTTGTTTCTAGAAATGGGGTCTCCCTACGTTGCCCTGGCTGGTCTTGAACTCCTGGCCTTGTGATATTCTGCCTCAGCCTCCCAAAGCTCTGGGATTACAGGGGTGAGCTGCTGCACCCAGCCTGCTTTGGTTTTTGTGGTTATTGTTAAATAAGACAAAGCAGAGTTTAGTTTTTAACCTGGCAAAAGAGACAGCTACTTTATCTGACGCTTGACAACATCTCAGGGGGGTAAACATTTGGTGGAGTTATTTATTGAGACTATGAAGTCTGGCTAAATGCAGGTCTTTACATGTGGTACTTGATTAGAAAGGTGCTACTCTTTTAAAACTCCAGAATGGGCTGGGCATGGTGGCTCCTGCCTGTAATCCCAGCACTTTGGGAGGCCGAGGCAGGCAGATCATGAGGTCAGGAGTTTGAGACCAGCCTGACCAACATGGTGAAACCCTGTATCTACTAAAAACACAAAAATTAGCTGGATGTGGTGGTGCACACCTGTAATCCCAGCTACTCGGGAAGATGAGGCAGAAAATTCGCTTGAACTGGGGAGGCGGAGGTTGCAGTGAGCCGAGATAGCACCACTGCACTCCACCCTGGGCGACACAGAGAGATTCCGTCTCAAAAAAACGAAAACTCCAGAATAAGCCTTGAGAGGAAAGGCTTAAAGAACCCTTCCAGGTCTGGGGCTACTGTCCACATCCTTCCCTTCGCCACCAGGCAGTATAGTTAGTCCCAAGGAGTCCAGCTGTGAACTTCTTGGGACTGAGACACCAGAGGGACCTACATCTGAGCAGCACAACCCCTTCTGTGTCTGAGTTCACTGCTGCTTTCTAATTTAGTCCAGGGATAAATCCTCCTTTCCTCTCCTCCCCTCAAAAACTGGAACTTCCAGCCGGGCACGGTGGCTCATGCCTGTAATCCCAGCACTTTGGGAGGCGGAAGCAAACGAATCACGAGGTCAGGAGATCGAGACCATCCTGGCTAACACAGTGAAACCCCATCTCTACTAAAAATACAAAAAATTAGCGGGGCGCGGTGGCGCGCGTCTGTAGTCCCAGCTACTCGGGAGGCTGAGGCAGGAGAATGGCGTGAACCTGGGAGGTGAAGCTTGCAGTGAGCCGAGATCGCGTCACTGCACTCCAGTCTGGGCCAGAGAGCGAGACTCTGTCTCAAAAAAAAAAAAAAAAAAAAAAAAAAACCTGGAACTTCCTGGGAGCATCACATGCATAAACAATAATCATCATAACCATCCTAACAGCAGCACGAGCCAGCCTCAGTCCACCCCCGACAGTGTGCAGGCAACCGTGCTAAGCACGTCACATGGACGCCTCTCATGGGAGCCGTGTAGCTGTGCTGTGACATGGCTGTAGGTTTATTCCCATTTATATTGGGGATCGTTAAACTTACAAAGGGTAAATAACTGGGACAAAGTAGTTAGTGCCACAGCCAGAATTCAAGCCATGGCCACCGGAGCCCAAAGACCATTTGCCGTTAACTCCTGTGCTGTAGAAGCTCTCTCTCCTTTTACAACTTACTGTTCCTTCATAGTAGCAACAAATGTTTTTTTTAAGTAACATCCAAATGTTTCTTCACAAGGGAGAAGACTGACTTTCTCAGTACAGGGCTCTTCTCTTCTTTTGGCCTGGCAGGAAGTGTAGGCTTTAATCCACATTTCAGTGGTGAGGAGCTTCTCCCATTCTCGGGATGCCTTCCAGGAGAAAGCGGTTTCCTCAGCAACGCACAGCCCACATGCCAGCCCCTCTGCCAGCGAATCCATTGCTTTGAGAGTCTTGGATTCTTAAAGTTGTTTCTGTTGGGATGTTCTCAACTGCTTAGACACATGTTATGACAAATTAGTGATGAAGAAGACACTGTCTTGGGCTAGAAGGCGTGACTATTCAAAGAAATTAAAGAACGCTGTCAACATAAATGGTGGTGGCCACAGACCAGAGGGCTCTGAGCAGCGGGTCCATTTATTTCCCTAGCTTTGGGCAGATACTGAATTATTCCAGATAGATGAGGTTCTACAGATTTTAAAACTTTCCTAAAGACAATGATCCCTCTGTTCCCTGAAAGCAGTGTGTAACCGTGGGGAAATTATTTTTAATAGCTAATCCAAGTACTGCACCTGACAATCTTGACATTACCTCTTACTATATGCTGCTTAGGTAGAAATGGACAAAAAGTCCCCCGCTTGATACAGGGGACCACATTTGTCCTGCCAGATTGTCTTGGAAGAAGGATTATGGTGGAGGAAAGGACTCCCGGCCTTCAGGGAAGGGTAGAGGGTGAGGGGAGAAGTGAGCCACAACCTCTAGCTTGATGTAAGTGGAGGGCCAAGTCTACTGGGTCCTTCAGGAACCATGAGCATAAGAATTTCTGGAACTTCTGCAAATGTGTGCTTGCTGACTAGTGCCTGCCTCCTGTCAAAAACACACAAAGAAAAGGTTCCACACACTTGCTTCCTGGGCAGCAAAAGAGAGAAAGAGGAGAAAGCAGGGTGGTGGGTGAACTGGCTCTAGGGAGATGGGGAGAGAATGGCCCTAGGGGACACTGAGGGGCTGCTTTGTTAGGAGAAGATGAAGGCCGATTTTTGGTGGCCAAAACAGGGAAAGAGATAAAAGCCTGGATACTCATAAGGAGTCTCCGAAAGGACCCTGACACTGAGCAGGAGAAAGGCCCTAGCACACTCCTATGTGTGTTAGATGTTAGACAGGCCCTTGCACACTCCTATGTGTGCTAGATGTTAGAGAGGCCTTGCACACTCCCATGTGTGTTAGATGTTAGAGAGGCTTGCACACTTAAGTGTGTTAGATAGAGGCCTTGCACACTCCCATGTGTGTTAGATGTTAGAGAGGCCTTGCACTTCCCATGTGTGTTAGATGTTAGAGAGGCCTTGCACACTCCTATGTGTGTTAGATGTTAGAGAGGCCCTGCACACTCCTATGTGTGTTAGATGTTGAGAGGCTTGCACACTCCTATGTGTGTTAGATGTTAGAAAGGCCCTAGCACACTCCTATGTGTCCTACCTGGCTTCCACATGCTTGTGAACTATGCAAGTTCACAGGGTCTTGACATACCCCTGGTAAAATCACATCTCCTCCTGGGTTCTGGCTTTTTCATTCTTTGTTGTATTTTTGTCTGTTCTAGGGAAAGACTTTTATTTTTTATGGAAAGACATAAAAGGGAGGAAAAACAGAAAACATTTCTTGGAATGGGTGGAGGACTTCAGAGGTGGAAATTTGGGAACAGGCAGGATCAATTCAAATGGCAGGTGACAAAAAATACATAAGTAAAACAAATGAAGAAAGGAAGAAGTGTTAAAGGGAGAACACAGAATTATTATTCCAAGCTCATGTGTCTTATAGACAGTATAATCACGCCCTTCCACTCATTCCACAGCCATTTATGAAGTCCCTATCATGCCGAGGGACTGTGCTGTGCTATGGATGAAGCATGTGTGAGTGAGACTTGGAGGCCCCAGGGTCTCTCAGGGAGCTGGACTGTGTATTGCAGGTGGATGGTGAGACATGAAAGTCGGAAGCCCAGAACTGGTCCCAAGGGGCTCAGAGGAGGCAAGATTCCTCTCCGCTTGGATGGTGCAAGCAGGTGTTGGAGAGGAGGAAGCCTGAGAACCAGGACCTGAAAAACAGCAGGTGGAATTTAGTCCTCCCCACCCAGGGGAGGGCGTCCTAGGTGGGAAGGATATTGAGGGCAGAGGCATAGAATGAGAAAGTGCAGACTCAATGAAGGGAGAAAGTCTGCACCAAAGGAAGCCTGATATGGAATGGGAAAAAATTGTGTTGGAACGCAGTTCAGAGCCCAGGCACAGAGTTTCTTGACTTCCTTCATTTTTAGGTCTCTGGGAAGTCATTGGAAGCCTTTGGCTTGTGGGCAGATGGCTGGGGCAGGGGTGCGGGGAGTGCTGTGTGGCTGCAAGTGACGCTTTGGGGTGAGGGTGACAGCAAAAGCCTTTCTCCTGATGCTTATTAAAAATGAGGAACTGTCACCTGTGTAATTATTGGTGAGCCCAGGTACCATTAGCCTGTTGCAGACTGCAGCAGCAGCTGCTGGTGAGAAGGCTATGGGTGAGAAGGACTTCATGCAAGTCAAGGGCTTTGCTGGGTCGCTCTGCAGAAGGATGAACGATGGCTCCTTCTGACCCTGTGGGCAGCCTCATGGTGGGGACTTGCTCTGAAGCTGCTGGCCCCAGCTCATGCTTTGCTCCTTTACTCTTCGGAAGTGGAACAGCCCTCTTTGATGGCGCACTCACCCATAAGCTCGAGGGAGCTGCCTGGCCGCAGGCAAACTTCCAACCCGCACAGACAGTGGCTGCTCTGAATGGCAGCTTTGCCTCTCCACCACGCTGGCCTTCCACGCTGGGGATTCTGGAGGCTCCGTGAAGCGATTTTGAGCAAACATGGAAAAATACAATCCCAGATCATCATTACCCAATTATCTATGTTCCTGAGTATTGTTTTTCCAAGATGAATGATTCCATAGCTACAATAAGGAATTACCTAGAAATTGGCCAGGCGTGGTGGCTTATGCCTGTAATCCCAGCACTTTGGGAGGCTGAGGCGGGTGGATCACTTGAGGTCAAGAGTTCGAGACCAGCCTGGTCAACATGGCAGGAAACCCCGCCTACCAAAATACAAAAAAAAAAAAAGCTGGGAGTTGTGGTACGCACCTGTAATCCCAGCTAGTCGGGAGGCTGAGGCAGGAGAATTGCTTGAACCCCGGAAATGGAGGTTACAGTGAGCTGAGATGGCACCACTGCACTCCAGCCTGGGTGACAGAGTGAGCCTCTGTCTCAAAAAAAAAAGAATTACCTAGAAATTGAATATTTGTATACCTTAGTGCCAGTTCAGCGTGTCCTCATCCTATACTCATTTTGAGGAAGGGTAGGCAGCACCTGCATTTACAACCTTGGTCCAAATATGGCACAGCCTGGGTTCCTGGTCAATGGCACCAGCTGAGCTCCTAGTTGGCAGCCATGTGTAAGTACAAAGTATTGTTACATTATCTAGAATTCATCATAGAAATTCCCAGAAGTCTGGTGGCATCTGGACAGCATATATGCATGTAGAAAAAAAGATATAGCTCATCTTCTTCTGCTAATGCTTCGGCAATATTTAGAACTGATCTTTTATGAGTCCACTCCTCTTTATCCTCTAATATCACCCCCCAACCCCCCACCCCCACATTCTGAAATTATCCTGTTCACTGTTTGCTGTCTCCTCTCATGAGAACACTTGCCTCCAGTGAGCAGGGACCCTGCCTGCCTGGTTCATGGCTATGCTCTTGCCTGGAACAGTGGGGAGCCTGCCTTTTCCTTCCTTCCATTTGTGGGTCAGGCTCTCTGCATGTTCCTCCTTGGGGTCTGACCTTGCAGACATGAACACTCTTCATCAGCCCCCTTGGCCTTCCTCTTACATTAAGTATTACGTAAGGTAGAAGTTAGAAGGAGGACCTGTTTTAACAGGCACTCGTTAAAATTTGTACTTCTAGGCAAAAGCACTTGCCTTTTCACTGACCACCACTGACACTGGTTTGTGTTATAGTTACAAAGAATTCTCAGTCTTTAAAGGAGGATTAACTGATTTATACTGAAGCATGTTTCATCTTGTTTTCTAAATGTAATGTACTTCTCAATGACACAGGAACTGGAAGGCAAGTAGCTGAGGGCATCAGTCTTTAGCCAAAGGCCCACAGGATCACACTGGAGCTGAACATATTGGGTTCACCACACAGTGCAGTGCTGGAGGACACACACCATGGGGAAACTTGGAGAGTCTCAGTAAGAGGGTAGGAAAGGACTTAGAGAATTTGCACTTGTGTTTTGGGGAGGACTTGAGAAAGGCGAGCTTTGCTTTGCCTTGGATGCTGTCAGGAAGTGGTGAATTCTGTGATTGAGTATCTTGGTCATTCTTATCCAGAAAGAAAAAAAAAAGGAAGTGGTTAGAGCCCTGCTGGGTAAAGAAGCCGCAGCCACTCATATTGGCCAGGACAGAGAGACGCTGGTCATTTTGATTTCAGGAATGCTCTTATTTTTGGCCATGTTCAGACGTGAATGAAAGACTTTCCCTGAGGCCTGAAAGCTGGGGGTGGTGGGTGAATAACTCCTCCATTCTCAGGGCCAGTCCCAAGGTGCAAGACCACTTGCGCCAGCAGCGTGTGTCAGCAAGATAGCAGAAGCAGGAAGAGAGCTGGCCGGAAGACACGTACCCCCTGAAGACCAAGAGAGAGGCCATCTGGGTACTGTGTAGCAGTTACATCAGACTGAGACACGTCCTGTTTACAGGAGACTATAAAGCCCCTGCCCCGTCCTCATTTGGTGCTGACACCATTTTAGGCCTCAGCCCATCTGCACCAGGCGCTCATTAAAACAGCGTGTTGCTCCACACTGCCTTGTGGTGTTTGTTGGCACGCTCTTGGGGTTCGAACCGATACAAGAGCCTTGCAGTGATTATGGGTGGTCTTGTCTTCGTCTTCCTCCATCCTGAGTGGGGTTGGTGCTTGTTGCCTGGTGTTGATGTTATGTGAGATTATGTCCCACAGAACATCAGGGCTTAGCTGTGAGTGCCAGGCCAGCTCCTGCTGCCAAGAGCTTTTCTCCGTCTCAGCAACGTATCACAGAGCGCTGTAGGGAGACCTCAGCCTGGTGTACCATAGAAGGCAGGGAGAGGATATGTGAATCACAAAGTGAAGAGACCAGTTTTGAACACCTTGGTCCTAAGGTGTAGATTTGGTTTCTAACACATAACATTTTTTTATGGAGGTAACATTTAGATTTAACACTCTAACTGGTACTACTAATACCGTAGCATAAGTTTTCTCTAATTTTGCATAAATAAACAGGTTTAAGGTTACTTAAATGTTGACAAGAGTCTCACCTTAAGTTCTGTGTTCCTCCCAACCCCGTTAACATCTTTGTGGTGCAAGTGAGGAATTTTCTCTTCTGGGATCTAAATATCGCAGACGCTACTATGTTGCAGCAAGTCCTCAGGCTGAAGGACTGGGCTCCACAAACGTGTTGGAGATGGGACATAGTTGCATGCACTTAAGGAAAATTGCTTTCTGTTAAAACTTGCTAGAGAAGTGAGACCATTACTGTTTAAACACACAGACTTTGAAGTCAGGCCAATCTGGGTTTGAATCATCCCAGGCCTCCCATTTCCTTGTTGTGTGACCTTGGGCAAGTTATCCAATCACTCTAAGTCTTAGCTGTTACAAATATAAGATGGGGATAGACATTTCTATTCATAATTTTGTTGAGAGAAATAAACCCACTGTGACAATGGGAAACACTGCGTGTTGTATGTGGCATACTTATTGATTGTTACCAGGTAATCATCAGCCATCACCTGAAGTCCAGGAGCAATCAAAGGGAGATCACAATGAGCTTCTTCCTGAGAGTCATTCTTAGGTAAAGGGGTGGTGCTGGTTGTTATGAAATGATTATTTCATTGGATTCAGGAAATCTGAGTTACAGCTCTGACTCGGTAATGAATCAGCTGTATAACTTTGAATAAGTCTCTTCATCTTTTTGAGCTGCAATTTGCTTATTTATAAAATGAAAATAATAATGGCAGCCCCTTTGCACCACCAGAGTTATCGTGACACTGAAATGAGAGCAAGCAACAATGATCAAGGTTTTACGGCTGTACCATGTGCAAAGCCATGTTGCAAAGGTACGCAGCATTAGAAAATGTAAGATGCTATCAAAGAAACTTGAGTTTATCATAAATTCACTCCTCAAAAGTGGCCTTTAAAATGCTTACCTATACGGAACATTCTTTTTGTTTCCTTCTTTTGGGCAATATGACATACAAAAGTACACATTTTTACACATTTTTATCTACATGTAACCGTCACCAAGATTTAAAGTAAATATTTCCATGGAAGACATTAAATTGTCTTTGCAGATGACACAATTTTATACATAGAAAGCCCTAATGATTTCAGCAAAAAACAAAAAACAAAAAACAAAAAAACTGTTAGAAATGATAAATTTCGAAAAGTTGCAGAATACAAAATCAACCTGTGAGAATCAGTAGCATTTCTATATGTTAACAACAAGCTATCTGGAAAAGAAATTAGGAAACAATCTCATTTACAATGGCATAAAAATACTTAGAAATCAATTTAACCAAAGAGAAAAAATCTGTTCATTGAAAACTATATCATGTTTTACATTGATAAAATAAATTGAAGAAGATGGAAATAAATGGAAAGCTATGCTGTGTTCATGAACTGGAAAAATCAATACTGTTGAAATGCTCATATTACCCCAAATGATCTACAGATTCAATGCAATTCCTATCCAAATTCCAATGACTTTTTTTTCACAGAAATAGAAAAAATGATTCTAAAACTCACATGGAACCACAAAAGATCTGAAACTGTAAAACTACTAGAAGAAAACATAGGGGGAAGTCTTCCCAACATTGGTCTTTGCAAACAATTTTTGCATTATGAACCAAAAGCACAGGCAACAAAAGCAAAAAATGGGATTGTATGAAACTAGAAATCTTCTGCACAACAAAATAAACAATTTAATACAGTGAAAAGACAACCTGTGGAACCTGCAAGCCATACATTTGATAAAGAGTTAATACAGAAAATATATAAGAAACTCAAACAACTCAATAGTAAGAAAACAACTCAATTTAAAAATGGGCAAAGGACCTGAATAGACATTTCTCCAAAGAAAACATATAGAGGCAATAGTTGTTTTTTTTGTTTGTTTTTTTGTTTTTTGTTTTTTTTTGAGATGGAGTCTCACTGTGTTGCCCAGGCTGGAGCACAGTGGTGTGATCTCGGCTCACTGCAAACTCTGCCTCCCAGATTCATGCCATTCTCCTACCTCAGCCTCCTGAGTAGCTGGGACTACAGGCGACCGCCACCACGCCCAGCTAATTTTTTGTATTTTTAGTGAAGACGGGGTTTCACTGTGTTAGCCAGGATGGTCTCGATCTCCTGACCTCGTGATCCACCCGCCTCGGCCTCCCAAAGTGCTGGGAATACAGGTGTGAGCCACCGCGCCCGGCCAGAGGCAATAATTTTAAGGAAAAATGTTCAGCATCACTAGTTATCAGGGAAATGCAAATCAAAACCACAATGAGATATCGCTTCACACTTCCCAGAATGGCTATAATCAAAAAGACTCTTTTAATAACAAGTGGCAGCAAAGATGTGGAGAACAGAAAACACTTGTACACTGTTGGTAAATTAGTGCAGTCATTATGGAAAACAGTATGGAGGTTCCTCAAAAATTTAAAAATAGAACAGGTATATGATCCAGTAATTTCTCTTCTACATATAGATACAAAGGAAATGAAATCACTACGTGGAAGAGATATTTGCACTCTCATGTTCATTGCAGCATTATTTGCAATAGCCCATGTGTGCAATCAGCAGACAAATGGGTAAAGAAAATGTCATACGTATATATAGATGCACATATCTAATGAATATTATTCACCCTTAAAAAAAGGAAGTAATCCTGTCATTTGCAGTGACATGCATGAGCCAGGAGAACATTATGCTAAGTGAAATAAGCCTAGCACCGAAAGACAAATACTGCATAATCTCACTTATATGTAGAATCTAAAATAGTTGAACTCATGAAAACAGAGAGGTTATCAGGGTCTGTAGAAAGAGGATATGGAGAGATACTGGTCAAAGTTTCAGTCAGACAGGAGGAATAAGTTCTGGAGATCTACTGTATAGCATGGTGACTGTAGTTAAAAATAGTGTATTATATCCCAGAAAATTGCTAAAAGTAGATCTTAAATGTTCTCTCCATAAAAAAAAGATAAGTCAGTGAGGTTATGGTTGTGTCAATCAGCTTGATTTAATTACTTTATTGCATATACATATTGCAAAGCATCATGTTGTTCACCAGAATATATATAACTTTTATTTGTTCAGTAAACCTTAATAAAGCTGAAAAAAGAAAAATCAATATTTCCAGCACCCAGAAGGCTCCTTCCTGACCCATCATAGCTAATAGCCTTCCCCTTCAGAGGTAACCGCTACTCTGCCTTCTCCCACCGTTGATTTGTTTTTGCCTGTTCTTTTTGTTTTTGTTTTCTTTTGTTTTGTTTTTTTGAGGTGGAGTTTTGCCCTCGTTGCCCAGGCTGGAGTGCAATGGTGCAATCTCAGCTTACTACAACCTCTGCCTCCCGGGTTCAAGGGATTCTCCTGCCTTAGCCTCCCGAGTAGCTGGAATTAAACAGGCATGTGCCACCATGCCTGGCTAATTTTTTATTTTTAGTAGAGACAGGGTTTCTGCATGTTAGTCAGGCTGGTCTTGAACTCCCGACCTCAGGAGATCCGCCCGTTTCGGCCTCCCAAAGTGCTAGGATTACAGGCGGGAGCCACTGCGCCTGGTCTGCCTGTTCTTTAACTCCATAAAAATAGCATCATGCAGTGTGTTCTCATTCGTGTTCAGCTTCTTTTGTTCTCATAATAACTGTGAGAGTCATCTGGTTGTGTGTATCAGTGGTTTGTTCTTTTGTAAAATGGCAAGGGGTATTCCTTTGTGTGACTCTATCACAGTTCTACTACCTGTCCTAGCCATTCCACTGTAGATGCACTTTTGGGCTATTCCTGTTTTTCAGCTGCTAAAAATAAAGTGGCTATGAACTTTCCTTTCTTTAAAAATTTATCTTTATAAAACTTCAGATGTGTTTCGTAGAAAACATGACTTTGACACATAATGAGAAACATCAAACATTTAAATTAAAACCTCCAAACTTAAGGGATAATGTTAATTTCAAATGACATTATTCTTAAAAGTAAATGATATTATAAAGTGCAGTCTTAGGCATTATTTTTACCTATGGGACACAAACACAATAGTCCGCAGCAGGATGTTTTTTTCAAACTGCAGTTTGGGGATCATTAGTGTATTCTAAGTAAAATAATAATAATTAGGAAATAGAAAATAAGAGAAAAAGTCAAACTCCTTGGACTTAGCAAAGGTAGATATTATTTATTTTATTTTATTTTGAGACTCAGTCTTGCTCTGTCACCCAGGCTGGAGTGCAGTGGCATGATCTTGGCTCACTGCAAGCTCTGCCTCCTGGGTTCACGCCATTCTCTTGCCTCAGCCTCCCAAGTAGCTGGGACTACAGGCGCCCACCACCACACCCAGCTAATTTTTCTTTTGTATTTTTTTAGTAGAGACGGGGTTTCACCGTGTTAGCCTGGATGGTCTCGACCTCCTGACCTTGTGATCTGCCCACCTCGGCCTCCCAAAGTGCTGGGATTACAGGCATGAGCCACCGTGCCTGGCCAAGGTAGGTATTATTTCTTATGACTTCTGTTTCATATGCAAGCATATGTTTTTCAGTTGCAACTATAAAGGGAAGATTGTCCCAAATCTGTAGTGTGATATAAATGTATAATCACTTTCTGGAAAGAAATGATCATTCCTGAGAAAACACTTAAGCAATTTTCTGATACACTTTAATCAGATTAAGACTTACTCAAAAAACCAATTATCTGCAACTAGCTGACTCAGTTGAGTATCAGTGAAGAAATTTAGTGACCTTTGTTTAACCAAACATTTTTTTTTTTTTGGTAGTCTAACAATAGATGTCTTCTTTTTCTATAAAATGTCCCCAATGCAGGTAAATCTTTGAATTGGCCTACTAGAGACTTTTCCTTTGTAGCCTCCCTATGGAGGCTGAAATAACAGATAGAGGAGGCTGAGAGGATCCAAAGTGGTGAATAAGGCCGGGCGCTGTGGCTCATATCTGTAATCCCAGCCCTTTGGGAGGCCAAGAAAGGCAAATCACCTGAGGCCGGGAATTCGAGATTAGCTTGGCCAACATGGCAAAACTCTGTCTTTACTAAAAATACAAAAATTAGCCAGGTGTGGTGGTGCATGCCTGTCATCCCAGCTACTCAGGAGGCTGAGACTTGCCTGAACCTGGGAAGCAGAGGTTTGCAGTGAGCCAAGATCATGCCACTGCACTCCAACTTGGGCAACAGAACGAGACTCTGTCTCAAAAACGAACAAAAACAAACAAACAAACAAAAAACCCAAAGTGGCAGATAAAAGATGTCCAATCCAAGCTGGGCATGGTGACTTACACCTGTAATCCCAGCACTTTGGGAGGCCAAGGTGGGTGGATCACGAGGTCAGGAGATTGAGACCATCCTGGCTAACACAGTGAAACCCCATCTCTACTAAAAATACAAAAAAATTAGCTGGGCATGGTGGCGGGCACCTGTAGTCTAAGCTACTTGGGAGGCTGAGGCAGGAGAATGGTGAGAACCTAATCCAGATGGTGACACAGTTATTCCTTGGGACAATATTTTGGCCAGCAAGAGTGAGAATGAGAAATTTTAGACATCTGCTTCAGTCTTGGTTTTTGTTTTTCTTAGTAGTGATAGTTTAAGTGATAGTGTGATGGTGTAATAGAGTGATAGTGTAAGATGTCTGCTTGTTTTTTTTTTTTTTTTTTTTTTTGAGATGGAGTTTCGCTCTGATGCCCAGGCTGGAGTGCAGCGGCACTATCTCAGCTCACTGCAAGCTCTGCCTCCCGGGTTCAGGCCATTCTCCTGCCTCAGCCTCCCGAGTAGCTGGGACTACAGGCGCCTGCCACCACACCCAGCTAATTTTTTTGTATTTTTAGTAGAGATGGGGTTTCACTATGTTAGCCAGGGTGGTCTCGATCTCCTGACCTCGTAATCCGCCCACCTCGGCCTCCCAAAGTGCTGGGATTACAGGCGTGAGCCACCACGCCTGGCCAAGATGTCTTAATATATTTGCTTGAATGGGAAAAAAAGAATACAAGTTTTCAGTCATGTGAAGAGTTCCCAACAGGGCTCACTTTTGAATGCCAAGAATGGATTATTGCAAGGCACAAATGTCCCCCACCCAGCCCAAGAGAGCCAATCCATGCCTGGCTTTAAACACTATCTGTAGGATTCCCAGCTCTAAATTTCCACTCAGCCTCACTCCACTTACTTTATCTTTAAGAATCTTCTAAGAGGAATTTCCAATAAAACCTGTCCAAGACAGAAATCAACAGTCTTTCCCTCTTGCCTTCTCAGTATTATGAATGGAACCCACAGGGTCAGAACACTAGGAGGGAGCCATTCCTGCCTGCTCTCTTCTCGCCTTCATGCCCCTCCCCACATCCAGCTAGCTGTGGGATCCCATCAGTTCTACCTCCTTGCTATCTTTGTCCGTTACTATGTTCTGGTCCCTGTGGTGTTTAGTTCTAGGCCCTTGTCTCCTCTTGCCTGGGTTGAGCCACAAATGGCCTTTCAACTGGTCTCCCTGCCTCCAGTCCTGTCCTCCACCAATCCCTGGGAAGACTTCCCTGACTGCCCAGTGACAAGGGATGATGTGAGGAGTCACATGATCTAGTGATTCTCAACCAACAAGATAAAGATGTCATTTAGGTGGACGTAAAGTTTTTTATAACAGTTACCAGAATTGGCTTTTGTTTGTTCTCCAAGTTCATCAGTGAATGTGATGTGATTTCTGTTCCTCCTTCCTGTACATGGTTTATCCACTTACATCCCTCTAGTAGGTGGGTTCTTGGACATTCAGTGCTGTTCTTGATCCCCCCTAAACAAGCATTTATGACATGCTGCAGTTGTTACTGTATAGAGTTGACCCTTGGCTAGGGGTGCCAACCCACAGCATAGTTGATAATGTGCACGTAACTGTTGACTCCTCAAAAACTTAACTAATATTAGTCTATTGACCAGAAGCCTTGACGATAAGATAAAGTGGATTAACACATATTTTGTATATGTGTTATATTCTGTAGTTCTACAATAAAGTAAGCTAGAGAAAAAATGTTATTAAAAATCATAAGGAGGAGAAAATGTATTTAGTCTTCATTAAGTGGAATTGGATCATCATAAAGGTCTTCTTCATTGTCTTCATGTTAAGTATGCTGAGAAGGAGGAAGAGAAGGGATTGGTTTCGTTGACTCAGGGGTGGCAGAGGAGAGAAAAGGCTGTGTATAAGTGGACCAGTGCAGTTCAATCCCATGTTTTTCAAAAGTCGATTATGTATGTATTTGCTGGTGGCTGGGGTTGACATTGGATCTACAACACAGGATACCTCCACAAATACTATAGGAAGGTGCACGCCAAGAAGACAGGTTCATTCAGCAGGGCCTCCCTGCACCTTAGCCTGGCCTTGATTTCCTGTCTCCCTTGCTGTTTAAGGAGCAGGTGGAGGTTGGGGGAGATGATTTTGACCACACTCCCTGAGGAGGGGAGGGAAAATTTAATTGAGTGATGGGTGGAAAGTAGCGTGTGAAGGCTTGAAAGCTACTGACCTAGACTAGCCTTGTATTTTATAACATGTTAAATTATTCCCTAATGTAGTAATAAGGATTTCCCATGGGGCAGCCATGTCCCACCTCATGAGAAGCATTGTGGAAGATGTAAAATGTGTAAGGTAAATTCCCCTTAAAGTGAGAGGGTGGGGATATATATGAATCACAAATACATGGTTAAATAACCAATTGCTTAATTGTATAGTGCAGATAGATAGGTGGCTAGAGAAGCTTTTGCCGGCCAGGTGCAGTGGCTCATGCCTGTAATCCCAGCACTTTAGGAGGCTGAGGCAGGTAGACTGCTTGTGCCCAGGAGTTCGAGACCTGCTGAGGCAACATGGCAAGACCCCCATTTCCACAAAAAATAAAAATTAGCCTGGCGTGGTAGCATACACCTGTGGTCCCAGCTATTTGGGAGTCTGGGTGACAGAGTGAGAACCTGTCTCGAAAAAAATAAAAAAGGAAGAAGATCCTACAGCATCCTTGAGAGCCCATTGTGGAAAACCATCTAAGGGGGAAGCCAGGCTCATATTCTATTTTGGAACTGCAGCTCACAGTGTGTCCTATTGTCTACTTTTCAAAAAGTCCTATGGTGAGAAAACATTTTACTAGATTGAAGTTTCACTGAAAGTTCTTCAGGCACATTTTCTTATAATTCTACTTACTGGCTATTTTTTTTTTCTGGATGCTAAAACACGTTGATTGAAGAGAGGAAAACTCAGACATATCTGTTTGCTTTTTGCTTACTTTGTATGATTGAATTTTAAATTGTTCTTCCAATTTTTGGCAGCATATGCAGATTGAGCCATGGCAAAACATAGAATTCTAATTAGTGAATCCTGTAAACAAAATCATGGACATGCTGCCTGTTGTCAGCATTTACTGTATGACACTGAGATTAATTTTATTGTAATAGGATCAACCTGGTAGCCTCAATGTCCTTAACGAATGCCAGGTTAAATCCATTACTTATTTCATGGCTGTGAGTTTCATTCTTTGTTAACACATTTGCATATTTCAGATGTCAGACTTTTCTTTCTGTCTACAAAGAAAATTTTCCTTTTATTTCATGTTTAGGAAATTTAATTTGTTGGTTCTGTCAAAAACTAAACAGAAATCACACTTATAATCATTGCTCCTTAGTTTGGGTGGACTCATTTTACTTAGGGTAAAACTTTGCAATATCTAACAAATGGAATGTATTCTTTTCTTTATATTTATTTATTACCACTATTTTTAATAGTGGCAGGGTCTCCTTATGTTGCCTAGGCTGGTCTTGAACTCCTGGGCTGAAGCAATCCTCCTGTCTCAGCCTCCCAAATTTCTGGAATTTCAGGCATGAGCCACTGCACCTGGCTGGATTTATTCTTAAGGCAAGTGTTAGATGATTTCTTTGGTTAGGTCAAACTCAACACACCCTTTAGGGGCTGAATTGTGTCCCTTCCCCCACTCCCCAAATGTGTATGTTGGAGCCCTAACCTTTAATACCTTAGAATGTGACTGTATTGGAGAAAGGATCTTTAAAGAGATGGTTAAATTAAAATGAGGCCATTAGGGTGGGGCCTGACTCAGTCTGACTGGCGTCTTTTAAGAACAGGAAACTTGGACACACAGAGACGCCAGGGATGTGCCCTTGCGAAGACGGAAGACCACGTGAGGACACAGTGAGAAGGTGGCCATCTGCAAAGCAAGGAGAGGCCTCAGAAGAAATCAAACCTGCCCATATGTGGCCCCTGAACTTCCAGTCTCCAGAACTGTCAGAAATTAATTGCTGGCCTGGTGCGATGGCTCACGCCTGTATTCCTAGTACTTTGGGAGGCTGAGGCAGGTGGATCACAAGGTCAAGAGATGGAGACCATCCTGGCCAACATGGTGAAACCCCATCTCTACTAAAAATACAAAAATTAGCTGGGTGTGGTGGCATGTGACTGTAGTCCCAGCTACTCAGGAGGCTGAGGCAGGAGAATCACTTGAATCCAGGAGGTGGAGGTTGCAGTGAGCCAAGATCGCACCACTGCACTCCAACCTGGAGACACAGCGAGACTGTCTCAAAATAAATAAATAAATAAATAAATAAATAAATAAAATAAAAATAAAAATAATTAACTGCTGTTGTTTAAGCCACCCAGTTTGTAGTATTTTGCTATGGCAGCCCTAGCTGACTAATACATCTAGAACCAGATGTTATTTCCTGCCCAACACATTCATCTGTGGCAGAGGCACTTACTGCTCACTGAATACCCACGTGATTCCCTCTGAAAGCCCTGCCTTCCTGCTGGTTAGGTGGGGCCATGCACTGATTTTAATAATTAGTCCTTGCCATTCTATTTTTGCAACATTCCACAGACCCGTCCCTACTTTCCATTCACAGAACTGTCATGGTTATCTCCCTAAACAAATGATGACAACGATGATGATGACAAGGATGGAATAGTGTCCCGGGCACTGTTCTAGTGCTTTCTATGATGAAGTCATTTAATCTCATAATCTTATGAAGTAGGTACTATTATCATTCCCTTTTTCAAATGAAGACATTGGGGCATGGGAGTTTAATTAACTTACTCAAGTTCACACAACTGCTAAGTGTGCAGAGCTGGAATGTGAACGCTGGCAATGTGGTTTTCATTGTTTTAGAATAAATTCATACTTTAACAAACCCTCGTGTACTAATTCCAGTGTACCCTCTCAGCCTCTTCTCCCATCAAGAACAACCCTCTACCTCTGTCCACTTCTAACCCTTCACTCTAGTTAGAGTCTGGATTGTGTCTTCAAATGAAGCCAACATTTGCCTACCTCTGTCTCATTGCTAAGATCTTCTATTAGAATTGCTCTGCTTCCCATCCCCTGTCTTCCTTAGCCCTATCCATCCACGTTCTGTGCATCCTGCAATGCCTCACTCAGTTGCCAACTCTTCTGGGAAGCCATCCTTGAGGTCATCTTCATTCAGCTCTCCCATAATGCCTTGCCTGTGCTTCCCTGTGGGCACTCAGGCTCCTTTTATTTGTGCATCTGTCTAGCTCTTGCCCAGAGAGCTAAGCACCCTGAGCACTGGGACCATGCTTCTTTGTGTGTAGATTTCCTCTGCAAGTATAACCAGCACAGTGCATTGCACATAATCATTGTGCTACAAATACTGTCTGCATTTAATTGAAAGTTTCCTTGAATGCCTTGCTACTTGAGGGAAGATAATGTTATCTCCTCTTACATGGGCCCCAGTCACACTAAATGAAAGTGACTTTGTTAATATCAGAACTTTTTTAAACTCGTCCCTGTATCTGCTGTCACTTCTCTGAGTTTGATGCTACCACTCTTTATCTGTCATGTTAGCAAATTGCTCCTTTAGTCTTTATATTAGAACTGAGTTTCACTGAATTTCAATTATTTCTTAGTCTTGATCTATTAATTAAGAGCAGTCTTTTTATCCTGGTGGTGTTTTCAAACATGTGGTAATGTATGTTCCAGTGAGTCGAAAGGAAAGGATGGAGTTCCTGCCTCCTTTTATTCCTGCAAATCTCACCTTCGAGCATTCCATGGAGCTTTGGTTGCAGAAATGGGCAGAAGACAGAAAGAAAAGTGGCGTTCAGTCACTTCTGCTAAAG
Source organism: Papio anubis (assembly GCF_008728515.1). Classification (NCBI taxonomy): domain Eukaryota; kingdom Metazoa; phylum Chordata; class Mammalia; order Primates; family Cercopithecidae; genus Papio; species Papio anubis. The sequence goes on along the minus strand of NC_044981.1, from coordinate 112,349,631 downwards.
TACATATGGTTCAAATGCAGGAGGAAGGATTTGAAACTTTAACAAAATTGGATGTTCTGAAAATATCAGTTGATCATTTTCCCCAAGAACACATATGTGTTAATTGTGATCTTAGGTAGCATTCATTTTCCCTGGATTGGCAACCCTCCTCCAGGATGGCCTCCAGCAATCCTCACCTCCTGGTCTTGTGCCTTTGTGTCATCCCCTCCCACACTAAATAGGGGAACCAGTCCTGTGTCAACAACAGAAGTGACCCAGTTGCTCAAGTTCACACAACTGCTAAGTGTGCAGAGCTGGAATGTGAACTCTGGCAATGTGGTTTTCATTGTTTTAAAATAAATTCGTACTTTAACAAACCCTCATGTTCTAATTCCAGTGTACCCTCCCAGCCTCTTCTCAATCTAGGGCTGGATTATAAAAGGCCTCGTGGCTTCTGCTTGCTGTACTGATCACTTGCTCTGGGGGAAGGCAGCCTCCAGGTCGTGAGGCTCTGAAGCAACCCTATGGCAAGGTCGGTGTGGCAGGGGATTGATGCCCACAGCCAGCACCTGCTTGCCCGCCATGCCAGTGAAGTCTTCTGAAGCCGGCTCTCAAGCACCAGTCAAGCCTTCAGATATTGAAGCCATTACAGATTTTTTTTTTTTTTTTTTAAGAGACGAGTTCTCACTGTGTTAGGCCAGACTGGTCTTGAACTCCTGGCCTCAAGCCATCCTCCCACCTTGGCCCCCTAAAGTGCTGTGACTGTAAGCGTGAGCCGCCAGACTTGGCCTGTAGCTGACATCTTGATGGTAATTCATGAAAGACCCAAAGCTGGATCGGCCCAGTCAAGCTGCTCCCAAATTCCTGATCTATAGAATCTGTACAAGATAACAAATGTTTATATCTATTTTAAGCCACTATGTTTTGGGGTAATTTACTGTGTAGCAATAAGTAACTAATATACATGGCACAAAAAGTTTGATTTTATTGGTTCTTTGCAAATCCATTGTTTTGTGGTTTCAGTTCTACATTTTTGGCAGTTATAGAGTGTGACTGTGTATGGTAGAAATAACAATTGTTGGTTTAAAGTGAGATCACCATGGTTTGATCAGATGCTCAGCAGAGAGCTGCCTTGGTTTCCTGCTTCGGGTGCACCTGGACCCTTGGAACTGCCCTGAGACACGCTTCCCTTCCCTACTCCACCCCCAGCCTCCTTTCTTCCCCCTTTCAGCAACTCTCCAGGACAGAGCACCCATCGCACAGATGCACTCCATCTGCCATGAAGACTCAGAGGCACCCACCCATCTCCAGGTCAGCACGGACCTCCATGCCTTTTACAGCCACCACCTCCCTCAGTGGGGAGGCTGAGACTTTGAAGTGCCTTGTGAAATATTTGCTTCATCAATACTAGAAGTAGAAACAACGTGCTGAGAAATGGGTGCAAAATCACTGAAACTGGTGCAAAACCAGAGTCTCAAGATACCAGAACCTTGACACTAAAAGGCTGAAGCCGTGAAGTCTCCATTGCATTGGGGAAGGGGTGAGAATGGGAGTCAGTCATTCCTGTAATCGCACAACTAGCTCCAGAAACAGACGGCCCCACATGAGGGACCACTCCTTGATGCTCAATGTCTGAATGTGCTGGTGAAACCACCAAAGCTAACTTGCCTGAGACAGAGCCACAGAGGCTGACGTAGCAGAGTGTTTCTGACAAGTACAGTGGAGACAGGCCTGGCTAGAGCAAAGTCACGGGCTGCTTCCCTCTGCCTTGGAAAAGGGAGCCTTGCCAACATCTGTCTGTTTCAGAAGGTGCATCTGCCACCCGGGAAAGTCCACCTCCCCTGGCTGAGAGCTGAGACACTGACTTTTCCCCTCCCTTCCCACCCCTCCCCTCCCTTCCCACCCCTCCTCCCCTCCCTTCCCACCCCTCCTCCCCTCCCTTCCCACCCCTCCTCCCCTCTACACCTTTACCCACTGGTACAGTTAAGCATAATTAGTACAATTAATCTTTACAGTTCTAAACAGTGTATTCAGAGCTACCTTAGTTAATTAGCAGAAATTCTGCGTTGCTTTGCTGGCAAGGAGGATGAAGTACACCATGTAAAAGGCTGTAAGAATTCATTCATTTACTCTAGAAGATGTTTCTAAAAATTAAAACAAATATATGAAGTGTATACAGTAGTCCCCCTAATCTGTGGTGGATACCCTCCAAGACCCCCAGTGGATGCCTGAGACTGCAGATAATACTGGGCCCTATATATACTGTATTTTTCCCTGAACTGTACACATACAGCTATGCACAGTATGGGATTCACAACCACAACTAATAATAAAATAGAACAATGATAATATGCTGTAATAAAAGTTATGTGGGCCAGGAGCGGTGGCTCATGCCTGTAATCCCAGCACTTTGGGAGGCCGAGGTGGGTGGATCACGAGGTCAGGAGACTGAGACCATCCTGGCTAACACGGTGAAACCCCGCCTCTACTAAAAATACAAAAACAAAATTAGCCGGGCGTGGTGGCGGACGCCTGTAGTCCCACCTACTTGGGAAGCTGAGGTTGGAGAATGGGGTGAACCTGGGAGGCAGACCTTGCAGTGAGACGAGATTGCGCCACTGCACTCCAGCCTGGAGGAAAAAAAAAGTTATGTGAATGTGGCCTCTTTCTTTCTCTCAAAGGCGTCTATCATAGGTCATGTTTTTGGATTGTAGCTGACAGTGGGTAACTAAAAGCATGGAAAGTGAAACTTTGAAACAGGGGAACTACTGCACATATCTCCTGTAAAGTTGAAGAACACAAGTCATCTCAAATGGAAATCATTTGCTATGAAGATATACAATTTAGAGAGGATGAAAGTGAAAAATCTACATGGTTGATGGATGCAGCATTCAAAACCACACTGGGTTATTTAGACAAGAAGATACACTTCATCTACTTTGATTGAATCTGCAAGGTACTGCAGCTGCCAAATTTTCACCTGGCTCCTTGTTGCACAGATAGAGTTTTTGAAAGATAATGTCAATAATTCCAGTTATAAGGACATGTCCAACACTTGTCACTGTCCACCCGAAGTCTCCTAGGGTTACTCTACTGATGCTCACTTTATGTGAACAGGTTAAATGTGGCTAGGTGTCCATTGCCAATGGCCTCAGGTGGTCTGAAGAAATCCTGGTCACTTCTCTGAATCCTAGGGGCTAAGGGACACAAGAGGATGCCAGTCCTTTGAGCCTCCTTGGAAGCTCAGGTCCTCTCTGAGGGTCACAGTCAACACCGGGCCTGCCTGGGCCTGGACTTCTCTGGCCTAACATCCTATCCACAAAATCAGGCTAGAGTTCAGCCCCTGGGCCGGGCAGGGTCAGCTGTGTGTTCCCCCAGCTCCTGTCTTGCTTCCCTGACCCCCCAGGGCTGACCTGCTCAGACTGGCCCTGGGTAACAGCACAGTTCTGGGAAGGAATGGTGCCAACTGCCTTCCCCATTCATGGTGTCAATCGGGGGCTTTACAAAGTTGTCCCTCACCCCCACCCCCTACCTCAACAAGAACTATTATGTTATTGAAAGTGCTGAGGGCATTTCCTGGGAACATGGAATTCATCAAACAGAAACTTACAATGAGAGGAATGAACAAATTCTTCAAGTGTTTGCTCCTCTCAGGCTCCCAGGAGGCCAATCCCACAAACTCCTTTGGGAGGCGAACCCCATGGGACTGCCAGGGCAGGAAACCGCTTTGTGCTTCTTCCCTTGGATACTGGGGGCTGCCCCCCAAGGCGGCTCTGAGTCACAACCAGGAGCCACCGGGAGCATCTGGGGGGAGTGCTGTTGTTCTCCAGGGGCCCCGAAGGCCATAACGTGACGAGTTCTCCACTGAGACCTGGATGTCAAGGGGAAGCCTTGGGTGGAACTGCGAGTGGGTGGCCTTGTCTTTACTGGTCTCTTTTCATTGAGGCCTCTCTCCCAGCACATTCTTTCTAGGGTCTCTGGTCTACTGTTCTCACCACCCTTGTTCCACCAACCACCCCCTTCTCACCACTGGCCCCCAACTATCCAGGACACCTGGCTGCATCAGGGGCCAGCTTCCCTCCACCCCGTCAAGACCCTCCATGCTCCACCTTCTCACCTCCTCTAGGTGTCATCTGCTGAGACCCTCCCTACCCACGTGGCAATCAGAGGGACCGCCACACCCACTCTTGAGGGACACACATCCTAACAGTGGCTCCATGCACCCATGAAACCCAGTAGGGCCTATAGGGGAGGAAGCTCAGCCTCATGGCAGGGGTAGGAGTTCAGGATGCGCCACCCCAAAATATGTTGCTATTCACTGACAATTAATTATTTTACGCTAAAAACACTGGAAAAAAGCAGGTGCAGGGCCAGGCATGGTGGCTCACGCCTGTCATCCCAGCACTTTGGGAGGCCGAGGCGGGCAGATCACGAGGTCAGGAGGTCAAGACCATCCTGGCTAACATGGTGAAACCCCTTCTCTACTAAAACTACAAAAAAATTAGCTGGGCATGGTGGCGGGTGCCTGTAATCCCAGCTACTCAGGAGACTGAGGCAGGAGAATGACGTGAACCCTGGAGGCAGAGCTTGCAGTCAGCTGAGATCGTGCCACTGCACTCCAGCCTGGGTGACAGAGTGAGACTCCGTCTCAAAAAATAAAAAATAAAAAAAGCATGTGCGGGAAGAGCACGCTGATCTTTTTTGTTTGTTTGTTTGTTTTCAGAAGCAGGAGATAAAATACCCATATAAAATGTGACTATTGGCCGGGTGTGGTGGCTCACACTTGTAATCCCAGCACTTTGGGAGGCCAAGGCAGGTGGATCACCTGAGGTCAGGAGTTCAAGCCCAGCCTGGTCAACATGGTGAAACCCCATCTCTACTAAAAATACAAAAATTTAGCCAGGCATGGTGGCAGGTGCCTGTAATCCCAGCAACTCTGGAGGCTGAGGCAGGAGAATTGCTTGAATCTGGGAGGCAGAAGTTGCAGTGAGCTGAGATCGCACCACTGCACTCCAGGCTGGGAGACAAGAGTGAAACTCCATCTCAAAAAAAAAAAAAAAAAAAGTGACCATCTTGTACCAGCAAAAAGAAACATTCTTTTCATCAGAGAACGGAAGTTGAGGCTGAGAGAAATCTGTACAAACAGACCTTGTTAAAATAACCCTTACTGTCCTTTAGTCTCCCATACATTTCAGTTACTTTTCTGCAATTGCTATTCTTTGTCCAATGTAATATATAAGCACGTAGGCCTAGTTGCTTTGGGTCTTCATCTTTCTTGCGAGGGCTCCCACGTACACACAAATCAAATTTGTGTGCTTTCCTCCGGCTAATCTGTCTTATGTCAGTCCCAGCTGGAAGCCCTCAGAGGGTAAAGGGCCATTTCCCTCCCCTACACGTGGATGTCCTCGTGGGCAGGCTGCGGGGAATGACACCTGGAGACGGCATAGGTGCCGTGGAGGGTAAACTGCAGCTCACGACTCTATAGGACTCACACCCATCCATTGTTTTGCTTGCACAGTCTCTTTTAAAAATTGTATTTAGTTGTCAACATTTTAAAATGTTTTCACATAAAAATCTGAATTCTCATGGAAACCTGGAAAGCTGGCAGCGTGGGATCTGAATAGTTCTTGGTGGAAGTGAAGAATGTGCCTGTGTTTAACATGCGCATGCGTCTGCTTCACTCCCGGCCTGGGGGCCTTGTGGCCCAGCCTGGGGAAGGCAGTGCTGGCATAGACAAGGGGCTGCCAGGCAACTGGGGCCTGGTGCAAGTTTAGAGGAGGCCAGAGTCTAGATTCTCTGCTCGGAACCTGTGTGCCTGGAATCAAAAGAAAGTGACAAACCGCACCTGAGTAAATATAGTTTCACAATGAAGCGCATGCCAACACTTCTACCAACTAAGAGGCTGTATCACTCAGGAAGCTCTTCAGGGACCAAGGGACAGTCAGTGCAGGGAGCGGGAGGGTGGAGCTCAGGGCCGGCCTCTGGGGCCTGTGTGGAATGGTCTGCTGATGCTGTCTTGAACTCACTGATCCTTTCCCAACGAGGGTCATTTGGCACTTTGTACCCTCCCCAAATTATGTAGCCAGTCCTGGCAGAGCTTCACCAAAGCAGAATCTCCTGTGTCACCAAGGAGACACTGTTGAGTTTGTTTACTTTAAAGAGACTTAAATTGTTGGTGGAGGCTCTGGGGTTCTGAGCAGAGTGATTTCATGTAATACTGTCAGTGAAGTTAGGGAACCATTCAGTGGATGAGAGAGCTCCTAGGAGAAAGTGGGAACAACTGGACACATGCGTTGTTAAGTGATCAGAATGTTACTGTTCTCACACGGAGTGAAGTGAATCTCTTCTGTGATTTAAGGATTTTTTGCAAACTGTTGGATGGGCGGGCCAGAGCCAGCTGGGACCACAGGTGGAAGAGTGCTGGTGTGAGCGCTGGGAGGCCCTCAGATTTCAGTGAATGCTTTGGAAACCTCTGGGGAGAAGTCTACTCCCTGTTGCTACTTTTCTTCTAAATGAATACAGTGTAAATACCTGGCTAGGGCAGCAGCAACTCAACTACATGCTTTGAGAACTGAGTCAAAAAAGTGTAATATCTCTGCAAGTATGTTCTATTGGAGTCTTTGGCTAAATGTGTGGTCTTTATAAAATTAAGATAATTTTTAATTGACAAAAATTGCAAGTATTTATGGTCTACAACATGATGTTTTGAAATTTGTATACATTGTGAAGGGCTACATCGAGCTAATTAACATATCCATTACCTCATATACTTTTTTTTTTTTTTTTAGTGGTTTAGACACTCTCAGAGATTTTCAAGAATACATACATCGTTACTGTTACTAACTATAGTCATGGTGATTATGTAATAGGTCTCTTGAACTGACTCTTCCTGCCATATTGAAATTTTGTATCCTTTAACTAACATCTCCCCAGACCTTCCCCCTGTGCAACCCTGGTAACCACCATTCTATTCTTCTATTCTCCATTTCTCAGTTCAACTTTTTTTTTTTTTTCTTTTGAGACAGAGTCTTGCTCTGTCATACAGGCTGGATGATCTCGGCTCACTGCAACCTCCACCTCTGGGGGGTCAAGCAATTCCCCTGCCTCAGCCTTCTGAGTAGCTGGGATTACAGGCGTCCGCCACCATGCCCAGCTAACTTTTTGTATTTTTAATAGAGACAGGGTTTTGCCATGTTGGCCAGGCTAGTCTCAGACTCCTGGTTACAAGTGATCTGCCTGCCTCAGCCTCCCAAAGTGCTGGGATTAGAGGTATGAGCCACTGCGCCTGGCCTGAGTTCGACTTTTTTAGATTCCACGTATAAATGAGATCATGAACTAATTTTCTTTCTGTGCCTGACTTACTCCACTTAGCATAATGTCCTCCAGGTTCATCCATGTTGACAGAAATGACAGGATTTGCTTCCTTTCTAAGGCTGAATAGTGTTCCATTGTGGATAAGTCACATTTCTGTATCCATTCATCTTAGGTGTGGGAGTGTAGATATTTCTTCAATATACCGATTGCATTTCCTTGGATGTATACCTGGAAGAGGATCATATGGTAGTTCTGTTTATAGTTTTTTGAAGAACCTCCATACTGCCTTCCATCATGGCTGTACTAATTAACATTCCTTTTCTTCCACATCCCTTGCCAACTCTTGTTACATTTTGTCTTTTTAGTGAGAGCCATGCTAGCAGGTGTGGGGTGTCATCCCATGCCGTTTTGATTTGCTTTGCCCTGATGAGTAGTGATGTTGAACATCTTTTCATGTATCTATTGGTTCTTCGTATGTCTTCTTTTGAGAAAAGTCTAAGTCCTTTGCTAATTTTTAAAATTTTAACTGTTTATTTTTATGGGTACACTGTAGGTGTATTTATGGGGTACATGAGATACTTTAATACGGGTATACAATGCATAATAATGACATTAGCAAAAATGGGCTATCTATCCCCTCAAGCACTGATCATTTCTTTATGTTATAAACCTTCCGATTATACTCTTTCTGTTTTATTTATTTATTTTTTGGGACGGAGTCGCGCTCTGTCACCCAGCCTGGAGTGTAGTGGTGCGATCTCGGCTCATCGCAACCTCCGCCTGTTGAATGTTGTCAAATGCATGGGTTCAAGCGATTCTCCTGCTGCCTCCTGAGTAGTTGGGATTACAGGCCCATGCCACTGCACCTGGCTAATTTTTGTATTTTTAGTAGAGACAGGGTTTCACCATGTTGGCCTGGGTGGTCTTGAACTCCTGACCTCAAGTGATCCACTCCCCTCTTGGCCTCCCAAAGTGCTGAGATTATGGGCATGAGCCACTGTGCCTGGCCTTCTTCCTGTTATTTTTATTTTTATTATTTTTTTTGAGATGGAGTCTCACTCTGTCGCCCAGGCTGGAGTGCAGTGGTAGGCTCACTGCAAGCTCCGCCTCCTGGGTTCACACCATTCTCCTGCCTCAGCCTCCTGAGTAGCTGAGACTACAGGTGCCTGCCACCACGCTGGGCTAATTTTTGTATTTTCAGTAGAGACGGAGTTTCACCGTGTTAGCCAGGATGGTCTCGATTTCCTGACCTCATGATCCGCCCACTTCGGCCTCCCAAAGTGCTGGGATTACAGGTGTGAGCCACCATGCTGGGCCACTCTCTGTTATTTTTAAATGTACAGTAAACTATTGTTGAGTGTGGTCACCCTGCTGTGCTATCAAATACTAGACCTTATTCATTCTACCTAACTACAGTGTTTGTACCCAGTAACTACCTCCGAGTGCTCCCACCTCCATCACCCTCACTGCACTTCCCAGCCTCTGGGAACCACTTTTGCTCATTTTAAAAATCAGGTTGTCTTCTTGCTATTGAGTTGTTTGAGTCTCTTATATATTTGGGATATTAAATGTATGACTTGCAAATATTTTCTCCCTTCCCGTAGATTTTCTTTTCAGTCTGTTGGTTGTTTCCTTTGCTGTGCACAAGCTTTTTAGTTTGATGCAGTCCCATTTGTCTATTGTTGCTTTTGTTGCCTGTGCTTTTGGGGTCACAGACAAAATATTATTACCCAAACCAATGTCATGGAACTTTCCCCCTATGTTTTCTTCTAGTAGTTTTAGAATTTCAGGTCTTATATTTAAGTCTTTAATTCATTTGGAGTTGGTTTTTGTATACGGTGTGAATAAGGGTTTAATTACATTCTTCTGCACGTGGACATCCAGTTTTCCCAACACCATTTATTGAAGAAACTGTCCTTTCACTATTGTGTATTCTTGGGACCCTTGTTGAAGATCAGCTGAACATAAACACATGGATTTATTTCTGAGCTTCCTCTTCCATTGGTCTATATATCTTTTTCATGCCACTACCGTGCTGTTTTGATTGCTATAGCTGTGTAGTAGATTTTCAGATCAGGTAATGTGATGCCTTCAGCATGGTTCTTTCTGATAAAGATATTTCTGGCTTTTCAGGGTCTTTTGTGGTTCCATATAAATTTTAGGATTTTTTTTTCTATTTCTGTGAAAGATGTCATTGGATTTTCATGGGGATTGCACTGCTTCTGTGGATTGCTTTGTGTGGTATGGGCATTTTAACAATATAAATTCTTCTAATCCATTAGCACAGAATATCTTCCCATTTATTTGTGTCTTCTTCAGTTTTCCTTTTGCTTCCCTCCCTCCCTCCCTCCCTCTCTTCTTTCCTTCCTTCCTTCCTTCCTTCCTTCCTTCCTTCCTTCCTTCCTTCCTTCCTTCTTTCCTTCCTTCCTTCCTTCCCTCCTTCCTTCCTTCTCTCCTTAATTCCTTTTGAGATAAGGTCTCACTATGCTGCCTGGGCTGCAGTGCAGTGACATGATCATAGCTCACTGTAATTCTGAACTCTTGGTCTCAAGCAATCCTCCTACCTCAGCCTTCTGAGTAGCTTAAACTTCAGGTGCACACCACCACACATGGCTAATTTGTTATCTTTATTTTATTTTTTTGTAAAGACAGGATTTCACTGTGTTTCTCGGGCTGGTCTTGAACTCCTAGGCTGAAGCAATCCTGCTGCCTTGTCCTCCCAAAGTGCTGGAATTACAGACATGAGCCACCATGGCTGGTCTTCAATTTCTTTCATCAATATTTTATAGTATTTAGTGAACAGATCTTTCATCTCCTTGGGTAAATTTATTTCTAAATAATTTTTTTTTTTTTTTTTTTTTTGAGGCAGAGTCTTGCTCCATCACCCAGGCTGGAGTGCAGTGGTGCAATCTCAGCTCACTGCAAGCTCCGCCTCCCGGGTTCATGCCATTCTCCTGCCTCAGCCTCCCGAATAGCTGGGACTACAGGCGCCTGCCACCATGCCAGGCTAATTTTTTTGTTTTTTGTTTTTTTTTAGTAAAGATGGTGTTTCACTATGTTAGCTAGGATGGTCTCGATCTCCTGACCTCATGATCCGCCTGCCTCAGCCTCCCAAAGTGCTGGGATTACAGGAGTGAGCCACTGCGCCTGCCCCAATTTCTAAATAATGTCTGATGCTATTGTAAATGGAATTGTTCTCTTGATTTCTTTTTGGAATAGTTCATAGTACATAGAAATGTCACTGATTTTCATATGTTGATTCTGCATCATGTGTTGATTTCTGCAACTTCACTGACTTATTTTCTTTCTTTCTTTCTTTCTTTCTTTCTTTCTTTCTTTCTTTCTTTCTTTCTTTCTTTCTCTCTTTTTTTTGAGATGGGAGTCTCACTCTGTCACTCAGGCTGAAGTACACTGGCATGAACTCGACTCACTGCAACCTCTTCCTCCCAGGCTCAAGTGATCCTCCCACCTCAGCTTCCTGAGTAGCTGGCACCACAGGTGCACGCCACCACGCCCAGCTAACTTTTTGAATTTTTGGTAGAGATGGGGTTTCTCCATGTTGCCCAGGCTGGTCTCAAACTCCTGACCTCAAGTGGCCTGCCCACCTTCACCTCCCAAAGTGATGGGATTACAGGCATGGGCCACTGCTTCTGGCCTTGTTTATTATTTCTAACAGTTTTTTGATGGAGTCTTTAGAGTTTTCTATATATATTATTATGTCATCTATAGGCAGAGACAATTTAACTTCTCCCTTTCCAATTTTAATGCCTTTTGTTACTTTCTCTTGCCTAACCACTCTGGCTCAGACTTCCAGCACCATGTTGATTAGAAGTGGCGAGAGTGGGCATCTGTATCAGTCTGTTTTCATACTGCTATAAAGAACTACCTGAGGCTGGGTAATTTATAAAGAAAAGAGGTTTAATTGACTCACAGTTCCACATGACTGGAGAGGCCTCTGGAAACTTACAATCATGCTGGAAGGCAAAGGCGAAGCAAGGCGCGCCTTGCATGGCAGCAGGAGAAAGAGAGAGAGAAGGGGGAAGTGCCGCATCTTAAACCATGAGATCTTGTGAGAACCCACTCACTATATTGAGAACAGCAAGGGGAAAATCTGTCCCCATGATCTAATCACCTCCTACCAGTTTCCTCCTCTGTCTATGGGGATTGCAATTCGAAGTGAGATTTGGGTAGGGACATAGAGCCAAACCATATCACCATTCTTGTCTTGTTCCTGGTCGTAGAAGAAAAGCTTTCAACTTTTCACGGCTAGTTGTGGGCTTCTCATATATGGACTTTATTGTGTTGAGGCACATTCCTTCTATACCTAATTTGTGGAGAGTTTTTATCAGGAAAGGATGTTGAATTTTGTCAAATGCGTTTTCTACATCTATTAAGATGATCCTATCGATTTTGTCCTTCATTCTGTTCATGTGGTGATCACATTAATAGATATGCATTTGTTGAAACATCCTTGCATGCCTGGGATAAATCCCACCTGATCGTGCTGTTTCATATGCTGTTGAATTTGGTCTGTGATATGGTTTGGATAGGTGTCCCTCCCAAATCTTAGTTGAAATGTAATCGACGATGTTGGAGGTGGGACCTGGAGGTGATTGGATCATGGGGATGGATTTCTCACGAATAGTTTAGCACCATCCTCTTGGTGCTGTCCTCATGACAGTGAGTGAGTTCTCATGAGATCTGATTGGTTAAAAGTGTGTGACACCTTCCTCTGCTACCCATTTCTCTCCCCCCGCCCCCCCTTTTTTTTTTTTTTGAGATGAAGTTTCTCTCTTATCGCCCAGGCTGGAGTGCAATGGCGCAATCTCAGTTCACTGCATCCTCCGCCTCCTGGGTTCAAGTGATTCTCCTGCCTCAGCCTCCCAAGTAGCTGGGATTATAGGTGCACACCACCACCATGCCCAGCTAATTTTTTTTTTTTTTGAGACAGAGTCTCGCTCTGTCACCCAGGCTGGAGTGCAGTGGTGCAATCGCGGCTCACTGCAAGCTCTGCCTCCTGGGTTCACTCCATTCTCCTGCCTTATCCTCCCGAGTAGCTGGGACTATAGGTGCCTGCCACCATGTCCAGCTAATTTTTTTGTGTTTCATTTTTAGTAGAGATGGAGTTTCGCCATGTTACAGGATGGTCTCGATTTCCTGACCTTGTGATCCACCTGCCTCGGCCTCCCAAAGTGCTGGGATTACAGGCGTGAGCCACCGCGCCCGGCCTAATTTGTATATTTTTAATACAGACGGGGTTTTACCATGTTGGCCAGGCTGGTCTCGAACTCCAGACTTCAGGTGATCTGCCAGCCTGGCCTCCCAAGTGCTGTGATTACAGGCGCGAGTCACTGCACCTGGCCCCATTTCCCTCTTGCTCCTCTTCCTGCCAAGTGATCTGCCGGCTCTTGCTTCTCCTTCTGCCTTGAGTAAAAGCCCCCTGAGGCTTCCCAGAACCAAGCAGATGTGCCATGCGTGTACAGCCTGCAGGACTGTAAGTCAATTAAACCTCTCTTCACTGTATTCCCCAGTCTCAGGTATTTCTTTACAGCAATGCAAGAACAGCCCGCCACACTTTGATGGTTTTTGTTTGTTTGAGAACTTAAGGATCTATGTTCATCAGTGACATGGGCCTAGAATTTTCTTTTCTTACGGTGTCCTAAAAAGAAGTACATTTTCTTTAAAAAGTGACTTAGTAGGTTTTTATGGGTTGAATTAAGTCCTACCAAAAAATATGTTGAAGTCCTAGTCCCCACCCAGTACCTCAGAACGAGGCCTTATTAAGACAGCATCATTGCAGATGTAATGATTGAAGATGAGGTCGCACTAGACTTAGGTGGGCCTTCATCCAATGTGACAGGCGTCCTCATAGGAAGAGAAGAGGACGCACAGGCACATGTGGGGAGACAGCCATGGGAAACACAGGCCGAGATGGAAGTGCTGCAGCCACAAGTCAAGGAATGTCCAGGATGGAGGCGCACCACCAGACGCCAGGCAGAGGCAGGGATTCTGCCCTGCAGGTGTCAGAGGGAGTGTGGCTCTGTGGGCATCTTGATTTTGGACTTCTGGCTCCCAGAACTGAGCAAGAATAAACTGCTGTTGTATAAGCCACCCAGTTAGTGGTGCTTTGCTATAGAGTCCTAGGAAATTAGTATGCAGGTATTTCTCTTTTTTTCTGTCTTGAGTAAATATAATTCTTTCTGAATGTCAACATTTCAATTTTTAAAAACAAGGCACTCCATGTTTTTAGATATCTGGACCTCATTTTAAGCTCCTAAAGTTTTTGCCTCACAGGGGAACTTCAGTATTTTTAACACACACTGTGGTATACAGTACTAAGAAGTGATTCCATAGTGTTCTATGATCATTCCATTAAAAATCAGCTGCCATTAATGAGTGTGTGGCTATTTCAACATTTGGCAATCCTGGCCTGGTATATAAACAGCAGCGGCATTTTTGTCTCTTGCGTCCCTCAAATTCCTCTGTGGCCTTACCCCTGTCCCCTGCTCAAGGAGAAAGCACTAGAACCTTTCCTGGTCGTTTTCAGAGCTTTTCTGGTTACTTTTCATTGATCAGGTTCAATGCGATACTTAATATGCTCAGGTCAGTGTAACATCAAAGCTTGACTCCTCCCTACACTTCCTCCCTTCCTGCAGCTCTGACTGCCTCAGGCTAGGAGCTGCCCGGCTGTGATGGTGGTGGGAATGGCAGGGCTGTGGGGTGGGCTTCACCCTCTATCTCTATGCTTGGCTCTAGGGCTCCTCCCCAGTCAGCTACCTCTGGTGTATGGAGTCCAGGGCAGGAAGAGCAAGGAAGAGAAACCAGAAAGTTGACTTTCCATGATTAAAATGGCAGCCCCAGCTGGTCATGTTCACAGCTGCCTTTTCTCGTTAGAACATCACTTTCTAACATGCCTTACAGCTTGCTCATTTGCCATGCTCATTGTTTACTGTCTTCTCCCACTGATACAGAAGCTGTGCCAGGGCGGGGCCTCCGGTTTGTTCACTGATGTGTCCCAGGCCCCTAGAGGAGGCCTGGTAGTAGGAGGTGCTCAGTGAACGTTTGTTGGAAGACTCTGAATTAAACAGAAAGATCGGCAGCACCTTTCTGTGCGTGGCAGGTTGGAAAGATGAATTTGTTCCCCTGTGCCTTTTTGTGAGTTGGTGGAAGTCCCCTTGCCCAGCCCAGTGCCAAGTTCCTGTCACTGGGATCTCTGCTGCAGCTCTCTAACATGGGTGAAGCATCTCGTTCATATTTGGTTGCCATCGGCTCCATAACCTCTGTTACCAGGAAGGCCTTCTTTAGCTGCTTTGCTGAACCCTCCCTGAGGCCCCTTCGATTGGGATCCATGACATTCTTTCGCTTTGCCCTCTCCCGGCCACATCTGGTTCTCACTGGGGCTCCAGGCTTGGTTCCTGGGAAACAATGGGAGGTGGCTGTCCCCATGCAGTGCCTCTTCTGCCTCTGTTGGCACAGCTGCCAGCCTGCCAGGCTTGTCAAGTTTTTCAGGCTTGGGTTAGACACAGGCTACCTGTGTCCCCAAGTGCTACTGTTGCCGCCCACCCCTCATCCCCTCACCACCTTAAAATCAGGCACCTTCAACCCACCTCTCCTGGGCATGGGAGAGTGGGACACCCAGCAGCAACCGTCTTCCCCCAACTCCACCCAACTCCTTCCCATTCCCTTAATGGGAAAGAGGGTTTGAGAGTTGCCTGATTCCTCCTCTCCACCTTTCTTTTGCAAGTCCTGCATGGTGGTCTCATGCCTTACTTTGGAAGGTGGTATCTGTTGTCATTTGGAATCTCAGTGAAATGTGATTTGATTCCTGTTCCCAGGGCTTACTCTGTGCCAGGTCCCATGCTCATCACTATAATATACAGTCCATGCACATCTTCTCACTGAACCCTCATACCATCTCTGTGAGACAGGTACTATTCTTGTACCCATTTACATATAAAGAGACTGAAGCCAAGAGAAATTAATATCTTGCCCAGATCAACCAGCTACAAAGGTGACAGAGTCCAGATTCAAATCCAGGCTATCTGACTCCAAGGCCTTATACAGATTACTGCAATACACACAATTTTTGTCTGCGAGTTTTTTTATTTGTTTAGGAAATCCCTGAAAATGAAATTTAGAAATATTAACTATAAGGCTTCCTACAGCCTATGTTGTCCAGGATAGTATCTTTTTATTGAAAGTGGGGAATAAGGTTCAGGGTTTATCCATCATCTCATATCTCGTTATGGAGCAGAGACTGCTAAGGGATCATCAAAATCCATGTTTCTCCATGGCTGAGCTGTTTCTCAGGTCCCCTTGCCATATAGGAGTGGCCCATGGCCCTGAGTCCTTCCTACCCAATAAAATGCATGCCAAAGGGGTAGATACCATTTCCTGACCTGGCCTAAGAAACCCCACCCATGCTGTCTCCTGGGCTTTCCCTTTGCTGAAGACTTGATTTCAACACCCAGGGCTACCTTGAGAGCCACTTGACTTTCAACTTGGAGTTACAAGAACGTTTTCCACTTGAAAAGGTGAAGATAGCAGAGCTTTCCTGAGCCTGGGCCTCTTCGTAAGTGACTACATGGAGGATGGCTGTGCATCTATTTAGAACTAATATGTGAGCACCGAATAAACTTCTATGGTGGTGGAGCCATTACAGATTTTGGGTCTCTGCCATGGCAGTTAGCTTTTTCTAACGAACGCACACTGTGTAGCTGACACACAAGCAGGTGTATAAGCAGAACATGTGGCTTCCAGGCCACATGTGGGAAGTGCCCCACAAAACTCGGGTATGATCTGCTGATGCTGCTACTGATTTCCCAGAAAAATTAATGGTTTTCAAATGTTTATTCAGAAATAAACACTGATTCAGGTTTTTCTGAATAGCTTTCAGATATTACTGAATGCAGATAAAGGGTCAGCTACCTAGCTACAGCCTGGGAGGTGTCCTGGGGGCAGTTTCAAGAGTCCATGAAAAATGTGATCCACATATTATCTTGACCACATCTGGTAAATAGTCCCATTAGCAAATTCCCTAAATCCCATTCTAATTTCTCACGTACACACAGAAAATGTACTGTAACCTCCAGGAGTTTTGGCTAAAGGAAGTGTATTAGGCCATTTTCACACTGCTATAAAGAAATACCCTTGGCTGGGTGCGGTGGCTCACATCTGTAATTCCAGCACTTTGGGAGGCCGAGGTGGGCAGACCACCTGAGGTGAGGAATTCGAGACCAGCCTGGTCAACATGGTGAAATCTCATCTCTATTAAAAACACAAAAAATTAGCCAGGTGTGGTGGCTGGCACCTGTAGTCCCAGCTACTTCGGAGGCTGAGGCAGGAGAATCGCTTGAACCCAGGAGGTGGAGGCTGCAGCAGTGAGCCCACTGCACTCCAGCCTGGGTGGCAGAGTGAAACTCCATCTCAAATAAAACAAAACAAAACAAAACAAAAACGGGAATACCTGAGATGGGGAAATTTATAAAGAAAAGAGGTTTAATGGACTCACAGCTCTGCATGACTGGAGAGCCTCAGGAATCTTACAATTATGGTGGAAGGGGAAGCAGGCCCGTCTTACATGGTAGCAGGTGAGAGAGAGACAGAGAGAGAGAGAGAGCATGCAAGAACAGGGAAAACTGCCTTGTAAAACATCAGCTCTCCTGAGAACTCACTGTCACGAGAACCGCATGGGGAAACCACCCCCGTGATCCAATCACCTCCCACTGGGTTCCTCCCTCAACATATATGGATTATGGGGATTACAATTCAAGATGAGAGTTGGGTTGGGATACGGCCAAACCGTATCAGGAAGTCATCAGTCTTGGTCCTGCAAATAGAGCCATCACTGCCATCTTCTTGCTTGTGTGGTTAACATTTCCTTTCAATCCCAGCTATGCTAGCCATGTCCAGGGGAATTTTGACATCTGACAAGACAACTGTCTAAGGAAACAAGCAGTTCAGCTTTTAAAACAAGCTAAATTAATTTGTTTGCGAACATTCACTTTCCTCCTGAGGAAGAGCAGCCAAAACTCCAGGTTGTTCCCAACTACACCATGGTTCACATCTTTTTCGGGGTGCAGCTTTTTTTGTTTTTTTGTTTTTTTGTTTTTGAGACAGTCTCACTCTGTCACCCAGGCTGGAGTGCAGTGGCAGTTATAACTCAGTGCTGCCTTGAACTCTTGTGCTCAAGCAATCCTCCACCTCAGTCGGCCAAGTACTTGGGATGACAGGTGTGAGCCACCATGCCTGCCCCCATCGTGTGAGTTTGATGATTCCCTGTACCTGCCTGACACAGGGAGAGAGAGAGACTGGGTGAGTGAGAGCCTGCTGAGTGTGAAGATCGGATTGAGGGAGGAGGCTGTGGAGGGCCAGAATTCGGATTTGGAGGAATGTGAGGGGCCGTGACCAGGAAGAGCCTTCTCTGGGGAGCCTCCTTGGTGCTTCTTTGTCTCTGTGTGATGGCAGACGGGGGACTTGCACACAGTGGGCCCTTCATAGATGCTGACTGGAGGAACGGCTTCTGAGGAGAGGCTGCATGGCACAGGGGCTGCCCTGGATGGCTCTGCCCTCACCAGCTGTGTCTGGGAGAGTTACCTGACTTCTCAGTACCTCTATGGCCTTGATTGCAAAGTGATGAGCTGTCCTGAGGACTGAACAGTAGTAGATATAGAGCAGGTATGACGGGGGCTGGCATTAGCGAAGGGCTGTTTAAGCATTGCCATTGTCCCATGCAGCAATATTCATGTCTTCCTTGAATAGCAACTTTCAGAATGCTGAAGAGATTCTCAATGTCTTCCTCTTAATAAACTGAGTGGAAAAACAGTATAGAGCAATTCCAGGTTATCAAGATGATATTTTAATGCCCAAATAGCATTTGGTGTCCAATTATCTGTAAACCTTTTAAACAAATTAGCATGTGGAGTCAGGTATTTATTTGCTAAACCTTCTGCTTTCCATATACCATGCCAGGCACGGGGGTCACTGAGCTAATGTCATAAGCTAAACCCATTCTCTGTTTTCTTCAGAGATTTCATCATCTAAACTCTGTTGTTTAAAAACCATCTTTTCAAGGCCGGGCACGGTAACTCACGCCTGTAATCCCAGCACTTTGGGAGGTCGAGGCGGGTGGGTCACAAGGTCAGGAGATCAAGACCATCCTGGCTAACACAGTAAAAACCCATCTCTACTAAAAACACAAAAAATTAGCCAGGCATGGTGGCGGGCGCCCATAGTCCCAGCTACTGGAGAGGCTGAGGCAGGAGAATAGCATGAACCCGGGAGGCAGAGCTTGCAGTGAGCCGAGATCATGCCAATGCACTCTAGCTTGGGCGACAGAGCGAGACTGCGTCTAAAAATAAATAAATAAATAAATTAAATAAAAAATAAAATAAAAACCATCTTTTCAAGGCCGGGTGCTGGGGCTCACACTTGTAATCCCAGCACTTTGGGAGGCTGAGGCAGGTGGGTCATCTGAGGTCAGGAGTTCAAGACCAGCCAGGTCAACGTGGCGAAATCCCTTCTCCACTAAAAATGCAAAAATTAGCCAGGCGTGGTGGCACATGCCTGTAATTCCAGCTACTTGAGAAGCTGAGACAGGAGAATCGCTTGAACCCGGGAGGCCAAGGTTGCAGTGAGCTGAGATCATGCCACTGCACTCCAGTCTGGAAAATACAGCAAGACTCTGTCTCAAAAAAACAAACAAACAAAGCATCTTTTCAGGCCACACATTTTCTGAAACCACTTTGACTTTATATTTTAAGTCTTTAAACTGTTATAAGTCAATCTTTTTCTTCAGGACCCTTCTCTAATATTCTTTTACATATACCTCCATACTGGGCCTAGGATCTGTTAATAAGAAACAAGCTGACCTTCAGTGTATTTGTAGAAAGATTAATAATTTCACTCAAAAGAAAAAAGGCTGGGTGCAGTGGCTCACAACTCTAATCACAGCCACTTTGGAAGGCTGAGGCAGGTGGATCACTTGAGCCCAGGAGTTTGAGACCAGCCTAGGCAACATGGTGAACCACCATCTCTACAAAAAACATTAAATAAAAAATTAGACTTCTAGATTACTGACATTTGAAAAAGATTACTCCTAATTTTAAGTGCGCTATTTTGTATTCATTTTCTCTTTCTCCTATAACATGAAAAACAGAAAACATTTCAACACAGTAGGAGAGCGGGTGATTGTTAGTGTGAGGCTGTGGGCCCTGGGGAGTGCCCCCAGTGGGGCTGGCATTTCAGGCCATGAGACTGTGGCTCTCTGTTCTGCGCTCATGGCAGACAGCACTAACGCTGCCTGCAGCACGCTTCTTTCCTGACGCTGGACAGGGCCCTGGAGCCCTTCGCCACACAGAGAGAGCTAAGTGGCCCCTGCAAAGCCATGTGAGTTATCATTTGGAATGAAACTTATTCTCCACGCCAATCTGTAGGTGGCCACAATTAGCAGCCAGGTACACATGGCCCTGTAAAGGCTCTGTGTTAGCTCCTGAGGCTGTACAAACAAAGCACCACAAACTGCGTGGCTTCAAACAACAGAGATTTATCCTTTCATGGTTCGGGAGGCAGGAAGCCCAAAATCAAGGTGTCTGCAGGGCTGTGCTGCCTCTGAGGACCTTGGGTGGGTCCTTCCTTTCTCTCCAGCTTCCGCTGCTTCCCAGCAGCCTTGACGTTCACTGGCTTGTCGATGCGTCACCCCCATCTCACCTCTGTCATCCCATGACACTCTCCATGCCTCATCATGTAGTCTTCCTCCATGTGTGTCTGTGCTTGTGTCCCTTCTCTTCTGATGTGGACACCAGTCACTTGGGCTGAGGGCCCCCCTACTCCATGGGACCCCAGCCTAACTGATTACATCTACAATGATCCTCTTTCCACATGAAGCCACATTCTGAGGTTCCAGGAAGTCATAGACTGGGGGCCAGGGGACTGTCCAACCCAGCCCAGGCCTTTGCCTTTTGTCGTCATCACACCACTGGGTTAGTCCATCACGAGCTGCTGCCTTGGTCCCAGAGGAGCAGGAAGGGGACTGGCAAAGGGAGGAGAGGGCAGGGGAGGAAATGTGGCATTGGGGCCTCGCAGGAAACTCTGCCGGCAAATGGCAGTGGTGGAAAGACGAGGCACCTGGAGTAGGCATCTGGGGAGGTGGGTGGCCTGGAAATTAGGAAGAGGGACACAGTTCACCCCTTCGCAGCTTATCTCAGGCCAGGAACCAACCCTCAACTGCATTCCAGGATTGGCAGCTGCAGACGGCCCGGCTGATCCTACCCAGGTGTGGGGTCTGGCTTGTTCCTTGTGCTGCCTGTCTGACTTTAAAGGACAAAATAGAAGAAGAAGCATAATAGGTAAATTAAACTCTTACCCTGTTTTTCAGAAAGACTCCATATTCCTTGGCTTAATAGATTCAGAAACTTACTAGACTTTTTACTTTCTGAAGAGATGTCTGTGATGACAATTGCATTTCTACTGTCACTGCAGTGACAGCTTGGGAGGCACCTTGAGGCTTATCCTCATTCATTACAGGCTGTCACATTTCTGGGCTTTCAACTATAAATTCTCTTTCTAACTTCGTCAGGGCTCAGGTAGCCAAAGGGCATCTGTGGAATATTTTATAATATTCTTTTTCTGTGGGTTGGGCCGTTGGGGCAGAGGAGGTTAATGGCACTGAGGATTTGAGTCAACAGCATAGTGCTTTGCTGTCTACATGAGATACACCAGGTACAATTAGTGTTTGGTTTGTTTTCTAGGCTATAACGTTATTGCTGTGCCATGACATACAATGTTATAATGTGGTTGGTTTTTCAAACAGTCTGTATGCAACACATGTCAATAGATTTTTCATTTATCTTACTTATGAAAGCTAGAAAGAAATGCCTTTTTTACTTTTTTACTTTTTTTTTTTTTTTGAGGCAGGGTCTCACTCTGCCACCCAGGCTGGAGTGCAGTGGTGCAATCCTGGCTCACTGCAACCTCTACTTCCCCAGGCTCAAGTGATCATCCCACCTCAGCCTCCAGAGTAGATGAGACTATAGGCGTGCGCCATCATGCCTGGTTAAGTTTTGTATTTTTTGTAGAGATGGGTTTTACTATGTTGCTCAGGCTACTTTCGAATTCCTAGGCTCAAGCAATCCACCTACCTCAGCCTCCTAAAGTGTTGGGATTACAGGCATGAGCTACTGCACCTCACCTCCATTCTCTACATTTTCAACATACTGTAATTTATAGGATCAACATAATTCTCTACACAAGTTTTTGGCACATCTGCTGTTTGGATATCTGTCCCCTTCAAATCTCATGTTGAAATATAATCTCCAATGTTGGAGGTGGCGCCTGGTGGGAGGTGTTTGGGTCATGATGGCTTGGTGCTGTCCTAGCGATAGTGAGTGAGTTACAGCTAGACCTGGTGTTTACAAGCATGTGGCACCTCCTTCGTCTCTCTCCCTCTGGCTCTTGCCATATGAGATGCCTGCTTCTCCTTCACCTTCTGCCGTGAGTGGAAGCTTCCTGAGACCCTCGCCAGAAGCAGATGCCAGCACCGTGCTTCTTGTACTGTTTGCAGAATCGTGAGCCAATTAAACTCTTTTCTGTATAAATTACTCAGCCTCAGGTATATCTTTATAGCAATGCAGAACAGCCTAATACAGTACTCTTAAGGTTTTTTTATTTTTAATTAACAGACTTTCTTGGTGGCGTGAGATATTCACTTATTTACACAATTATGTAACAATTTCCAATTCCTTTATTATTCTATAATGAAGATATATATATATATATATTTTTTCGCCTGCCGGTCAATGTCCACTCTTAATTTTTTTTTTTTGAGACAAAGTCTTGCTCTGTCTCCCAGGCTGGAGTGCAGTGGCATGATCTTGGCTCACTGCAAGCTCCACCTCCCAGGTTCACGCCATTCTCCTGCCTCAGCCTCCTGAGCAGCTGGGACTACAGGCGCCCACCACCGCGCCCGGCTAATATTTTGTATTTTTTTAGTAGAGACGGGGTTTCACCGTGTTAGCCAGGATGGTCTCAATCTCCTGACCTCGTGATCCACCTGCCTCGGCCTCCCAAAGTGCTGAGATTATAGGCATGACACTCTTAATATTTTAAAACAGTTGGCAAATTGCTTTACCCATCTCAAGTGGTGAGTGAAATCTGTGCAATGATGGAAGAGGGTGTTCTGCGGGACTGAGAAAGCACCGGCAGGGAAGCAGCTGCTGCTGGGCCTGAGGCCTCTGTGGGACAGAGCCCAGAGGAGAGCAGCTGCGTGTGGGAACAAGTGAGAGAGGTCTGGGAAAAGAGGGCAGAGCTTGTGGAGTACACTTGTCACCCTTAAGACTGTCCTTAAATGGCCTGGGACAGTTGTCCTCCACTCTATCTGCACAGTGCGATCACCCAGGAACATTATTTATTTTTGAGACGGCGTCTCACTCTGTCGCTCAGGCTGGAGTGCAGTGGCACAATCTCAGCTCACTGAAAGCTCCGCCTCTTGAGTTCAAGTTATTCTCCTCCCTCAGGCTCCCAAGTAGCTGGCATTACAGGTGTCTACCACCACTTCCGGCTAATTTTTGTATTTTCAGTAGAGACAGGGGTTTCACCATGTTGGCCAGGCTGGTCTCGAACTCCTGACCTCAGGTGATCCACCTGCCTTGGCCTCCCAAAGTACTGGGATTACAGGCGTGAGCCACCATGCCCAGACTCTAGGAACTTTTATTTATTTGTTTATTTATTTATTTTTTTGAGACAGAGTCTCGCCCTGTCACCCAGGCTGGAGTTCAATGGCGCAATCTCGGCTGACGGCAACCTCCGCCTTCCGGTTTCAAGTGATCCTCCTGCCTCAGCCTTCCGAGTAGCTGGGATTACAGGCACATGCCACCACACCCGGGTAATTTTTCTTTTTCTTTTCTTTTCTTTTTTTTTTCTTTGTATCTTTAATAAAGACAGGGTTTCACCACGCTGACCAGGCTGGTCTTGAAGTCCTGACCTCGTGATCCGCCCGCCTTGGCCTCCCGAAGTGCTGGGATTACAGGCGTGAGCCACCCTGCCTGGCCTTCTAGGAACTTTTAAATAACACCAGTGCCCAGGCCAGACCCCCAGAGACTTTGACTTAATAGGTCTGGGTGGGCCCATGTGACAAGGGACATGGTACTGAACATCTGCCAGATGCCATCTAGTATTACCAATTAATTGTAGGGGTTTTCGTTCTTTTTTTCTTTCTTTCTTTCTTTTTTTTTTTTAGATGCTCTGTGGCCCGGGCTGGAATGCAGTGGCGCAATCTTGCCTCACTGCAAGCTCTGCCTCCCGGGTTCACGCCGTTCTCCTGCCTCAGCCTTCCGAGTTGCTGGGACTACAGGTGCCTGCCACCATGTCTGGCTAATTTTTTTGTATTTTTAGTAGAGACGGGGTTTCACCATGTTAGCCAGGATGGTCTCGATCTTCTGACCTCGTGATCCGCCCACCTCGGCCTCCCAAAGTGCTGAGATTACAGGCGTGAGCCACCGCGCCTGGCCCAGGTTTTAGTTCTTAAAGCAGAGAAAGGGAAAGGAAAAACTGCCTTCATTAGTTAGAACAATATTTGACAAGTCCAGAATTGGGACTGAAATAGTAGTCTTTGCGAGGGGAGGGCGCACGTTCCTTTTGAAGCTGTCTGTCCCCTGATGCTGTCCTACGATGTTCTCAGACTCCACCAAGCCAAGCTAGAATGGAAGGTGGGGAGTGGGGGTTGCTACCTGCCCATATACCCCGCCATAAACACACAGCCCTGCCCTAAAGACCCTGCCTCAGAACTGAGAGGGGCTGAAACATGTAGGTAAGATTTTATAAACAACTAGGCCAGCAGATTAAAAATAAGGTCCCATCTCCACTACTCATAAAACTTCAGGGTGATGTTAGGGTGCCACATAGCTTCTAGTAGCTTAGTTTCCTTATCTTGCAAGTGAATATAAAAACCAGCCTACAGGTGGATTACCTTACAGGGTTGTGGGAGAATTTAATGAGCTAGCATTTATAATAAAGTGCCTGACACATAAGAGGTGTCAGTGATGGGCAGCTTTTGGTATTACTAGACCCTAACTATTACCAGTCTGGGTCAACTGCTTACAGATGAGCCCAGCTC
Source organism: Papio anubis (assembly GCF_008728515.1). Classification (NCBI taxonomy): domain Eukaryota; kingdom Metazoa; phylum Chordata; class Mammalia; order Primates; family Cercopithecidae; genus Papio; species Papio anubis. Next base: position 112,325,228 of record NC_044981.1, on the reverse strand, counting down.
AGGACCTTCTCACCCTGGCTGTGGGCCAACTTCCTCGTGGAGATCACACACAAGCATAGTTGGGTCTAGACATCTCCTGTGAGTCTAATCATGAGGCCACGCAGTAAAGTCGCTTCTCCCACCTCCCCTTGTTGGTGCCTAAGGAGCTCCAGCTTCCAGAAGGCCTCTTAGATCTCCAGATAAATGATACTGGCAATATCAGGCCCTTCATGGATACCCAGCCCCCTGTTCCCTGGCACAGAGGCCGTTGTAGCACCTTAATACAGTGGACCACCCCAACAGTCCTAAGAGACCCAGTAGAACAAGGATGTCGATTTCAAAGGATTCTTGAGAAACCCTCCAGACCACATGGCTGGCAAACAGTGTGGAAAACCACACAGCCTCAATCAGAAGGTTCACATCTTCCTGGGTCACTGGGATCAGCATTATTTTTATAAAAGATTTCTGGAGGAGGAAATTAAAACCAGTGTGTCATTTTCTCAAGCTGGAGGGCAATGCCCAATTATTATTGCTATTATTATAGTTATTGCCAGTTGTAAATTTACACAATGAGACTTTTAGCACAGTGCTTTCCAGAGAGTTCGTCCTGAACCGCTGCCAGTTGGTGAATGGTTTATAATTAGTCCATGGTGAGGTAAGCTCATAAATGGAGAGTAGGTGTTCCGAAAGTTTTAGAGGAATGTGACATTGTCATGAGACCAATGGTGAAACTAGTCTCACAGAACAGGGCTCAGACCAGCCTGAGCGTTGTAGACTCACGTGGTGAGTTGCAGGAGGCACAGGCCATACAATAATGTTGTGCTCTAGGACCACGCCCTGCTTCACAATGAACTGCAAAACAACAAAATTGGTCCTTCACTACAGATGGCCTTAGGCGGGAGCCTTCAGAACCATCCCTACATTTGCAAATCTGAGAATGACTGCTCGCGGCCAGGTGAGAGTAGAGCTGGAATTACAATTTCATTTTACACCTGATTCCTCAGCCACTATTTCATGAGTGGCTCCAACTCACAAGGTATTGAAAGCTGAAACCAAATACTGGAGGAAAAGGTGATTAGAGATTCTTTTTCTTCTTCTTCTTTTTTTTTTCTTGAGATAGAGGCTCACTCTGTCACCCAGGCTGGAGTTCAGTGCAGTGGCACACACAGCTCACTGAAGCCTCATTTTCCCAGGTACTGCCCTACCCAGTTAATAATTTTTTTTATTTTTTTATTTTTTTAAGTAGAGGTGAGGTCTTGCTATGTTGCCCAGGCTGTACTTGAACTGCTGAACTCAAATGATCCTTCCACATTGACCTCCCAAAGTGCTAGGATTACAGGTGTGAGCTACTGCATCTGGCTGAGATTCTGCTCATGTGTAGGGCCCTAGAGGAATTGGTGACTATCGTCCTTCTGTTTACTATGGAAACATAGTAAAACCCACAGGAGCGTCTTGGTAGAGAGCAAAAGTGTGATTTCCTATGATTTAAAATCACCACCACCCCCAGATTGGAACTATATTGGGGAGAGAGGAAAGAGACCTATATTTTTGTATATTTGTATTATAGACTCAAGAGAAGAAACGTGTGCAGCTAGAAGTGAAGATGGTCTCACTCATTCACTAATCTGGGTGCACCTGCTATGTGCTAAACATCATTCTTCTTCCTAAACATATAACCCAATTAGCTGCATTCTGGTCTTCAGGAGTTTGCAATCTAATGGGAGGGACAGATGATAGCCTCCTTCTGTCCACGGTGGGACGCTCGGTACTACTATTTGTCTCACACTGTTTTAGGAAGTGGAGATACTGAGGTGAACACTGGCATCCTGTCCTCATGAAATTTGCCTTCTGTGGGGAGAGTAAGACAATGAACAAATGCATATATAGTTTCCAAGCTGTCATAAGAGCGAGAAAGAGCAATAAACAGGGCAGGAACATAGAGGGTGCAGAGAGAAGGTCTGTGGAGGGGACATTTGAGCAGAGAACAGATCACGCACAGGTTTAGTGGGTGATATGATAGAGCCAGGGGTGGTGGCCAATAAGAAGCATGAGGGGGATACCTCCCTAAAACTAGGGACATCAGGGAGAGCTTTGTCAGGGAGGTGAGGAGCACATTCAGCCTGGGCAGATGGGTGTCTTAGTCCATTTGTGCTGCTATAAGAAAATACCACAGACTGGGTGATTTATAAAGAACAGATATTTATTTCCTCATGGTTCTGGAGACTGGGAAGTACAAGGTCAAGGTTCCGGCATTTTGTGTCTTGTGAGGGCCTTCTTGCTGTGTCCTCATGAGGTGGCAAGGATGAAAGGGCAAAAGGGGAGAGGCAGCTCCCTTGTACCTCTTTCATAAGGCCACCAATACACTTATGAGGACTCTGTCCTCGTGGCTTAGTCACCTCCTAAAGGCCTCTCTCTTAATACGATCACATTGGCGATTAGGTTTCTACAGATGAATTTTGGGAGAAACATTCAGATCATAGCAATGGTAATTTCCATTTGGGTTGCTTTAAATTTGAGGTGATTGCAGTCATCCAGGTGTTAGTGCCCCCTGAGTAGGCAGTTGGACATACGTGTTTACCTCCCACTTATTGAGGCTTGTTAATGGGAGCAATAATTGAATTTGCTGCATAGAGAGTTGGAGCGGGACCCCCATGGAGATGGTTTCCACTGTTCTCTTCCCATCCCTGAAGTCAGGGTGTGCCCTTGGCCATAATTCCTTTGGGAAATTGCTAGAACCGTAGTGAGCCAGTCCTCCCTTCTGTGTTTGTGGTTCCTCAGCAGACAACAGAAGGCATTGTCCTAGGTGCTTTATTCCCAGTAACTCACTCAGCCCTCCCAAACACACTCACACACAAGCACCACTGATCATGCTGCAGATGGAGAAGTGGAGGTACAGACATATTCAATAACTTGCCAAGGTCACCCCGTACTTCAGTGGCAGAGGGTAAATTTGATCTAGGCAGCTGAGATATGGGTTTGTGCTGGTGACCACAATACACTTGTTCTCAAGCTAGAGGCTCTCCCAGTTGCTGTCTTCTCATCTTCATCCTCTGGGCACTCTGGAGGGCATTTCCTGAGGGAGGCTGGAGGCCCGGCCAAGGTGCCTCTTAATGTCAAGAATATGCTTTCTCTTTGGTTCTTCTGTGGCACCTCCAGGAGGTCACATGCATGCCCTTGGTCAGCCATTTGGGATCAAAGTTCTTCACCAGAACCCTGAATAACTTAATGATGGTAGAATGAGAATGCCTAGGGTGCTGGGCATGGTGGCACACACCTGTAATCCCAGCACTTGGGAGGCCGAGGTAGAAGAATTGCTTGAGTCCAGGAGTTCCAGACCAGCCTTTGCAATATAGGGAGACCCTATCTCTACTAAAAGCAAAAAGCAAAAAGCAAAAACTACAAAACAAAAAATTTAGCCAGGCATTGTGGTGTGCAACTTCCAGCACTTTGGGAGGCAGGGAGGTGGAGGATTGCTTTAGCCTGGGAGTTAGAGGCTGCAGTGGGCTATGATCAAGCCACTGTACTCCAGATTAGGTGACAAAGCAAGACCCTGTCTCAAAAAAAAAAAAAAAAATTTAAAAAGAAAAAACCCCAGAATATCAAGGGTATCAATAACCACCCTGGAGTGTGCCATTAAGATGAAGGAGAACTGGGATTCATGTTCATAAGTGCCCTGAAGGCTGCCAGCAGTGGTTTGAACAGTGGGCTTTTTGCAAGAGTGAGTCGCAATCCTTTAGTGGGTTAGGACTCATTTTAGTGTGCTGGGACCAGCATTCTTTAAACATAAAGACACAGAGTAGATTGAGTGGGAAGTGTCAGAGTATATCACATGAAACATGGGTGATATGGTTTGGCTTTGTGTCCCCACCCAAATATCATCTTGGATTGTAATCCTCGGGTGTTGAGGGAGGAACGGTGGGAGGTGATTTGTTCGTGGGAGTGGTTTACCTCATGCTGTTCTCGTGACAGTGATTGAGTTCTCACAAGATCTGATGGTTTTATAAGTGTTTGGCAAGTTCCTCCTTCTCCCATTCTCTCTCCTGCTGCCTTGTCAAGAAGGTGCCTGCTTCCCCTTCTGCCATGATTGTAAGTTTCCTGAGGCCTCCCCAGTTATGCAAAATTGTGAGTCAGTTAAATCCATTTCCCTTACAAAAACTACCCTGGTCTCAGGTACTATTTTTACAGCAGTGTGAGAACAGACTAATACAATGGGTAAGTGTATGTGTGTGGATATATATTTGGGTCATTGCATAAAATGTATTTATTGTGGTTTGTAGTTTTAAAAAATGTTTGAAAAACATTGGGCTTGAGTACTATTTACTGTGCTGGCCACCCATGACATATATATAGTAATGTTTTGTTTTCTCATGAATTGCTATATCTATGTACTGATATACTTTAAATATAAAGACATTTGCGGAGTGCATTGGCACTGTATGTGGCATGCCACAGATCTGAAGTTCTGGCCTTAGATCTGCTTGAGGTAATGATTTGAGGGGTCTGTGGCAGGTAGGTGGGAGTCAAAGCTGCAGGAAGTTGGAGCTCTAGCAAAAGCACCTGGGGAGGCTGTGAATGAGCAAGGAAAGAGCCCAGGGCAGAACTTGGTAACACCTACCTTGAGGGCAGGGGTGTAGGAAAAAGAGCTCACAAAAAACACTCACTGTGATGCAATAGATAAAGAGGTAAGAGGAAAACCAGGAGGGTGATGGTACCCGGAGCCAAGACAGGAGAGAGTCTGAATAGTGAGGAAAGGTTCAAGATTGTTAAATGTGGCAGGAGGTCAAGTTTTATAGCGCTAAAACTGCACCTGCGCTTGAGCAACACAGAGCTGGCTGGTGACCTCAGTGAGGGCGCAGGGCTCCACAATGAGATGGGAAGACCTAGAGACGTGGGGGAAGGGACACTTCCTCCAGAATGTTTGGTGGTAAAGCGAGGAGCACAAGAGGCCATTGGCTAGAAGGGAGGATAATTTGATCCTCTAGAAACAAATTTGAACCTAGTTTTTCAGAAGGAGACAATGTACCCCACATGTTAAGCTTATTGAAATGGGCAGAGATATGTAATCTTTGTTAAAAGGGATAGATAAAGTCATGGATTTTTTTTTCACCCATTTTTCATCATGTCTGAACAGTGAGGTTGAGACCTTCTGTTAGTTTCTGAGACAAAATTTGAGACTTGCAACAATGATGGCTGTTGCTTTTTTTTTTTTTTTAATGCAAGCAATGGCAAAATTATTTTGGAATTACGATCCTAAATTGATCCCAGCCTGATACAATCAAAGGTCCAGAATTAGAAGGAGAAAAAATAGAGGGTGAAACAGTAGCCAAAAGAAAAACTTCACTGATATACTGTCAACAGCTGTGCTGTTATCACTGTAAAGAACAATGAAATACTGGAATGAAAATGGAAAATGCTGTGGGTAACCAATGGAATCCCAAAGGACAGAATAAGTTTCTTCAACATTTGTAATGAAAACCAGACTGAAAATTATTTTTGATTTGTCTTTGCTTTATCAAATCTTGGAGAGAATTTGGATATAGGCACCTTATCATTTGACATTTATTACTCAAGATAAGAAGATTATGTTCAGGTTTGTGGGCCTCCGGGATGTAATTATAACATTGTCAAAGTGGATTACCAGGTGTTGCATAATTATTGTGACATTTAAGGAAATTTGCATCTGAGTATAAACATGTGTATTTAATTATTTTCCTGGGGGTGACAAAAGTTCTAGGACTCCTGATTAAGTCATCCATCTTGTCTAACAACCTTTGGGCATAAAGACCATATTCAGAGATAAAGGAGCTATACAATTCCTAAACAAACAAACAAACAAACAACTTCGTCCAATTCAGGAAGCAAGTAAAACATACCCAAGTTAAGAAAACATAAAACTAAGAAGAAAAAGATACTGGCAAATGAAACATCCTTAGGTTGACCTCTCATAGCCGGGAGTAATTGCCTTCAGGTAAAAGTACATTCCAGACCATTCAATTCACTGAAAACTCTTCATTGTCTTAGATTAGCCAGCACCTAAAAACACTTGACTAAATAGGCTAGAAATAAAAATGTTTTCCGGCTGGGTGCCGTGGCTCATGCCTGTAATCCCAGCACTTTGGGAGGGAAGCAGAGGCAGGCGGATCATGAGGTCAGGAGATTGAGACCATGGTGAAACCCTGTCTCTACTTAAAAAATACAAAAAATTAGCCGGGCGTGGCATCGGATGCCTGTAGTCCCAGCTACTCGGTAGGCTGAGGTAGGAGAATGGCCTGAACCCGGGAGGCGGAGCTTGCAGTGAGCCGAGATCGCGCCACTGCACTCCAGCCTGGGCGACAAAGCGAGACTCCATCTCAAAAAAAGAAAAAAAGTTTTCCTTGAACAAATGCATATATTGTTCTTGTAGATGAGAATATCACTGGTTTTGCTGAATTTAAATAGCTATGTAAGGGGTCTCTGGACTAGGAAAAATTCCTTTATTCCTAAATATTTTGGCTTCAATATTTGAAATCTGCAAAAGCAGTATTTCTATCTGTCAAAATGAGGCCATTACAAACCTAGAATGAAGTGTGTGTGTCTGGGGGTAGAGGAGATTATATGGAGTTCACTTTAAATATAAATTATGTACTGGGTGGAGCAAACGGATTTAAAGAGCGACCCTGGTTCAACTCTATTTGCCAGTCAGGGTGACTCACTTGAACATCTGAAGGCCAGCGTGCCTGTGGAAAGAGATTATTTTCTGGATATTCTTCTGTGAGTGAAGATGCCTAAAACCCATGTCTTTTAGTATCTGTCATTTCTGGAGTTGTAAGGAAAAACTGAGTTTTAAGCATAAACGAAAAAGCATCTTATGCAGTGAGAAAAAAATTGACGTCAGAATTTCTCAGAAAGAACTTAGTGAATTTTTATAAATTATTTGATGTTGTCCTTGAGTGACTGATTTCATTGTCCAAAGACTTAAAGGAAGGAGTTGGAGTTCCCCAGACTTCGCTAAACTGCAAGATGGCAGGTACAATTTTTAAAACAATAGGTATTGTCAGGTCCCAGGGCCAGAATGAGGCAGAGATTTTATGTAGTTTCTCCTTTGTTAATAACATTTAAGCTGTTTTCATTTTGATTTGCATTCTCCTGATTAGTGCAGTTGGTCAAAGCTGGTGCTAGCGGACTGAGCCAGATGTCTGGAGCCACACAAGCTGATTCTGTGTGGGAGACGCTGGGGCTGGTCCCGCCCTCCCTTCCCTTCCTCCTTGCAGACAGAGTTCCATTTTATTGAGGCGGTCACCCTCACCCTCTTGGCTGTGTGTTCGGGGTTTACAATGACCCACCCTAAAGGCAGAGGGGCAGAGGTGGTGCAGAGACTGGTCATCGGTCTCCAGGGGCAATCAAGGTAATTCGTCTCCCTTGTTTCTGATAGGCTGGGTGCAAAGCCCATCTTCTAAAGGACAGCTGGCCTCTTCTAGGCCAGAGATCCTTCAGCTTTGACTCCTTTGTAATCATGGCAGGAGTCCAGGGTCCACACCAGCCACCCTATTTCAACCCCTACAGACCCTTCCCCTTCACATTGTGAGGCTTGACATGTCCCTGTGAAGAGTCACAGGCGTGGAACACTTTGGGAAAATCCCTATTCAGGCTTTTACTGGAAAACCCCAGACTGAGGGAACAAAGGCGGTCCATCCTAAGCCTGGGTAGAGCAGAGCTGGGCACTGGTGGATCCCAGAGACTGAAGCGCCAGGAGAAACCTGCTGGTTACTTCCTTTTATTTTCTGTCTTTGTAAGTGTCAGTCTAGAACCCCACACAGGATCTTCTCCATCATAGGAAAGTGTTCTGAGGAAATTGACTTGGTATCTATTTTATCTCTGAGAAACTTCTTTGAGTAGCTGCCAGTAACCTTTAGGGCTCTTTTATTAAAAACAAACAAACAAAACAAAACAAAACAAAAAAACCGTTCATGGCCAGGCACGGTGGCTCACATCTGTGATCCCAGCACTTTGGGAGGCACAGGCGGGCGGATCACGAGGTCAGGGGTTCGAGACCAATGTGACCAACATGGTGAAACCCTGTCTCTACTAAAAATACAAAAATTAGCTGGGCATGGTGGTGAATGCCTGTAATCCCAGCTACTCAAGAGGGTGAAGCAGGAGAATCGCTTGAACCCCGAAGTCAGAGGTTGCAGTGAGCCGAGATCTCACCACTGCACCCCAGCCTGGGCGACAGAGAGACTGTCTCAACAAACAAAACCAAACCCTTCATAAAAGCCGCTTACTTGTATTCATTCAGACGTCTCTGTGGTTTCTATCAGTTCCTGTACAGGAATGTATTGTTATGTACAAGAAGAATGTGTTAGTGTCTCCCTAATTTTTCACATGCAGTTTTCTGTTTACAACTTCCCTCCCCACCTTATTGTCCTAACCCTTCTGATAAGCTCCTTCATGTGTAACTACTAGGCTGTGATGCTTTACAGTAGAGTCAGGCAGTGCTGTTGCCCTCCTGGGTGGAAGGGGCTGTTTGGAATGGGATTGAGAGAAAGCTGGCAGTGCAGGGGACGCAACGCTAGAAATGTGAAACCAGGGCCCTGTCGCCGACCCTTTTAGAGAAACGTTTACTGTCTGGATGCCCCCAGTCGCCTTGCCTGAGCGCCGTCACGCTTTCTGCCCTTTGATATGAAGATATCCTAATGCTCTGCCTATGATTAAGCAGATGCTTAGTAAGGAAAGAAAACACTGGTCTGGAAATAATTTCTCAAGCGCCGTGACTGCCTTATTGCACAAACATCGCCTCTTCGATGTTTCTCACAAGCCAGAGAGGAAGTGGCATCCATCGTGGCATGAATAGGAATGTGTGTTTGGAGCCGCGGGGCGGGGCTGGGAGGGGAGGGGACACTACCCAGCCAACCGAGGAGACGGTGGGGCTAGGAAAACCTCCAAGGGGAGCCTGCGGCGCGGTCCTTTCCTGTGTCCCCTTCGCTGCGGGTCCTGCCCAGGGCTGCGCCAGGTGGAGGTCCCGAGAGGCGGCGCGTTTCCTACGCTCCGGGACTGCGGGAGAAGCGCGAGTTCCTGTCTCTGAGACTAGAGGCCACGGACACCCGCGCAGGAGCATCTCCTGGCACCCTGCCCCACGCCCGTCCCTCCAGAGTCTACACACCGGCGACCGCCAGTGTCTAGGCGCACACATTTTCCACCCTGCGGAGACTCCCACGTCCCGGGCCCTCTCTCCCGCAGGCGCCAGATCCCGCCTGCGGTGGCTGGACTGAGAGGGTCCTCGGCGGCGTCTTTAAGGCTGCGGTCCCCGCCCCGCCGTCCTCCCCGCCCTCCTTCCTCCCGCCGCGGCTCCTCCCGCCTTCCCAGAGCAGCCGGGCGGCTGGGCGCGCGCTGCGCAGAGCAGGTGCCGGGGAGCCCTTCGCATGCGGTTGCCGGGCCGGAGGTGGTAGCGGCGCCGGGCGCGCTCCGCCCGCCCCTCCTCCGGGCTGCACTCGGGCTCGGGCGTGCGGAGACATGTCGGTGGCTACCGGCAGCAGCGAGGCGGCCGGAGGGGCCGGCGGCGGCGGCGCGCGGGTTTTCTTCCAAAGCCCCCGGGGTGGCGCCGGTGGCAGCCCCAGCTCCAGCAGCGGCTCGGGCTCCTCCCGGGAGGACTCGGCGCCCGTGGCCACGGCGGCCGCCGCAGGGCAGGTTCAGCAGCAACAGCAGCGGCGACACCAGCAGGGAAAAGTGACAGTGAAATACGATCGTAAGGAGCTTCGGAAGCGGCTGGTGCTGGAGGAGTGGATCGTGGAGCAGCTGGGTCAGCTCTACGGCTGCGAGGTACCTGGGCGCGGGGCTGGGAGGGTCGGGGACCTCTCTAGCTCCTCTGTGCCCGCGCAGGAATTCTCCAGGGCTCCAGCTCTGGGGCGCGCACGTCCCTGACTCCTGGGACCAAGTGCCAGGAGCGAGGCGCGGCGCCTTCTCTCCCCCGCGGTGCCCTCTGGCGTCGGGCTCAGCGGTTGGGACGCCCCTGTCTGGGTTCGGTTGCCGGTGCCCGGGCCCCCTTGGTGGCCGTGGGGAGGGCTGGGTCTTGTGGAGCACAGTGCTTTTCTCCCAGCTCCGGGTGCCTCTGGGCTCCAGCTGCAGCTGCGCAAAGCGGGGCTCGGAGGGGCTCGCTCCAGCTGCGCCTCAGCAGCCGTTGGGGAAACAGCAACCAAAGAGAGCAGCGCTCACTGCTGGGATCCGAGCAGCCCTGATTTTTGTGGAGAACGAGCAGGGAAGGAAGGAAGCTGTCTCGTGGAAAGGAGAGGTTCTGGGGATCTCAGAGGCCCCCTTGGTTCCTGAAATTCCCCGTGAAAATCCTGAGATGGAACGCTTTCCCCTTTCTAGCCAGCCTCGACGGTGTCTCCATAATTCGTTCCTGCGTTATCAGAGCTGCACTCGTTGTGCTTTATTGAAGCCGTAGATTTTCCTTTCTAAGCTCAGTTACTCCAATTGATGGGCGCAGAACGAGCATCTGGGGCAACCTCGACGGGTGCCTCGGTGGAAGGGCGGGAGCCCTGTGGGTCCCCTGCGGGATCCCGGGATCTGCCAGCTTCAGGCTCCCAGCTCCCCTCTCCTGCACGACATCGTGACTTTCCACAGTCCAGGGATTAAGGTCATGCACAAGTCTCAGGGACGTGTATATGTTTGATATAGGGATAAATATGTAGAATAAACTGGAGCAAAACGACTGAAGCCAAAATGATCTCTCATGAGCATCATGAATAACAGTAATTAATTCTAAATGAAGTGTCCTCCTCTTAAGGGAGTGGAGTTTGGAAAGGGTGGAAGCATGAACGGGTTAATAATTAAGGATGTGGCTTCTAATCTAAAGCTAGGTTTGTGTTCATTCAACTGTTGTGCTCTTCAACAAAGATGACAACCAGATGAACTCAAAGGCTTTACCACTAATGTTGGGTATTCTGTATTTGACACATTTCATGGCGTGTTGTGAAGACACATGTTCTTAAACACCCTCATTGCACAAGGAAACAGCTTACTCCTTACTACCAATGAATGATTATAATATAACGAAGCTCGACTGTATGACTAATGGGGTTGTAAAAATGTGTTGTTTCTCCAACCCAGCTCTTACAAAAAGCCAATTTAATTGCATAAATAAAAACTGGCAAACATAAGAAGTGCTCATGAGATTTTTATAGGAAGTTGGCAAAACTTGGTAAAGAAACAACATTATTTGATGTAGATAGGATTACTGTTGGATGAATGGATGTGCTCAGTCCTGCCTCTGTAGAATCCAGTTAATTTTCATTTATTTCATACTGTTTTTTTTTTCCTCCATTTGGAGAAGATTTGAGTTAATAGAAAAAGTATTGTTGAAATTAACAATGCTCCAGCATGGCTCTTTGTGGGAGACTAATTAGACGTAGATTGGGAAACTAGAAAGAGCTCTTCCCCCTGAGTAGACTGATAAACAATATATTTTAAAAAATTCTTCAGAGTAATTAGAAAAAATGGAGGTTTGATTGTTTGCTGTGTGGAACATGTAGGTTAGGTATATATTTTAAAGGGTAAACATGAGCTTGAATCTTTTCCTTGTATTGTACTTTTCTTCTTGGGTTTTAAATCTTCAACCCATAGCAAACAGCTAGACATTTGAAAGGGAGATTTTTTGTGGTGAAATAATACAAGATGCTATATGCTGCCTGCATGTCATTAATATGTGGCAAGTATTTCTCTTCAAGTTGTTTGTTCAGTCATTGTTGGCTGAAGGAGTATAAATCATTAGGAGGTTGTTGGCAATTTGTAATCACTGTGCTGGTGGTGTACCTCCATTTAATAATAAAGAAACATGGGCAAATAGGTAGCCAAATAAAGTCTTGTGTCTTTGCATCTATTTCTCTGCTGATAGGGCTCTATTTTTAGCATTGGGTTCTCTTGTTGAGTATCCTTTCTTTGTTGATAGCTTCAAGTATTTCAGCCTCTGGTTTGTGAATCAAGAAGGACATACCCTGGCTTGTAGCTCTGAACCTCATGCATATGAAGATTAGGAAATGTCCTTTTTACACTTAAAAGTGGTAATTCTTTCAAATGATCAGCCCATGAAAGTGACACAGCCAATTTCCCAGGCTTCAAACTTCAAACCTGCCAAGAAAGGCTTGAGTTATCTGCTGAGGTGGGGTAGAATGTAGACATCTTTAATTTCAGAACTTGATCCAGGCAGGTCAGCAGTCAAGATGACCTGACCTTTTCAGAATAGAAAATAATCTTTTGGAGCAGCATAAAGCAATGTATTTAAAAGGGAAGAGGAAGAGGAAAGAAGAAATACACAGAACCACTTTCTGTCTGTGGTTTTTTTCTGGAAGTATGCAGTGACTAATCAGTTTTGTATGAGAATAATGTCATAGGGGAATTTATTACCTACCTACTAGGTGACTAGGTGCTCTTCTAGGTGCTTTGGGCTAATTCATTTAGTCTTCACAACAACACTATAAAGATGATGTTCTTTTTATGCTTGTTTAAATGTAAATAAAGAAATGAAGACTCAGGGAGGATTAAAAGGCTTCTTCAAGCTCATGTAGCTGGTGGGTGGGTTTGGGTTGGGGATGAACCCAGTCTGGAATCTGAGTCCACTGTATAACTGTATAACCAGGCCTGTCTGTACCGTGCAAGAGAACAAATGAAGGTCTACAGGGCATCTGTCTAAATGCTTACAACTTATGAGTTAAACTAACAACATTTGTATGAAATTTCTTCTATCCACTGACCTTGACAGCTACATCTTCATAATGACCTGGAAGGCTAGGTTTGCATTTTGAATTCAAAATGTAACTTCTCAGAGTCATGAGCTGAAATGCAGTTGGGAGACTCTGCCCTGGCCCAGGTTTCTTTCCTTTTGCTTCCCATCCTTGGTACAGTCCCATCCTTGGTACTCCCATACCTGGTGAAGGACACTGTGTCCACCTGCACGCCCAGTCTTGGTATGCACTTGCCACTCCTTGACCATGATGCCTCTGCACACACCAGTGGTGATGTCCCCCTTGGGCAGGACAGATCTGGGAGGAGCTTGTTCATGCCCCAGAAGCTACTTGGGATTTGAGAAGGGAATTCTGGGGACCTGGATCACAGACTAAAACCAGGTGGAGGGACACTGGTTCTGGATAGATGGGTCCACTTTGTCGTAGGAAGTCTTCAGGAAGACAGGTTATGTGTGGCAGGAGTGGGGCCCGGAGATGTGGCCCCCTCTTACCTAGCTGAAGGGCAACATTATAAAATATCGTGCCAAACAGCCTTTTGAATACATAGATAAATGCTTTTATTGGATTCCAAAATGATTTGTTATGTGCTTATAGTTCTTTTCCATCTCATCTTCTCATGGGACGGCTTATACAGGTAAATTTTCAGCTAGGAATATGATTATAACGTAACTGTTAGACCAAATCTACATCTGTATCCACATTTAAGGATTTCTGTTTAAAGACTTTTTTTTATGTCTTCCAAACCCTGGTGGTTTTTTTTGTTTGTTTGTTTTTGTTTTTTTGAGATGAAGTCTCTCTCTGTCACCCAGGCTGGAGTGCAGTGGTGCAAACTCAGCTCACTGCAACCTCCACTTCCCGGGTTCAAGCAATTCTCCTGCCTCTGCCTCCCGAGTAGCTGGGACTACAGGCACGTGCCACCATGCCTGGCTAATTTTTGTATTTTTAGTAGAGACAGGGTTTCACTGTGTTGGCCAGGCTGATCTCGAATCCTGATCTCATGATCTGACTGCCTCGGCCTCCCAAAGTGCTGGGATTACAGGCATGAGCCACTGCACCTGGCCAACCCTGGTGGTTTTTAAGAGCATTTGAAATCTGGCATAATATCTACTTTAACAAGTACTGCAAGATGACTTACTGGATAAGTCATATGAATATTTCCAAGTTTGCCCAGCATCAAGATAACATCTGTACTTCCAGTTTTGCAATTCAATTTGCTTTGGAAATAAAAACATGTTCCTGAGCTCAGATGATTGCAATGCCCGTAGCATCCTAGCCATAAACAAGCTTGTGTGCCTCGGGTACTTGCTGTGTTGTTCTGACTGTCAACTTAGTAGTCTTTCCCTTTGCTTCCAGTGTCTGCTTTTTATAAAATGGTTCCTGACTTCTTACACCTTTCAGTCTACCCTGACTCCCCGTTACCCCCATTTTATAAAAACTGTCTTCTGAGAGATGTTAGTGGTGACACAGAAATAAATATCCCGTTGATTGCTGCCTGATACATCTGGATGTATAGATTGCTGCCTGACACATGGATACATAGAAACAGAGAGTCATAGGGCACCACTTAATCTTACTATGTATGCTAAGGAAAAATATTATAAAAGTAATCTGAAATACAATGTCATTAATGTTTAAATACAATGTTTTATTCCTCACTTTCTGAAAAATGATGATTTTCTTTTTCTTTCTTTTGAGACGGAGTCTTGCTCTGTCGCCCAGGCTGGAGTGCAGTGGTGTGATCTGGCTCACTGCAAGCTCCGCCTCCCGGGTTCATGCCATTCTCCTACCTCAGCCTCCCGAGTAGCTGGGACTACAGGCGCCCACCATGCCTGGCTAATTTTTTGTAATTTTAGTAGAGGCGGGGTTTCACCGTGTTAGCCAGGATGGTCTCGATCTCCTGACCTCGTGATCCGCCCGTCTCGGCCTCCCAAAGTGCTGGGATTACAGGCGTGAGACACCGCGCCTGACGATGATTTTATTTTTCTAAATTTATTTCATAATGCATTTATGGGTTGTGACCTGCAATTTTAAAAATACTGCTTCTGAAAGGGAGAAGCCTAAACGTGTGTAATAGAGTTAGCAGGCACTGGCTGAGTACTTAGCATGTACTAGGCAAGGTTCGTGTAATCCTGGCAACAACCTCTGAGACCCCCATTTTGTGGAGGTGGAATCTGAGACACAGAGAAGTTAAGAAGTTGCCCCAGGACTCTCAGCGGGGATGTGACAGAGCAAGGCTGTGGCCAGGGAGTCAGGAGCACCTTAGCGAATGCCCTGTCCTGCCTCCTGAGACAGGACAGAGCCTGGCACCTATGTGAACCCCATGGTTTGCGTGTTCCAGATGCTGTTGTCGTACCTTGTAAATGTGAGTGCATGTGGGGGACACACTGTCAGCAGGTTAGTTCTTGTACCTGGATGAGGCCTCTCCTTTTATGTGCAGGTCCTGGATTTCCATAGACTTTCTAGGTACGGATCGCATCAGCTGGCTTTGCTACTTTATTAGTGACCAAGCTGGAAGGTAGAAGCTGCTGCTTAGAACTCGTCTTGTGGATTGTTTGGTAAATCCCCATTTGTTCAGGTATTTGAGGACAGGCTTTTGAACAACAACAAAACCCAAAAAACTCCATAAACTCAACCTGTAAACTACTAAGGAGTAAATTACACATGCAAAAAGTCAGTAGATAAAGCCAGGCATGGTGGCTCACGCCTGTAATCTCAGTACTGACCGATTGCTTGAGGCCGGGAGTTGGAGACCAGCCTGAGGAACATGATGAAACTCCATCTCTACAAAAAATACAAAAATTAGCCAAAGATGGTGGCATGCGCCTGAGCCCAGGGAGGTCGAGGCTGCAGTGTGCCAAGATCACACCACTGTACTCCAGCCTGGGAAACAGCCTGCCTCAAAAAAAAAAAAAAAAAAAAGTCAGTAGATACAAGAATTCTAAATTGCCAAAGGAAGAAAAGAAAACTGCTTAACACATTCCCTTTGGAATAGTGGTTAGGGAAATGTGGGGTGGAAGCAGTGGTTACAATGTGTGCTTTGAAGTGAGATGAACCTGAATTCACATGTGGCCCTGTCATTCAGTGGGGGTATGTGATTAGGCAATTTCCTTCACCCCTCTGAGCCTCACTGTCTCCATATATATGTGTGTGTGTGTGTGTGTGTATGTGTGTATGTATAGAAAGAGAGAGAGAGAGAGAGAGTGCGAGCCCAGGCTAGAGTGCAGTGGGGCTATCATGGCTCATTGCATCCTTGACCTCCCAGGCTCAAGTGATCCTCCCACCTCTTTTTTTTTTTTTTTTTTTGTAGAGACAAGGTCTCACTATGTTGCCTAGGCTGGTCTCGAACTCCTGGGCTTAAGTGATCCGTCAGCCTCAGCCTTCCAAAGTGTTGGGATTAGAGGTGTGAGCCACCGTGCCTGGCCACTTTCTCTGTATGTTGAAGGAGATCATCCTGGTGCCTTTGCAGGACTGTCAGGAGGACTGACTGGTGAGACACCAAGCATAGTACTTAGGACATAGCACATCAGTGTTATTGGAGCCACAAGCTGCCACTAACTGTTGGTTATTCTCTGTGATGTGGAGAGAGAGGAAAGGGGGGAAGGAAAACAAGGTATTCACATCTATTTGGTGCAATAATTTGGAGAAGAGTATGTGGTTACTTTAGGGTCAGGGGTGTTGGCGTGTGTTTGAACTTGAACATGGGCAAATATTCTCTAAACGATTCCTCCTGTTTCTAGAGCCTTCCTCATTCTCTATGTTTCAGTGGATTTTTACATATGTGTAGGGAAGTTAGACTGTAACAACCTGAAGGCAAGGAACTGTCTTAATTTTCATCATTTAAAAGTTCGTAGCAGGACACAGTTCTTCAACCCTTAAGCATTTGCTTGAATGAATGTAAAAGGATCAATGCTCAGCAAATGTTTAAAAGTCACTGATGTTTTCGTATCTGAATTAGTTGGTGGTATTCCTTTATCATAGACATGGCTAGGGAAAAAGTCAATCTGTGTTTCTGTTACTATAGTCATATCACATTCTTGCATCCTTACAGCTTTATGTCAGTGCTGTTGGAAAATACACCTTTCTTCATTGACTTACTTGCTCCAAACGGAACTGAAAGGTGGTAATGGTAGCCAATTGACTTTGAAGTTTAGGTTGAGAACATTCTTTTGCAAATGTGATCTTCCCTGAGTCCTGTCCACTGTCTTTTCCTTTGCTCCTAACGTGCCCGTGCCACACTAGTTCTGCCTGCTGTTCTCATCTCTGTGGGTACATGCGTGCTTTTGCTGTCTTCTGTTTGTCCTTTTCCTCCCAGCCTAAAACAGCCTGGCAGCCCCTGGCCTCCCTCGCCTAGCCCACAGCTCTCTGCCAAGAAGTCTCTTTCTAGATGGAGGGAAGAATCAAATCTGAATTTTGTTTTCCATGTGGCATGTGCTTTGGCCACATGGTTTAGTTTGTAGTGCACGCTTTTGCTCTTGTTTCCTGCACTGGGCTAGTTCAAGCCTTCACCTGCCTTTCCAAGGCACCTCCCAGTCTCCTCCTGTGCGAGCTAGACCAGCCACCCTCCAGGCACTTCATTCATGACACTCCTTTTTTGGCTGAGTTTTCAACCTCTCTGGCCCATTCATTTCAGCATATACACAAGTTGAAATCTTTCTCTTCTGTTTAAACCACCACCATCCCCCACTACCGCACAAATAGCTTCCCCTCCTCCGCCCTGTACTCCCCCACCGCACGTGCCACCCTGTCTTTCTCCTTCCCTTACTATTTTCCCAGAAGATCTTTCTCCCCCTGGGACACACTCCTCCTTTATCCACCACAAACTGATGTCAGCTCCAACTGGCTTCCCTGAGGACCTTCTTGTTTCTCAATCCCTTGGCCATGTTTGCACCTTTCTTTGACTCGACCTCAGCAGCCTTAGGCACTCCTCACCCTCTCCTTTTGTAACCCTGTCCCCTGGCCCTGTGGGCCATCCGGTCTCCTGGTCTACTTCTTGTGTTCTCTCTGCCCTTCCTGTCCTCCTTTCTGGGTTTTTCCTCTCTTGCCTGCTCTTCAATGACGACATTTCTCTGTCTTTGGGCCCTGGCTCTCTTTTCTGTTTTTTTTTTCCTTCACTCCTGCGTGCTCTTTCTGGATGACAGGACCCTTCCTGTGGTTTTAGTTGTTGTCCATATGCGGACAACGTGTAACTCCGTATTTTTAGCCCTGATCTGTTTTCTGTGTGCCAGATGTATTCAGACAGCTTTGAAATGGACAGTGCCACATAGTACTCCAGAGAAACCTCATATTCAACTGGTCTGAAAATGTGTTTCTCATCTTCCTTAGCAAACCTGCTCCTCTTCCTCACTTCCCTCAGTGGGCGGCAGGTGCTGCTGTCCACAGTTGTTCCAGCCCAAGATTACGTGGCATGCTTATCTCTTGCCTCCTCCTTGCTGTCACACCCAGGAGTCACAAAGTCTTGTTGATGCTCCCACAGCTCTGGAATCTGAGTCTCCACTGGTCCCTGCTGCTGCCTTAATCCAGCTCCTTGTAACTTCTCACCTGTGTAATAGCAATGGTCACTGTAGTCCGGTTTCTTTCAAATTACAGCAACTACTCCTGCTACCGCACCCTCCACCACTGCTGCTATTGTTTCTACTACTTCTGGGACTAACCCAGCTCTCAGATGACAGCCAGGAGATTTATGCATCCTACCTCATACCATCGATCCTCCTAACAGCTTTATGAAGGAGATGGTGTTATCTTCATGTCTTCATTTTTTTGGAGGAAGCAGCTGAG
This sequence comes from Papio anubis, assembly GCF_008728515.1. Taxonomy (NCBI): domain Eukaryota; kingdom Metazoa; phylum Chordata; class Mammalia; order Primates; family Cercopithecidae; genus Papio; species Papio anubis. Next base: position 112,306,758 of record NC_044981.1, on the reverse strand, counting down.
ATCTGAGTTGTCACTTGTCCTTGTCTAAGGTCACACTGATTCCAAAGTCACTTAGCTATGATGTTCCCATTGCTCCTGATAGCTGCACTGAAGAAGTGCTGATTGCAGACCTCGTCCTTCATGGGTGCTAATTTAATCCTCGCTGTAACTCTGCAAGGTAGGTGAAGACACTGAAGTACAGAGAGCTTGAGCTGCGGCCCCCCGTCAGAGGCCACATGGCTGGCAGGTGGCAGGGTCTCTGGTTCCTGGGTTGGGGCTCCCGCTCTGTCCCTGCTCCAGCTCCCCATGGTCCTTCAGAGCCACCTCCATGTGCTGCAGCTGGTGTGTTTTCTAAAATCCAGGTGGGATCTTGCTCCCCACAGCCTTCAGGATAAAGCAGGAGCCCTTTAGCACGTGACCAGGGCTCAGGGGTTTCCCTGCCCCAGTCTCTGGACTTGTCTCTGGCCACCCCTGGCCCTGCTGCTTCAGCTATCAGCTGAGTCCCTAAGGCAGCTCATCAGGAACCTCTCTGCCAGAATCACCTCCACTCACTCCCCTGCCCCTACTTCCCAGCTGTCTAGCTCGCACCTGTTCTTCAGCCTGGCACTTGGCAGTACCTTCGCAGGAGCTTCTCTGATCCATCTCCTGCTGTCAGGCTGGCTCTGGGGCCTTTCCAGGGCCCCTCTTTCTGTAATCCTGTCTCCTACCCTCACTGCAGCCTCCTGCAGGCAGAATCTTGTACCTTTGCAGCCCTGGTGATTCTCATACACCTGGCTGCACTTGGGTGTCCCTGCTATGGACTGAATGTTTGTGTCCCCCCAGATTCATAGGTTGAAACCCTAGTCCCCAGAGTGATGGTATTTGGAGGGAGGACTTTGGGGAGGTCATTGGTGTTAGGTGAGGTCGTGAGGGTGGAGGTCCTGTAATGTGATTAATGCCCTTGAAAGGGGAGGAAGGGACCAGAGCTCGCTTTCACTGCCATGCAAGGGCGCAGCATGAAAGCACAGCAAGAAGATGGAAGTCGGCCACCTGTAGACCAGGAGGAGGATGCTGGCACCCTGATCTCAGACCTCCAGCCTCTAGAACGGTGAGACAGAAATGCTTGTTGTTTGAGCCACTCAGTCTGTGCTATTTATTTGACTGTCAGTGAGTGACAGTGGCTGCATCTTCTGGTTTCGTGATGTGCATTTCAGAAATGTGTTCCCAAAATTAAACACATGAATATAATTTGGTTCTGCCTGTATTGAAAACCTGCTCTTTCACTGTCAACTTGAAGTTATGGTTCTTTTTCCTGGTTATAAATTATAACTATGGAGTCCTTTGAACATCTGAACTAAAAGGAAGTTGTGGCATAAGGCACAGATGTATGGGGTAATGAAAGTCTTCAAAGAAAGGGATCACGAGTTACTGCCATTCTCTATAATTTTAAGTCTTCAGCATGTCCAAGAATTTTGTTTGCACAGGAATTGCTTATTTCTATGTGAGTATAAATGCTTGTGCAAGGAAGTAGCAAGTGCTTTTCCATCTGTGGATAATACTCGGAGCAACAGGCTCACACAAGTCTTCATAGAACAAGAATGAAAGCCTGGATTCCTGCCTCTGCTTAAAAGTTAGGGCCAATACATTCTCACCAGGTTTTTCTTAGTCAGCACTGGCATTTTGGAAATCTGTTCCACTGAGTAAAAGCTTAGAAAAAAGAGAAGACCAGAGCGTAGGTGGGTCTCTAAATAATCACTTTATGGTTGAGGAATAAAGTGATTAAGAAACAGCTTCTTCATTTTGAAAGAATCCATGGGGAAAACTGTGGAAGGAGCTGTGGAGGGCTGGACTATTCATTCACTCACTCATTCATTCACTTGTTCAACAGATAACATAGGGAAGGAAAGGGGTTATAAGAAGCTTTACCCCTTTTAAACTGTGTAAGGGAAAAAATAGAAAAAGTCAAGGAATCCTTCCCATTATGACAGAAGAATGGAGGAGACTATAGGATTGAAAGCTCTTTGGGGCAAGGACTCTATCCTGTCCACAGCTGTGTTAGTGTATTCAGTACAGTTATTTAGTACATAGTGACTGCACATGTCTTTACTCAAAGTCTGCGTTTAGGAAAGGATATGATAAATTCACTGACATTATAATGCAAATGACTAAAAACAATTTAGTTATCTTTCATTTTAATAGGAAGTCAGATCTTAAGTAAGAGAAAGTAATCTCTTAAGAGCTGGGCTTCAGAAATGAATAAGCCAGGGCAGGATGTATGCTTTGTGGCTGTGGGAACCTTGCTGGCAACTATGAGATTAATTCCGGTCGGCCGTTCCCAGTGTGAGGTAGTGGGAATGGCCCTTGCCTGTGAGTTCCGTCTTAGTCGGGCCACTGCTGACCAGCTAGAGGAGCTTGGCAAGTCACAGAGTTTGTTTTCAGGTTTTCTTTCTTCATCTGAAAAAGATGAGGGAGGTCTGGGGCTTTCCAGCTCCAACCTTTAGAGGTTCTATGCTAAAGCCAGGGCTGCACTGGCGAAAGTGAGATGTATCAAAGAAAGAGTGATATTGAAAGCAGGAGAAATAGAAGTGTCTTCCCCTTCAAGGCAAACCTGAGACAAGGATTAGACTAGTTCACCAAAGGGCCATCAAATTTGCAGAGCTAATTTCCTGTGGCTGAAGTGGGAGCGTATCCATCCTGCACTGGCATGATGTCTTGTGTGAGTGGCTTGGATAGGGACTAGAATGTAAGGATTAGTTTAAGAACTTTTTAAAAAAATCATCTTTTCCTCTTCTGAAACCTCTCCTTAACTACTGGCTTTCAAGTTAAGTTTGGAATCTGCCAGCACAGACACTTACAGCCACCGTAGCTGCTTTTTCTTTGCATTTAATTGGGTTAACCTTTAAGAACTGGCATGTTTGACTTAAGATTTTAGGCATATAACCTATAATATTGACTTTGGGGGGTGCTTTTCTGTTCTTATTATTTGTCCTTTATCTTGGCACCTCCTAATTAACTAATGGTGGTATTTATTTTAACTTGAGGGAGGTTTGTTTTGAGATATGAAATGAGCATCTGAGAGGGAAAATCACAGCAGTTTTCAGGAGTAAAATTGAACAAGGTGAATTGTACAAATTAGCCTGAATAAGAGCATGACTAAATCTATACTGAGCAAATTACTTTCTATTGGGGAGTTTATTCCTGGAGTGTCGCTTTATAGTTAGTTTTAGTACTAATAAGAGGGGATAACAAGAAAAACTTAAGATTTTTTATGGACAGTTCTGGCAGGAAGTGAAAAGCAAAACTTACTCTTTGTTATATTTATTTGGTATAATGATAGAATCATAAAGCACCATTGGATAATCCCATTTGACCCGCATAAAGACTCTGTGACATAAGTAGTTACTCCATTTTAAAATGAGAAAACGGGGAGGCTCCAAGAGTCTTAGGAACATGCCTAAGTTTAAACTGCCTTGCTGTTTAAAAGGCTTGCTTCTTGGAAACTGTGAACATCAGTTGCACCATTTCCCCCCAGATACCTTCCATGTATTCTAGAATGTTTGGCCAATAGATTGAGCAAATCTTTTTTGTTTGATTTACTTGGTACATTTTCAAATATGCTTCATCTTAGTTGAGCAATTTACAGGATTCTGTTATTTCATAAGTGAACCATTTACAGGAGTCAGCCATTTCTTAAGAAAAATGCAAATCCTGGCTGGGCGCGGTGGCTCACGCCTGTACTTCCAGCACTTTGGGAAGCTGAGGCGGGTGGATCACTTGAGGTCAGGAGTTTGAGATCAGCCTGACCAACATGATAAAACCCCGTCTCTACTGAAAATACAAAAATTCGCCAAGTGTGATGGTGGGCGCCTGTAATCCCAGCTACTCGGGAGGCTGAGGCAAGAGAATCGCTTGAACCTGGGAGGCAGAGGTTGTAGTGAGCTGAGATCACACCATTGCACTCCAGCCTGGGCGACAGAGTGAGACTCTGTCTCAAAAAAAAAAAAAAAAAAGAAAAAAGAAAAATTCAAATTCATTATCTCTGAAGTAGACACCCCCGTGAGTGAGCTACTTCTTTCTTTCTTTGCCAGATTTGCATGGGCAGTTGGTCATGGAGTCCTTGCACTCTTGGTCTATCTATTTAGATGGAATTGGCTCCTTGCTCAATCCCTTTTGAGGTTAAAAGTTAGAAACTCTCTTTAAATAAGCCAAGGGATATGAGTATATATTTTATCTTACATAGTTGAAGGCAGCAGATATTATCACTGACATGGTAGAAGTAAAGTAATGCTTTTTCTAAGTACAATGTAAAAAACTATTAATAACTTGGTTTGCTTATGCTAAATGATGTTTTTGCTCAGGTCCTTAGCTGCTGCCACCAATCATCTGTTAATATTTTTCTCTTATATTTATATGTCAATAGTGCAATTGGCAAAGCCATTTCATTCATTTCTGCTAATATTAGTGGAATTAAATCTGTTTCAAGCCAGGTAGGTGAGGTGTTGAGTTTTCAGATTGACAGAGGTGGCTTTTCTGTTTGGTTCTTATGAGCTAATACTCTACATAACAATTCAAATTAGTCAACTGGCTTTTCTCATGTTTGTGTTGGGTTGTGGCCACTCTCTGACAAGTCAAAAGAAAATGAGTCATTGATTTGGTGCTAAAACATGATTATGCTTGCTATAATGAAAGCACCCTAGAAATATTAAAACTAAGAAAACAGCACGTACTATCTCTGTTAGACAAGTGCCTTTTGTTATGTTAAAATATTCCATTTCTTCATCAAAAAGAAAAAACTTTTTTCATAGGATATCTTTTATATCCTATGGTTCAGCATTTACTAATCTTACACCAGAAGCAGTTTACATGGAGAGATGTTTAGATAGTGAAAACTTGTCTGTATTATGGAAAGGTTGCCACCTAAATTAGCCAGAGACTCCAAAGCATTTAGCTGCCAGTCATGCCTTAAACCTTGGGAACATCCCATGTTAGACTTAGATTAAGAACCCTTTTAGGGGTTCAAAGAGGTGATGGGCTGTATTCAATGGTGAATGATCCCAAGGTTGAGTTAACTCATCACTCTGAAGAACAAAATGAGGAATTAGTTTACTTAGTTAATTACTGACACCTTACTATAAACTCTGAAGGAGGGCAAAGAATGAGATACAGATAATGTATAAAATATTTAGTAAAATGAAATTCTCATGTCAGCTGTTACAACCACAACTCCAAGGATGTGAGAGAGTGTGGTCTACACAGGAGGGGTGGAGTGGGTGTGGACCTCAGCCTTCTGCTCCAGGAGTCCATGCTTGTGAATGTCTTCCTACCTCTAGCGCCACTTTACAAAATCAAAACAAACAGAAAAGCTCCTAAGTATGGCTTCTTACTGGTGGTGGGAAACAGTTTGTCTCATTGTCTCATTTCAGAGATACCTACTGGTTACACACACAGGTTCTTTTCACATCCTTTATGCCCTGATTGAGAGGATGTCTTAGTCCATTTTGTGTTGCTGTCACAGAATACCTGAGACTGGGTGATTTATCAAGAAAGAGGCTTGTTTGGTTCATGATTCTGGAGGCTGGGGAGTCCCACAAGCATGGCATTGAATCTGTTTGGCTTCTGGGCTTCCAGGGAGAGTCTCATGCCATGTCATAACATGATGGAAGGTCAAAGGGGAAGTGGATACAGGTGAAGGATCAAAACAGACCCTGGCCTGGTGGGAACTAATCTGTCACCTCCAGAATGAATCCAGTCTCACAAGAGCAAGAACTCACTCACTGTAGTGAGAACTGCGCCAAGACACCTAGGCCCAGGAGGTGGAGTCTCTGTGACCCAAGCTCTTCCCATTGAGTTCCACCTCTTAAAGTTTCCACCTACCAACATTGCTGCACTGGGAATTAAGGTTGCAACGTGCCTTTTGATGGGGACATTCAAACCGTAACAGAGACGTTGCCTTCTAAGATAGACCCTCCCATCTTCCTGGGGTAGGGGAGCTGGCTTGGTCTGTCTAGAAGGATGAGCAGGCTGCCCACTACCTACCTTTATTAAGAGTGATTGTCAGTCATCATTCCTTGGCTAACTTTAATTTCCACTTTTAAATGATCTAATCCTTTCAGAGAAATTTTGAGGATTAATAATATGAAAAACCATCCCCCCAAAAGCTCAGAATATTTATGAAGGTATTATTAGCAACATCTACTATACTTTTGCTATAACTAATTCTGCCTTGTTAATCTGTGTATTCAAATTAAAGGTTGTTCTTTGACCCAATGGGGGGCAGAGGCTTATGAGATTTTTTTATTATGGAATATTGGTGGGGTTTCTACCTTGATTGCAAATTTGGTCACACACCAGGTTTTATGAATGTAAAATAATCTAATCAACACTCCAGAATGAAAACTCTTGTTGGATTGCTTCAAGAGAATTACTGTTCTGTAGTAGGAGCTCTATCACATTGAATTAAGTAATAATAGATAACATGTATTCTAGGTAAAACTCTTTTTTCATAGGGTATCTTTTATATGTACCTAAAAAAGAGATTCGGATGATACATGGTAACTATTAGTAGTGCTTTTTAGTATAATTGTGGGTAATTTATTTTATCTGTTTTGTGCAATGCACATGTATTTCTCCTATAAGAGAATAACTTCAAAGTTGTTTTTTAGAAGGGGCGGGCATGAGTATCCCACTGTTTTATTGTCATGGGTGAGAAAGGGGCACAAGCCCTCTCCTGCCACAGGGCTTTACAATGTTTGGAATAGCTTGATTGGTGTTTTTTCCATCTTCTCTTTTTGAGGAAGATGGGTTTTAAATTTTTAAAAAATTATAAATAAGGAAGAAAAAGCCAGTAAATTTGTTTATATTAGATTCTTTATATTTTCAGAGGAAGCAGCCTTAACACTTTGGATAGAACACATAACACTTTGGAAGACTCCTTTGGTGTCTTCATTTTTGGGGGGCAGGAAAGACAGTCTCTGAGGATGAGGATGGTACCACCACCCACAGGACGGAAGGAAAGTTAAAAGGAAGGTTGGATCACTTTTCAACTTCCTTCCGGAGCCCAGCCCCTTCTAACTGCTCAGGGGCTGACTTCTGTATCATCAGCTGTTCCTTTGCTTCAAGAGTCATAGACTGTATGTTGAAGATCTGTGCAGTTTGTGATATGTAAATTATACCTCAGTAGACTGTTAGAACACAAATACACACAAAAGCCTTTCTCTCTCTTCCTCTCTTCAGCCACATTTGACAGAGAGATTGTCTATATTCTTTGATCGCATTTTATCAACTTCTGTGACCTTCTTAGCCACTGCTGTGTGGCTTGTCCTTCTTTTCTACCCAGAAGGTTCATGACCTCCATGTTGCTAAATTCCAAGTGCCTGTTCCAGTTTTTGTCTTGTGTGCTCTCAGCCCCCTCCCCTCCACTCCCCTCCCCTCCCCCCCTTTTTTTGACGGAGTCTCGCTCTGTCGCCTAGGCTGGAGTGCAGTGGCGCGATCTCGGCTCACTGCAAGCTCCGCCTCCCGGGTTCACACCATTCTCCTGCCTCAGCCTCCCAAGTAGCTGGAACTACAGGTGCCCATCATCACGCCCGGCTAGTTTTTTGTATTTTTAGTACAGACGGGTTTTCACCGTGTTAGCCAGGATGGTCTGAATCTCCTGACCTCGTGATCCGCCCACCTCGGCCTCCCAAAGTGTTGGGATTACAGGTGTGAGCCACTGCGCCCGGCCTGTGTGCTCTCGGCTTTCTAAGCCACTCTGTCAATTATCCGTCCATCAGCCATCCCAGCATCCGTCCATCCTTCCATCATACAAGGCACTGTCCTTCTGTCCCTCCTTCCAATATCCACCTACTAGTCCCTTCGTCTGTCTCTGCCAGGCATTCTTTTTTTTTTTTCCAACAAATATGCTTTATGTTTTAGATGGTTTTAGATTTACAGAAAAATTGCGAAGACAGAACACAGTTCCCATATATTCTGCAACAGGTTTTACCTGTTAGCAACATGTTAGAATTATACATTTGTCACAATCAATGAACCAATATTGATACATTATTATTCTCTAAAGTCCATACTTTATTCAGATTCTTTAGTTTTTGCCTAGAGTCCTTTTTCTGTTCCAGGATCCCATCCGGGACACCACGTTGCGTTTACCTGGCATGTCTCCTTAGACTCCCTTGGCTATGCCAGTTTCTCAGCCTTCCTTTGTTTTGGATGACCTTGACATTATTGTGGAGTACTTATTAGGTATTGTGTAGAATGTCCCTCAAATGGCATTTGTCTGATATTTTTCTCATGATTAGACTGTGTTTATGGGTTTGAGGGAGGAAGACCCAAAAGGTAAAGAAACATTTTATCACATTCTGTCAAGGTACATCCTGTCAATATGCGCATTGCACAAAACAGATAAACAAAATAAATTACCCATATCGATACTAAAAAAACACTACTAATAGTTATCATGTATCATTCGAATCTCTTTTCTAGGTACATATTTTATATATATATATATTCACCTGTTGATATTCACCTTGAGCACCTGGCTGAGATAGTGTCTGTCAGGCTTCTTCACTGTACAGTTACTCCCTCTCTTTCCACACTGTATTCTTTGGAAGAAAATCACTATGTGTAGCTCATTCTTAAGTAATGGGAAGTTATGTTCCGCCTCATTGTGTAGCTACATAATGTATATGGAATTCTTTTGCATGGGAGATTTGTCTCTTCTTCCTCATTTGTTTACTTAGTCTGCTTTATTTATGTCACTATGGATCATGGATATTTCTTGTTTGCCTTGGATTATAATTCAATATTACTTTACTTTGTGGCCCATATTATTCCAGTTTTGGCTATTGGGAGCTGTTTCTATTGGTTCTTGTGTTCCTTTGACATACCCCCATGATCATGTGCGTGTGTGTGTATTTAATACTTCTTTACTTTCTAGCACTACAATACTTGAATACTTCTTTACTTTCTAGCACTATAAAATACTCATCTTGTATGTCTTCTGCCCCAGATTTAGAGCCAGTCATTTCTCCAAGGACCCCTGGTTCCTTTTATTAGAGATTGTTATTAGAAACCAAGATATGGCCAGGTGCGGTGGCTCGTGCCTGTAATCCCAGCACTTTGGGAGGCCAAAGAGGGCAGATCATCTGAGGTCAGGAGTTTGAGATCAGCCTGGCCAACACGGTGAAACCCCATCTCTACTAAAAATACAAAAATTAGCCAGGCGTGGTGGCATGCTCCTATAATCCCAGCTACTCGGGAGGCTGAGACAGGAGAATCGTTTGAACCCAGGAGGTGGAGGTTGCAGTGAGCTGAGATCATGCCATTGCACTCCAGCCTGGGTGACAGAGCAAGACTCTGTCTCAAAAAAAAAAAAAAAAAAAGGGCCGGGCGCGGTGGCTCAAGCCTGTGATCCCAAATCTTTGAGAGGCTGAGGCAGATGGATCATGAGGTCAGGAGGTCAAGACCATCCTGGCTAACATGGTGAAACCCCATCTCTACTAAAAATAGAAAAAATTAATTGGGCGTGGTGGTGGGTGTCTGTAGTCTCAGCTACTCAGGAGGCTGAGGCAGGTGAATGATGTGAACCCGGGAGGCGGAGCTTGCAGTGAGCAGAGATGGCACCACTGCACTCCAGCCTGGGTGACAGGGTGAGACTCTGTCTCAAAGAAAAAAAAAGAAAAGTAACCAAGAAAACCAACATAAGGGATGCCAGGTGTACTTGTTGCTACTGAAATGCCATTGTTTCTAAGATCTCTCACATGACAGCAAGAAAAGATATATGTATATTCTAATTTGTGTATATATATCTACAAATATTTCCATATGTAACCATCAGCATCTATATCAAGCTAAACATCAGCTCATTTGATGTCTTCGATTCTAATCCATTACCACATGGGTCGTGCTAGTCCCCTTTCTTTCCCTGTCTTTAAACTCCTACTGCAACAGAGACAAACCTGTGGTTCCCACCACCCGTAACCATTCCCTTAATTGTTCAGTTGTAGTGTACATGTACAGCAATATCAGAATTGTTAACTCAATCCCTATGGGAAACAACTTTATCAACTAGAAGATGGTGCTTATGTGCACTCCGTTTGCATTTGATTTTAACAGACTCTACTTATTTCTAGTTACTTCGGTTAGCACCCTTTTCCCCTATCCCCTTCAGTGAGGTTGTTGCATACATTTGTAATATAGATAGATTGTTTTATCACATTCTGCATTCCATCCTGGGATCCCGCAATCTCCTAAATGATTTTTTAAATTTGTGTATATTGTACATTAAGATTCATTCTTTGTGGAATCAGTCCTATGGATTTTAACAAATGCATAGTGTCATGTATCCACCCTTACAGTATCAAACAGAATAGTTGCACCTCCTAAAATATCTCCTGTGCTTTACCCATTTACCCTCCTCCTTTTCTTTTGTTTTCTTTTCTTTTATTTTGTTTTCTTTCGTTTTGTTTTGTTTTCTTTTATTTTTGAGACGGAGTCTTGCTTTGTCGCCCAGGCTGGAGTGCAGTGGTGTGATCTCAGCTCACTGCAACCTCTGCCTCCTGGATTCAAGCGATTCTCCTGCCTCAGCCTCCCCAGTAGCTGGGACTAAAGGCATGCGCCACAACATCCAGCTAATTTTTGTATTTTTAGTAGAGACGGGATTTCGCCATGTTGGCTAGGCTGGTCTCCAACTCCTGACCTCAGGTGATCTGCCCACCTGGGCCTCCCAAAGTGCTGGGATTACAGGCAAGAGCCACAGTGCCAGCCCAACCTCTGCCGTTTCTTCCTGAACCACTGATCCCTTTCCTATTGCTATCGTTTTGCCTTTTCCAGTATGTCATATAATTGAAATCATACAGTATACAGCATTTTCAGACTAACTTCTTTCACTACACAATATACATTTAAGATTCATCTGTGTGGTTTTTTTTTTTTTTTTGTGGCTTGATAGCTCAATTCTTTTTATGGCTGAATAAGATGCCATTGTATAAATGTACTACAGTTTATCCACTTGGCTCTTGAAGGACATCTTGGTTGCTTCAGTTTTTGATGATTACGAGTAAGCGTGGTATAAACACTTGTGGGTGGACTTTTGTTTGGATATATGTTAGAAATTAGTGAGGTCAAAATGCCACATGCACTTTTAGGTGCTAGGGACACAGGTGCTTAGATACAACAGCGAAAGAGTCCCTGTGCTCTTAAAAACAAACGCAAATGAGTAAATCAGAATGGCTTCAGCTCCTGAGTAGTGCTAGGAAAAAAAAAAGCTAATAGAATAATGAGTGAGAGACTGTGGCCAGGTTAATGGGGCCAGGAAGGGCTTCTTTGAGGAAGTTCATTGCATTTGTATCTGGGTCTGCATGATGAGGGATGGCACCAGCGGTGTGCAAAGCCCTGGGGGGACATACTGGACTCAGTTCATGCAAACACCCTGTGGCAGGATGAATCTTGGCATGACCAAGGGACTAGGAACAGAAAGAGGTGAAGATGTGAATGAGAGTATTTTCTTAAAAACTTTTTATTGTAGGCCAGGCACTGTGGCTCATGCCTGTAATCCCAGCACTTTGGGAGGCCGAGGCAGGCGGATCACGAGGTCAGGAGATCGAGACCATCCTGGCTAACACGGTGAAACCCTGTCTCTACTAAAAGTACAAAAAACTAGCCAGGCGTCATGGCTGGAGCCTGTAGTCCCAGCTACTTGGGAGGCTGAGGCAGGAGAATGGCATGAACCCGGGAGGCGGAGCTTGCAGTGAGCAGAGATTGCGCCACTGTACTCCAGCCTGGGTGACAGAGCCAGACTCTGTCTCAAAACAAACAAACAAACAAACAAACAAACCCTTTTTATTGTAGTATAACATGCAAAATACACAAAACCCAAGTGCAAGTGCACAGTTGATGAATTTTGTCAAATTGAAGCCACCCACCTTCCAGATCAGGAAATGGAATAGTGCCAGCACTGCAGGGGTCCCTCATGTATGCTCATCCCATTATTAGCCCCCTGTCCTCCCTCCAAGGTCATCTGATTAATTTTGCCTTCTTAAAAGCTTTTATGTCTGTTTTTGTTGTTATTGTTGTTCAACATTAGATGTGTGAGATACCCACATTGCTGCGTGTCATTTGAGGTTTGATCATTTCCGTTGCCACATAGTACTCCATGTGTGAATACGTCACAGTTGTTTTTTTATTGATTCTACTTTTGATGGACATTTGGAAGGCTTTCAGTTTTGAGCTATTCTGAATTGCGCTTCTGTGAATATTATTGCATGTGTCTTTTGGTGAACCTATGTCTGCGTTTCTGTTGGCTTATATACAGAGTTGCAAAATTGCTGGTTTATAGAGTATGTATATATTCAGCATTGCTAGGTACTCTCAGATGATTTCTTAAGTAACTGCACCAATGTACCTGCCCACGACACTATGTGAAAGTCCTGATTGTTTTCCATCCTCACCTACACTTGCTATCTTCTGACTTTTTCATTTAGCCGTCCATTATGTATATAGTGGTGTTGCATTATGGTTCAAATTTACATTTAGCTGATGACTAGTCAATTCCAGCCCCTTTTCATATGTTTACTGGCCTTTGGATATCCTCTTTGTGAAGTGCTTGTTCGATTCTTTTGCCCATTTCAAAGAGAAAAAACAACAACTTTGGGTTTGGGTTGTCTTTTATATATCCTGGACATTGATCTCTTATAGTCTAGATAAGAGCCCTTTGTTGGAAATATGTGTTCCACTTTGTGAATTGCCTTTTTCACTCTCTGAATGGTGACTTTTGAGGCACAGAGGTTCTTAATCTTAATATTTTCCAATTTGTCAGCTTTTTCCTTTATATTTGGTATATTTTCAACCTATTTAAGAAGCCCTTGTCTGCTACAAGGTCATGAAAATGTTTTTCTATGTTACCTTTTTGATGCTTCATTATTTTACCTTTTATATATAGATCTGTAATCCATCTGAAATTCATTTTTATGTGTGGTATAATGTAGAGATTAAGATTAAGATTATGTGTGGTATACAAGCCTGTAATCCCAGCACTTTGGGAGGCCGAGACGGGTGGATCACGAGGTCAGGAGATCGAGACCATCCTGGCTAACACGGTGAAACCCCGTCTCTACTAAGAAATACAAAAAACTAGCCGGGCGAGGTGGCGGGCGCCTGTAGTCCCAGCTACTCGGGAGGCTGAGGCCGGAGAATGGCGTGAACCCGGGAGGCGGAGCTTGCAGTGAGCTGAGATCCGGCCACTGCACTCTAGCCTGGGCTACAGAGCCAGACTCCGTCTCAAAAAAAAAAAAAAAAAAAAAAAGATTATGTGTGGTATAATGGACAGGTCTGAACTTGCCTTTAGGCAAGAGTTTTAAAATATCTGGGCTCCCACTCCAAGAAAAGATACTCAGATTTTGTGTTAGAGAAGACTTGACTTGCCTAGTTAATTACATTTCTTCTCTAGGCCCAAATATGTTTCTGGACCAGTTCTTTTGGCTAAAGTCCTTGGGGAAGGTTGGTTGACCTCAGATTGTTCAGTTGGCAGTACTGTACTTTTGTAGTACATGAGCATGATGACTGGGTATTCACATGCGTGTGTGAGATGTACCAGCCTTGAACCTTGTTATGACATTGGCACATTACCCATCTGCCCTGAATTTGGAAAAAAAAAATTCTTTTTTTTCCACTTGGACATCTAGTTGACCCAGTACCATTCATTTAAAGATCATCTTCTCTCACTGCACTGTAGTTAAAAATCAGGGGATACTGTAGATTGAACGTTTATATCCCCCTAAAATTTATATGTTGGAATCCTAAGCCCCAATATTATAGTACTGGGAGAGGGGCCTTTCAGAGGTGATTATGTCCTGAGGGTGGAGCACTCATGAATGGGATTAGTGCCCTTATAAAAGACACAAGAGAGCTCTCTTTCTCTGCTCTGCATCATGGGAGAACACATTGAGAAGTTAGCCATCTGCAAACCAGGAAGTTGGCTCTCACCAGACATGGGATCTGTGGCACCTTGATCTTGAACTTCCCAACTTCCAGAATGGTGAGAAATATATTTCTGTTGTTTAAACTACCAGTCTGTGGTAGTCTGTTAAAGCAGCCCAAACTGACTAAGACAGGAGACCTTATATGTGTGGCTCTATATAGATTCTAGTGAGTATGTTCGAATATTAGGTGGAGCCTTTCTGTCTTGCTCACTATACTCCATCTGCATTTCCTGGCAGTGGCCCCTGTGCTGTAAATATTCAATAAACATCAGTTAGTTGGTGGACAGGTCTGAACTTGCCTTTAGGCAAGAGTTTTAAAATATCTGGGCTCCCACTCCAAGAAAAGATGCTCAGATTTTGTGTTAGAGAAGACTCGACTTGCCTAGTTAATTACTTTTCTTCTCTAGGCCCAAATATGTTTCTGGACCAGCTCTTTTGGCTAAAGTCCTTGGGGAAGGTTAGTTGACCTCAGATTGTTCAGTTGGCAGTACTGCATCTATTTAACCATCCAGCCAGTCATACAATAAATATCTTTTATGGGCCTACTATGTGGTAGGCATAAAGTAGAACTGAAATAATAGGATTATTTCCGGAGTTTCTATTTTTAATTTTATAACATTTGTTGTTTCTTTCTTTACAAGTTAAACACTCAGTGCAAGGAGGGTAATTTTGAGAATATTCCTCCATATCTGAGGTAGCTTTATTGTTCTATTATAGTTATTTAAAATTTTTGTGTGTGACAGCCTGGATAAACAGGCAACAGGCCTAAGAATTAGAACTTTTATGTTGCTATCAGACTATTTTAAAACAAACAAAACCCTACAAAGAAAAAGAGATGAAAATAAATGTGAAGTGCAGTATTTCATACAGTGAATTCAGCGAGAAGTTAAGTACTTTTCTCATTTTCAAAATTTAGTGCCAAACCAAAGACCAAGTTTAGAAAAATAGACTAATGCATTTTCAGGAGGTTGGTGTGGACTCTGGATGTGCCAGTCAGTGCCAGTACACCAGATCGCATTGTGAGTGGGCCACGTGCCACATACCATGTGTCACATGCTGCATACTGCTCTTCTTTTTTTTTTTGAAATGGAGTCTCGCTTTGTCACCCAGGCTGGAGTGCAGTGGCATGATCTCGGCTCACTGCAGGCTCTGCCTGCCAAGTTCATGCCATTCTTCTGCCTCAGTCTCCTTAGTAGCTGGGACTACAGATGCCCACTACCATGCCTGGCTAAGTTTTTGTATTTTTAGTAGAGATGGGGTTTCACCATGTAAGCCAGGGTGGTCTCGATCTCCTGACCTCGTGATCTGCCCACCTCAGCCTCCCAAAGTGCTGGAATTACAGGCGTGAGCCGCTGTGCCTGGCCAAGTGCTGCTCTTCTTGGTAACTGCCCCCTGGGGAACAGAAGAGCCCTAGAGGCTTCTCCCATGGTGCCATCTTGCTTGGTGACACCAGGGCCTGGGGTTATGTCCCAGGGTCTCTTTATTCCTCCTTTCCTCTGGGGATGGATGTGAACAAAGAGGGGCAAGGGACAAGCAGATCCCCAAACTGGGGCCAGCTTCAGGAGGTAGCTGTTGGAAAATGGGGCTGCCTCCACCAGCACTTGTTGTCCACCACTGCCCATGTCCAGTGGCTGCAGTTTGAGCTGCTGTGAAGCCTTTTGGAGCCACTGGGAGAGGCAGCCTCGTAGCTTCCCCTCCTTAGGAGGAGGAAGCAGATTGCTAAGGGAACAGGGCGGCTGGTGCTTAATGTTACTTCCGTGATGGGACTGTGATTCTCTTTTCTATTTAGTTAATGTCATGTCCATTTTCCTTTTCAGCTTGTCTCAGGCGAATATTTTATATATTTAGTGAAACCTCACCAACCTTGAAGTCATGAATTTTGTAACTCCAGTCATTTGGAACCGAGTGAAGGAACCTAAAGGAAGGCAGAAAGAGGTCAGGCGCGGTGGCTCACGTCTGTAATCCTTGCACTTTGGGAGGCGGAGGCGGGCGAATCACTTGAGGTCAGAAGTTCAAAAACAGCCTGGCCAACGTGGTGAAACCTCTCATCTCTAAATACAAACATTAGGCCGAGCACAGTGGCTCACGCCTGTAATCCCAGCGCTTTGGGAGGCCGAGGTGGGCGAATCACTTGAGGTCTGGAGTTTGAGACCAGCCTGGCCAACACGGCAAACCCCGTCTCTACTAAAAATACAAAAAAATTAGCTGGGCATGATGGCGGGCACCTGTCATGCCAGCTACTCAGGAGGCTGAGGCAGGAGAATTGCTTGAACCTGGGAGGCAGAGGTTGCAGTGAGCTGAGAACGCACCACTGCGCTCCAGCCTGGGTGACAGAGCAAGACTCTGTCTCAAAAAAAAAAAAAAAAAAAAAAAAAAAAAGCAAAGAAAAAAGAAAGCAGAAAGCGTAGCTTTGAGACCCTAAAGAGATATGATATTCTCGGGTATGCTGGGGTATGTTCTTGATTTATCACAGAGGTCCTTGGGCTTCCACGTAGAGCTTCTGTGCTCTTACTTTAGCCACATTTCTAACAAGTTTGGTTTTCTGCTTTTTTAGTTCACTAGATTTAGAAGCAGCAAACTAGGCTGCTAGGTATACATCCTGGGAGAACATCTAGAAGTGACAGCTGACAGCCTGACAGTAAGGGAGGGGACGGAGCATCTATAAAAAGCTTGGAAGACCAGAGCCGTCTTATACTCTGTATAAGGCAAAGAGAGCTCTGAGCCTGTTGCAGCGTGTCCCGAGAGGCAGTGTGGCAGGACGCCTGGCCATAGGAGTGACCTGAGCCATTCAGACCCCAAAGGCAGGCACACGAGGAATCCCTTTAGAGAGATTTGAAGAAAAAGAGTTGAAATAATTTACCTATATAGAACCCTTGTTTTCCTTGGGATACTAAACACATAAAATAACTCCCCCTTTCTCTCCATGTCTCCCTTCTCCCCTTTCTCTTTCTCCCCTTCTCTCCTCCCCTCTTTCTCTCCTTCTCTCCTTCCCCCTTCCCCTCCCCCTTGCTTTTCTCCTACCCTTTCTGCAGTCCCTCCCCTCCTGACTCTCCTCTCCCCCACTCCTCCCCCACCTTGCTTTCTCCCTTTCGGTTTTAACTTCCCCTTTTACTTTCCTCTCCCCTACTCCTTCTCCCTAACACAATACAGCGTCCCTTTTTTTTTTTTTTTTTTTTTTTTTGTCTTTTGTCGTCTTTGAGGTTCACATATATGCAGTAAATTGCTGGTGAAAGTTTTAACAACTGGCTCTTATGAGAGAAAAAAATTCCTTGATTCACAGCAGCCCAGTTTCCTTGGTGTAAATTCTCACCATGGTTGATTTCAGGTGACCCTTGTGAGGTCCCTGGGGAGGAGCAGGGACAAGTACTTCCTCCATACAGATGCAGGAGATGGAAGTAACCTTAAGAGCGTAAGAATAGGAAAATGTCATCAAATAATTAGAAAGTCATGTTTTGAGTATTTACAACTTTATTATATACTCTTCTTATACAATTATATAATTTAATTAAAAATGTTAGTAACATTTAACTCAATGTATCAAAAATATTATCATTTTAACATATGATGGATATAAAATTATTATTATTTGAGACAGAGTCTCACTCTGTAGCCCAAGCTGGAGTACAGTGGTGCAATCTTGGCTCACTGCAACATCTGCCTCCCGGGCTCAAGTGATTCTCCTGCTTCAGCCTCCCACGTAGCTGGGACTATTGGTGCGTGCCACCATGCCCAGCTAATTTTTTGTATTTTAGTAGAAATGGGGTTTCGCCATGTTGCCCAGGGTGGTCTTGAACTCCTGAGCTCAGGCGATCCACCCGTCATGGCCTCCCAAAGTGCTGGGATTACAGGTGTGAGCCACTGTGCCCAGCCTCAATATAAAATTATCAATAAGATATTTTACACTCCTTAAAAATATATAACCTTCCATTATAGTTAGAGGTGATTCTATGACAAATTTTGACCAGGGAAATGAATTCACTGCATGGAGTGTCTGAATAATAATTTAATGGTAATTGATTCAGTTGTCATGGGAAACTTGTCCTTTTCCTTACTTCTTGAAATGTAAGTAGAAGAGGAAAAAAAATTAAAAATAGAAACAATAAAATAAGAACTTACGTATGACGTCTTTGAACTGTTGAACAAATGCCAATATCCAACTGTGTTGGACTTCTCTGTATATGGCAGAAAAAAAATCATATTTCGTCTCCAAACTGCTGTTAAAAGGTTGTTGTTGTTGTTACATGCAGCCAAACCCAATGGTTGAATAAAAGAGAAGGTGTCATAAGCAGAGACCTGTATAAGGTGAAGGCACAGGACAAGTGAATTGTGAATGAAGAAAATTCTAGGCTGATGAAATCAAATATGCAAAGGCCCAAGCGGGAAGGAGATGAAAGTAGAATGAACCAAGCTTTACTAATTACCAATATCATGCAACAAACTGCCCCACATCTTAGTGGCTTAAGAAATGCCTATCATTTATTTTGCTTACAAATCCGATTTGTGCATCATTTGTTGGGGGTGACTAATCTCTGTCTCATGGGGAATTAATTGATATGGCAAACTTAGGACCTGAGTATGTATTTTTAACATGACTCACTCCCGCATTCAGGAAACTGTTAGGGCCATGGGCCATTGTGTCAGCTCTTCAGCTACAGGCTTTTCCATGTGCTGTTTCGGTTTCCTTGCTGTATGGGGACTGGGCTCTGGAGTAAACATCTCAATACAATCAGGAAGAAGTTGTATTGCTTTTAATGACTTTTCCTTGGAGGTCACATAGTATCGCTTCTGTTCTAGTCACGGTTCTAACAAGGTTTCGAGGAAAAGGAACATAGATTTTACCTTCTGATGGGAGGAAAGTCAAGTGAGATCACCTTGTGAGGAAGGGAAGTGGAATGGGAAATACTGTTGAAGCCAGTTTTGGAAAATACAATCTGCCACACAAGAAAGAATAAGAAAATATGGGTGATGAGAACTGAATTCAACACATATTCATTACACTTTTGTCATGTCCTAGTTACTTTTTTTTTTTTTTTTTTGAGATGGAGTCTCGCTCTGACGCCCAGGCTGGAGTGCAGTGGCGCGATCTCGCCTCACTGCAAGTTCTGCCTCCCAGGTTCACACCATTCTCCTGCCTCAGCCTCCCAAGTAGCTGGGACTTTGGGCGACCGCCACCAGGCCTGGCTAATTTTTTTTTTTTTTGTATTTTTAGTAGAGATGGGGTTTCGCCGTGTTATCCAGGATGGTCTCGATTTCCTGACCTCGTGATCCACCGGCCTCGGCCCCCCAAAGTGCTGGGATTATAGACATGAGCCACCGCACCTGGCTGCTAGTTACCTTTTAAGCACCCATGATGTAGAAGTAGACCAAAAAGACAAAAGTCACTTCCCTTCCTTGTGGGTTTTACATTCTAGGGAAATGAGAGAGAAGAGTGATAGGCAATGAGGTTAGAAGAAACAGAGCCTTGGAGGTTACAGTACGATTCTTTTTTTTTTTTTTTTTTTTTAATGGTAAGGAATTTGAATTTTGTTTCCAAGTATGATAGCTTTTATGCAGGGAAGTGATATGGTCTTATTATTTTTTATGACTATAAAAGTTAACTTTTATTTAACATTTTTTTCAAAATACATTAAAAAAAATTTAAATGTTTTTTAGAGCAGTTTTAGATTCACAGTAAAATCGAGAGGAAGATACCTTTCCTGTGTACTCTCTGCCCAGTCCCCCAACACAGCCTCCCCACCAGCTTCCCCAGCGTGACACTCCCTAGGAGTGGTACATTTGTCACAATCGATGAACCTACGTTGACACGCCATTATCACCCAAAGTGCGTAGTTTACGTGAGGGTCCACTCAAGGTGTTGTACATTCCATGGGTTTGGACAAATGTGTAATGACGTTTATCCACCATGGTATGTTACAGAGGAGTTCCACTGACCTGAACATTCTCTCATTATCATGTTTGACAGCTGGCTTATAAAATTCCTGAAAATTTAACAGTGGTCTCTAGTGAGCTGGTACAAGCCAGCTCCATCTAGCATACCACTGCACATACCTAATGTCTTATAGTTGCAGGATTCTCTGTAATTTTGTATGAGCATAACAACAATCTAAACTCTATTATAAGGAGAATCCCAGAAGCTCACATTTAAAAGAGACCCGAGAGATCTTCTGTCCTGACTTCTCTGCCTGACACACTGACTCCATCTATAGCATGGTAAAAGGATCTTTCAGGGCCACTGCTGCTCAGATTTCTCACGTCTCCACACAGTGTCCGTGATTGACGCACACATTTGAAAGTTAAGGGATTTTCTTCAGGCTGCAAACCGGGACTGGAATTTCATCGCTTTCTCTCGTTCCTCTCTAATTTTATTCTCATGCAAACAGTCTGATTTCTGATTTCATAATTTAGCACAAGACATATTTTATTTAAATAGGGATGAATTTAAAGATCACAGAACCATGTCACTAAGTAAAATCAACAAATGTTTATCAGTGTTCAGAATCTCTCCCTTTCTTTGCTAAAGAATTTATGCTATGTATTCGTCACCTGTCTATAAAGAATTATAGATGGGAACCCTTTGCAGATGGGTAATTCATCATTAGATAGGTTATAGATAATCTCTCTATATATTCGTTACGTGGCATTGACATTTAGAACTAGTGGTTAAAGTCACTCTAGATGGGAAACATTAGATTCCTTCCCTAGACCAGGGAGACTGGACAGCTTTCTAGAAGATCTCTGTAACCCCCAGCATTGGTGCTTTTATGACAAGGCGAAGCTCTTTTGTAAAGCTGTGGTTTTGTGTGTGTGTGTTAATGCATCAGACCATTCCTGGCCTACTGTGCGAGGCCCTGTGGTGCAGGTGGGGAGGCAGAAATAGAGAGCGAGGTACAGCTGAGTGCAGACTCCCAGCTCTGAGCATCACTAGGTGTGTGACTTATTCAATTCATCATTTAGATATTGAGAGCTGATGTTAGGCATATTCTTTCTTTTCTTATGAAGCCTTGGTTTATTGTGGGCCTCAGAACAGAAGCTTCTTAGCCTGAAAATGAAGTTCTTTGGAAGTGCCATCTGACATGTCTCCTGATGGGCAGAGTTGCTGAAACCAGATAGCAGGGGGTTTGAGGGGTGCTGTAACTGACGTGGGGAGACTGACTGGAGACAAAGAATGAGGATAGTAACAGGAGATGACACCTCCTCCCCAGGAGGCTGGATGCATCTAGAGGCCTCGCGTGGCTGGATGTGGGTTACAAGGTCGCTCTCACAGTCAAGGTGTGAGCAAGGCCTTGGTCTTCCTATCAGCCGTGCTGTCTTCTAAGCCGCTCAGTCCACTCCCCATCCACCTCCAAACTGCTGCTTGCCTGGCCTCCCTCTTCATTGATGATGTGATGAACCACCCAAATAGACATGGAGTTTTTTTGTGTTTTGAAGTAATTTTAATTTACAGATTTGCAAAGAAAGCACATAGTTTTCCCCATGTACCCTTCACCCCGTTTCCTCCAATGTTGACATTTTCTTGTGTATTTCTCTATACTAAGAAATCAGCAATGGTACAAGGTAGCTAATGACAATCTTTATTGAGATCTCCCCATTTTTTCCACAAATACCATGTCTCTTCCAGCATGTCTTCCAGGAAACCACATTGCATGAGTAGAGTTCATTTTCAGCTCCTCTCATTTTCTCCCACACTTGGCACCACCCTTTTTCTTTCCCATCCCTATGGTGAGTGCCCGGGCCCAGCCTTTTCCACTCATGTGGAGCCTTTGGCACCCTCTCTTGGGCTCCCTTCCCCCGGATTCTCCCATCTTGCTGTATATGTGCTGCTCAGAGAGGCCACCATAAACATGACTCTTCTCAGGGGCCTCAGATCTCTCCCTGAATGAAGTCTGAGCTCCCTACAGCCCTTCTTTGTAACTTTCCAACTTGGTCTTGCACTACTTTCCAATTTCAGCCTTCTTCTGCAGACAGATGGGTCTCTTGGCAGACAGATGAGTCTCTTTAACTCTGCTTAATACCTGACGATGCCTAGTTCTCCCTGTGTGTTCCTTACATGCTTTATTTATCTTGTTCAGTCTTAGAATAATGCCGATGCCAGCCAGTGCTAGGAATTGAGGCCCGCAGAGGCTTATGGAACTGGCCCATGGTCACTCAGCCAGGACGTGGGAGCCTAAAACTGCAGACCTGAGGCTCTTAGGCACCCCACTCTCTCATCTCAACTTCAGGATAGCCTCGTGAGTTCTGCTCACGGCATTCCCAGGATCCCCCATCCTCAAAACTTCCTCTCTCTCAGTCCTGTCCATCCTTCAAAGCCCAACTTGAACCCCATCTCCATGAGGTCTTTTGTTTTAGGCTGAAATCAATTTGCTTACTCAGCACATCTCCCCCCACCCCCCCAGATTTATTAAGTATTATTGAAAAGTAATAATTATATATATTTGCAGTGTACAGACATGATGCTTTCATAGGTGCATACGTTGTGAAATGATTAAATCAAGCTAATTAACATATCCATCACCTCACATACATACCGTTTTCTAAATTGTGAGAACACTTACTAGCTTACATACTTCTTGGTATTTATAAATCAATTACAAAAAATGCTATGGCATCTTGGTGGGCACTTGCCATAGTTGCCTGTGGTATGGTTTCTTACGTGTGTGCATTTTTATCTTCTCAATTCGACTGTAAGCTCCTAGAGGGTGGGAACATTGGCTTATAATATTTGTGTCCTCTGGAAAGCCTGGCAGATATTCAGTGTTCAACAGTGTGTTTTAAATAAGTATAATTTTCTGGAAGATAATCTAATAATAAGTAGTGAAGGCCAGGCGCGGTGGTTCACGCCTGTAATCCCAGCATTTTGGGAGGCCGAGGTGGGCGGATCACAAGGTCAGGAGTTTGAGACCAGCCTGGCCAATATGGTAAAACCCCATCTCTACTAAAAATACGAAAAAAGCCTGGCATGGTGGTGCATGCCTGTAATCCCAGCTACTCAGGAGGCTGAGGCAGGAGAATTGCTTGAACCTGGGAGGCAGAGGTTGCGGTGAGCTGAGATCACTCCACGGCACTCCAGCCTGGGCAAAGCGGGAGACTCTGTCTCAAAAAAAAAAAAAAAATAATAATAATAATGAAGAGGATGTTCCATTTTTGCTCTCGTGTTTGAAACGTATGCTCGTTTGGCTTGAACACGGTTTATGATACCACTATGACATTTCATCCGTGTTGACCAAATAATAAAACCAGAAACAACAATGACAGTAGTAGCTCACATAGCGCTTATTATGTGCTGGGCTCTATTCTACGGCTTGCCCATGTTAACTCCTTCCATCCTCTTAATAAACCTGTGAGGTGGATGCTACTTCTGGTCCCATTGTAGGGATGGAACCAGGCAAGAAGAAGTCCAGTAACTTGCTGAGAGCCGTGGAGAAGGTGGTGGAGTTGGAAGGGGCCCTGTCTGAGCTGGGTTTCTTGGATCTGCTTCAGTGGGATCTCTCAGCAGAGAGCACATGGACCCAGTGCTTGCCTCTTTTTGTGTGTGGAATTACAGTGGTCATTTACTAAGGATGCAGAGCTTTGATATGTTGAATTTATTTTGGGGAAAGTGAGTCTGTTAATATTGTGAGTCCTTATAAATATTTAACTCCCTGCTCTTTATGACTAGTTAGTAATCTCCTTTGTAAAATATTACTTCAACAATGAAAAGCACAAATAAAGTTGAATTCCTTCAGCATGGGGCTGGTGAGGACATTTCCAAATGCAAGGAAGTTACTTTGACATCTCCCTGGTGGTGCCTTGGTCAGCCCAGGTACAGACGTGGGTAATTACCAGAACTGTTGCTTTGTGTGATTTCCCTAGTCAAAGGCTTAATCATTTGACAGCATCTAACCAAGTGTTACCAGGTAACATAACCCATGGCTCTTGACTGTGCTAGGTATGAGGCTGGTGTTTTCTCAGCAGAACCAGTTAAAATAAAACCTAGATGTCATACCCTAGTCTGGCCTGTTTTGGAAAATGCAGCTTGAACCACAAGCCCAATCTACCTGTGGTGTTTTATAACACTGTTTGGTTGGCCAGTCTTCTTCAGCGGGCCCTGAATATCTTATACTTCTCTCTCTGGTAACAGGTTCTGTAAACCGGCCACACCTGTCATAATGACTCCACTAAAGGAGAATTCAGAGCTCCACTGGGGATACTTAGAATAGTGAGATGATGTGGTCTTGTGTTATTTTCCCTTTCTTGGGGGTTATCCCTTGATTAATTACCTGTCTTTTGGAGAGAGAGTGTTCTTATAATTGGGGTGAACAGAAGGGCCCTAGTGGGCACCACAGGATGGGGGAGTGTGGGGCATTGCAGTAGAACCCAGGCAGCACTTGGAGCCAGCCCTACTGGCTATCTGGGCAGGCCAGCCCTGGAGGGATTCCTGTCTTCTCAACGGGAGTGCCTATGGCTTCCATGAGTTACCAAACTGGAAATTGCTTCTAACAATCGAGTTGGAGGCAGGGCGCCCGTGGTACTATCTGTGTCTGGCTTCCTTGGTAACTACCTCTTGTCTTGTTTCCTGCTTCCAGTCAATGCCTTTAGGATTAGGCTGAACTTTCCCCTTCATTGTATGTCTCAGCGTCAAAGAGAGGACAAAGAAGGAACATCTTGTTGCTATCTTATTTGAAATACCAGATTAGTTCAGGGTTCAATAAAGGTGAGACCGTCCTTCGCTTATTTGAAGGAATTGCTGTTAGTCTAATTCATGATCTGCGTCTTTCTACTGCTATTTTGGTGGATTTGTGGATTGGCGTCCCTGGGCCAGAAGAATTTTGTTATCATCCTCAAGTAGTCCACATTCAAACAAATCCCTTTTGGATCACAGAAGTAAGATTTTTTCCTTCAAGCTGTTATAATGAGTAAGGCCCAGGTAAGGGCCATGTCCTGCCATTGCTGCAGGTGTCTGGGTTTTGCAGAGGGCCTGAAGGAGTGGCTTCAAACAGGACAGTCCTGTTCATCATGTGGGAGACCTTGTGGGCAAGGAGATGGGTTTTATATGGAGGAGGACACTCAAGGAAGAGGGAGGAGAGATCACGAGGAAGGACCAGTTATTTAGGGCTGGTCCCACCCGCCAGTGATCTGGCCTCCCACTGTGTGTCTCTCTCTACCTTCTAGCATGCCTGTGTCCTAACTCCACGTCCTGTTTGCTGCCTTTTCCATACCAGAAATCCTAATGTCCATGGCTCAGCCTGGCCCTAGGTCCTGAGAGACGTCCTGCTGTGTAGCTCTAGTGGCAGATGTGGTGGACACGGAGCACCTGTCTGGGCACAATTCAGCCAGCCTGTTCTCAGTGGAAGCCGCACAGATCTTCTCTGCACCATGTGACCATTTGAAAACGGGTGCCCTTGACAATTCCGAAAAAACTAAGATAGACCGTGTCTTTTCCTGTTGTTTCTGTGAAAGGATCTGGGGAGAAGAGGCAAAAAATGAAGTGATAGTTTCAGAGCCATATATGGACCTCACTTAGTGGAGTGAGTGTTGGGGCCAGGTTTATATTGGGAAGGGAACTATCTTGGTAGATAAAAAGGGAAAACTCTTGCTGGTGTGACCAAAAGGCTGGAACCTGTCTGTTGACAGCAGAGAAGGCACGTGAAGAGTCATGTGTAGCACGTCCTCAGGCCTGGCTTTGGGGCCTGTGGAGCTTCCATGCAGATCCGGTGGTCACCGATAGCCTTACTATTCCTTTCGCCCTCTCAGTCCCTCTCTGTCTGTCTCTCCCTGGTAGGATCCAACATACACATATCTGTGGGTGCAAATACATAAGCAGCTCTGAGTCAGTCGTCTTTCCCTCATTGTTGTCCCCAAAGTCCCACAATCTTGTGTCCTTCTTGGAGACCCGTTTGATTCAGCATCCTGTGAGGCCTGGGGTTCCACTCCTGACAACTGTCAGGGAGGCAGGCAGTGGGGAGTGGGGCGTGGGCCGCTTTCTCTGGGCCAGTCTGGACTGCAGCAGAGCCCCAGCAACTCTCCCAACAAGGGGCCAGGGCAGACTCATCTTCTGAGGCCCGGTCGTCAGACGAGGAAGATGGGCTTCCCTGTGGCATGTGTGTTTCCCCTCGTCACTGTGTGGTTAGCCCCGGCGGGGATATAAATATTATCCAGCTGTTCACTGGTTAATGTTTTACCTTGCATGAGAATGTGTTGTTCCCAGGCAGCTGTGTGTCATAGTTACAGTCTCCTAGAGGGCTTGTGCGTGTGTCTCCTGGAGCCGCGGCTGGCCCTCACCCCCCATGCAGCCTCCGTGAGGCCTTTTATGCAGAGCCTTGCCCTTGTGTGTGCCCTCCTACTCCATCTGCATCTTGTCGTCAGTTGCTGGTGCCACCTCAGCAGGGTTTACCGTGACCTTTCTTGGGCCCATCTGGGAGCAGTGGGAGTAGGTCTGGACCTAGGGGTCCAAAGGGTCTTTCCCACAACCTAGCCTGTGTAAGAGGCTGGAGGAAATCCTGAATGCAGGCAGAGGAGCCTGTCACAGAGGCCCCTGGGGACAGTGGACACTGGCTCTGTGGGCCGACTGAGGAGCAAGACCAGCTAGAGCATGTCAGGGGATGGTGGGTGTGATTGGAGAGGAGGGCGGTCACAGCAGGTGAGGTTGTGTCCCTCTCCTAATATGCAGGGCAGCCTTTGAATTTCATTTCTTCAGTTCAGGTAAAGTCAATACAATTGATTTCTAGACCTGTAGACCTACACGAAGTATCTCAACCAAAGAGATGTTTATCTCTAACCTAAGCATAGCTCCAACTATTTTATTTCTCCCTTTGTTTTTTGGAATCATTAAAGGTAAAATTACTCCCAGTCATCACAATTGCCACGATGACATAAGATACTGCGTCAGAAATAGTAACGAGGGTCTTTATACTATTGTTTATTTCATTACTTGGAATGAAAATGACAATCTAAGGTGAAGAGATGGACTTAGTTTGTCTCAAATAGGGAAACATCTAGGTGTAGATTTTCAGATCTCACAGGGGACTAATTTCTTCATCTGCAGAGGAGGAAATAGACAGGATGTGTGTAGCTCTTGGGTGACCGGCTCAATACACAGATGCTGGAGGTGAAGGGAGCTCTCTAGGGAAAGTTGGTGGCTGCACTTACTTGCTTTCTGTACTCTCCCTGTCACTACGAATAAGGGAAGTGTTTTTAGAAGCTCTGTTCTACTTCCTAAAATACCTTATAATGCATTTCCTTTTGGGAGGAAGGGAGGCCTGTGGTGTCTGCCTGTCCTGAGATTAGAACCAACCTGGGAAGGCACTGGGGAGACCCAGGGAGGAAGGAGACTGTGGTCGCCAAGCATAGTGGCTCATACCTGTAGTTCCAGCACTTTGGGAGGCCAAGATGGGGGTGCTGC
Source organism: Papio anubis (assembly GCF_008728515.1). Taxonomy (NCBI): domain Eukaryota; kingdom Metazoa; phylum Chordata; class Mammalia; order Primates; family Cercopithecidae; genus Papio; species Papio anubis. Next base: position 112,279,449 of record NC_044981.1, on the reverse strand, counting down.
TTGAGCCCAGGAGTTCAATACCAGCTGGGACAACATAGCGAGACCGTGTCTCTACACAAACTAAAAATTTGCCAGTGTGGTGGTGCTAGCTACTCAGGAGGCTGAGGCAGGAGGATTGCTTGAGCTCAAGGGTTCAAGGCTGTAATGAGCTATCATTGCATCACTGCACTCTAGCCTGGGCAACAGAGTGAGACACTAACAGAAAGAAAGAAAAAGAGAGAAAGAGAGAAAGAGAGAGAGAGGAAGAGAGAAAGAAAGGACGGAGGGAGGGAGGGTCGTTCATGAAGCCTTTATCTATAACAGACAGCCCAGGTGTAGAGAGTCCAGATAAGTGTCTAGATTTTTCCATGTTGGCCTATGTTTTTAAATGGAAATGAACTCTGTAGACTTGCCCTTCATTAGAATCTGAATCCCCAAACACCTGTCTCTCATTAAATCTCCACCATTGGTTTATGGGCTGTTAAAAAAAATGGGATAATATCCGTGATGGCTGTCTTACACGGGTGACATAAATAACATTCTTTCCAAATACAGCTGTGACAAAACTGAACAATAATATCCATGCATAGAATTAGTGAGAAAGACAGGGGTTTGAGTCCCAACTCTGCCACATTACTGACTGTGTGATCTTAGGGAAGTTACTTAGTCTCTCTGTTTTTTGGTTTCCTCATTTGTAAGGTGTATGTTGGGGGAACAGGTGACAAAAGGGATGTTGTAAGAATTAACTGAGATGGGCCGGGCATGGTGGCTCCAGCCTGTAATTCCAGCACTTTGAGAGGCCAAGGGGGATAGATCACCTGAGGTCAGGGGTTTGCGACCAGCCTGGCCAACATGACGAGACCCTGTCTCTACTAAAACCACAAAAATTAGCTGGGAGTGGTGGTATGTGCCTGTGATCCCAGCTACTCAGGAAGCTGAGGCATGAGAATCACTCAAACCTGGGATATGGAGGTTGCAGTGAGCCAAGATTGTGCCACTGCACTCCAGCCTGGGTGACAGAGTGAGACTCCATTTCAAAAAACAAACAAACAACCAAAAAAGAATTAACTCAGATGATCCATGCGATAAAGCATTTAGCATAGTGTCTGGTAGACAGGGTGCACTCAGTGGATGTTTGCTATTATTATATTTGAGACAGAATAGTATGGATTGGTACAAGAGTTGACTTCAGCTCTAGCTGTGTGACTGTGGGCAAATAACACCCTGAGTCTCAGCTACTTCATCTGTAAGATGGGGATATTAGTTGCATCTGCATGAAAGAGTGGCTATGAGAGCTGTACATGGCAGGGCTTGGGGAAAGTAGTTTAATGAAATGTAAGCACTGTAAGATTTAATACTTCTGTGTTTCATCCAGCATTGTATAAGGAACTCTGCACCCGTGGGTACATGTCATGAGCTCCTCAGTTTGCCTCCTGTTGTTTTCTCTGATGTCCATGTTGTCACAGCTGTTCTTGGAAGAGTTGTTTTAGGCGTGTGTCTTGAGGTCCTTCCTGTGGGCACTGTAGTGGGCAACACAGGAGAGGCAGTCTGTGAAGCTCCCTAAGAGCATGGCTGGGGTGGGGGCGAGTGAAGTGAAAGCCTCAGATTGTGTGACTTTGAAGGGAGCCTGGTGCTGAGTCATTTGAAGAGATGATTTTTTATTGCTGAATGATGAGCCTGGACTACGTCAGCAGGTCTAAGAGGGGCTCTGGACAAAATAAGAGACAATCTGGTGCAAATCTACATAGTTACTGGAAAAATTAGTGTCCACATTCTTCTTATAGTGCATCCAAAATAAGGACAGAATGTCAAAGTGTAGGCTTATTTGGGTGAGAGAAAGGTAGAGAAACTACAGCTCTTCCCTTAGGTCAGATTTAAATTGAGTAGTTACTGATGTCTTTTTTTAAATGTGAAATTTAGTGGAGCTGCCTTTCAAAGTGCGGTGTTTATCCCCCCTTTAGTCTGTCTATCCATAGTGGCTGGGGGCTTCAGGTTAGGCTGGCATTCTACGAGGTGTTCTTGGTAAGGATTTCCTGGCATGGAGTCTCGCTATGTCACCAGGCTGGAGTGCAGTGGTGAGCTCTCATCTCACTGCAACCTCTGCCTCTCGAGTTCAAGATTCTCTTGGCTCAGCCTCCTGAGCAGCTGGGATTACAGGCATACACCACCACGCCCAGCTAATCTTTCTCTAGAGGTTATTATTATTCAAGGGTGTTTTTCAGGAAGTTGGTGGACAGTGGTGGGCATTTCTGCTCTGGGATTCAGGTTGTCCTTAGAGGAGAAATTCGAATAATCTGGTAGAACATTAAAAAAATGTTCTTGAGTATTTAACTGTTGGCTATCAATGTTCTTTTCTGCTGCCCTGTCTCTTCGCTTACTTTATTTCTTGTTCCCCAAGCAATCCACTTCTCAAATTGGCTGCTTGCACATAATGTTTTCAAAAAAATTTTTTTTTTGCTGATACCTTAATTAGGAAAAATGTCAGCTCTGCGCCTAGCCTTCTTGTTTCTAAACATAGTAAGATGCCTTTGTCCTTCGCCTTAGTTGTACCTTGCTGCAGAGCTAAGCTGTTAGGTTTGCTTTGAGTGTGTGTGAGTCATCTTTTTGACAAACACAGCATACCTTTTGTGTATATGTGTTAAGATCTTTCATTAAATGTGACTTGATTTATTTATGATTTTGAGCTAGGACAGGTTTTCTTTTTCATTGCTTCTCAAATTTGCCTTGAAATAGAATTACTTACTGCAGTAAATGATTTGCAGTATGTTTATCCCCTTCTTCTTCGTCCGTAGCAGCTGCTAGTTGAAGTGGGAAATAGGATTCAGTGGTGGAATAAGAATTAGTTTTTTTGGATATGCCAAATTTCTAATTGACTATATAGCTAACTAACTTGTGTGTAAAGGATATTTAAAAACCATAAAACTTAATCTTGTCGTTTGACTAAATTCAGCCATTTTCATGAAATTGGTATGCATTTATAGATTTTCAGGTTATGGTCAGCAGCAGAACAGCTTTAGACTGTGTAGTGGTCAAGGGCATGCACTCTCTATCCAGACCTGCCGGGTTTGAATTTGACCTCCCTATTTCCAAGCTATGTACCTTGAGGGAAATTATTCGGCCTCTCTGTTTTAACTGCCTCAGGCTGCTATAACGAAATACCATAGCCTGTGAAGCTTGAACAATATAGATGCGTTTCTCACAGTTCTGGAGGCTGGGAAGTCCGAGGTCAGGACCAGTAGATTGGGTGTTTGGTGAGGACCTACTTCCTGGTTTGCAAATGGCGGTCATCCTGCTGTATCCTCACATGGAGAGATAGAGATCATCCATTCATGAGGCCTCCACTCTCATGGCCTAATAACCTCCCAAAGGTCTCACGTCCTAATGTCATCACTGTGGGGGTTAGGGCTTCACCATGTGAATTTTGGGGAACACAAACAGTCAGTCCATGGTAGCACTCTCTATTTACTCAACTGTAAAATGGGGATAATAAAGATGTGGACCTACCTTATAAGGTTGTTGTGAAGATTAAATGAGATAATACATGTGAGATGCACAGTACTACTTACTGTCACCAAGTAAGTACAGCAGCCAGCCATGCTTTGCTTAGTGATGGGGATATGTTCTGAGAAATACATCCTTCAGTGACTTTGTTGATTTGTGAACATCATAGAGTGAACTACACACACCTAGATGGTACAGCCTACTACACACCTAGGTTCTGTGGTACAGCTTATTACTCCTAGGCTACAAACCTGTGCAGCATGTGACCATCCTGAATACTGTAGGCAGTTGTAACACAATGGAAGCATTTGTATATCTAAACACGTCTACACACAGAAAAGGTGCAGTAAAAATATGGTACTATAATCTTATGGGACCACTGTTGTATATGTGGTCCACTGTTAGTGGAAACATTATTATGCTGGAAATCCATAAATATCCACTCGATACAAATAGTGCAAAGATTCTGTTGTTTTTTAATTCTATCTTTCATGATTACTATAGCAAATTAGACTTTTCATATTTGAAGGGGATTTTTTTTTGGTATGTGTGTGAGTTATCTTGGACTATTAGCAAGCAATTCTGGCTGATGTTAGTCATAAACTTTACTTGAATTTTCTTTAGTACAGTCAGCCCTGAAATTATAAAGAGGAAATGAGTTGGTGAAAATGGGTGTGTAAATTCAACTTTATTGCTCCACCTGTACAAAAAGGAAGTAGAATAAAAAATAAACATATTTTGTGTTAGGACTTCAGGGAAATTCGGTGTTCAGAAAAATGCTTCCAAATGTCATAGCACAGAGAGAGTTATTATGAACCTGGTTAATATCTGACTGCGGGTTCTACCAAGTCACCAAACTGGGACGTTTCTTTTTCTTTTTTTTTTTTTTGAGACAGAGTCTCACTCTGTCACCCAGGCTGGAGTGCAATGGCACGATCTCGGCTCACTGCAACCTCCGCCCTCCGAGTTCAAGTGGTTCTCCTGCCTCAGCCTCCCAAGTAGCTGGGATTACAGGCGACTGCCACTGCACCTGGCTAATTTTTTGTATTTTTAGTAGAGACGGGGTTTCACCATCTTGGCCAGGCTGGTCTTGAACTCCTGACCTTGTGGTCCACGCACCTCAGCCTCCCAAAGTGCTGGGATTACAGGCATGAGCCACCATGCCCGGCCCAAACTGGGACATTTCTTAAGATGAGCAAATCAAACAAAAGTTTCAGTGGTTTATGTAGAATCTCGTGTTGATGTATATTTATAAGCATGTTTATTTTAAACATCTGAGAGAAACAGCAGAGACTTGCTATCACGTAACACCTACTTTCCGACTGTTCACATATTTCCCAAGTTTTAAGGAGTTCCTGTTGATAGCAGGTCAGTGATTCTTTTGGTTTTTGAAGAAGGATTAGTTGTGACAACCCCGTGAGCTAATCGGGCAAGGTGAATGTTGTTTTCTTCTCTGTCATAGATTCAGAAGTTAATATATGGGTTCTTTAGCAACTAATTTGCAGGTGTAGTCACACATCCAAGTGTGCGTGGAGAATGAGTATCCCAGGTAGGATGTGATGTGAACACAGGAGGGACTCAGTCTGTGACCAATCATGTCTTTGTGCCAAGGCACAAATGGAGTATGGAGGGGCCGTCTCCATCATTGCCACCTCCTCTTGCTCCTCGGCAAGCCTCACTTCCCTTGGAAGAGGGTATCCAGCCACCTCCTGGTAGACAGTATCTTGTAGGACAGTCACATGCTGCACAGGTGTGTGGCCAAGGAGCAATAGGCCATACCCTACAGCCTAGGCATGGAGTAGGCTGTACCGTCTAGATTGTGTAAGTTCACTCTATGATGTTTGTACAATGACAGAATCACCTATGGATGCATTTCTCAGAACATATCCCTTTTGTCCCTTCCCCCATCCCATCCTCTTCATGGCCATGTGGTGTGTTTTGTCATTACTGTACCTATATCTTGGAGACAGCAGTTTTTAAGCATATTTTGGACTTCTGTCTGCCAAAAATGTGGACAAGTAGCCTCTGTTTTGCCCTCAGTGGGTCCTTACTCCCAGTCTGTCTAGTTTTTCCCCTTGATTGAAAGGCTTCTTGAAAGCAGCCACCACACGATTTTGTTTACTCTTGTGTCCCAGAGTGTAAGACAGTGCCTTGCACAGGGCTGGTGCCCAAAACAATTTGTGAATTAGTTGGTGAATGAATAAAATTATCTATTTGAACAAACCAAAGCTGGGCACACATGGGTAGCCGCATAGCCTGACTGAGATACGCTTGATCATGAGGTTATGGCTTTATTCATCCGTTGGCAGTGGGATTGACTAATTCTCCCTTCATACCCTCATGTCCATGGTTGGGCAACCAGGACCTTCTCACCTAAACATACCATCTGTTGTTGGCTCCTGGCTATCATATTTAGTTACAGGTCTTTCCCCCTTTTCATTCCTGGCCGTTATTAACTATACTCCATTTCTGATGTAGTAGCATTCTCACTTCCTGCTTTTCAGTTTGGCTGGGTTGCATGGGTCCATTATTTACTCAACTTCTTTCTGTATCAATTTCCTCATCTATAATATGTCAACGATGGTATTGCCTCTCTTACAGGGTAGTTGTGAGGATGAAGGGGTTAAGTGCAGGTGAAACACTTAGAAAAGTGTGTAGCAATGGTCAGCCTGACACCGACTGTGTCTCATGAAAGAGTCACACAGACCTGCAAGGCCCCTGTCATCTGCCCTTTGCTCTTTGCCCTTGCCAACTACCTCACCGATTTCCTGACTGCTCATCTTGCCACGGGGACCACCCTTGCATTAACCACAGGAGTTTCCGGCAACAGTCCACTACCATATTCCTAGCACTTAGCATAGATTCTGACAGATAATGTGTTTGATTGGAAGATGCTGTGTTTCTGCCTACCCTTGCTGCTGGGTGCAGGGCTCAGGGCTCCACAGAGTGAAGGCTACCTCTGCATAATAGCTCTGTGGCCTCCCTGTCTCTATTAGGAAGCTGATGATCATTTATCATTCCAGCAAGCAGTGACAAATCAGCTCTGTGTATCGGTGAGGATAGGCGAGGCTATGTTACACTCAGGAGTGACCCAAAATTTCAGTGGCTTACACTAAGCAAGTCATATTCTCACTCTTGCTGTGTAGCTTATATTGGCTAATGTGGGTTTCTATTCTCACCATCACTCAGGGACCTAGGCTGCTGAGGCTCTGTGTGGACATGTGTGGCCATGACTCGCAAGGCAGGCAAGGGTCAGGCGTGGCACCTGTCGGCTCCTAAAGCTTCTACCAGGAAGTGCACACATCACTTCATGTCGGAGTTCCTTGGCCAAAGCAAGTCCCTTAGTCACACCCAGCTCCAGAGGGGCAGCAAAGCCCAGCCCTACCCTGTCTCTGGAAGGAGGCCACCGGAATATTCGTGCCTGGTCTTGCGATAAATGGAGTGGGGCCCCACTGTTCTCGGGTCTTCTATAAAGGAATGCCCCTTGCCACATCTCCACCCTCAGTTCAGATAATTAATTGTTTTATTTAATCAGGGAGAAAAGACATTAATTCCAGGAAGCTTAGCAAACAGGCTTTTCCTCGTGGTATGGTCTTCAGAAGCCCTCAGGAGCAATTTTCCCATCCATTTTGAAGGGATGTAATTCCACTGTTGGTCTGAAGAGCAAATGCCCTGCGTCATTTAGAGCTGGGCCTCAGAGGGGAGTGTGTTGCCAGACAGTGCCCTCAGTGAACTCAGTGATTCCACTGGGCTTTTGCTGAGCCCTGCTGTGTGTTTGGACTTTATGTGACCTTCAATACTGACTGATCCATAGGCTTGTCATTGTATAGGTGAGCTCCACATCCTGTCTACTTGATTTTGACAATCTGAAGCTGGAAGCATGGAAAGCTTTTGGGAGCAGCGCGTCTGTGCACTGTGTCAGGACCTGAGCTTCCGGGGGTCCAGAGTGGTTGATAAACATCATGATGGCTCAGAGAGGGAGAAGCCAACTGACAGTGTTTGCCGGAGGCCAAGGTGGGGTCAGGGCCTGAGGTGGGGGATGACCTGAAGCTGGGAACGGCCTGGGCCAGTAGGTGGCCGACTCAAAGACTGAGCACTGAGAACCTGGGGGAGAAAGGGGGAGAATGTTCAGGAAATGGATACCAGGCCGGGATGGCTGCTAAGCATGAGGCGAAGCTGGAGAAGTTTCTGTAGTCCAACCAGTAGGACCTTGTGGGCCAAGCCAGGGAGTCAGAATTTTCAGCTCAGTGAGGAGCCATGGAAGCAGCGGTGTGTGGGGTGGTCAGGTTTGACTTTTCTTTTAAATTATGCCTGGCTTAGTCTTTTTTTTTTTTTTTGAGACGGAGTTTTACTCTTGTTGCCCAGGCTGGAGTGCAATGGTGCGATCTCAGCTCACTGCAACCTCTGCTTCCTGGGTTCAAGCAATTCTCCTGCCTCAGCCTCCCAGGTAGCTGGGATTACAGGCACCTGTCGCCATGCCCAGCAAATTTTTGTATTTTTAGTGGAGACAAGGTTTCACCATATTGGTCAGGCTGGTCTCAAACTCCTGACCTCAGGTGATCCTCCCACCTTGACTTTTCTGTGTGTGTGTGTGTGTGTGTGTTTGCATGCTTTTAACTTCAACTTTTAAGTTCGGGGTGTAAGTGAAGTTTTGTTGTATATGTAAACTTTTTTTATGGGAGTTTGATGTACAGATTATTTTGTCACCCAGGTATTAAGCTGAGCACCCATTACTTATTTTTTCCTGATCCTCTCCCTCCTCCCACCCTTAAGGCCCCAGTGTGTGTTGTTCCCCTGTATGTGTCCATGTGTTCTCATCATTTAGCTTCTACTTTTGAGAACGTGTGGTATTTGGTTTTCTGTTCCTGCATTAGTTTGCTAAGGATAATGGCCTCCAACTCCACCCATGTTCCTGCAGAGGACATGATCTCTTTCTTTTTATGGCTGTGTAGTATTCCATGGTGTATATATACCAACTTTTCTTTATCTAGTCTATTGTTGATGGGCATTTAGGTTGATTCTATGTCTTTGCTATTGTGAAGAGTGCTGCAGTAAATATACACATGCACTGTCTGTATAATAGAACTATTTATATTTTTTGACTACAGGATCTTGACGAGATTTACATTCCTTGACCCCGGTTAAGTGGTACTTCACTTAATCATTGTTTTTTATTTTTAACATGCTTTACTTCTTGGCATGATTTGCATTTCTACAACTGATTAGTTTTCACAATACTTGTTTTAACCCAAAGATATATGTTACACCAAATAACCATATCACATTTAATCTGATCCTTTTCAATATTTTTTCACTTACACAGAAGACTCAACAATGTAAAAAAAACTGAAGTAGAATATTATATTCTAACATAGTTTTAGTCACTGTTGAGAAAGGTCTGTTTGTTTTCAGGATTTCTTTATTTTATTAGGTAGTTTTTCTAATTTGTTGTTTTGTCCAAATTTAGCTTTGTATTTATGTGCTTAAAACATTAAGGATCTCTAATTTAGAACAGATTAGTCTTCTAGATTAATTAGTCTTCTAGATTTGCTGGTTTGATGGTGAAATAATGTATTTTCATGAATCTTCTTTTGGTAATAGCTTAATTAAATGATCAGACAAATGTTTGTACAACACATTCTAAAATCATACATTTTGTTCAGAAGAGGTCAAAGGTGAATTGGAATTTTAAAAAGACCCCTCTGTGCTCAGGGCATGCCTTCCTGATGGGCGGGTCCTGTGGAAGATTGATTGGTGTGGGAACAGAAGAACAAGAATTATCTTCTTTTTTGTTGCTGTTGTTTTTTGAGACAGAGTCTCGCTCTGTCGCCCAGGCTGGAGTGCAGTGGAGCGATCTCGGCTCACTGCAAGCTCTGCCTCCTGGGTTCACACCATTCTCCTGCTTCAGCCTCCTGAGTAGCTGGGACTACAGGTGTCCGCCACCATGCTCGGCTAATTTTTTGTGTTTTTAGTAGAGACAGGGTTTCACCGTGTTAGCCAGGATGGTCTTGATCTCCTGACCTCATGATCCGCCCCACTTGGCCTCCCAAAGTGTTGGGATTACAGGCATGAGCCACTGTGCCCGGCCAGGAATTACCTTCTTATGGGCCATTTTTTCTTACAGGATTTTTAATTTTTTAAATTATTTATTTATTTATTTATTTTAGACAGAGTCTCGCTCTGTCGCCCAGAGGTGGAGTGCAATGCCGCAATCTCGGCTCACTGCAACCTCTGCCTCCCAGGTTCAAGCGATTCTCCTGCCTCAGCCTCCTGAGTAGCTGGGATCACAGGCACGCACCACCATGCCTGGCTAACTTTTGTATTTTTAGTAGAGACTGGTTTTGTCATGTTGGTCAGGCTGGTCTCAAACTCCTGACCTCAGGTGATCCGCCTGCCTCAGCCTCCCAAAGTGCTGGGATTACAAGCGTGAGCCACCGCGCCTGTCCCTTATAGGATGTTTTAATTAACCTTTGCTCACTCACTAAATTCCTCCTTCTTGTAAGTTCTTTTTTCTGGACAGCATTGAGATCAATCCTTGAGGGCCTGTGTACTCCCTTCTCCCCAAAAGCACCAGGTGAACAGTGATGCATTTGAACTATTTGATAGCACTCTACCCCTCACACCCCATTTCTTAATCTATTTCTGTTGACACAGCACCACCCCAGACAGGGATCATAATGCAATAGAGCAGACGTTAGTGTTCCTGCATGACTTGCTGTACATTCTAGTCCCATTTCTCAGGGCCACTGTTATTGGATTTGAGCCAGACTCTAGCCTCTTGATTGGATAAGGAAGACACCTGGCTGTCTTTGTTGCATTTGGAAAACATTCTGCTTTTTTTGTGGAAGATTGAGACATATTCTAGTCTCATCTTCAATATAGTATTAAGTCATCTTTTATGTTGGAGGCTTTCTGTTGATGGCTAAACTTATCATTGATGTTTTTGCTTTTCTTTCAGTAAGGAACATTTCTGACTTTACATTCTAGGATTGCTCCCATTTGAAACCTTTGAAACCTTTCTTCAAACTGATATAGAATGCTTTCTTATCAAGCACACCTCTGGATAAAACTGTCTATTCCTTGGCATCAACAGCCACAGTTTGGAATCTTGACCCTGAGTGGTTCTAACTGAATCCAGCAGCTTCTACTACCTTTCTGTTCTTTTAAATGAGTCACATAAATCTGTCCCTCAACCCCCCAACACAGAACCCCTCCAGGCGTCTACAGGAAGGTGAAAGCCAATGGTCACCCTTCAGCAAGGCTTTCTTAGGCATGTAGCCTGTCCTTGATTCCAACTTGTAGGTTAAAGGCGAGAAAAGGATGGTTTTGGTCAAATTCTCCCTTGATGCCTGACCCAGGGCAAACCATGTCATCTTTCTTATCCTTCTACATGCTATCTTTTGAGGTTCTTAGTCTCATGGCTTAAAATGCTGTCTATGTACTGGTAAATCACAAATGTATATCTCTAGCCTGGACCCGTTTATGAAACTTCATTCTTATATCTCCAACTTCCTCTTCAATGTCTCCACCTGGATGCTTAGTAGGAAGCTCAGCCTTAGTTTGCCCAAAACCCAGCTCCTGATCTTCAACCCTCCTTTCTCCACGGCTCTTCCTCCCCACTTTATGCATGTCAAGAATGGCAACTTCATCCTAACAGTTGCTCAAAGTCATCCTAGGTCTCTGTATTTTGCCTTCTTTTTTTTTTTTGAGATGGAGTCTCTCTCTTTCACCAGGCTGGAGTGCAGTTGCATGACCTCGGCTCACTGTAACCTCCGCCTCCCAGGTTCAAGCGATTCTCCTGCCTCAGCCTCCCAAGTAGCTGGGACTACAGGCGCGCGCCAGCACGCCCAGCTAACTTTTGTATTTTTAGTAGAGACGGAGTTTCACAATGTTGGTCACAATGGTCTTGATCTCTTGAGCTCATGATCCACCCTCCTCAGCCTCCCAAAGTGCTGGGATTATAGCCGTGAGCCACCACGCCCACCATATTTTTCATTCTATAGTCAATTTGTCAGCAAATCCCATTGGCTCTACCTTCAAAATAGACCCAGAGTCTGGCCTCCTCTACGTTGGTCCATACCACCAAGTTCTCTTGCTTGTATTACTTTTGCAGCCCTTACCTGCCCTCCCTTCTTCTTCTCTTGCTCCCTATCCTCAACCTAGATGCCAGAGTGATCCTGTTAATGTAAGTCAAATGCTGTACAGTGGTTATGTCTTTACGCTGGTCTATACCACCTGTGTGATCTGATTCCCCCACCCTACCCATACGGTTACCTCTCTGATCCCCCACTTCTTTGCCCTTCACTCTCTCTGCTCCCCACATTGGCCTCCTTGGTCCTCACATGTTTTCTCCTCTGGGCTCTGCAGCTTACTGTTCCCTCTGTCTGGAACGTTCTACATGGTTCCCTCCCTCACCTCTTTCAGGACTTTATGGTATGTCAGACTCCCAGTGAACCTTCCAGGATCAACTGTTGTTGAAGTGACAGCAGCCTCCACACTTCCTGGCTCCTTTTCCTACTTTGCTTTTCCCTATAGCACTTATCTCCTACTAACATTATTTTGCACATCTAAAAGCCAGGAGTGCAAAGATTCTGTCAATTTTGTTTCCTGCTCTATTCCCAGCATCTGGAATAATGCCTGACATATAGCAGGCATTCAATAAGTATCTGTGGAGTGAATTTATCCACCAGATGTTTATATATTGACTGTGTGCAAAGAACAGTTCTCAAACTTGGGAGAGACATGAGTACATCAGATGTCGGTATGTCTCTCAGAGCGTCTGCAACAGTGTGACAGGGGGCAAAGACCATAACACCTGCTCTTAGAATCTTCATTTAAGCATCATAGATCCTTGATTGAATTTGGAAAACATTCTGCTCTCCTTGTGGAAGATTGGGGAAATGTTCTAGTCTCATCTGCAATATAGTATCAAGTCATCTTTTATGTTGGAGGCAATATAGTACCTGTATATTTAACTGCTTGGTGGTGGATGTTTGCTATCCTTTAGCATCTCAGAGAGTATAGGGGAAATCTGTGTGTTTGAGTACTTATGCACATTGAATGTGGTTATTGACATGAAATTCAAAGGTGAGACTTTATAGGAGGGAGACCTTACCCTGCTGACTATTGATGAGGGAAATGATTTCAGGCACCGGAGTGGTCTCTGAACTGGAATTTGAGGTGTAGATAGGGAAAGAAGAGGGTTCCAGGTGCAGATGACTGTGCGCAGAGGCTGGAGCTTGCTGACTCAGTGTCTGGGAATGAGCACCATTCCAGATTCTGTTTCTCAATGTCTCCCTAAAGGGTACTACTGAATTCTCTTCTCAGGGTCCTCACAGAGCATGAAATTCTATGCATGAGATTTGATTGGCTGCAGGTTTAGGCTGGCCCGTTTTGACTTTTCCCATTCATTCTGTGGACTTGATTTGGATGCCGGCTGGGCTGCCTGCTTATTTTGTTGTCTCCAAATCCTGACCCTGATTATTTGTGTTGTACTCGAGTCTGCTAGAGCAGTGGTCCCCAACCTTTTTGGCACCAGGGACCGGTTTCATGGGAGACAATTTTTTTCGCAGACCAGGGGGTTGGGGGCAGATGGTTTTGGGATGAAACTATTCCATGTCAGATTATCAGGCATTGGATTCTCATAAGGAACACGCAACCCAGATCCCTTTCGTGCGTGGTTCACAATAGGGTTTGCACTCCTATGAGAATCTAATGCTGCCATTGATCTGACGGGAGGCGGGGCTCAGGCGGTAATGCTTTCTTGTCCATGCTCACCTCCTACTGTGTGGCCTGGTGCCAAACAGGCCACGGACCAGTACCACTATGCTTTAAAGGAGATTCAGATTGGCAAATTACCTATCTGCTCCAGGTGTCTGTTGTTGAATGCCGCAAAACACCCCCAAATCTCAGTAGCTTAACACAATATGTATCATTATATTTCATGGTTCTGGGGGTTGATTGGGCTCAGCTGGGTGGTTCCCTCTTGGGCTCGCACAGTTGGAGTCAGATGGTGACTGGCTCTGGAATCATCTGAAGACCGGACTGAGCTGGTTTTCCACAATGGTTCCTTCACCTACAGGCCTGTTTTCTTGCCCTCTCTGTTTCCACACAGTGTCTCATCTTTCAGGGCCTCTCATCTTTCAGGACTAGTACTAGTCCATGGCCTGGGGTTGGGACCCCTGTGCTAGAGGATGACATGGCAGTCACACATTTGGCTGGCCTTTTAGTGGGACGGAGATAGACCCTGGAATATTCTGAAGGATCAGTTCTCTTTTCCCAGTTATCTTTTTCTTACTCTGTTGTTTAAATACAGAGTATAAATCATTTTTTGTATAGGCTGTTCCTGGCAGATATGGGCCAAGCTTTGATTCATTGAGAGAAGGAAGCTTAGAGGTTACCAAGACCAGTGCTTCCCAAATCTCCTTATTATCCAAATCACCGAGGAAGCTTTAAAAAGTCACACAAGGCTTGTTTAATCAGCATCTCCAGGACACAGGAAGCAGAAAAAGAGGAGGAAAAAGAAGAGGAGGAGACAAGGATGTCTCATATGTGGGAAAATCTCAGAGACTGCTACACTAGACGGAAAGTTGGCTATGTCAGTGGTCCCCAAATGCCACACTACTCAGGAAAACAGGAAAACAAGAAAAAAATACATTTTCTGTATTAGAACTGGAGTGTGTGGATGTCTGTATCAGAGTCTGCGTTTTCAAAATAATTTCCAGGAGTGAGTAAGAGATAGGAAGATGAAGAAGAGAGTTATGATGAGGAAGAGATAGGAAATGAGAAGGAAAACTTGGCTTGCATCTTGTAGATAATGAGTAAATGCTAAAGTGCTTGATGGAGGCCCAGGGAGAAGGGGAGGAGTGAGGGGTGGGAGGTAGCTGTATACATCTGGAGGAGGGAGGGGACGACATCTGCCTCTGCTGGGTCACTCAGATTTGGAATGTCCTTGCAAGGAAGCGCATTCTGATTTTGAACAGCTGCTCTTGATAAAAGCTCATTCTCTATTTCCTTCTGCCATTCATAGGATGTGGCTTTGGAGCCCCCTGTCCTAAGCCTCCTTATCCCAGCTTTCATCCATTCCTTCAGTAGGCATTTATTTAATGCCTAATGTGGATGACACGGTTTGGCTGTGTCCCCACCCAAATCTCATCTTGAATTGTAGCTCCCATAATTCCTATGTGTTGTGGGAGGGACCCTGTGGGAGATCATTGAATCTTGGGGGGTGGTTTCCCTGATACTGTTCTTGTGGTAGTGAATGTCTCACATGATCTGCTGGTTTTGTAAAGGGAAACCCCTTTTGTCTGGTTCTCATTTCTGTTTTGCTGCTGCCATGAAAGAAGTGCGTTTCGCCTTCTGCCATGATTGTGAGGCCTCCCCAGCCGTGTGGAACTGTGGGTTCATTAAACCTCTTTTTCTTTATAGATCACCCAATCTCGAGTATGTCTTTATCAGCAGCGTGAGAACAGACTAATACAGTGGTCATGGTTTTCTTATTTCCTTTTTTCTCTAAATCCCTCTTCCATTTCTGTTATCTTCCACTTATCCCAAGAAATGGTTACTCAACAAATTCAAAACCCTTATAAGGATTTGGACACAGCTTGAGCCAAGATTTATCTTTGTTTGGCAACCCCTGTTTTTGTCTCTTGAGAGTATGTACAAAATGATACTGTAAACAGGATTTTAAGTGGCGTGTGTAATTTAGTGAAGAGAACCAAATAATGTTCTACCACAATTTGTATGCCAATTATAAATCATTCTTTTCCATTAATTAAAGGAGTAGCTCTTTGATTGCTTACCAGTAGGATGCAAAAATGATTAGTGTTTTATTTAAAATATTTTACATTTTATTAAACCACCTTGGCTTCTGACTACTCTTGACTCACAAACAGTTAGCACAAACAGTTCTGTCCTTGGTGAACCCGATAAAATGATTTTCTTGTTCTGCTATAAAACGTAAAAGAGGCTCTTATAATTTGTTGCACAGTTTAAGACCCTGTTTTGTTTATTTGACCACCGTTTGGGGGTTGATGTTTGTTATTCTTTAGCATCTCAGTGAGTACAGGGGAAGTCTACTTGTTTGAGTACTTACCCATGTTGAATACAGTTATTGACACTGATTTAAAGGTGAGATTGACTCAGTTAATAAATATGACAGTTGATCTAGGAGGCATTCTGTTTGGAATAAATTGATAAATAAAGACAAAAGTTATAAAAAGAATATGTGTCTGCTTTTGCTTTGTACTTTGCTTACATACTTAGAGCAGTTCCTAGTTACAGCCTTTTTAATATAACCTGTATGACCATCTTCAAATCTGTGCCAATTTCAAGAGGAAGTTAAATACTCATGCAATTATATGGGTTACTCTTATTCTTAACTTGAACATTTCAGAAAATGCGTTTTATGGTAGTTTTTAGCCTAAGCATTTTACATGGCAGAGAGCTCCAGTTTATTCACTCAGTAACAAATTGCAGTATGTGTATGTGTGGATACCATGTTATACATGGGGGCTAAAAAAAAAAAAGAAATGCAGTTCCTGCCCTCAAGGAGCTCTTAGTTTGCTAGTGGAGACAACTGATACACATCTTGATTGATGTTTTTTGCTTTTGACATAGAGTGTCGCTATTGCCCAGGCTAGAAGGCAGTGGTGCGATCTCGGCTCACTGCAACCTCTGCCTCCTGGGCTCAAGCTATCCTCGCACCTCAGCCTCCTGAGTGACTGGAACTACAAGCACCTGCCACCATGCGTGGCTAATTTTTGTGTGTTTGTACAGATGGGATTTTGCCATGTTGCCCAGGTTGGTCTCCTGAGCTGAAAGTGATCCGCCCACCTTGACCTCCCAAAATGCTGGGATTACAGGCATGAGCCACCATGCCCAGCCCCTTGTTTTGTTTTTTAATTGTTGTAAAATACACATAATATAAAATTTAACATTTTATCCATTTTTAAGTGTACAGGTCAGTTATATTAAGTACATTTATTATTTTTTTTGCAACCATCCCCACCATTCCTCTCCTGAACTTTCTCATTTTCCCAATCTGAGACACTGTGCCCATTCTTGATGAGTTTTAATATGCCTAGGACCACAGAGCTATGGGAGGCCAGAGGACAGGAAACTCCCAGTGCTAAGGCAGTGTCAGGTCACGGGCAGCAATTGGCCTGAATGCCCCTTGCCCATCTTCTGCTGTGTCCAAGGATTGAAGACCTGCCACTGTGCAGCCTGGTCACTGTCTGGGCTGAAGAACCTGTCTCAGTGAGTGGGGAACTGGGATTCTCCTCTCTTGTGTTAGAGAGACTAAAACTGTAGTCCTACTTGACCTCTCACTCCTTTCTATAAATAGGAGCATCAACAGGTTCTTCCAAAGGAAGTCACTGCAATACACTGTTGTTAAGCCTTCTCAGCTTCTAGCTGGACTGCCTGGAACAGCCTAGAAGCTGGCAAGATTTATGGTCACTGGGGGCAACCGGGCAACCATAAATCTTCAACCCTGCTTGCCTTTATAGCGTCTGTGTAAGCTTGCTGGTTCAGAGCCACTGGGACTCAAAGTAAATCATTCAGTCAGTCACTTAGCAGATAATTATGGACCGCCCACTAGGTGTGAGACATTCTGTTTCTCCTTTCTTTTATGTCAATATTTAGCAGAAGTAGTAGTAGCAAGGCATCCAATTCTTGAATCTAGTTTCTCTTCCAAGGACTTTTTTTTTGAATCTCTAAGGTTGTTTTGAGTATGTCCTCCTCAATCCAAATTGTTCCCTGCTCAGGAGAAAATAAAGCTCTGGGGAGAGGCTTAATCGTTTAACCATGTACCATTTAACATCTCTTTCTGGGAATGGAAACATAGATAGCATAAATAATTTGTCCCGTTAGTATTTGCCACTGTTTTTCCTTTGAAAAATAAAGATGTGGTTCAATCACTTCATTTGTTAAAATTAAAGCACGGCCTCTCCTTCTCCCTGTCCATCTGCCGTCACTTGTGATCTGATTTGAGTGTCTGTTCTAGTAGCAGAAGCAACAGAGGTAGATGAGACAACAATTTACTGCCTCAATGCAAACCTACTTTATGGCTGAGTCAGAATAACAAAATTGGGGTTTTCAAAATTAATTGGAATTTTATTCTACACTACTTGTCTGGAGTCTTAAGCTACAAAGCTGTTGTTGTAAAGGTGGAAATCTAGCCTAATCAGTGCCAATGGCATTTGCAGAAGATGCCAAGAACTTCCTGGGTCTCAGGAAGGCTGGAATGTGCTTGTCCTCCCTTCTCCCTCCCTCCAGTAAACACAACCTTCCACCCTCCCCTCAGGCTCCAGCTGCTGCTTGCTTCACCCCTTTAGATCCCCGAGTTTGGGAGATGGCTGAAGTCTCTGTTGAAGGACTGGAGAAGGTTACAAGGATTGTCTCTGCCCCTGCCTTCCTCAGGCCTCCCAGAGGTGGGGGATGAGGGAGTCTTTGTGGAAGAGGAAAGAACTAAGGGAGGAGCCCAGTGTGAGAGGCTCAGCTCCCGCCTGCAGCACTTCCCTGCACCTGCCGCAGGTCCAATTCATGGGAACAGCTGGACTTTCTAGCCACTGTCGTTGGTCTAGTAAGTTAAACTGTGGGCCTCTTACCCACTGCAGTCACTCCCTGGAGGCGGCCTCAGAGCTCTGGCTCCAGAGGGCACCTGTCTTGCATGGAGAGGTAAGAAATGTTTGAGTTGGACTGAATATTCACTGCTGGCCTGGGGTCAGTGAGATTAGTGAGAAGGGAACAGGTGGCGTCAAAGCTAATGGGATGCTTTATGGTTGGCACATTGCTGATTTCCAGGCTGCCGTGGGAAGGCTGGTGGTGGGTATCCACGTTGCTGTAGCGGGGTGGAGAGAAAGCGCCTCCTGTTTTCCAATGTGGAGGCAATCTGGCCATGACATCTGTGTCCCTGCCCACCATGGTGGAGAGGGGCCTGGATGCCTGGCATTGTGTGCCCCTGGCCGCCACAGTGGAGGAGGGCCTGGATGCCCGGCGTTGTGTGCCCCTGGCCGCCACGGTGGAGGAGGGCCTGGATGCCCGGCTTTGTGTGCCCCTGCTCTGGCTGCATGGTTGTCAGGTGACCATCCTCTCCAGGGAGGGGAGAGCTGCCCCTCGCTGACGGAGGGTGTGCGTGACTCGTTCCCCTGCCAGAATGTCGCATTCCTTGACATTTTGACCAGTCTTGCCACGTCCTATGGGTTAAGACCTGGATGATTACAAAAGTTGTGGAAGATGGTTTTCTCAACTCTTGTTTGCAATGGAGGTGCCAGCAGGGGCTGAGAAACACGGAGGGACCTTAGCAATGCCATCTGTTCTCAGAGGGGCTCAGGAGAAGCAAAGATGAGTGGTGGCCGAGGAATGGTGCCCCGACATAGTCTGGGCAGCCCCGCCGGCACTCATGCTGCTGAGCTTGGCTTCCACAGCCAGGGAGCAGGGTGTCTTTCTGTAGCAGCCATCTGCCTCGCTCATCATCACTTGGGATGGTTTTGTCTTACCTGCCAAGTGGTAGTTCTTATGTCTTGCAGATCTTTGAATCCTCAGCACCTAGCACAGTGCCCTGCCTGCAGTAGGGGTAACATAGCCAGGAAAGATAGCACGCACGATTGTTTCTCCAAAAGATGCACAGAAATCAGTGAGCAGACAGAAGTGGTGGCCTTCCTTGTTTTTTTTTATTGTCACCATCTGTAATGGAATGGCATCCTTTACTTAAACTGAACACCTTTGGAAGCAGTGGCTCTCAGAGGTTAATGCCTGTGGCTCCCAGCTATGGCGACACCTCACTCCGATATGACGATATGATGGGTCAGTGGCTTGGAAGGGGTTCTCAGGAATCTGCATTTTTACAAGTTCATGGGGGTGATTCTGGGGCAGGTGTTTTGTGAATGTGAATCATAACTTGAAAAAGAACACTTCAGGCTTTCAGCTGAGGCACGGCTATCATTTGAATGTGTCCCCTCCAAAATTCAGGTGTTGAAATTTAATGGCTAATGTGATAGTATTAAGAGGTGGCCCTTTAGGGATCTGCATTTAAAAAGTGATTAGGCTCTGAGAGCTCCTCCCTCATGAATGAGATCAAGGCCCCCGTAAAAGAGGCTTCATGCAGCTTTCGATTTCACTCTCCTCTGATCTGTGTGAGGACACAGTGTTCTGGAGGGTGCAGCAGGAAAGCATCATCTTGGAAGCAGACACCTGGCCCTCAGCACACAATGAAGCCACCAGCCTCTTGATCTTGGACTCCAGAACTGAGAAAAAAATTTCTGTTCATGGTCAGGCATGGTGTCTCACACCTGTAATCCCAGCTCTTTGGAGGCTAAGATGGGAGAACTGCTTGAGCCCAGGAGTTCAAGACCAACCTAGGCAATATAGTGAGATGCTGTCTCTACAAAATTTTATAACATTAGCCAGGCTTAGTGGCACGCATTTGCAGTTCTAGCTCCTTAGTAGGTTGAGCCAGGAGGATCACTGGAGCCCAGGATTTCAAGGTTACAGTGAGCTATGATTGTGCCACTATATCACAGCCTGGGTGACAGAGCGAGAATCTGTCTCTAAAAAAGAAAAAAAAAATCTGTTCTTTATATATTACCCAGCCTTTGGTATTTTGTTAGAGCAGCACAGATGGACTAAGTCAGACATGCTCTGGAAGGATTTTCCAAGTGAGGAATAAACAATGAGGAAGGTAACTCTGTCTCATTTCCACTTTCTTACACCTGGGGTGCTTCACACTTTAATTTTTGTCACACCTGGTGTAATCCCCTAGGTGCACTTTAACATTAACCTTGTGGTACACCTTACGTTTTTGGTAGCATTATTGAAACCAGTTGATATATTAATATTTGAGGGCTTTTATAGGACACACACACACACACACACACACACACACACACCCCTGTAGGACGTACAATGAAAAACCAGTTAACTTTCCAAAGTACAGGATCTTAAGTAGACTCTGTTTGAGCCCTGGAGATTGGCAGTAGTCTCGGCTACCCCTCACGGTGCCGGGGTCTGAATTACTTGCCTCTCTGCGAAGCTGCCTTTTCTCCCTCCCTTGTGATCTTGCATCAAACGTTTCCTTAACCAAGTCTGCAGACTTAGGCTCGTCCTTCTCACCCTCAGGTGAATCGGCCAGCTCCCGTTCTCAGTCTGGGGAGTGCTCCTTTTCCACTGCTGAGCGGAGACTGGAGCAGGAGACAGTGATGCATCTCATGGCCCTGCCCCTGGCTCCCTTCTCTTTGGACACACCCCGAGGTGCAGCTGTGGCCTCCTCTGTAACAGGTCTGCAGAAGAGCAAGATAAGAAGCAGCCATAGCCCCTACATTTGTAACAGGAGAGGCCCAGACCTCCAGCTGGGGGATTAACATGTTCTCCAGAAATGGCTACTTATTCCCAAACTTGCTTCTTTCCTCCAAGTCTTCACTGAGAGCCTGAATGCATTCATAGCTGCCTCACAAGGAGTGTGGTCCCCTGAGTGTGTGAAAGCTGTTGTCATCCTCTAAGTGTCCATGGAGTTTCCTGGGCTCCAGCTGGCTGTGGATACCAGGGCTTCTTTAAAGTGCTGGGTTCCTGGAGCCACATGTCTGAAAGGGCTCTGCTCTCCTCCCTTGCTGCTCCAAAAGTCACGGAAGTCAAAAGGGAGAAATGATTTCCCCAGCCATGCTGCATCCTGAAAGGCACACAGCACAAGTTGTAGGCGCCATACATTTTGAGGTCAGATTGTCCAGGTTTGGAACTAAGGAAGCGATCAGCCCCACTGAGCAGGATATTCAGACATTCCATCTGTAAATAGAGATGATGATAATACCCACCTCAGGGAATTGTTTGTTATTTTATTTACAAAATGATTATCAGGGCTGTGTGTCAGGCAGGGTCCCAGGCACTGCTCTTGGTCCTCCAGTATAGGGAGGGAGACTGAGAAATGTAAATTGGAAGTGTGTGGAAAGTACAGTTAAAGAGAGGTGCAGGGCATTCTGAGTTTCCAGGGCTGGGAGGTTGACCTCATCACAAGTCTGGCGAAGACATTTTGCTTTAGGAAGTGATGGCTGATGTGAGATAATGAGAAGAGTGTCCTGTACATGCACCCAGCATGTACAAAGGCCCCGTGGAGGCCTGGCTGGGGAGTGTCCTGAGGGATCGGAGGAGACCAGCAGATCTAGAGCTCAGGGAATCGAGGTGAGGCATTGAACGGAGAGGAGGCTGGGAGCCCAGAAGGGGAAGCCTTCCAGGCAGAGGTAAGAATGTTGGTCCTAAGACTAGTAGGAAGCTGCCCGTGGGTTCTAAGCTGGTGAATGACAGATCTGTGTTCTTAAAGTTGCTACTCTGGCTACAGAGTGGAAACTGGGATGGAGGAGTAATGAAGGTGGGTTTATGGAAGCCAGTTAAGAGGCTCCTGCTATAGCTTATGCAAAAGATGATTTAGCTTTCACTAGGGGGGCAGTGGAGGCGGTACAAAGTGCAGGTTTAGGAGACATTAAGCCATAGAATTGATAGTTATGGTGAGGGATTGGATGGTGGGAACAGGGAGAGGAGGTGTCAGGAGTGGAGTATTCCATGAACTGTCACATTGCCTGCATAAACATGCATTACACATAAACGATTATGGTAATAATTTACAAAGAAGCATGCCCTTTGGTCTGCTCATTTCACAAGGCAGCTCTGGTTAAATGACTTTTTATTTTGGACTGGCCACATTCCCTAAGACCAAAGGCAGCTGGGCCCGTGTGCCCAGGGGGCCTGCCCTCTGACCCTGGTGTAGCCTTGCATCAAGCCTGAGCTCCTCTCTCCCCTCTCCTGTGTGGTGTGAGGGAGGTAGTGCAAGGAATGTTCTAGCAAGTTTCTCATCCTCATGCAGAACATCCCTGGTGGGTGCCCAGCCCCCCCACAAGGCTTGCCAGCCTTGAGTCTCTGTGAGTCTCTGTGTCCCTCCTCTGTATCCCCACTCTGACACGCAGGCTGGGCCCCATGGAAGAGGTACTGCCTGGCTCCGGCTGGCTTTTCCCAGATCAAGCCCATGCCTTCTTGCCTCAGGCTGTCCTGGCGCCTGGCTTTGCTTTTCCCTTTCTCATTGGCACCCTTGCTGTTCTTAGGTTTGGGGCAGGCCCGTGTCTTGTCAGCAGCAACCCTGGCTCCTCTCAACCAGAAACTGGAGTCCCCATTGGGCAGAAGAGGCTTCGGCTGACTTTGCCGCTCCTTTGCCGCTGGGATAGCCCTGCAGGCTCTTCTCTGGGAGGTTCCCCATGGTGCCCTCCCACACAGCCTGGCTTGGTCTCAGGGCTGAAGCTGAGGACCTGGGTGTGCCTCAGTTGGCCGAACGTCATTGTGCGACTCACACCTGGACCTTTTGCCCAGCCCTCGACTGTAAGAAGAACCAGCAGAGCCAGTCACAGGAAGTCCTGGCCCTTACCTTCCCAGGTTCAGCCACCACCAACATATTAGTCTTGGACTTTTGTTTTGTTTTAATTTGATAACTTAATTTTTTTAAAGCATTTTAGATTTACAGAAAAATTGAGCCGAAAGCACAGAGAATTCTCATCTACCCCTTTCTTTCTCCTCCCTCCATTCCAGTTGCCCTTTTTCTTAACATCTTGCATTAGTGTGGTGTCTTGGTTACAATTGCTGAGACAATCTTGCTATGCTATTATTAACTAAAGCGCCTCATTTCCATTCAGGCTCACTCTTTGTGTTGTACATCCTGTGAGTTCTGGGGTTGTGTGTCCTTTTCCTCTAATTGGGTTTTGACAAATGTATGATGACATAGATGCACCCTTACAAGATCATACAGGTTTTCTGGCCTGAACATTGCCCTGTGCTCTGCCTTAGTCATCTCTCTCTCCCTGTTGGCCCCTGGCAATCCCTGACGGTTTTACTATCTCCATATTTCAGTCTGTTCCAGAATGTCCTGTAGTTGGAATCATGCAGTATGAGTACCTTTCCGGTTTGGCTTCGTTCACTTAGGGATCTGCATTTAAGGGTCCGTCGTGTCTTTTCATGCTTGATGGCCCATATCAACAATGGTCTTTCATACTCCCAAGTGCAATGTGTCTGCTCACCAGCTGAGGCCTTGCCATGGGATTCACAATTTCCTCTCAGTGTCTTCCCAGCAGCTTTTCCATATCATCTTCTCAGGCTTCTGTGCACCTGCCAGTACTGGACATATTTGGCCGTTGCTGATCTAGGAGCCTTCCCAAGGCAGGTGGTGAAACGGTCTGGATTTCATGTTCTGTTTTAGGAAATCTAACACTGCAGCAACCCCAAATGCCTCGTTCATGGGCAGGTGATAGTGCAGGGCAACCGTCTTCTCTCCAAGAACTGGCTAGAACAGGCTTCTGCCCACTGCTTTTATTCCATCATCAGGTAATTTGAGTGTTTCCAGTCTAAGAGAATTCCACTGCAAATCTGGATGTGGACCATCTTCTATCAGAGACAGTTCAGGCTCAGTCCCTAAATTAATGGGAAGCAAGACATAGGTAAGTGTGACTTCTTAGAGACAGGCTGGACTGCTGCTGCTCTGTCCTTGGGTTGTGCCAGCCCTTCCTTTATTCTTTCCCAGTGTCCTTATCCATTGCCTGTAGCCCAGGACCAGCACCAAGCCTGTAGGTTCTGCGTGGCATTCCTCTACCGCCCGGGGATCTTCATGTAGGTGCTGCACGGGGAAAGAAGGGTGCTGAGAGGAGAGGCTGCTGTCAGCACAGGAGCCATGAGGGTGGTGGCCATTTGGCCACTATGTCCAGTGCTTTCAAGGTGTCCTCAGTGTCCTCATTTATGCCATGGCTTAGAAGATTGTCCTTGCCATCTTTATGAACTGTCTCAGCCATCACTTATTTTCACTTTCCTCATGGGGACCAACCTGCCGACTTTCTCGTCACTGGGGCATTGTTAACTACCAGCTGTGCGTATTTAGTGTTCATATGCAGAGCAAAGTGTGATCGTCTCTGGGACGCTCTGCATCTGGGGTTTTTTGCTGACATTTACTTTTCCTTTTTTCTCTTTGAATGCTGTGGTTTTGAACAAGTTGGTAGTGTGATCAGTTTTCACTTACGATTTTCAGGCATCAGGAGTACAAGATTCCCTGGAAGAGACATTTGCATGGAATATTTACTCATTTGAAGAGGAATCAGATGTGCCCAGTCAACTTAGCACCCGCTGAGGTCCTGTCGCCATTTGTTGAGTTTGCACAACATGCCTGGGCGTGATTGTGCCAGATTTCTGTCCAGCCCTGAGAATTAGCAAGCAGTCTGCATTTTACAGGTGTGGGAACTAAGGGTTAGGGGATGCGTTACACGCTGCCCAACCCTCATGGGTTGTGAGAGGCAGAGATGAAATTGAAACCTGGGCCTCCCTCTCTCCAAACTCCATGCTCTGGGTGCAACACCACTTGGCCCCTCCCCAAGGGACCTCCTCTGTGCTGAGAAGCAGGACAGCCTGGGGCATACATGGGAAGTCGGAGGCTTCAGTCACTTTATTCCCATGCTGTGCTCTGTTCACCAGACTCCCTAGGGTCCTCCCATCACAGGAGAAAGTGGCCTCTTGAGCCCTTTGAGATCAAGGCTGGGCATAGAACACCACCGCGGCTCAAACTCAGAGTCTTTTTTTTTTTAAACTGTGTCTGGAGCACTTTGATAATCTCTCCAGAGATAATTCGTTTGCTAAAATGAATTGCTAAATGTAGGGGAGAGTTTTGGGGGCATGACTGAAGCCTGCCCTGGGTGCCAGTGATACTGGCAGCTTCCCTGGTGGGTGGGAAAGAGAAACCTGCCTGGTGGGTGGGTTCAGGACCTGGAAAAGACCTCCTCAGCCTAGTTCCTTGTTGCTTTGCTGCCGCCCCCAGGCAGTTCAGCCTGGGCTTAGTCAGCGTCTAGCAGCCTCACTGAACTTTTAGGACCAAGAGCCATCACACTGGCCTGCTGCTGCTGTTGCATAGGCGTGAGCTTGGTACTTGTCATCTCGCAACGTGCTCAGTGGCTCACCCAACTACAGTACCTGGTGGAGCTCTTGAGATACCCGTTTGCTCTCTGAGGTTTGGATCAGCGGTGACCCAGATAAGAGTTCATTTGTAAGAACAAAATATATATCATGCTTGGGAGGCTGAGGTGGGCGGATCACTTGATGTCAGGAGTTCGAGACAGGTCTGGCCAACATGGTGATACCCCGTCTCTGCTAAAAATACAAAAATTAGCTGGGTGTGGTGGCAGGCGCCTGTAATCTCAGCTACTCGGGAGGCTGAGGCAGGAGAATCCCTTGAACTTGGGAGGCGGAGATTGCAGTGAGCTGAGATAGCACCACTACACTCCAGCCTGGGTGACAGAACGAGCCTCCATCTCACAAACAAAAAAAAAAAAGAAAAGAAAAGAAGAAAGAAAAGGAAATATATATCATGCTACCCCTTAGCTGAAGCCAGTGTCATCTCTTCCTAGCTTATTTCTGTGGCTTCTTAAGTGGTCTTGTCGTGTATACCTTCCTTTCTTACAGGGAAACCATAACCCATCGTGCCTCTGTCCTAACCCACCAATGGCTTTTCTCTTGCTCATGGTCAAGTTAGAGGCTTTACAGGGTCCTCTGAGTCTCCATATGCTCTGTCCCTTCCCCCGCCATGGCCCCACCTCTGCTACAGTGACCCTGGGGCTCCTGGCAGCTTTTCAGACACAGCCTGGCATTATGTGTTTTCCCCTGATGCAGTGTCTTTAATCAGACGCCTTTCTCGCTGAACCTTACCCTGTCACTGCCCGATTTAAAACTCCAGGCCCCGCTACTCTCTATCTCTCTCCCCTGCCTAATTTTTCTGCAAAGTATTTATCACCCTTTGCCATGCTACCTATGGTACTTATTTGATTATTGTCTGTCTTCCCCTGTTAGAGTTTAATCCCCATGAGAGCAAATATTTTTGTCAGTTGTTTATTCTTCATCCCTGGCATCTAGGACAGTGCCTGGCAGGTAGTAGGTGCTCAGTAAATTGGTGCTGCAGGGGTTTGCCTGGTGTCCTGAGATCCTGATGTAGATGTGCCTAGTTCTAGAATAATCTGACATAACCCGTGATGTGAATCTTCATGTGTGAACGCTGGTATTTGTTTTACAGTGTTGATTTGTGAGATAATGCCACTCCTGCTCACTTGTGTTGGAATGTGTCTTCATGAGCAGGAGGAAAGGGAGGGGTTCTATATGGGGCGTGGGGATGGCCCCTGCTGGGAGCTCTCCTCTCTGCCACACAGCTGTCATTTGCATCTGTGTCAGTGCCCCAGAAGTGAACCTTCATAGGGTATAGGTAGGTCAGGACCTGCTCTCCTGGGTGACAAGAACAGCAATTCCTGTAAATATTATGTAAAACATTCCTTCGCTTCACCATGGCGTCAGGTTCAGTCAGGCTATTTTGATTTTTTTTTTTTGGACAGAGTCTTGCTCTCTTGCCCAGGCTAGAGTGCAGTGGCATGATCTTGGCTCACTGAAACCTCTGCCTCCCGGGTTCCAGCAATTCTTCTGCCTCAGCCTCCTGAGTAGCTGAGATTACAGGCACGTGCCACTATGCTTGGCTAATTTTTGTATTTTTAGTGGCGACGGGGTTTCAACATGTTGGTCAGGCTGTTCTTGAACTCCAGACCTCGTGATCTGCCTGCCTCGATCTCCCAAAGTGCTGGGATTACAGGTGTGAGCCACTGTGCCTGGCCTATTTTGATGTTTTTAAAAAGGGCTTTGGGAGGACTTTGCTCTCTGGCTTTAAGCAAGCTTTAGCCATTTGTTTAACTTTTAAAACAAATGTGTATTAGGGAAATACTGGTAATATGGGATCCCACTGGAAAGGCGTGTGCTTGTTTACCCATGCTACTTCTGTCTAAGGCGCAAGGTGAGGCCATCCTACCCCAGCCACTCTAAATGGCCCGACCACCTGTGCAGATGGGTACCCAGTGGGGCTGGGCCCTTGGTTGGCATCAGGCAGGTTCATCTGCATGCCTTGCATGCTCCCCAGCTTGTCAAGCCTCCATCTGCTTTGTTCTTCACTCTGGCGTCCCATGAACCTTTCTCAATCTGGATTTGGGAACATGCCCTCTGGCCTTCATGAGCCACAACTGTAGAGGATATAAGAAAATCAAAGTTTGTTTCTCTATTTTGCCGGAGCACTCCTTCCCAAAATAGGAGGTAAATATATGAAGATCTAAGACCCAATGTGTCTTAAAGTATCTGTCGTATTTTCTCTACTCTTTCTAGATAGTTTGGGAATGTCTTAGTTCATTTTCTGTCACTGTGACAGAAGACTACAGACTGGGTAATGTATAAAGAAAATAAATTTATTTCTTTTAGTTCTGGAGGAAGATCATCAATGTCAGCAGGCTTCCCAGTGGAAGCCAAGAGCAAGGATTCCAGAATCCCAAGAGGAAACAATTTCCAACCTCAAGGCCTGGGAAGTTCAAGGTTGAGGGGTCATATCTGGTTGGCTTCTGGTGAGAGCCTTCATCCCGTGTCATAGCATGGCAGAAAACTGGAAGGGCAGGCGAGTGTTTGAGAAAAGAGATGGGGCAAAGGGGGCCTACCCACTTTATAACAACCAGCCTCATGGGAACCAACGCAGTCTCTGGAGAACAGTGTTAATGCACACATGAGGGCATGCCCCCATGACCTAATTGCCTCTGAAAGTTCCCACTACCTCTCACCCAGTACTGTTGCACTGGGCACCAAATTTCACCCTGAGGTTTGGAGGGGTCAAACCACATCCACACCATAGCAGGGAGGATGTAGGCCTTGAGATTGGAAATGGTTTCCTCTCGGGTTTCTGGAATCCTTGCTGTTGGCTTCCATGCTCTGTTGCTTTAGGGAAACCCACTGACATTAATTCTCTATCTTCCATGTGTGGCCTGGTTTTCTTCTGAAAGCTTCCAGGATCCTCCCTTTATCCCCAGTGCTCTGACATTATATAGTGATGTGTCATGGGGTAGGTTCGGCCCCTTGTTAAGTGGGAACATTTTTTTTTTTTTGCAGATTCCAGGGCTGATTTAAATATTTAATGTTATATTACTTAAATACATACCACTTAAAACTGGGTATAAATTCCTTATGCTATGGTTATAAAAATCACATCCAAATTGCAAATTAAACATGAAGTACCCAGCTAATGAAACTCAAATGCACAACATTGCTTTGCTGTGATGGCTGGCTTCACTCCTTTTGTCACAGGAATTAGGTACAGATTGCCGTCGCTCAGTGTCCTTTGAGTGATAACGTTTGGCTTCACTTGGCGTGAATGAGTCATGTATATATTAAATCTACCCTGTGGCTTTTTTCTCATTAGCCACAATAATTAACATAATTCTGCTTGATGCCAATGTGTAAACACAGAGGAGCCCGGCACAGCGTGGTTATAGCACGGCTGTCCAGACTATTCTTAGACTGTGCTTGCTTACAGGAATTATTTTGGATTGTCATTACAACGAAAACATGAAATGTAAATGTTTTCATAGAGAGCTCACATAATCCCGAGGAATTTGGTTCTTTTTATATGCTTCCTAGGCCGGTTTTCTCCCATAAGCCTATAGAAAGGTGAGCTATAAGAAATCGTGGCTATTGTTCAGATGAGTGGTTGAACAGGTCATAATAAACTGGCATTTGCCCCTCCCCACCCCTGCCACCCCACGTTTCTCTGTCAGCTGCCGCAATTTGCACAGCAGTTTAATCCCATGTTACGTCGCCATCCGTATTTTGAGATGGAGACAGATGAGAGCTGTTAGCCACGGTCATTTTCAGGGAGCTGCTAAGCTGTGTCTCCTGGAGCTTGGAGACCATGATCCATTTTTCAGGTGAAGTTTTAGCTTAAACATTGCTGCCCGCCACCTTCACTGCTGTGGGCAGGGGTAATATTTGTATTTTTTGGAAGCTAACATGACATCGGAGAGGGCTCACAGTGTAAACTTTCTGGCTAGTTAGAAGTGTGTGTGTATATCTGTGTGTTTATTTGTGTGTGTGTGTGCGCGCTGTAGCATGTGGAGTGACGTGGAGTGTGTGCATTCCTGTGTGTGTATGCTTGTGTATATATTTGTGTGTGTGTGTGTGCATGTGAGTGTATGAGTGTGTGTGGAGTGTGTGTATTCATCTGTGTGTATTTTGTTATATATTTGTGTGTGTGTGTGCCTGTGAATGAGTGGTGTGGAGTGTGTGTATTAATCTGTGTGTATGTGTATATATTTGTGTGTGTGTGTGTGCATGTGAAGGTGTATGGGTATTAGTGTGGAGTGTGTGTATTCATCTGTGTGTATGTGTATATATTTGTGTGTGTGTGTGCATGTGAGTCTATGAGTGGTGTGGAGTGTGTGTATTCATCTGTGTGTATGTTTGTGTATATTTGTGTGTGTGTGTGCCTGTGAGTGGTGTGGAGTGTGTGTATTCATCTGTGTGTATGTATATATTTGTGTGTGTGTGTGCATGTGAGTGTATGAGTGGTGTGGAGTGTGTGTATTCATCTATGTGTATGTTTGTGTATATATTTGTGTGTGTGTGTGCATGTGAGTGTATGACTAGTGTGGAGTGTGTCTATTCATGTATGTGTGTATGTTTGTGTACATATTTGTGTGTGTGTGTGTATGTGAGTGTATTAATGGTGTGGAGTGTGTGTATTCATCTGTGTGTCTGT
Organism: Papio anubis; assembly: GCF_008728515.1. Taxonomy (NCBI): domain Eukaryota; kingdom Metazoa; phylum Chordata; class Mammalia; order Primates; family Cercopithecidae; genus Papio; species Papio anubis. Next base: position 112,249,361 of record NC_044981.1, on the reverse strand, counting down.
GTATATATTTGTGTGTGTGTGTGCATGTGAGTGGTGTGGAGTGTGTGTATTCATGTGTGTGTATGTTTGTGTATATATTTGTGTGTGTGTGCCTGTGAGTGAGTGGTGTGGTGTGTGTGTATTCATCTGTGTGTATGTGTGTGTATTTGTGTGTGTGTGCATGTGAGTGTGAGTGGTGTGTGTGTATTCATGTGTGTGTATGTTTGTGTATATATTTGTGTGTGTGTACCTGTGAGTGAGTGGTGTGGTGTGTGTGTATTCATCTGTGTGTATGTGTGTGTATTTGTGTGTGTGCATGTGAGTGTGAGTGGTGTGGTGTGTGTGTATTCATCTATGTGTATGTTTGTGTATATATTTTTGTGTGTGCATGTGAGTGTATGAGTGGTGTGGAGTGTGTCTATTCATGTGTGTGTATGTTTGTGTACATATTTGTGTGTGTGTGGATGTGAGTGTATGAATGGTGTGGAGTGTGTGTATTCATCTGTGTATCTGTGTATATATTGTGTGTGTGTGTGCATGTGAGTGGTATGGAGTGTGTGTATTCATGTGTGTGTATGTTTGTGTATATATTTGTGTGTGTGTGTGTGCACGTGAGTGTATTAGTGTGGAGTGTGTGTATTCGTGTGTATATGTGTATATATTTGTGTGTGTGTGCATGTGTTTGGTGTGGAGTGTGTGTATTCATGTGTGTGTATGTTTGTGTATATATTTGTGTGTGTGTGCATGTGAGTGGTGTGGAGTGTATATATTCATGTGTGTGTATGTGTATATATTTGTGTGTGTGTGTGTGGATGTGAGTGTATGAATGGTATGGAGCGCGTATATTAATTCGCATGTGTATATATTTGTGTGTGCATGTGAGTGTATGAGTGGTGTGGATTGTGTGTATTCATGTGTGTGTATGTTTGTGTATATATTTGTGTGTGTGTGCATGTAAGTGAGTGGTGTGGAGTGTTTATATTCATGTGTGTGTGTGTTTGTGTATATATTTGTGTGTGTGTGGATGTGAGTGTATGAATGGTATGGAGTGTGTGTATTGTGTGTGTATGTTTGTGTATATATTTGTGTGTGTGTGCGCTTGTGAGTGTATGAGTGGTATGGATTTTGTGTATTAATGTGTGTGTATGTTTGTGTATATATTTGTGTGTGTGTGCTTGTGAGTGTATGAGTGGTATGAATTTTGTGTATTCATGTGTGTGTGTTTGTGTATATATTTGTGTGTGTGTGTGTGTTGTCACTGCAGGCCAGCTGTGTTTCAGGATTCTGCTTTGCTTGCATTTCTGCATCCTGGTACCTGAGCCTGTTCTGAGCTTCCATCCGTGGCATGCCCAGCACCAGGCTCTGCAGCGCTTCCCAGTGTGGTGGCAGTGTGGGGTACCGCTGCTGCTTGCAAGCTGGGGCAGGGGTGCTGGTGATGGCCAAGCCTGCACTGCGTGTTGGTTTGTGAGGTGTCTTCAGGGCTCCGGTGTGCTCCTGTCATTACTGTCCTTCTCCAAAACCTCTCAGGCTCAGAACCTGGATCTTATCTTTACCTTTTCTTTCCCCCTCATCCCCCATCCAGTTCATCTCCAAACTCCATCTGTTTATTCCTCCCTATTATCACTGTTTTAAAATCTTATTCTTGCCGGGATCATCTTCAAGCCCTGTTGCTTCGCACCTGATGCATGGCCTTTGCACTGCCTCCTGCCCCCTCCCTGTTACCCGCGCTCCGCAGCGGGGTCAGCTCTTCCTTCTGTCATTCCCCTCGCTTGTTCTGGAGCTGTGGAACCTTCAGTGAGGGCAGTCTCTGCAGGACAAGGGGAGCCGGCAGCCTATGGGCCAATGGGTTTTGTTTATCCTACACAATATTTTAAGAAGTTGCCAGACAGCTTTAAAAACTGGATTTTTCTACGTTAAAAAAACTCTACTTTCAGTTATTCCTGAAAACATAGACAATCCAGCAGCACTGAGCACATATTCTTAGAAGGTGACAGGAGGTGGGAATGGTGTGTTCCCTGCTCCTTCCCCTCGGGCCGTGTTTTCTGCAGTTTGCTGCACTCCTCACTCTATGGTATAGCCCCTCAGCCTGCCCCATTTCTGTCACCTGTCTGGCCCCCATCAACATGCATGTTTGTAGCCCAGAGTTGACTGGCTTCCAGGTCAGGGACCTTTCTACACCCATAGTTAGAACTCATCTTGTCTTTTTGCCTCCCGCTACCATTTTGCCTCTTGGGAGTTCTCTCCCTTCCCCCTAAACCTGTTCAAATCCTGTCATTCCACAAGGCCAGCTCACCTCCTCCCTCCTACGTGAAACCTCCCTGCCTGCCGCTGGCGGAGTTTTCTCCCTCCCTGAATTACTAAAGCACTCCAGGTTTGTCCGTGGCTTTGGGGCCATTGCGTATCATTGTGTTTGTCAGAGCTGTGTTTAGATGGCCCGTCCCCCAGGGCCAGGGCCTCACTGTGGCTGACACACAGCGCCTTGCTCACTGTGGACTGTGGGTTCTCAACAAATCTACGACAAGAAAGGTGTGTAGAGGTGACCCAGGGCCTCATGCTATGGGTACCCATAGGAGGGCCTCTCACTCATGTGGGGCAGGGTGTAGCTGATAACTTTCCCCAGCAGCTCTGAAGACAGTTGTTTCCCTTTTTGTCACCAGAGCCACTGTTTAGGGACACATCTTTAATGTGGGAAAATGCCCAAACACAACTAAGCTCTGGGACATCACGGTGGGCCATGGGTGTGTTCCCTCCGTTGTAAGTGATTTGATCTGTCACTAAGGTCATTCAGTGATACTGCTTTAAGATCAGCATACAGAAAAGAAAGTTAAATAGGACTTCAGTGAAATTTAGAATATTTCCGTACTTCTCATTCAGAATATTAAGTACCAATCTACAGGATTCTCTACTTGGTACTAGGTGCTGTCTTTGCCTCCCAGGACTCTCCCTCCCAAGAGCCTCTGGGTCTCTGTGTTCTTCTCACCTGGGTTTTGTTTCAGCCTCACTGACATTCAGAACACCTGGGGCGCATGCTGAGCTGGGAGCACGATGCCTCTCCTCTCCTATGCCTCTGATAAATCCGGGTGGGATTTCTGAGAAGCAGCATAGGTTGGTAAAAAGCGCAGATGCTTAATGACTGTTGTGATGACTCAATCACTTGAGGTTTTCCCCAACCCTTGAGATCGGGGCTTTGTTTGCATCAGCTTTCTGGCTTGCAAACCCAAGCTCAGGGTTTCTTATCACATGCCCTTGGGTAGTGAGAGCGACCTTGAGATGCCTGGCATTTTTTTTCTTTACTCCTGTCAAGCCCCTTTGAGAGGGAAAGGAGCTTTGCTTCCCAACTTCTGGGCCAGAGGGCGAGTGTACTCCAGGGCAGCACTGTCTAATAGCGCTTTGTGCCACAATGCAAGCGTTCTCCATCTGTGCTCTCCGGTGCAGTAGCCACTGGCCTTGTGTAGCTATTGAGCACTTGAGATGTGGCCATTGCGACTGAGGAACTGAATTGTATTTCATTTTAGTGTATTCAAATGTGCTTACCACATGTGCTTACCATATGGGACAGCCCAGATCTCAGGGGCTGGGGAAAATGGGTCAGTGCAATACCTAACAGAGAGCCGTGCGCAGTCCTAATGGGAAGATGCCTAATTGAAGACGCCTACTGCGTAGGGCGAGGCTCTACACTGCTATGCAAGTCAAAGCCTGTTTGGCCAAACTTGGCTGGCATCAAAACGTTTTGAATAATATTTGCAGAAAAACCCATTGCTGTGCTGTTCTGAGGAGGGCATTAGTTACTAATCGTTCTTTCATTTCCTTTAAAAATAGCAGACACCAAGCTCTGTTAGTTGTGATTTAAGGACCCACAGTGGTATAGCTTGTGAGTGCAGTCACCTACCGCATAACAGCATTTCAGTCAACAGTGGACTGCATATATGACAGTGGTCCCATAAGATTATAAGACCCTATTTTTACTGTACCATTTCTATGTTTAGATGCACAAATACTTCCCACTGTGTTACTGTTGCCTACATTATTCCATATGGTAATATACTGTCCAGGTTTATAACCTAGGAGCAATAGGCTGTGCCATACAGCCTGGGTGTGTGGTAAGCTAGGTCATCTAGATTTGTGTAAATTCACTCTGTGATGCTTGCACAACAATGCTCCTAGCCATCGAAAGGTCATCCTTCAGCTTTATTATCATCAAAGCATTTCAACTTCCTGTTTCTACATCATCAGCTTCTATTAATAGCTACAGGATTGTTAAGTATAAATATGAAAATTATGTTGAGGAGTACAAGATCTTTCTTCCATTAGGCAGAACCGCACAGATGAGATCTAAAACATTCACATTGATAAATACTGCTTTTGAAGTGGATTTTTCCCCATAAGAGCTAAGCAAAGGATCAAAACAGAAATTCTCCACAGAAACAGGAATAAATCACTAGAGAGGTTGTTTCTGGAATTTTCCTGTCCATTGAGCGCCTGCCCATGGAGCTAATGTCAGCAAGGATAGTATATCATATTCCTTGACTTCCTCAGTATACTAGGGTCCTCACTTTTGTGTTGTAATACACACGCAAGAGGTTGAGTACTATTACTGAATAAATGCACTTTAGTAGGAAGGAAACTTTCAGAAAGTCAGCCTCTCCTGGGAAGCCAAGACAAACAGCTCTTGGAGCCAAGACACAGAGAGGCCACACCCAGGGAATGCCCAGGTGTCCCCAGTGTCCCCATGCACACTTTTCTCTCTAGCTCCTGCAGGTGCTTCTCAGCCATCCCTGTGGCTGGAAGGAGTTGGATTGCGGTGACTCCTGATGAAATGCAAAATTGCAGGACTCTCTTAAATGCTCTTTTATTTTGACATTTTAAAATGCTATTCTGAGAGGTATAGAGAAGACTTAGGTAACAGAAGAGATGAGAAATAGCCAAGATCTCCTTTGAAGTTCAGATTCCAAGTTAGTGAGGTCTTGCACCAAATCCAGCTGGCCCTTCTTCCCTCTTTTCGGGACTAGATGCCTTTGGTGGCAGGAATATTAAACTAGACCCACGCTGACTGCAACAGTGAAAGGGGTTGACTCACTCACCGATAGGCAGGCTTCAGAGGTGGTTTGATGCAGGGATGTGGTGATTTTACCTAGAGCCCTGTTTTCTTATTCTCTTCAGCTCCGCCCACTGTGGAGTCAGCGCCTCATCCTAAACTCAGCCTTTCTTCAGGGTTGTATGGTGGCCACCGGTAATTTCCGGTGCCACACTTCCTTGGTTCAGAGGGAGTGAAGGGGATGTTCTTGTTAAAAGAGCACCTTTTCCCAGAGCACCCTTAGTTCTTAGTTGGACCATGTGTCTTCTCTTACGTCAGTAACTGGGGCTAAAGCAATGCTGATGCTCTAAATCCCATGGTGGAATCAGGTTTTCCATAGACCCAGAGCTGTGAAGGAAGATGTGGACCCCCAAATAAAGATTGGGGTAATCGCCCAGCAAAGAGTAGCTCTTAGATAGGAAACTACCATCTCCCAGCTCTATCATCTGCCAGTCTCCCCTTATATACTTACAGATGCAGCTTTCTGCTAGAAAGTAGAAAATTCTCACTTTTTTGAAAGATTACTTTTATGGCTTTGTGACTATTAATTCTCCTTTGCTCCCCCCCCTTCTTTTCCCCCACTCTTCTTTTCCTTCCTTCCTTCATTTCCCTTCTTCCTCTGTCCCCATCCCTCCTTCCTTTTTCCTTTCTTCTCCCCTGTTCTCCTCTTTACCCCTTCATCCTGTTTCCCCTTTCTTCTCTTTCCTTCCCTCCTCTCCTCCTAGCCTCTCCTTACCCTCTTATCCGTCAGCCCTTCTCAATTGATGATCTAGTTGTTTGTTCAACTTAATCTAACTGGTGGGGTACAGTTAGGTTTCTTACTAAATTAAACGCCTTCATATCCTCCCACTGTCCCCCAGGAAGAAGAAATGCCAGAGGTAGAAATTGACATTGATGATCTTCTTGATGCAGACAGTGATGAAGAGAGAGCTTCAAAATTACAGGTAAGCAGTTTTCAAAATTCTAATCATGGATACTAGGGAGTCTACTTGGGTCTCCAGAGCTTGGCATGAACTGATTCCGCCCTGTGGTGGAGTTGGCACCAGGACCTGGGCCATGGCTGTTTGCAGAGAGGAAAGCAATGGGCTGCTAAGTGTTCGCCCTCTTAAACTGCCTCTCTGAGGATAAAGCAGCTCTTGACTGTAGTCTGTTCTCAGAGTACCTTATGGGTGTAACTTTCTCCAGCCCCATTTTCTTAGGACAAACAGCTGATTCTGCTTCCAAAGATCCACTTGCCAGGGAAGGGAATTGATACCCCACAGTTGCATGAGAAAGAGAAGGACTGAGCTAGCACTGGAATATCCAAGCCCAGGGCTCCGGTATCACAGTTGTGGACTGTATCATTCATGAAATTAATTTCTAAATATGATTGCTTATGACATAATTCTATTTAGTAGACGATCTCTTCATAGACAGTGTTCACCTCATAGCATTGCAGTACAACGATGGATATTGAGATGTCTAGTATTTCTTTAGTGGACAGCAATAAAGTACAGTACTTATTTCCCTTCCCACAGTAGGTCAAATCTATCATTTTAAAATCTACATTTGGGAGTTTCTAAAACCAGTTGACTTTTGACTTGCCGTTGTTCTGAATGTCCACTGATAATTACTGTTAATGGCTGTTGGTGACCACAAATGGCAAATGGCCACTACGGCAATCAAAGGGCACATTTTAATGTATTAATGTGTTTAATGCATTAGTCATTACGTGTCCCTTGAGTGGTGAACAGTCTGAGTTATGAAAATTAGTTCTTCTTGGTAGATTTAGCTGGGAGAAAATAGCATCCTACTTACAAAATTTTAAAAAGATAATGCAGGTATCAGTTCTATAGAAAATGTAATGACATAACAAAGTTTTCTTAACATTGAGAACTTGAAAGGAGTTTTTAAGCTATCATCACCCCCCAACTCCCAGTTCCCAGGTGAGGACCCAAGCTAGTTTATGGCTACATTGCACTTAAACCCTTTGCTTTCTGAGTGCAGTGTGGGTGCCACCGTCTTGCACAGGCTGGCTCAACTTGAATATCCACCAAGTTGGCAGCCAAAGGAAAGGTGTGTGCATGCGTGTGTGCACACAGAGGAGGCAAAAAGTCATTGACCGGAGGAGTGGGTTTGAAACCATTTGAATCTTGCCGGGTTATATCCAGTTAATTAAAGGAAAACTGGAGAGGGGGATTTGGTTCCTGTGGAGGGCCATCCTGGATTTGAGCTACTGAGTTAGTCCAGATCTCTCTGAAGTCTATAACCTAATGGATGCTTGAGCGTCCCTGTCCTTCTTTAAAAGAAACTGTTCCTCAGCAAGGCATTCAAAACCTGGTCAAGGGGCCCGGCGTGGTAGCTCATGCCTGTAATCCCAGTGCTTTGGGAGGCCAAGGCGAGTGGATCACCCAAGGTCAGGAGTTCGAGACCAGCCTGGCTAACATGGCAAAAACCCGTCTCTACTAAAAATACAAAAATTAGCTGGGCGTGGTGGTGTGCACCTGTAGTCCCAGCTATTTGGAAGGCTGAGGCAGGAGAATTGCTTGAACCGGGAGGCGGAGGTTGCAATGAGCTGAGATCGCACCACTGCACTCTAGTCTGGGAGACAGAGCAAGACTGTGTCTCAAAACAAACAAACAAACAAACACAAAAAAACAAAAACAAACAAAAAATGAACAAAAAAACTGGTCAAGGGTTATGTTTTGTTTTCAATGCTATGGGAGCAATAAATAAATAAATAAATAAATAAATAAATCTTTTCCTGTTCAAAAAATTTTTTCATGTAGCGCATGTGTGTGCAGGCTGAAGAATTTATGAAGGTTAAACGTTTTATATCTTCAGACAACCAACTGGTGCTGAAATGAAGTGTGTTTCTAGACAGTATGAAATCTTGCTTTACCATTATAAAATAATACTATTAATATAAAATGATGTTTAATTTTGCCTTAAAAATAATACTGAATTTTAAGATAATAAAACTGATCTTCTGTGTGTTTAATTCTAGGAAGCTCTTGTAGACTGCTACAAACCAACAGAGGTAAACAAATCACTCTTCCTAAATGCCATGTTTGAACTGGTTTTTATTAAATCAATTTGTCTATTTTTAAAGCAAACCACAATAAGTGGATTTGAGTGTGTGTATACCAATTAGCAATTATTATCCATGAGTGCATATGTTTGAATAGCTATTATTTCTAAGCCTAAACATGTCTAGTTCAGAGACACTTAAAATTAATGGAGCAGAGTGTGTTGCTTGTGTTAGATAAAAGCCAGACTTCAGAGGAAATTGTGAAAGGGTTTGGAATCATTTTAGTAAAAGTTTTAGGTTTGTAACTGGTTTATACATCCTATTAGTTTATTGGTATGTATTTTTAAAAAGCTTACAGTCAGCTCTGTCTTTCCAAAGAGTTACCTTTACTGGGAAAAAATGTTGTGCTTTCTTTAGATATTTATGAAGTATGATGTATAAACATTAGCAGAAAAATGGGTATTAATGTGATTAGACTAAAGCATTTAATGTAGACTCTCATGACTGACAGCACAGAGTAGAAAGTAAGGTTTAATCAGTTATGAAAATATTAGCAAGAGAAGTACTTTGTTCCTGTGATAAACTGGAGAAATTATAAGATCTGCCAGATGTTTTGAAGTCCATTTGTAACATCAAAGCCATAGTGGTAATAAGACTTCTGATTTTTGAAGAGATCTAATTAAAAGGGGGGAGGAAAGCATGCTTTGACAAGTATCTGATTTCAGTGACTTGGTTTGGGACTAGTTACCTATTTGAGCTTTATTCTTCCAACCTCCAGCTTTGATTACATCTTGCAGTCATAGAGATTTTTAATTTTAATTTTAGCCATCAAAATATATACTTTTAGACCAGGCTTGCTGGCCCACACCTGTAATCCCAGGCCAAAGTGGGAGGATCACTTGAGCCCAGCAGTTCAAGACCAGCCTGGTCAACAAAGCGAGATCTCATCTCTTAAGAAAAAAAAAATTATACATATGTATATTTAAGTTAATGTAATACAAATACATACTAATACATCTGAACCCTCCCCCCCAAAAAAATTCTGAAGCTTATTTTAAAAAGGTAACAGTGACTTTCTCCACCTTTCAGACCCCTTCCCTATTTTATATTGTATTTATGTATTATATTTCTATATTTTAATAAGCAACACTTTTGCACTTTTTGGCTGCTTCCCTTCCCTGCTATTTGCTCTTTTCTTTCTGTTTTTTCTTTTAGAGGCAGGGGCTCATTCTGTCACCCAGGCTGGAGTGCAGTGGTGCAGTCATAATTCCCTGCAACCTTGAACTCCTGTGTTCAAGCAACTCTCCCTCCTCAGCCTCCTGAGTAGCTAGGACTGCAGCCATGCATTACCACACCCAGCTAAATTATTTTTATTTTTATTTTATAGAGACTGCATCTCACTATGTTGCACACACTCATCTTGAACTCCTGGCCTCAGGCTATCCTCCTGCTTCAGCCTCTCAAAGTGCTGGAATTACAGGCATGAGCCAAACTGTGCCTGGCCTACTTATTCTTTTGTTCTTAAATATGCATTTACTATTTTTTTTTCATTTATTGACTTTAGGAGAAAGATGATCACTTTCTCACTCTCCACACAATTCCTTTTCATCTATACCCTCATCAAAGTTATTTAACAGTATTTTGTTAAATTAGTAGTCAAGGTTTATAATACTATGATTTAAACAGATGTTTTTCACTGTTAAGCCAACAGTAAAATATGATCATGGTTCCTTTTTGTATAGCCTTTTGTTTCTCTTGGAGTTGACAATCCTTGTCATTGTTATTATTATTATTAGTAGTAGTAGTATTTTGAGACAGGGTCTCGCTCTATCACCCAGGCTGGAGTGCAGTGGTACAATCTTGGCTCACCGCAACCTCTGCCTCCCAGGTTCAAGTGGTTCTTGTGCCTCAGCCTCCTGAGTAGCTGGGATTACTAAGCCCGGCTAATTTTTGTATTTTCAGTAGAGACAGGGTTTTGCCATGTTGGCCAGGCTGGTCTCAGACTCCTGGCCTCAACTGATCCACCCACCTCAGCCTCCCAAAGTGCTGGGATTACAGGCGTGAGTCCCTGTGCCCGGCCATAACCCTTGTCTTTAGTTTTGTCTAATACCAATTGCTATTTTTTGTTGAACCCTCTAGTGTGTTTGTCAAACATGCAATATATTTCCTGACTGCTCAAACACATCACTACCATCCCCCTGCCCCCAGACTTTTCTCCTGGAGCCCCTATACAACAATCTGGAGAAATTTTTCTTTGTGTTTATGTTTAAAATTATTCTGCTCTCTGCATTGTCTCTGTTTTCTCTGAATCTTACCTTTTTCTGCCTATTTTCATGTCTTTGCTGATTTTTGGTGGCATAGTCACATTTGAATATGGGGAGACAGTAAGCTGATTTGCATTTGTGTGTATAAGAACAGCTTGTTTTTTTGTTGTTGTTTTTGAACAGAGTCTTGCTCTGTCCCTCCAGGCTGGGATGCAGTGGCGCCATGTAGGCTCACTGCAAACCCTGCCTTCCGGGTTCAAGCGATTCTCATGCCTCAGCCTCCTGAGTAGTTGGGATTATAGGTGTGGGCCACCATGCCCGGCTAATTTTTGTAGTTTTAGTAGGGGCGGAGTTTTGCCATGTTGGCCAGGCTGGTCTGAAACTTCTCGTCTCAAATGATCCACCTGCCTCGGCCTTACAAAGTTTTGGGATTACAAGGAAGAGGCACTGCACCCAGCCAGGGCTGCTTGGTTATTGCTGGATCTCACTATGGAGTGACCACGTTGCAAGCCAGATTTATTTTCTTAGTCTGTTATGTGTGGAAGGGGATGGGTCCTCAAAAATGTCGATGTTTGGTTCTTTTTCTCTGGAGAGAGTCAGGATTTTTAGAGTTTGACCCTCAAATTTCCTCCCAGAGAGGAGAAGGCAGGAGACTTTACCATTTAGCTCTTTGGGGACTAAACCTTCTTTATTTATAGGTAGTTGGGGAATTAATATAGGAAAGCGATTTTAAGTTGTGTGATGGGTTAGACAAGAATAATAGAATTGCAGTCAAGAAAAATGATGAATGATGCAGATGAATGAACATGTAATATGGGGGTGGAAGGGGTTGCTGCAGAGAGGAAGCCCCATTGGCCACTGCAGACATGCATTCACTCATTTCATCAAGCCCTTTTTCTTCAGTTCTCCACCTAAGTGAAGAAATTCATGCTTTGGTTATTCGGGTGAGAAAGTTTGGACTTGCAGATTTCTCTTTTGCCCAGCTTCGCAGCCAACAGTGAAACGCATTGCATTTTCTCATGGAAATGAGCCCGTTCTCTCCCTAGTTTTTGTAATGTTTGGGGAACCAATATTTACATTAGTTGAGAGCCATGCCATTCAATGAAAATGGTGGGTCTTGTCCCCAGAGCAAAAATATTTCTCATCTGGTTTCTATACAGAGGGTCAGGAGATGAAGAATATAATATTTGAACACTCTTCAGGTTCTGAAAGCAGAAAAAGGAGCTGGAGTCTCTAAGTGAACATCTCTATGTTCTTTTTTTAGCTCATGTTTCTAGGAATGGAAATGATGTAAAATGCTGAGGAATTTCATTCAAGTTCCCTTATCTGTTAATGGATCATTTCAAAAAGGCTGGACACTTTTGCCTTTGAGCATATGCTCCTAGGAAACAGATTTTACTGGCACCTGGATTGTGATAATGACAATCAATAGCTTATTTTTTCCAGAGCTCTGTAGTTCACATTTGCACTAACATACATTGCTTTATTTAATCCTCACAATCGTCATTTCAAGTAGAGAGGGTTTGGGTAGCTTGCCCATAATGTCAGAGTCGTGAGCAAGAGAGTCAAGACTCAACCCAAGTTTTGACGCCTAATTTTGTACTCTTTCTTTCCAATCTGCTAGTCTTCCTAAGCTACTTGACTCAGCAAGAGGCTTAGAACTTTATAGGACTTTGTCTTATCTGAACTAAATGCCTATCAATTAAGGTGTTCTTTTCTAAGTAGGGATCTCTAAAGGTGCTGTTTTTGATCAAAATTATTTTACTTACAACTGTTATGCCACTTGGAAGTTAGAAATGTAAGGAAGATGTCTTTGCTGATTTAGGTACTTTTATTTTATAACCCCTCATTGCAGAGGTAGGGTGAGTGGTGGAAAGAATACTGGAATTTGAGTCAAAGTCTTGTGCCAATGCTAGCACCAACTGTATGACTTTAAGCAATGTTCTCAACCTCTCTGAGTCTCCCTTTCCTCCTCTATAAAATGGGGTAATACTAACCAGCTCTCCTCATGTTTGTAAGGATTATTTGCTATGATAACTTTTTAAAATTATTTTATTTTTTGAGAAAGAGTCTCACTGTGTTGCCTAGGCTGGAGTGTGGTGGCACAATCACAGCTCACTGCAGCCTCAATCTCCTGGGCTCAAGCGATCCTCCTGCCTCAGCCCCCCCAGGTAGCTGAGACAACAGGTGCACACCACCACACTCGGCTAATTTTTGTTATTTTTGTAGAGACAAAGTTTCTCCATGTTGCCCAGGCTAGTCTCGAATTCCTGAGCTCAAGCAATCTACCCTCCTGGGCCTCACAAAGTGCTGGGATTACAGGTATGAGCCACCAAGCCTGGCCCACAGTGATAATTTTAGTGATAGTAACAACAGCAATGATAATGGCTAAAAAATCACTAGGCACTTAGTAGATGCCAGGCACTGGTCTAATCACATCTCATGTATTAAGAGATTTAATCTTTTTTTCCAGAAAAATGTTAACATTTGTTAAATTCTTCATAGCTTTTAAAAGAAAATTTTAAGTAGACTTTATTATTTAGAGCAGTTTTAGGTTCACAGTGAAATTGACTAGAAGGTACCAATTTCCAATATGCTCACTCTCGTCCACCTCACACATGTACACAGCCTCCCCAGTTGTCACCATCTCCCCACAGAGAGGTACATTTGTTAGAACTGTTGAACCTACATTAACACATCATTATCGCCCGAAGTCCACAGTTAACATTAGGATTCACTCTTGGTACTGTACATTATGGATTTGACTGAATTCATAATGACATGTATCCACCACTACAGCATCATACAGAGTAGTGTCAGTGCCCTAATAATCTTCTGTGCTCTGCCTAGTCATCTCTCCTTCCCCCCAACCCCTGGCAACCACTGATCTCTTTATTGTCTCCATAGTTTTACCTTTCTCAGAATGTCATATAGTTGGAATTATACAGTATTTAGCCCTTCTATTTTCAGAATAGCCATAGCATGAAAATTTGTAGCCTTTTCAAACTGGCTTTTTTTTTTTTTTTTTTTTGAGGTGGGATCTTGCTTTGTCTCCCAGGCTGGAGTGTAGTGGCATGATCTCTGCTCACTGCAGCCTCTGCCTTCCAGGTTCAAGTGATTCTCCTACCTCAGTCTCTCGAGTAGCTGGGATTACAGATGCGTGCCACCACACCCAGCTAATTTTTGTATTTTTACTAGAGACTGGGTTTCGCCATGTTGGCAAGGCTGGTCTTGAGCTCCTGACCTCAGGTGATGTGCCCACCTCAGACTCCCAAATTGCTGGGATTACAGGCATGAGCCACCGTGCCCAGCCCAAAATGGCTTTTAAAAAATTTGATATCAACATTTCACAGCTACAGATTGGCTTCTTTTCCTTAGTAATATGCATTTAAGTTTGCTCCGGGTCTTTTCATTGCTTGATAGCTCATTTCTTCTCAGTGCTGAATAATATTCTATTGTCGGGATGTACTAGAGTTTATGAATCCATTCACCTACTGAAATACTCTTAGTTGCTTCTAAGTTTTGGCAATTAATGAATAAAGCTGCTATAAACATTCCTGAGCAGGTTTTTGTGTGGACATAACTTCTCAAGTCTTTTGGGTAAATACCAAGGAGTAGGATTACTGTATTGTAAGAAGAATGTGTTTAGGTTTTGTAAGATTCTGCTTAACTCTCTTCCAAATCAGCTGTACCGTTTTGCATTCTCACCAGCAAAGAGAGTTCCTGTTGCTCCACATCCTCCCCAGCATTTAGTGTTGTCATTGTTCTGGATTTGGGCCATTCTAATTGGTGTGTAGTGGTATCTCATTATTGCTTTAATTTGCATTTCTCTGGTGATGTATGATTTGGAACAACTTTTCATATGTTTATTTGTCATCTATATCTTCTTTAGTGAGGGGTCTGTTAGGGTTTCTGGTCCATCTTTTACTTGGTTTGTTTTCTTTTTGTTGAATTTTAAGGGTTCTTTGAAATTTTGGATAATAGGCCTTTATCAGACATGTTTTTTGCAATATTTTCTCCCAGTCTCTGGCTTCTCTTTTTATTCTCTTGACAGGGTGTTTCACAAAGCAGGAATTTTTATTTTCATGAAATCCACCTTATCAATGTTTTATTTCATGGATCATGCCTTTTGTGTTGTATCTACAAATCATTGTAAAACACAAGATCATTTAGATTTTTCTCCTATATTGCCTTTGGGAGATTTATAGTTTTGCAATTTACATTAGGTCCATATGTGATCCATTTGAGTTAATTTTTGTGAAGAGTGTAAGGTCTGGGTCCAGGTTCATTTCTTTGCACGTGGATTTCCAGTTGTCCCAGAATCATTTGTTGAAAAGCCTACCTTTGCTCCTTCGAATGCCTTTGCTTTTTTATCAAAGATCAGTTGATATTTATGTCGATCTGTTTCTGGGTCTCTATTCTATTCCAATTATCTATGTGTCCATTCTTTCAGCAATACCACACTGTCTTGATTATTGTGGCTTCAAGTATGCCTTGAGGTTGGGTAGTGTGAGTCCTCCACCTTTGTTTTTTGTCCTTCAACATTGTGTTAGCTGTTCTGGTTTTTTTGTCTTTGTATATAAACCTTAGAATCAGTTTGTTGATATCCACAAAATAGCTTCCTGGGATTTTTATTGGGATTTCATTGCATCTGTAGATCAAGGTGGGAAGAACTGACATACTGACCATATTGCATCTTCTTATCTATGAACATAGAATACCTCTCCATTTATTTCTGTCACGATATCCTCAAGCTTAAAGATTCTTTCCTCAGCTGTGTGCAGTTTACTAATGAACCCATCAAAGACATTATTTCTGTTATAGTATTTTTCATCACTAGCATTTCTTTCTAGTTCTTTCTTAGAATTTCCATCTCTCTACTTACATTCCCCATCTGTTCTTGCTTGCTGTCTACTTTATCCATCAGAGCCCTCAGCATATTACACAGAGTTGTTTTAAATGCCTGGATGGATAATTCCAACATTCCTGCTCTATCTGAGTGGTTCTAATGCTTGCTCTGTCTCCTCAAACTGTGTTTTTTTGCCTTTTACTGTGTGTTATAATTTTTTTGCCAACTGAACATGATGAACTAGGTAAAAGGAACTGCTGTAAATGGGCCTTAAGTAGTGTGGTAGTAAGGTATGAAGAGAGGGGAAGCATCCACAGTCCTGTGATTAGTTCTCAGTCTTGTAGGGAGCCTGTGTCCTTGAACTGTGAACTTCACAAGTGCTTCTCAGTTCGCCCCCATTCCCCTTTAGGTAGAGTAGATAGCCAGAGCCAGCTGGAGTTTGGTATTTCCCTTCCCCCAGGTCACTTAGGCTCTAGTAAAACCATGTCAGGTTAGACTCTGATTAAATAGTTTCTTCTCAGGACAGATCTTGTTAAATAAACTTTTAGACTTTGAAAAAAAAGAAGAAAAAGAAGGAGAAGGAGAAGGAAGAAAGAAGACGAAAATGCTCTGGTATATTTCAAAATGGTTCCTTTTTATCTCATCCTGCTGGAAGTTCAAGGGAATTCTTCTCCAGTGTTCACTGTGAGGACCTGGTAGAATTCTTAGAGGTGAAACTCATACAAAGGTCCTACAAAGATATGCTCCTACCTCTGCCCGTGACTGGATCCCCATGGAATTTTAATCTCTAAAACTTGTCCACTCTGAGACTAGCAATTTGTCAATTCCAGTTCAAGTTTTTCTACTCATCTTTTGGTTCCCACAAAGGTTGTTACTTATGAGTTTCTCTTCCAGGAAGTTGGTGCTTTTCTGTATTCACCTGTCAGTCCCTCTACTTCTGGGGCATTTGTTTGCTCAGTGACCTCACTTCCCTTGTGGATCTAGAAAGAGTTATGGATTTTTGAGTTTGTTCAGCTTTTTACTTTTGTTAGGATGCAGTGGCGATTTCCAAATTTCTTACGTACCTGACTGGAAACAGGAAGTCGCATTTAATCTTCACAACAAAGCTAATAGATTGACACTATTATTGTCCATTAAGGAATTTGAGGCATAAAAGTGTTCTGTAATTTGCCTAAATTCACACAGTTAATGAGTGGAGAAGTCAGGGTATATATTAAAGCACATGACATAAAACTTCACACATAGTAGGCCCTTAGTATGCTAGTTGAATCTGCTTCTGTATAAAGTAATGCTTCCCTGTCACATATTAAATATGCAAGATGTCCAAGTTTACCAATAATGATATTCTTGGATTATTAAATTTAAAGAGTTGACTTTAAAGAATCTGCTAACTTCCCAGAAGTGATATTGTTTTTGGTGTGTCACCTTCTGTCATATACTTTGGGTCTATGGCTTCATCCTATATGGGCCACTGATCAATAGGGAAGGGACTTGTGTGCCCCCATTTTGATTCATATTCATTTTCCCCCCCAAATCCATAGCTGACCTGACTGATTCATATTCAATCTGTGAACTCTTGTCATGTAAATCTTCCTGATTGCTGGGAAACACAGCAGTATAATTGTGGGCACCTCACTAATGTATAACTGATTGATTAGTAAGAATGGTGATTTCATTTTTTTCCTTAAGTAAATGCCATTTCTAATGTAGTGAATATTAAAATAGATCTGATTTAAGGGTAGCAAAAGGATGTTTCCATATAATGCAAGAGGCAAAAGAGTAATTTTATTTTGGATATTACTTGTATTTGCATGATCAGTAGTGTTAGCCTAGTGGGCATGGTAAAAATCAGAGGTAGGGGTCTGGAAGCCTGCTAACCAGACTCAGGAGGAGCTTCTTTTCCTTTTTCTCACTTTCTTTGCAGTTTTCAATTTTGGGATTACAAAATAGAACCTCCATTGTACTGGGAGGATGAACAGAAAATGGATTTAAAGTGGGCTTGAGGGCATCTGCCTTACCATCTGTTAGGGGAGTTGTCTAGTCAATGAGCTTTATAAAAAATCTCTTTTTGTGGTTGAAGATACCTATCCCATTGCTCTTTGATAAACATCAGGTTTTCTTTCCATGCATTTATTTTATTTTTTGAACTAGAGGTTTTGATAGAACCTATCATTGTATCAAATTATACAATGATATCAAAGCCTATACATTGACAGGCATCCATTCATCTAGGATGACTAAGTCTGAGAGTAGGTGGCAAGAGGCATTTCTGGGTTCCAGTAATCTACCAGGTAATGGAAATGTCATGGTCACGCACTGGTGCCAGAAAGCCATGTGTGATCTGGTTTGTAAGTAGAAATCAAGCAGTAGTTTCTAAAAGGCAGGACTGCTCTGTTGTTCTTCTCATATTGGCAGTAAGAAGGCAGAGTTTCCTTCTGCCATGATTTCATGGCAACTGTGACTTTCTGACTAGCTTTGGTGATGGCCATTGTCAACCATTTATTTAGCATTCAAACCTATCTTTTAAAATCATTGTTCAGTTTATGGATACATGGAGGTACATTCCTTCTGCATTGAGCTGTTTACAGTGCAAAGAGAATGTAAATGGTGTTTACAACACAGAAAAACCATGTGGTGACTGAAAGAGACACAGCTTGGTGTTTTACAATCTTTTCTTTATTCATTTGCTCAACAAATGTGTATTGAATATCTGTGTGCCTGTAACTAATCTAGGAACTGAGACCTGGCAGGGAACTTCTACATCCATTTTTAAAGCAACCTCTTGGAAGGCCACAGTAAACTATGGTGGGAATTTAAATGCTCAAAGAATATTTAGGAATGAAAGGACAAAAATGTCAGGCTGTCAGCTTATTCGATGGTTCTCTAAGTTAGGAACCAAATTGCTTGACAGAATGCGCTTTTTAGGGCATCTGCACTTGCTAGAGGAAGCAGTCATATTATTCATTTCAGTGGATCTGAGTGTGTGTCCATAGGCAGGGGAACTCTTTTCTTATGTCAGACCCTTTTCATCTGGCCTCTCATGGGGTTTCCTTGAAAAAGACTGCAATCTTGGGCTGGGATGAGGAACAGAGCTTGAATGCTAGATTCCTGAGTTGAAAAGACACCTTTAAGAAGTTGTTGGCCGGGCGCGGTGGCTCACGCCTGTAATCCCAGCACTTTGGGAGGCCGAGACAGGCGGATCACAAGGTCAGGAGATTGAGACGATCCTGGCTAGCACGGTGAAACCCCGTCTCTACTAAAAATACAAAAAAGATTAGCCGGGCGTGGTGACGGGCACCAGTAGTCGTAGCTACTCGGGAGGCTGAGGCAGGAGAATGGCGTGAACCCAGGAGGCGGAGCTTGCAGTGAGCCGAGATTGCGCCACTGCACTCCAGCCTGGGTGACAGAGCGAGACTCCGTCTCAAAAAAAAAAAAAAAAAAAAAAAAAAGAAGTTGTCACATTTAGAACAATGTTTCTGAATAGAGAAGGAATTGAGAAAGACAGACCAGAATCAGATGAAAGCTACATTTTAATGGTTGTAGCCACTGGCTACAAAAGCCTTATAATGTTTTAGTGTCATTGGGCTGGCAAGTATTAAAGGATTGAGGTTTATTAGCCAGAAACATGTGTAGCTTTACTTAATAGCCCAAAGAATTTTGGTCCCATTATTACAGTTGCTCACATACTTTCATTAGGACTCTATGCACCAGACTTCATCTGCTCAAAGTAAAAGAGCCGTAGATGCTGGAGCTGGAATAGGACCCACATTTGAGTCCAAATCCTATGCTCTGTCAACTCCTCACTGCCTTTTTCTGAATTTTTACTAATTGAGCACAAGCTCTACTTTAGAATATTTATAAAGCTGATTAAGATTATCTTCATTGAGGAAAATCAACCCAGAAATGTTAGGTAAGCTTGCTGAAGACATGCAGTCATGAGGCAAAACTCTGCATTTATTTCCTGGCCTTCATTCAGCACTCTTTGTAAAGTTAGGGAACTGTCCAAAAGACTGCTCTCACTTCTGGCACCAATTACAAGTTCACACGTCCTCAAAACCAACTTCAGCTTTGATCATTTTCAAGAATAATTCAAATTTTTATACTCATGGTTCTGATTTATTACAGGGAAAGGCTATAGTCAAGGGAAGAGACAGATGGGACAGGGTCCAGGAAAGTGCAAATGTGAAGCTTCCACGTGTCTCCTCCCTGTGGAATGGACAGCATTCTCTTAGCAGTGATGTGTGACAATATGCAGAAAGTATTAGCAATCTGAGAAGCTAACCTGAGCCTGGGTGTCCAGAGTTTTTACTGGGGCTTGATCACATAGACATAGTTGACTACCCATGTGGCTGACCTTGTCTCTAGCTGGTACTACCTGACCCAAAGTGTCTACTCTAAATCACATTGTTAGACTCTCTAACTTGGCACCATACCCCAAGTAAATGAAGATGCTTTTTTTTTTTTTTTTTTTTTTTTCAGGCAGATATTCTAAGGGCTTAGAACTCGCCTCTCAGGAGGTGAGGTCAAATTAAATTTTTCACTATACACTCTTAGAAGCAGGATGACCATGAGATGGTGATAATAACACTAATAATAATGGTGATCAGAAGAAACTAGATGGTAGTATAGGAAAACCCCTGTGGGCCTTGCTTTTGGATGCCTTCTTTCTCTTGATAATTAATAATTGTTATTTTTATAAGAGACACAATAGAGAAGGCACAAGCTTTAAAGGGCAGTGGACCTGGTTAGCATTTTCAAATGATTGATTGTGATTTTATGGCCTTTTCTTATTCATTAAACTCAGAGCGGCCAACCCTGTATTAAAAACAGCTCTACACTCTCTTCCTATACTTAGACTTATCTAGACAAAAGAAAGAATATAAAATATAGACAATATGACACATGACTTTAATTTCTATGTCTATAACAGAGTTATAATCAAAAACAAGTCCCCAAAAGTCAGGAAATAGGTTTCTTTTATCTAGGCAAAATTCAGGTATTTGTAGCAAATAATATGCTCCCTCACTGACAATTAATGAGAATCTTGGTGAAGTTATTTCTACTTTAGTTCCTCAGTGATTTAAACTGGGAGATATAATTTTGCCAAATTTACTCTATTGATTGTTTACTGTGGCTGGATGATATATGTGAATTTTGTTTTATATTGCCCAAATTGAAAATGTAAAGATTATGAGACACTGGTTAGTAAGTGAGGGGATAATTAAATGCTGTAGGATTGAATCTAGGGGAGGGTTAATGAACTGTTCTGGTGCATACAAATAGAGGTTGGAATTTGGGTAAAAAAATAAATTAGCCCAAGAACAATGGACTGAATCTATAAAATAGATTAATGGGACTTCTCTCACAGTGGAACAAATTACTATTTAAAGGCAGATAGTCAAGAAAATAAATGGACAACATTGTGTCAGTGGTTTTAAGTTAAAGGAGAGGGGGAAAAAAAAACCAGGATGTAGTTAAGACCTTCAGGAATTTATGTTGGCAGAAGTCATTTTAACAACAGCAGCCACGAACCCTTACCCATAACAGATCCATAAGCCTCTTTTCAGATAATGAAAAATAGGATAAGTTCTGGTGTGCCCTGCCAGCAAATGAACCTCTCAAAAGAAAAAACACCCCCTGCCCCCCAAGAAAAAGGGGGAAATTAAATGTGTCAGTGGTGAGTGATGGTGGGCGATAGGGCTTGCTGTGGAGCTGATTCGTGCCTGTGACTTCTGGGAGCAAATCCCTTTGTCACTCTGAGCTGGGGAACGCCCCAAAGCTGAGCTCTTCAATACTGAGTCAACTGCCTGCCTGTTTGGCCTCATCCAGGAGTTTTCAGTGTGATTTTTAAATGCTTAGCTGGTTCTTTGGGTGAGGACATTTTGCCATTTGGCACAATTTGCAGGTATTATTCTCACCTTTTCCAAGAGACACACACCACCTGCTCATTTTCCTCACTCATCTAAACTTTGGGGATCTGGAAATTCTTCCCTTCCCACCACCCTCTTCACACTTTGCCTGATTCCCACCCATCTGCTAATGTCAGGCTTTCTGGAAGAAGTGTCTGGTAGCTGCTTCACAGGAAACTCACCATGGAGTTGACTCATTTGCTGTAAGTTGGCAGCCACCCCCAAGCCCGGGGCAGATGGCCCCTGTGAATGTGCACCTTGAAGGAAGTAACTGGTCAGGGGCACAAAGAAGAGGCAACACATGGGAAGTTGCATGACCCATGTGGATCCCAGTCTTTGGAATCCTCATCTGCTGTTTCTCTCCCCTGTCTCCTGACCCTCTGCATAGGTCGTGGATGGGTTTTTGTTGTTGTTGTTTGTTTGTTTGTTTTTGGAAAAGCTGGGTCAGCATCCGGATTTCTTCTGCGCACCCTTTATTAGAGCTTGCGTAATGTACATAATCACTGCCATTGGTAAGACTGTTTCCTGAGCAGGGATTTTAAGCATTTCTTCTTTTGTCAGGAAATACTTCCAATCCAAGGGCTACTGCGTAATTTCCATTTATCTCATTTAGCTTTTTAAATGACTCAAAATTCTTAAAAGAAGGACAAAAGTACAGGTAATGCACAGAACAGAACAGGGATTTGCACTGATACTGTGATTTCCCCTTTTCCTACTTTCCAATGGGCCCATCTTTTTAAAGCAGCACATTATCATCAATGAGAGGAACAGATGAATTACTTTGAATGACTAGGGAAGGCTACCAGATAGCTGGCTGTGGTGATAATTACAAAATGTGTGTCCATCTGCCGCTGCTGGTACTGGCTAGAGCAGGTGGGGTGCTGGGGGTGGAATATTAAAGTCATGGGCCCCAAGATGGATTAGTGCAGGAGGCAGAGCTCAGAGTAGGGCGTGGCCACTGTGATACCACGCCCCTGTGACAGGGCCATGTGGTAGAAACTCCAGGGGGAGAAAGGACCTTGTGTTTTCATGGCCATTGCCAGATCCCCTCAGAAACATGTTTGGACTTCTTTCTTTCTTAGAAATCTCTCAGCAGCATGTTGTGTAAAGTCAGTTTTCCAAGCTCCCTGGAAACGTTGCATGTCTTTCTATTGCTTCTTCAATGTCTCCCCTGTATTAGTGTGTGTGAGTGTAAAGGAACATCCTAGCTTACCCCTCCCCTAATGCTCTGTGTCTTCCCTCACTCCCAAGTCTGGCTAGCTTCCAGTGCTCGAAGGGGCATGTCTGGAGCCTTCATAGTTGCTGGGCCAGTTGACACTTTGTCTAGTTTTTCTCCTCGATTTAAAAATTTAAAAATTTCAGTGTCTCCTCTCTCATTTTCTTCACTTTTATGCCAGAGTTACAGGAATTAATCGGTTCATTCGTACAATCCTTTACTCTGCAAAACTTTGAGCAGCTCCTCTTATTTCTTAAGCACTCACTATGCTAGGAAGACAAAGATGAGTAAGACTTTTGGAATCGTGGGGGTGACAAGTATGCACATGGATTATTTTGTATGCACTGTAACTGTGTGAAGAATATTTTGCAAATTTTCTTTTTCAGCTTGTATATTTTGCCCAACATTAGGTGTCTGACATTTATCCATGTTAATACAGAAAGCTGTCGTTCATTCATTTTTATTACTGTACAGTATTTCTATTCATATACTGTAATGTATTTATCCATTCTTCTGTTGATACTCAGGCTGTATTCAGTTTTTCGTTATTATGAACAGCGGTGCAATAAAATAACTATTATTGACCTGTTGCCTTCCTTGTGTACAAGACTTTCTCCAGGAATATATAAGAAATGGGGTTGCTCTTAAATGTTGGCACCAGCGTGCATGCCCACCAACAGGATATAAGAATTCCCTGTTAAACTCATGATTTCTACACCTGGTATTGCTAAGTGTTAAAAATTTTGCCAATCTGATGCTATTTCATTGTTTCAACAAAATTTTTCCTGACTGCTAGTAAGGTTGAGACATTTTTTTTTTCCTACTTGCTTATTGGGTGTTCATGTTTCCTTCTCTGGAAATTTCCATTTTGAAATCTTTGCTCACTTTTCTTTTGAGTTGTTGGTGTTTTTCTTGTTGATTTTTAAGAGTTAATTATATATTCTAGAAGACAGTCCTTTGACCTTGATATAGGTTGCAAAGTTATTTTCCCAAACTGTGGAGCTTATTTGCACTTGTGTTATCTTTTGTGTACAGAAGTTTTAAATTTTAATTGAAGCCAAATTTATTAACAACATCTTTGGCTTGTGCTTTTTAAAGAAAGGTTTGTTTAAGAAATCTTGCAGCTGGGTACGGTGGCTCATGCCTGTAATCTCAGCACTTTGGGAGGCCGAGGCGGGTGGATCATGAGGTCAGGAGATCAAGACCATCCTGGCTAACATGGTGAAACCCTGTCTCTACTAAAAATAAAAATAAAAAAAATTTAGCCAGGCATGGTGTTGGGCGCCCGTAGTCCCAGCTGCTTGGGAGGCTGAGGCAGGAGAATTGCATGAACCCAGGAGGCAGAGCTTGCAATGAGCTGATTGTGCCACTGCATTCCAGGCTGGGTGACAGAGTGAGACTCTGTCTCAAAAAGAAAGAAAGAAAGAAAGAAAGAAATCTTTCATGACTCTAAGGTCTTAAATACAGTCTTCCTTATATTTTGTTTTGAAAGCTTTCACTTTCACTGTTTTACACCTAGGTATTCAAACCCTCTTGAATTTGTTTTTGTGTATGGTGTGAGGTAGGGATCTAATTATGGTTTGTCCTATTGTCCCAGTCCCATTTATTGAGCAGTCAGTTCAGTGTACTCTCACTGCTCTGTAATCCACTTCTGTTGTATGTCAAGTTTCCTTATAAGTAGGTACTACTTCTGGCTATTTGTCTACCCCTGCATTTTGTCTCAATTACTAGGGCTTAATAATAAGTTCTTAATAAGGGTCCAGTAAGCCTACAATTTCCTTATTCAGAGTGTCTTAACTATTCTTGAATATTTGTATTTGACCAGAATTGCATTAAATGTATAAGTTAATTTGGTGAGAGAAGAGATCTTGATGATGATTTGTTCAGGACACACAAAAATGGACACTATAACTTCCTGAAGGGCAGGGACAGGTTGGAGGAAGGGATGGGTAACAGTGAGTTAGTTCACTTTTGGTCATTTGAGACCAATCTTCCCATGGGACATCTCGTGGAGATCTTTGGTAGCCACAGAAAATGTGGGTCTGGATCTCAGGGTGAAACCAGAGCTAAAGATGATCTGAGTCACTAGTGTGGCTAGTAAAAGAGAGTGTCCCAAGGGGCCTGGAAACAGAGCTTTGGAGGCCAGCATTTAATCAGCTGGTGGGTGGTGGAAGTGCAAAAAGGGGAGTGAGGAGGGGCGGTTAGAGACCCAGGTAGAGAATGTACAGCAAGTATTCACTTAACATCATCAGTAGGTTCCTGGAAACTGAGATTTTAAGTGAAACTACATATAAACAAAACCAATTTGACCCATAGGCTAATTGATATACACAAGAGTTAAGTTCCTACAGCTTATTTCTGGTCTCAAAAACATTTCCAAACTTCTAAATAAAGACTCCCAAACACTTCTAATATTAAACATTGAAATAAATGTGAGCTATATAGACATTTAAGAAAGACTAATAAAATCAAGTTTGATAATTAGTCACCCCATTTGTGGTGAATCTGTGAGTGATAGTGATCATAGCGGTAGTGGGTTAAATCCAGGAATAAATGTGTGCAAAGTGAAAATTGTAAGACGTGCCCCCCTCCCATCACATGGTTCCAAAATAATCAGTAACCAGTATGGGAGGCTGGCCAGGCACTTTTGGACTGCATTATTTATTGTCATGCCTTTGAGTGATCATCATATTCTTTATGATTTTTGTTTTATAACTATTTGTATTCATTTATTTTCCACCCCCTTTTTCCAGTTCAGTGTTGGTAGTGGCTGGAGCTCATCCTGGCAGCTCAGAGTACACACTAGGCAGGAGCCAGCCCCGCACAGGAAGCCACCCCATTGCAGGGCATGCTCACACCTGCACCCACATTCACTCACACTGGAACGTTGTAGACATGGCAATTCATGTAACACACACAGTTGTGGGATGTGGGAGGAAACCAGAGTGCCGGGAAAAAACTCAGGCAGACATGGGGAGAGTGTGCGAACTCCTACACAGACAGTGGTTCTGGGGGGAATCTATTTTTTCCCCTACCTTATAACAAAACAATGTGGAACAAACCAATGTTCTTGGAGACCCTGCTGCAGAGGGAAGTAGGCAAGCTCCTTGAAAACCTCCCCCAAAAATTTTACTGCTATACACCTACTAGAATGACTAATATGAAAAATACTGACAATACCAAGTGTTGGGAAAGATGTGGAAGAACTGAAATTCTCGTTCCCTGCTGGTGGGAGTGTAAAATGGCACAATCACTTTAGAAAACTGTGTGGGGATTTCAGAAAAAGGTAAGCATACACATTCCACAACTCAGTCATTGCACTACTGAATATGGGCTCAAAAGAAACAAAACAAAAGACCATAAAAATACTTGTACATATATATTCATAACAACTTTATTTGCAATGACCAGAACCCCAAACATTTATCAGCAGATGAATAAATAAACAAATAGTGGTCTAGCTATACAATAGAGTACTACTCAGCAATATAAAGGATCAAGACAGCTGGGCGTGGTGGCTCATGCTGAAATCCCAGCACTTTGGGAGGCCAAGGCAGGCAGATCACTTGAGGTTAGGAGTTTGAGACCAACCTGGCCAACATGGTGAAACCCTGTCTCTACTAAAAATACAAAACTTAGCCAGGCGTAGTGGCTCACACCTGTAGTTCCAGCTACTCAGGAGGCTGAGGCAAGAGAATCGCTTGAACCTGGAAGGCAGAGGTTGCAGTGAGCTGAAATTGTGCCACTGCACTTCAACCTGGGTGACAGAGTGAGACTCTGTCTCCAAAAAAAAAAAAAAAAAGGAATCAAACTATGGATGCACACAATAGTATCTAGTATTGGTGAATCTCAGAAATAGAGTGAAAGAAATAGAGTGAAAGTAAAAAGACTACATAAGAGGAATTTCATTTACGTAAAATTTCATTTACATAAATGAAATTTCATTACGGAATTTCATTTACGTAAAATGCAAACTAATTTATAGTGACAGATAACTGGGTTTGGGACCAGATGACCTCTAAAGGGGAATAAGACATCTTTGGTGGTGATGGAAATGTTTTTTCTTTGTTGTGTTTTAATAGGCAGGATCTCATTTTGTTGTCCAGCTGGAGTGCAGGGACACAATCGTAGCTCACTGCAGCCTCGAAATTTTGGGGCTCAAATGATCCTCCTGCCTCAGTCTCCTGAGTAGCTAGGACTATAGGTGCACACCACCACACCAGGCCAATGTTTTAAATTTTTCGTAGAGATGGGATCTCGCTTTATTACCCAGGCTGGTCTTGAATTCCTGGCCTCAAGTGATCCTTCTGCCTTAGCCTCCCAAAATTCTGGGATTGCAGGTGTGAGGCACTGCACCCAGCTGGAGGGAGGGAATGTGCTGCATCTTGATAGTGATGGTGATTTCCTGGGTATAACCAATCATCCCCACTCCTCAGTGATACACTTTAAATAGATGGAGTTTATTGTTCTTAACTTACTCCTCAATGAAGTTGATAACTTAAAGACAAAAGGAAAGAAAGGGGTCCTTAGCAGTGTCAAGGGACCTGGCGGGGCACACCGGACGTGCCAATGAGGAGAGCCTTGATGATTCTGGGGGCTGTCTGGGTAGAATTTCAGTGGGCAGAAAAGTCAGCATTCCACTCCCTCTCTCCCTTTCCTCCTTCCCCTCCTTCTTTCTTCTTTTTTTCCCTGCTTTGCCTCATTTTTTTCTTCTTCTTTTCTGATTTATAAGACAGCTAGAATAGAAGGGAACTGCTGAGGGATCTGGAGATTTTTATTGTCCCCTTGGGAAGAGGCTGTGGGCAGAACTGGAGGAAAAGGTTCATCGTACTCAGGGGAGAATTTCCAGTCTAGCTGTGGACACTGACCTTTGCACATCTTTCGTCCCTCCTCCAATGCTGGAAAATGAAGGATTGCTGTGTTTATCATAACACATTTTCGGTCATTTTAGTTTAGTTTGTAATTAGACTACAATTACCTAACCCAGTTGCTTAATAATAAAGACTATTTACCCCAGGCAGCATGGTGCAAAGGGAATTGTGCCCTCCACCCCAGGGCGCTGATCCCAGGTCCCTTTGGCCTTTATATTAACCTACGGTTTGAATCTTGGTCTGACCATTGAGCTGCTGTGTGACCTCAGACAAACCTCTAAACCCTTCTGAGCCTGGTTTATAATACTTGTAATGATCAAATGAGACAGTATGTGAAAATAAAGAGAGTGGCTGTCACATGAAAGGTGCCTGGTAAGTATGTGCTGTATCTGAATCCCTGACAGATATATTCAGTACCCGTGAGAGCACGGTACTGTGCCAAACAAACTAGAAATACACACACATGGGAAAGAAAAGTCTCAGGTGAGTGAATGCATTAAAAAGGTACATGTGGTGCATTCTCAGATACCAAAATAGTGCTCAGGACTGAGGTGAGAGGTAGGGGCCCAGGAGTTTACTGAAGAGAGGACCTTTTCATTGTTTTCAGTGGGAGGGCAAAACTTCACCTGCAGTGTGACAGCGGCCACATCCAAAGACTCAGAGGAGCCCGCATGAGGAGGAGGAGCTGAAAGCGGAGGGAGGTGGTTGGTGCCACTGTGTGTGTGTGTGTGTGTGTGTGTGTATTTAGCCAGGAGGGAGCTGTTGGGAAATGCCACCTAAGGAATGTTTTCAAGTGCAATTCGAGCACTTCATGATGTGAAGAATAAATATGCTTTCCTTTGTAGTCCCTTGAGAGGGGAAGTAGCACATTCTGGGTGGCTCTGGAGTGGCTGATTTTGGTCCTGGGCTGTTGCTCAGGCTGTGGGGAGGAGCGGTCCCAGGCAGGAATCTGAGGAAGGAGCTACAGGGACTGTGGTCCTTGGCCAGGCGGGACGGAGAGCCTGCTGTGGATTTTCTCAGCGGTTAGAGCCTCTGTTGTCTAAGCTGGGAAAACTGACAATCACTGAGGGAGAAACACTGGCAGGACACTGACAGCTTCCTCAGAAGACACACATGTGTGCTACACCCAGCCTGATGTCCGTGCCCCAGCCTGAGCACCCGTGGTCTCACTTGGTGTCACACAACATACTTCTCCTCTGTCTTCAATGTCAAACCTTCCCCATGGTGAAAATGGGCAGAGGTGGGCCAGGGGGGAAATACGCTACATTTTTCTTACTGTGTTCAGAGTAGCACATTCTTTTTTGTTTTGTTTTGTTTGAAACGGAGTCTCGCTCTGTTGCCCAGGCTAGAGTGCAATGGTGTGATCTCAGCTCACTGCAACCTCCACCTCCTGGGTTCAAGTGATTGTCCTGCCTCAGCCCCCCGAGTAGATGGGATTATAGGCATGTGCCACCATGCCCTGCTAATTTTGTATTTTTAGTAGAGACAGGGTTTCACCATGTTGGTTAGGCTGGTCTCGAACTCCCAACCTCAGGTGATCTGCCCACCTTGGCCTCCCAAACTGCTGGGATTACAGGCATGAGCCACCATGCCTGGCCCAGAGTAGCATATTCTTGATTTGAATGTGTAGACTGGAAAGGTCAGTGTAGTCTGATGATGATGATGATGATAATGATGATGACAGTATCAAGCACTTGTACAGCACTTACTACTATCTAAGCACTTTTCCAAACATGTAGCATACAAAAATTCATCTCATCATTTAATCCTTACAGCATCCTTGAGGTGAGGTCTTATTGTCATTGCTCCTATTTATAGTTGAGGAAAACTGAAGCATGGAGAAAATGACTCATCTCTAAGTGGTGCAGAAGGATTTGAACCCAAGTCATCTGACTCCAGAGTCCCTCTCGTAGGCATGTGGCTACACTGCTTCTTACCATGTATGTGTGGATTGGATGACTCCTTCCTGATAGGAACAAACCCATTAGGTTTTTTTTTTTTTTTTTTTTTTTTTTTTGAGACGGAGTCTTGCTCTGTCGCCCAGGCTCCGGAGTGCAGCTGGCCGGATCTACAGGCTCACTGCAAGCTCCGCCCGGCTTGTTTTTTGTAGTTTTAGTAGAGACGGGGTTTCACTGTGTTCACCAGGATGGTCTCGATCTCCTGACCTCGTGATCCGCCCGTCTCGGCCTCCCAAAGTGCTGGGATTACAGGCTTGAGCCACCGCACCCGGCCTCCATTAGGTTTTTTTAGGCATCTGTTTCAAAGGGTCCTCCTATATTTGTAAGGCAAACCTTTTTCTTCTGTTTCTCTCCTTCTTGCACCATTATATGATCCATAGTCCTCAGGACACGGCCCCAGCCTCATCACAAGCAGTACATGTGACAATGTGTCCACCTGCAGTTCTGTCCCTGCCTAGGGCTGAGCACAGCAGCCCACAGAATGCTTCTGCTGAGAGGTAGATTCTAAGGTGTGGACCCAGGACCTCTTAGGTAGTATTTTGAGACATATCTGGACAAAAGCTACTGAGGCAGTGTGGAAAATAGATATTACTTGTCTTGAAAGCTAGGTCAAGGCAAATGTTTGTTTGTCTTTTAAAAATTATGGCAGTTAGCTGAAATTGTATTTCAACTGCTAGGAAGCTAGAATGGCCAGATCTTAGAAACTGGTGGAGAGGCAGTCAGTTAATAAAAATTTCCTTGGAAGGAGTGATGGGGGAAGGAGAAGAGAGGGAGGGAGGGAGGAAGGAAGGGGAGGGAGCTGGACCTTCCAGAGCAGTCATTTCTGGATTCTGTAGCCTTTAAATGAACACAGAGGTCTTTCGAGGCCTCTCAGAGCTCTGGCTGCCTTCTGCAGTCTTTGACTGTGAGAGGCAGTGTGGGAGGAGCCTGAACTGGCCTGACAGGGGCTGTCCTTTGCCCTCAGGGCACCCGTGCACCCCCAGCTGCACCTCATGCCATATGGTGGCAGGGCCTGTGTTCTGTGTCTTCTTTCCCAGATGGCCTGGAGCTCCTGGAAGGCAGGGCCTGTGCCACCTTCTGCTCTGCATCTCAGCACTTGAGTAGAGTCTGGCATAGACTCTACTTAGATTAGAGCATGGGCTCAGTACATATTTATCAAAGTCAGTTGGCATCCAGAAGCCTGGATTCAAATATTCGCTTTGTGATCTTAGGCAATGACTTGTAATGAACTAGAATATCAGTATTTTTGAACTGTAAAACCTCTACTACATTGGATTAAATATGGGAACATGTAAAGAGGCCACAAAGAGGAGGCCTTCAATCAGGATTTCCTTCTTTTTTTTTGGCAGTCGAGCATAAGCAATGTCAGATCCCCACACAGAAACCACATCCACCAGGGAGTTCCTCGTTGATCCTCACCCATCCTTTTAGCCAGGGACTGAAACTTCAAAAAAGAATGGATTCCCTTTTTAGAATATTGCAAAAGATCATGTCCTTTGTGGTTAGAAAATTGCCTTAAATAACTGATCATTTTCACTTGAATATCCTGCAACAGGGGAACACTCGTGTTCATCCTTTCAGCATGTTCAATGCATGTACAAGTTACATGGGAGGAGGCTGTATAAAGGTAGTGGTGAAACATTGGCTTGGAGACAGACTGCTTTTTAATAAAATGCACATTTACGAAGACAGGCATATTCTGGGACAGAAAGCAATTTTCAAATTTAAAAAGATTCAAGCCATACAAAGTGTGTTCTTTGATTACAGTGGAATTACATTAGAAATAAGTAACAGAAAGATTATCTGGAAAATCTCCAAATACTTAGAAACTAAATGACACATTTCCAAATAACCCACTCCAAAGAAGAAATTAAAAGGGAAATTAGAAGCTATTTTAAACTGAATGAAAATAAAACCCCATCATATCAAAAATTGTGAGATGCCACTAAAACAATGCTTAGTGCTCCTGGTGGGGTTGGGGGGTGGTGGGAACATATAGAAGTAAATGTCTGCATCAGGAAAGGTCACAAAGCGATGGCCTGAACTTCCACCTTAGAAACCAGGAAAAGAAGAGCAAATTAAACCCAAAGCAAGGTGGAGAAAAGAAATAATAAAGGAAAAAAACAGAAATCAGTGAAATAGAAAACAGAAAAACAGGCCAGGCGCAGTGTAATTACACGCCTGTAATCCCAGCACTTTGGAAGGCTGAGGTGGATGGATCACTTGGGGTCAGGAGTTTGAGACCAGCCTGGCCAACATGGTGAAACCCCATCTCTACCAAAAATATAAAAAATTAGCTGGGCGTAGTGGTGCATGCCTGTAACCAGCTACTCATGAGGCTGAGGCAGGAGAATCGCTTGAACCTGGGAGGTGAAGGTTGCAGTGAGCTGAGATTGTGCCACTGCATTCCAGCCTGGGCAACAGAGCAAGACTCCATCTCAAAAAAAGAAGAAGAAGAAAAAAAGAAAACCAATAAAGAAAATCAGTGAAACAAAAGCCGATTCTTTGAAAAGGTCAATACAATTGATAAACTTGTAGCCATAATGATAAATGGAAATAAGGAGAGAAGACACATTACTAATATTAGGAATGAGGGAGGTAACATCACTACAGAGTCTATAGATACTATGAACAAGCTTGTGCCAGTAAATCTGGCAACTTAGTTGAAATAGGCATGATATTGTTACCAGTGGAGGGTGTCCAGGTTCTTGGCGTTTTGAACAAAGAATTGGACAAAACACACAAAGAAATGAAAGAATGAAGCAATGGAAGCACAGATTTGTTGAAACGAAGGTACACCCCACAGAGTGGGAGTGGGCTGGAGCAAGTGGCTCAGGAGTGCTGGTTACAGAAACCTCTAGAGGTTTCCCATTGGTTACTTGGCTACACCCTATGTAAATGAAGTAGTGGCCTGAGACCAGTCTGATTGGTTGCAGAAGGCAGCCAATCAGAGCCTGAAGTGAATTTTCAGTTACACCCCTGTGCAGATGAAGACTAGGCCTGTGACCAGTCTGATTGGTTGCAGGAGGGGACCTATCAGAGGTACCTTCCGTTTTTCATCTGCAATGCAGAAAGTGGGGAGGGTTGCAAAGAGAATAGCCTCTGATATTTTTGTTACCTGAGTGTGGAAAGTTAAGGTTTTCCTTTTGATTCACTTCTAGTCAGTTTGTGCAAATCAGCCTTACGTTCCCTGCCTCCAGACCCTATTCTCCTACCTCAACATTGTAATATAATAAGAAATACATATTCGCCTTCTGCTCCAGGTCCTTGGCACAAAACTCCTAAAACTCTTATAATTTCTGAGCAATCAGGTGCTATGTACATCTTTTGTTCTAATATTTCATCTTTGACCTCAGTTCTTGACCCAGATCTCCTAATCTGTTGGAATTTCCTAGGTGATAGGAGTCTCTTTTGTTCTAATGAGGGACCTCTTGGTGGGCGCCTAAGTGGATGCTGGTCACCGGAAAGACCAAGCTACAGTTAGAAACTTGGAACTTTCAACCCTACCGCCATCCTCCAAAAAGAGGAAGGGGGCTGAAGGTAGAGTTAATAATTGATCATGCCTATATGATAAAGCCCACATAAAAATCCCTGAAGAACTATGGGGTTCAGAAAACTGGGTTGCTGAACATATGTATGTGCTAGGAGAGGAGCCCAGAGAGGGCATGAGAGCTCCATGCTCCTTCCCTCAAGCACTGACCTGTGTGTCTCTTCATCTGCTGTTCATCTGTATCCTTTATCACATCCTTTATTAATGTAATAAGTAAATATAAGTGTTTCCCTGAGTTCTGGGAGTTGCTCTAGCAAATTATTGTACCCACAGAGAGGGTCATGAGAACCCCAATTTATAGCTGTTCAGCCAGAAGTATAGGTGACAACCTGGGACCTAGAATTGGCATCTGAAGCTGAAGTCAGGCTTGTGGGCCTGATGCTTTAACCTGTGGCATCTAACTATAACTCCAACTCCAGGTAAACAGTGTCAGAATCAGCCAGGCACAGTGGCTCATGCCTGTAATCCCAGCACTTTGGGAGGCTGAGGCAGGCAGATCACTTGAGGCCAGGAGTTTGAGACCAGCCTAGCCAACATGGCAAAACCCTGTCTCTACTAATAATACAAAAATTAGCTGGGCATAGTGGCATGTGCTTGTAGTCCTAGCTACTTGGGAAGCTGAGGCACAAGAATCATTTGAACCTGGGAGGCGGAGGTTTTAATGAGCCAGGATCATGCTATTGCACTCCAGTCTGGATGACAGAGTGAGACTCTGTCTCAAAAAAAAAAAAAGGTCAGAATTGAATTGAATCGTAGGATCGTAGGACACTCTGTTGATGTCTTCTGGAGAATTACTTGATACAAAACTTCCCCTCAAACACAACACAAAACAAAACAACAACAAAACAACAACAACAACAACAGCAACAACAAGCCTTATAGGCCCAGATGGCTTCAGTGGGGAATTTTACCAGACATTTAAGAAAGAAATCCTACCAACTCTACATAAACTCTTCCAGAAACTTGAAGAGGAAGGAATACTTCCCAACTCATGCTATGAAGCTGGCAATACCCTGATACTAAAGATAAAGATATTACAAGAAAAGAAATGTACAGACAAGTATTTTACATGAACATGGATGTGAAAATTCTGTCAAATTGAATTCAACAATATGTAAAAAAGCCATCATGATCAAGTGGGGTTTATCCCAAGAGTGCAAGATTAGTTTAACATTAGAAAATCAATGTAATTCACCACATTAAAAAACTAGGAGGGGGAGAAACCCCTTTAATCATGTCAGTAGATGCAAAGCATTAGAGAAAACCCAGCCTGTATTCCTGATACAAACTCTCAGCACAGTAGAAATAGAAGGGAACCTCCTTAACTTGGTAAAGAATATCTGCAAAAAACCTACAGGTAACATACTTACCGGTGAAAGACTGAGTGCTGCCCCCTAAGTTTGGTAACATGGTCAGGGTATTCACTCTCACCACTTTTATTCAACACAGTATTGCAGCTTTTAGCCAGTACAGTTAGGCCAAAAAGAAATACAGGGCTTCTAAATAAGAAGAAGTAAAATTGTTTTCATTCATAGACAACACGACTGTGTAGAAAATTCAATAGAATCTACAAAAAATCTCCTAGAACTAATAGGAATTCAGCAAGCTTGCAGGATACAAGATAAATATATGAAAATCTATTGTATTTCCCTATACCAGCAACAATTGGAAATAAAAATATTTACAATAACATCAACAATATTAGATAGGAGGATATCTGACAAAAGATGAACAATATTCGTACACTGAAAATTATAAACCATTGCTGAGATAAGTTAGTTCTTAACTGAGAGTAGAGATAAATCATGTTCATGGGTGAGAGGATTCATTATTGTTGAGATGTCAGTTCTCCCCAAATTGATCTACAGATTTAAGGCAATCTCAATCAAAACCCAAACAGGGAAATTTACAAGCTGATTCTACAATTCCTTTTTTTTTTTGAGATGGAGTCTCACTCTGTCACCCAGGCTGGAGTGCAATGGCACAATCGTGGCTCACTGCAACCTCCGCCTCCCAGGTTCAAGCAATTCTCCTGCCTTAGCCTCCTGAGAAGCTGGGATTACAGGCACCTGCCCCCATGCCTGGCTAATTTTTGTATTTTTTTTAGTAGAGACAGGGTTTCATCATGTTGTCCAGGTGTTCTTGAACTCCTGACTTTAGGCAATTGACCCACCTCGGCCTCCCAAAGTGTTGGGATTACAAGCATGAGCCACCGCGCCCAGCTCTAAAGTTCTTCAGGAAATTTAAAGGACCTAGAATAGCCAAAACAATTTTGAGAAAGATCAACAAAGTTGGCAGACTAACATTACCTGATTTCAGGATTTACTATAAATAAATCCATACTTTTCAAAACAATGTGGTGTGGGTATAAACATAGACAAATAAATAGATCAGTGATTCAGCCATTCCACTCAGAGATATTTACACAAAAGAAATGAAAGCATATTCCATACAAAGATTTGTACATGAATATTTTAAATAACTTTATTTATAATAGCCCCAAACTGGAAACAGCCCGCATTTCTACCAACAGGTGGATAGATAAATTGTGGTACATCTTTATGATGGATGCTACTCAGCAACAAAAAAGAAATGAACTATTAACACATGCAGCAGTGTAGCTGAATCTCCAAATAATAGTGCAGAGTGAAAGAAGCCACACTAAAAAGTACAGTGTTATGATTCTATTTATGTAAAACTCTGGAGAAGGAAAACTAATCTGGAGTGACAGAAAACAGGTCAGTTTTTCCTGGGAATGGGAGGAGAGGGGGATTGCACATAAGCATGAAGAAGAAACTTCTGGAAGTGTTGGATGTGTCCATGATGTTGATCATGCAGATAGTATGCTTGCAGTGGTTGTCTGCCTTAAATATGTTCAGCTTATGGCATTTCAATTATACCTTAATAAAGCTGTTTACAAAAAAAAAAAAAAAAGTCACTGGGAATATTGTAGCCTCTTCCCCAACCATTCTACTCAAATTTGTCTCATCTAAGACACACTGACCCTTTCTTGCCCAATCCAATATATTTGTCTCTGTCCTTGATTTACTTAACTTCTCATTGCACTTGACTTAGGTGAGCACTTCTTTTTGCTAGAAACACTTTTCTCTCTTGGCTTCTGAACAGCACATTCTCTTGGGTTTTTTCCCCTAGCTCTTGTGGCTGCAACTCCTCTAGCAAACGTCACTTGTTAGAGGGCCTTTGACCCTATCTTCCTCTCTATTTATACTCTACTCAACTCCAAGGTTATCCCACCTAGTCCTATAATTTAAAGCAGCAGCATCTGTACATCCCAACAGAATTTTCTGGGATAATAGAAAGAGTCTCTATTGGCATTGTCCACATGGTGGCCACTAGCCATCTGTGGCTATGACTTGAAATGTGGCTAGCATGACTAACATATGAATTTCAAATTTTATTTATTTAATTTAATTTCAATTGAAATAGCCACATATGGCTAGTGGCTACCGTATTGAATAGTCCAGGTCTAGATCACTGTGTGTTTACAAGCTGTGGGTAGGAACACATTTGCTGGTCTTGACTTTTATTTTTTCAGAATAAAATAAGTTCTATTTTTCACAAAATATTTGTTTCAGGCTGGTATCTCTAGGGCTCACACATTCACACATAGATTTTTTTTTTGTTTTTTGTTTTTGGTTTGGTTTTGTATGTAAGTTGAAAGGCACTGATCTAGATGCCGATGATGTCCATGTTAATGTTTTCAACCATGAGCTGAGGTCCAAAGTCATATTTGTCATCCTGACATCTCATCACAAATCTGTAAGTGTGCTGTTTTTCCCTCCAGTTATCCCACGTCTCAGCAAATGGCACTATCTTTTCCTCCAGTTGATGCGGAACAGTGACCTGAATTTTCTGCTTTCCTGTCCCCGCTCCCCGCCACACCCTACTCCCACACTAAGTCCAGCAGCAAGGTCTGTTGGCTCTGCTTCCTAAATGGGTCACAGATCTACCCACTTGTTTTCATTTGGGTTTCTATCAACATACTCTTAAGCCCCTGGCGTCTCTTGCCTGGAGTACTGCCGTAGCTTTAAACTGGTCTGTGATTCACTGTTATCTTCATAAGACCCACAGTGGCCAAAGGAATCTTCCAGAGCCATAAATCAGATGCTGCTGCTGCCCTACTCCAGAGCCTCCAAGAGCTTTCCACTGCAATGCTCTGTTGTCACCTTACTGTGCCTATGAGGCCCTGGTGACTGGGCCCAGCCCTCTGGTATTGGTCCACCACAGTCACCCCGGTCATTCTGTGCCAGGGACTTCCACTTCCTTGCTTATTTATCTGCAGGACTCTGCACATGTGCTGTGACCTAGGCCCCCCAGATCTTCCCAAGATGGCCCCTCTCTGTTAGTTCAGGTCTTCACTCAGAGCTGACTTCCTCAAAGGAGCAGCCATTCTCTGACTAAATCAGTAAGTGTAACCCAAGTCAGAGTGATAGTATTTTAGGAGCAAATGAGATACATTGTTACTGAAATAGAGTGCTTTTGAGTAATAGGAGCCAAGAGCCATCAAAGTATTCTTGACTAGAGATCCTTGAATTTTCTTTGCAAATCATCTGTAATCAACAAAATCCTTCTGTGCAAGTAATACTGCCAAGTTTCTGTATGAAGAATAAATATTGGTCTTGCTATTTTTTAACTTACTCGACTGAACACCCCATTATGCAAATTTAATGAACAGTTTAAAATATGCATGTTATGTACAATATAGTGTATTAAGATATAGATGTATAAATTATGTTAATATAAAATTTAAAATGAGTATTTCATTAATGTGAATATATCATATGCACAAGGCAAATAGCATTTATTTAAACTTTTTAATCTCTGAGATTTATGTACATCATGGTTAGCTTTGTGCGAAAGTTTGAATTTGATTTGATTTTGGTTACCAAATTTGATTTTAATTATCCAAATTTAAATTTGATTGTTGTGAAGAGAAAGGTCTGTAGGGTCGATTATTCCTTATGTAATTTTAGTCTTTACTTTGTGAAAATGTGTTATTAAAATAGTGCAGAAAAATTACAAGTTATTAACAAAATAAATTATAGGGTTTGTGATTTTTGACCTTTGCTTTAAAAAAAAAAAAAGAAAAAGAAAAAAAAAAAACATCCTGGCAAACGCAGTGAAACCCCGTCTCCTCTAAAACTACAAAAAACTTAGCCGGACGTGGTGGCGGGCGCCTGTAGTCCCAGCTACTCGGGAGGCTGAGGCAGGAGAATGGCGTGAACCTGGGAGGCGGAGCTTGCAGTGAGCCGAGATCACGCCACTGCACTCCAGCCTGGGAGACAGAGCAAGACTCTGTCTCAAAAAAAAAACAACAAAAAAACCCCCCAAAAACAAACAAACAAACAAAACAAGCTTACATTCAAATACTGAAACTTTTTGTAGTAGTCACTTGCATAACAGATTCCGAAAACAACAAAACTGAAACTGTATGTGCAGAATACTATGTATT
Source organism: Papio anubis (assembly GCF_008728515.1). Classification (NCBI taxonomy): domain Eukaryota; kingdom Metazoa; phylum Chordata; class Mammalia; order Primates; family Cercopithecidae; genus Papio; species Papio anubis. The sequence continues at coordinate 112,211,208 of NC_044981.1, read as the reverse complement.
GGTTAAACTACATAACACAGGAGGCAATAGGAAATGCATTTACATGTGCAAAATGAAAATTGAATATAAATAGGAAAATGTGGCATGATTTTATCCTAGAAAATTATTTAAATCAGAATAGACAGTGTTCAGAAAGTTAAAATAAGGCCTCCATTTTACTTCACTTGTATTCCATTCTGTACAAATTCAGAAATGGTGGTGATTAAAATATTTAAGTCACTTTACATTCTTCTGGGATAGCTCTCCCAAGGGAATAATCCAAGCTACAGACAAAGATTTATGCACAAAGACGTTAGTTATGGCATGGTTTATAATTTTGAAAAGTCAGGATCCATCCAAATATCCAGTGGTGGGGGGAATTAAGTAGATTGTATAACATCCTTACAAAAAGATTATATAACCACTAACATTAATTTTTAGGAAGATTGTTTAATGTGGGAAAATGCTTCTGACATAATGCTAAGTGAAGAAAAAGGATATATTTATATGGTATGATCTTAATTAGGTGAAAACAATATCCATAGAAGAAAATATATTAATAGTAGTTAATTCTGAGGACTGCATTGTTGCTGGTTGTATTTTCCAGGTTTTCTAGAAAAAACACATATTACTTTTATAATAGGGAAAAGATTATTCATAAAAGAAATTTTGGTGCTAATAAAATATTAAATATTTAGGGTTATGTGCTTTAGAGCCAGAGAGTAGTGCATGGCTCATTTAGTCTGGGAGCTCATGAGTGAGGGTTATAATTGGTAAGGGAGATTGAGAGCTGTTTTTTTCAGATGGCTCTAAGGACAGCAAAGTTCCTTGGTGTTTTTGCTCTCAGTCCCTGATGTGCTCAGTTCTGTCACTTACTGACTGTCACTGCTGATCAGAAAGTCTGACTGGCTGTTAGCTTTGTATTTGACAGATATAAAACAGGAAGACCAGGTAGTTGTTACCTAATAAATATGACTTATTTGGCGGCCAAACATTTTAAAACAGGAGGCAACAATGACAGATTCCTGATTGTGTAAAGTGGGAACCATTCTGGATCATTTTTCAATCTTTAGGTTCTGATCAATTTAGAGGTCATGAAATCCTTTTAGTGAGTCTTCCCTAGCATTACTTTGTAAATGAAATTAGAGTAGAATAGAAATGCCAGAGTGCGTGGCATGTAGTAAGTATCCTGTAAGTTTTAATTTCAGATATGTGTTTGTAGGTACTGGATTGTGACATAAAGTGTGTTTTTGTTTTGGTTTGGTTTTTTATCTATAGTTTGCTGTCAAAAAAGTCCAAAGACTCTTAGTGCGATCCACACCAGTGGTGTGCAGTATTCTCCAGTGATTATAGCATCAGTGTCACTTGGGAGCTTGTCAGAAATGTACCTTATTAGGCCCCGCCCAGATCTACTGAATCACAAACACTGGTGGTGGATCCCAGCACTGTGTGTTTTAATGAGTCCCTGTCTTAGTCCATTTTCTGTTGCTGTAAGAGAATATCACAGGCTGGGTATTTTATTATAATAAAGGTTTATTTAGCTCACAGTTCTGGAGGCTGGGAAGTCCAAGAGCATGGCACTGGCATCTGGAGAGGGCCTTTTTGCTACGTCATGTCATGGTGGAGGTTATCATATGGTGAGAGGACAAATGTGTGCCAGCTCAGGACTTTCTTCTTCTTATAAAGTCATCAATCCCATCTTGGGGGCCCTACCCTGATAACCTTATCTAATCCAAACTACCTCCCAAAGGCCCTACCTCCAAATGCCATCAACATATTAATTCAAGGATTAAGTTTCCAATACATGAAATTTGGAGGACACATTGAAACCATAGCAGTCCCCCTGGTGATTCTGATGCACACTCAAATTTGAGAGCCACTAGTCCAGCCTTGCTATTCTTGGTGAGGTTCAAGGACTAACACTGGCATCACCTGCGAGCTAGTTGGAAATGCAGACTCTCAGACCCCAACCTGGACAGGCTCACTCAGAATCTGTGAGATCACCAGGTAATTTATTTTTGTGGTAATGTTAAATAGCTCTGATCTCAACACAAATGCCTCGGGGGCCAAGTAGGTCATGTCAGTAGTGAAAGTAGCCTGGTTTCCCCCCTGAAGAAAGTAGAACAATAAGAAGGCATTGTGGTGTGAAGTTTTAGTACTCTTGTTTTTAAAAATCCTGTATTATACCAGTGGGGGTTAACACATTCAACCAAATTCATCAACTAAGGTTAACTGTGGTTGACATCAATTACTTTAAGCAGATTTTTAAACACAGAATTTTAATAGTGACCCTCATATTAACTTCTTCTGATCTCTTTTAGGAATTTATCAAAGAGCTGCTTTCTCGGATAAGAGGCATGAGGAAACTGAGCCCTCCGCAGAAGAAGACTGTATGATTCTGGAACAGGGTGGAACTCTCTTGGAAACGAAGAAAGGGTCCTGGGATTTGTACTTCATGAAGACTTTTGTGAAAGAATAGGTGTCCTTATGAACAACGTTTTTTTTTTTTTTCTTTCTTTTTTTGGTGTGAAGGTGGGGGGTTCTATTAGACATTTATTCAAGAGCGTTCCATTTTTGGTTTTAAACGTTTTTGTTAGTGTAATATTTTAATAGCAAAGATATCATGACTCTAGCCACAGCCCAACCAAGGATTATCAAAGCAGGTGGACACTTGAAGGGCCGCGCCAGGCTGCGTTTTCTGCAAGGACTCAGATGTTTAGTACCTTATGATACAGGGAAGATAGTTTTCTTACAAGTAGTTTGGTAATATTTTTTTCTTAAGTTGTACATTTGACTCAGCTGTCAAATTTCTCATACTTGTATATATCTACACACAACTAAGTTAAAATGTTGATGTGAGTTTTATTTCACATGGAAGGAATAAACCCGTGGTCGTCCTTTAACTGGAGGTCCCAGCACATGTGTTTTCAAGAGGCCACTAGGCCTTCTTCATTGAGTGCTGCTGACTTCAACATTCACTTTATGCACCAAAGTGAAAGAATTCAGTGTATCCGTTATTTTAATGTGCTACACTACAGAAATGTTAAGTTGGTCAAGGGCTTAATTTATGGAATTTCTATTATTTCATTGGTTGGGATGCTTTGCCAGGTCATGTGCTTATTGTCTCATTTGTGGTCTTTTAAAGTTGTATGAACCCTTAATTTGAAGAACTAACTTGATTTCTAGAGAAATGCCCACTCTAGCTAAGTGATATTTTGCATTGGAAAAAGGAAGCATTGTGTGGAAATGAATCATCTGCTTTCCACCGGGTACTGTGTATTATTCTGTCTCCAGGAAAGCAGATCAAAAGAAAGTTAGCAGATCAAGTGTCTTCTTCCTTAGAAATACATTCTGGTAGCTTCTGTGCCTGGGTAGCATCAGACCAGTGGGTGTAAACCGAGTGTTAAGTGTCAAGGTGAGAAAGCCTCACATTCTCTCAAGACAGTCGCTCTAGGAGCCAACGTTGCTGATTTGGAAGTGTGGAGATTGCATTTCTGGCTTCTGTCAATGGCTTGTGTTGAGGACTCTGGGTGCTCCTGGCCCTAATTGTGCACCCTGATCCCCGTGCTTGGAGCTAGGCCTGGTGGTATGTTCTAGCCCTCTCAGTTATCAGCTCTTTGGAGAAGGATCAAAATTCAGATGGGATGTGGGATGGGTAATAGGTGAGAGTAGAAATTCCTTCCCTCCAGGAATTCCCTGCTGCCTCCCACAGAAACCCACCTACCGTAAGATGTCTCCAGATGGCCTTGTCCAAGGATGGGGGTCAGGCATTTTATATCAAGGGTGCTCTGAACATATTTAATTTTTTTAAAAAAACTATGTTTGTGAATTTTGCGTATACTGGCAAGCTTTTGAAAATGTATTTAATTTTGTATTGTTTACCAATGATTTATTTACAAGATATTTACTCAAATAAATGGAGCTGCTTACAAGCCTGTTGACATGTGTGGCTTGCACAACACATTAACATGATGGTTTTGCTTTGTCAGTTTCTCTGCAGAGGTGAAGACCAAGCACCTGTGTCTATCTAGCTTTTCATTTTCAAAGTATTTCTAGGCATGTAATCTTGGCCCTCTCCTCAGGCATCTTCAGATCAGGTGGTGAAACCAAAGGAGCTGGGCCACATTCTTGGGCTGAGAAAGAAGATGAGCTCTGTGTGCTCAGCCTGGCACTCTCCTAGGCCAAGCTCCTTTCATTTAATTAAAACTCCCCTTTCTCGTCTGACAAGAACCCTCATAAACATTTCAAATTAGTAAACTATTTCACTTATTGTTAGAATGCCTTGCACCATGGAAGTCAGAAAAATACAGAATGGGCAGGATTTCTGTTAGGCTTAATTGACCAGCCCATGTGATGGTCTCAGATGAAGTAAGAATAGACTTTTCCTCCAAAGGCCTCTGCTCCCACCACACACCCCCTCGCCACCTTCCCTCCTGCCATTGTCAGGGCCTGGCATTCCCTGATCCCTGTGAGTGCTCCAGTCAGAAGTTTGGGCCTCTTCCTTGACTCCCCAGTATGCTCCCAGTCACCCAGCTTGTCCTCTGTGAATATGTCTCAAATCTATCCTGTGTCCAACTTTCCTGGATTGCTGCCACCACCTTGGGATTGGATTCTCCATGTCCAGGCTTGTCTCCCTCTGATCCATCCTCCACCCAGTTGCCAGAATAGTCTGATAACTCCACCCTCTGCTTGAAACCAAACCCCTCTGCATGCCTTATGAGAAATATTGTCTCTGCCTCTCCCACCTCATCTTTTGGCCTTGTACTCATGCCCAGTTCTGCCAAATTCCTTGGAGTTTCTGGCAAGTTCTATGTATTTTCTTCTCTGATGCTTTGTAAAATCTGTTGCCTTGGCCCGGAACACCCTTTTTGCTAACAGGCTCTGTCCAGAGAGCTGGGTTAGATCCCCTCCTAGGTGTGTTCCCCCTCAGCTCCAGCCTATACCCCATCATAGACGCATCCACAGTATCATTATTGTCTATCCATTTGTTGGTGTCTTCTGTTAGAATCTAGGATCTTTGAGGCTGAGGATCTGGACTTCTCCAAGCATCTGGTCCTAGGCTTGGCCTATCAAAGAGATTGATGTGTGTTTGCCAATTGAATGAATATGACAAAAGATTCAAGAACTCCACTGTTTTCTTCCCAGCTAGAGTTTTGGTTCTTAGATCTGAGTGTACATTTGAATCACCTGGCAAGCTTTAAAAACATTGGAAGCCTGGGCCTCAGTCAATTCTGACCAGTGAAATCAGCATCTCTAGGACAAGAGGTAGGGTGTTTGTTTTCAAACTCTCCAGCTTGCGCATCACTGGGCCTTTGGGTCACTCTTGTGCCATTGGATGGCCAGATGCATTAGCTTGACCTCAGCTCTCCATGTTTATGCTATTACAGCAGGTGGCAGCTGTGACGTTAGCACATTGGCTGTTTCTCTTACAGAGTCTCCTCACTAGGGTGATGGCTCCAAATTATCCAACTTCTAGTGCCAACTTTGCACTCACTTGAACATTGGGAAATCTCAATGTAAACTTCATGGAGTAGCTTCCATTTTTAACAATCATAATAAAAGTTAGCACTGTGCTAAGTGCATGCTTCACCTCATTTAATCCTGACATTAACCTTACGAGGCAGGTACCATTATTCTCATTTTACAGATAAGAAAATAAACTCAGGCTTAGCAGCTTGCCTGAGTCCACACAGCTACAACACTGAGATTCAAACCCAAACCTATTTGGCTCCAAAGTCCCATAAAAATTAGGCTTTCTTGCCACTCTTAGGGGATTACTCTTAGTCCCATTCACAAGAGTGAACCCTGGTAACCACATTTAAAATGAGCCAGGTCCCTGAGCTGGCAGGGTAGGGGTGGAGGCTTTGCGGATGGAGGAGGTCCCAGCCACCTGTGGGGCTCTTCCTCACTCCTGGAAACGGAGGGGCTCCCTGCTCCCTGCTCCCCGCCTGCAGTGCAGCCAGGCCCTGTGATGCTGGCCCTCCTTGTCCAGAGTCCTCTTGCCTTTTCCCATAACGTAAAGCTCCTGGACTTGGGCTTAGCAGCTGAGCAAGGAGTATCCAGTCATCAGTTTCCTGAGAAAGAGCAGCTCAGGACAAGGCAATTTTCAGTTCCTGAAACACAGGAATTAAACGGATTTTCACTTATTTATCACTGCCATAGTTTAGATATTTGTCCCCTCCAAATCCCATTTTGAAATTTGATCTCCAGTGTTGGAGGTGAGAAGTGTTTGGGTCATGGGGGCAGATACCTCATGAACGGCTTGGTGCCATTCTCCTGGGACTGAGCAAGTACTTACTGTTAGTTCCCTCTAGATCTGGTTGTTAAAAAGAACTGGGCACCTCCTCCCCTCTCTGTCTTACTTCCTCTCTTGCCATGTAACAAGCCAGCTCTCCTTCTCCCGTGATTGGAAACTTCTGAGGTCCTCACCAAAGGCAGATGCTGGTGCCATGCTTCCTATACAGTCTGCAGAACCACAAGCCAAATAAACCGCTTTTCTGTATAAATGACCTGGCCTCAAGTACTTCTTTATAGTAACACAAACAGCCTAAGACAATCACCTAAAGTCTCCATAAAAGATGGTCCACTGTGCAGAATCAGCTTTTGGAAACAAAAGCTGTTTTTGACATGACTACTGTTTAGCAAGAGAGTGGCAGGCCCACAGCTGCTGGACACATCCCCATCCCTACTCTCCCACCCCATTTTTGCCTCTGAATGAAAGGTTCTGGGGCTTCCCTCTGCTTCTTGGGAACCTTTCCTGGAATCTAGCCACTTGGAGAGTGAGCCTGTGTAGCCATGAGTCGTATCTGTGCCACTATGGCCCCTATCTACTTCTTCCTTTGACTCTTGTCTTTGGGTGCTCAGGGTCAAGGACTCAGCACCCTTCAATGCTGCTGCATAGCCTAAGAGAGAAGTGCTGTGGATGGCGGGGACCCTTGTCTGTTGTCTATGAAAACAAAACTCCTATCGGGTAGTTGGAACTTTCTGAAAGCCGTTTTCAAATTGGACACAAGCATACCACTATTTTCCGTTACTGGTTTCTCTTTGCTTGAATTAATTTTAACCCAAATAGTCCTGGAGAATTATTCCTCAGAAACTAGTCTCATATCCTTGTGGGCTTGGGGTACAACCCACTGTGTGTTTGTAATTTGCCTGTGAAAAATGGAGTGGTTTCTCAGTCTTCTATGAGTGAGAAAGAACAGTGCAGACTTCTTGGAGTTCCCTCCCACCCCCACTCAGGAACAAATGCTGGAAATGCTTCACTAATAGCCTTCTTGTGCGGCCATGAAGGCCAACCAGTTCTCTCTTGTTGACTGGCACATCTTGCCTGGGGATGGATTGTTCTTTCAAGACTGGATTGTTCTCTACCTCTCGTGGCCCTGTGGGTGTTCCCATCACAACACATTAGCAGACATTTCAATAAGGTACTGATACTAGAACAGCTACAAACAAAGTCCTTGAGAAACCTGCTTTTCTGTTGTTTTATTGAGTCAACTGGATAAATAAGGGCAGATTAGTGTCTGGTGTGTGTTTCCTTCACTCTCAGTCTCCTCGGTGGGGTGTAAATGAAACTAGTGGGGTGGCCTTCTTTGGGCTCATCTTGTTCCAGTGGATTCTAGGAGGTAATTAGTTCCAGCAAGCACAGGGGGTAAAGAGTGCATTCTAAACATAGGCGCTGTATAGACTTAATCGTAATTCAGTGTTCAAGTTGTTAGGAGACATTTCTACATGGGTCTCATGTTTCTGCATGTCTTGTGAGCAGAGACTGCCTTTGTTCCAGACCCTCTTTCCAAGAATATTTATATGTATAGCAAACAGCCTTGGAAGTTAGAGATAGTATCTCCTTGCAGAGCAGAGTTGTCTATTATAAAATATTTGGGTTCCCTAAGCGCTGAGCCCCTCTCCTGGGATGTGACGCACTGCATGCACAGGTGTCATCTGTCCTTCTTTGCAACACCCTAGGAGAACTGGGACTCAAGAAATGCCAATAATCTAGCCACTGCTATTGCTGTAACTGTCCTTCCTCTCTGACTCAGGAGTGTAGCGTCTTCTACCAGCATCTATGAAACTGACAAGCTAATTTGTTAGCTTACAGTAGTGTAAAACCTTAGACCCTACACAAGTCTTGACAATGGTCAGTTGTCTTGGTCTCTTTCAATAGGACTTGAATCATTTTTGTCATTAATATACATTTTCTTATATTTAGACTCTGACTTGATTAATCATTTTCAAATGTATAGGGTCAGAAGTTTCCTTTAAAGAGATTTCATGCCTGGAAGTGGTCGTTCTGTGGAAAGAATTTACTTTCACAAAAGTCATCTTTTCTTGTCCTCCTTGTTAGCAACATGAAGTGAATGTTGCCTGGGGTGAAAAGGCTCATGAAAGAGAGATGGAGTGATGGACTGTCCCAGGAGTTTACAGTAAAAATTACCCCGTAGAGTGAGTCAGAGAGGACAAACAAAGACTCTTGCCTTGAATCTTTCTGTTTAAAATATGTGTCTACATAGTAATAAATAGTACATCGTCACTTCCTGTTTTGAAATTCCCCAGTTAATCTCTAGAAGTAGTTTTGTGAACTTATTTGCAGTATCATGGCCCACCCAGCAGTTACCAAAAATAGAAATTGAAGTCAGGGAATATCTGAGGCTACCAGATTGATTTTCATCAGGTCACTAAATGATTTACATAAAGTGTAACCCAACACACCCTCCGGGTCACAAGATGCTTGAGGGTGAGTGATTTACTATTTGGTTTTCTGTTGTTAGTAGCACAAAATTATTCCTTTGGTGCTGATAGGATTTTTAAAAGGGAACATTCCTGACTCAGACCTCCTTTCTGATAGCTCATGGATAAGGGACAAATACGTTTATTTGTCTTTTCTTAAATATCTTTCTACAGCACTTAGGATAGCACCTTGCTCTTTTTGGCTGTAATCTCAACATGGGGAATCAATATGTGTAATCTATAGTGTTTCATCCTCACAGAATACCCCAGAGCCACAGAGAATCACCTCTTTCTGTAATTGGTAATGAGAGAATTAACCAAAACCTCTCAAACTGATTTTCAAAAAAAAAGCATAGGTTTTTTTTTTCCCCCAATCTTATTTTCTATCTCAAACGTCTGTCCTCCTTTGAGAGCTGGAAACTCCCTACTTAAATCTTTAATCGAGGAGGTCTTAAAATTATAGTTCATGTGGACTTAGTGAAGTCCTCATAATCTCTGAAACTGTGTGGGAGATGGAACTTACAGAGAGAGAAAGGAGAGACAGATTGAAGTGAGCCACACATAGAGCAATGGAGAGAGATGGAGATCCCAAGACAGGATGCTGGAAGGAAGAGAGCCAGAGAGCAGCAGACAGGCATGAACATGTGCGGGAGGGTCTCAAAGTATCCATACCTAGAACAGGTGAAGAGCCAGGACCCAGAGCCTTGGAGCCCAGACCCATAGTAGACTGCAGCCACCCAGGGAGCCAGGGCTCGGGTGTCCCAAGAACAACCAGGGTCAAGTTCTGCCTCCCATCTTCAGCCTCAGCCCTCACCTTGGTTGGATTTCCTGGTCTCCTTCCTTCCCACATCATTCACTCTGCTGAATTCCTTCCATAGATGATCACTTCTCCCCAGGACACCGCCCCAGCAGCAAGTAACAGCCTGCTTGGCAGAGAGCCTTGCATGGACCCATTCCCACTTGCTCACAGGCACACACTGGCTTGTTCAGGAGGTGGGTTCCAGCTCCCTCCATCCTCCATGCGCTCCGAGTTGGGTTGCTCTGCCTGTGGGTTCCCATGCTTACGAGCCCTTGGTGTAGCTTTGCCTCCAACCCATTGAGCATCACGTCAACTTCAGTTGCCAACGCCCTAACCCACTCCTTTGTGCCTCCATCATCTTGTTTAAGCTATCAGACAAACAAATTAAGACAGACATGTGAATACTGCTGTGCAATACAGAGCAATGGATGGGAGAAAAGTCCATACTTTGTCGTCTTATCCCCAGGAAAAAGAGAAGGCGGGAAGAGTAAGAATGATGCCCTGTTCCTTGACAAGACACTTCGTGCATTCTTTTATTGTGTCATAGCTGTGCAAGGAAACAAAGCTGTTGCATTTTATTTGGGCTGGAAATGTAAAATCCATAAAATATAACTTTTAGAAGGAAGGCAATTGCTCTTTCTCCTCTTTTTCCTCGTGTCTTATCATGAGAGTCATTTGATCCAAGGTACTGCTCGTTAACTTACGCTTTTTATTTGGAAGAAACACTAAAGATACTTCTTAGGGCTATTGTACAGAGAAAGTAGGTTGCACATTTAACCTTAGGAACAGAAACTGCTGTTGCTTAAGTACCGCTCACCCTCTCACCACCTGAGATGAAGAATGACTCAACCATATGATGAAACAGACAAAGCCATGTTTCTAATGAGGCCAGAGCCTGAAGGCAGAAACCCTTCAAGAGCTGAATTTCCCATTTTGTTGCCAACAACAAATAAACTCAGTGTTTCGTTCAGTGATGATTAATCCGGCGAAAACCATGCAGAAATGAAGGAGCTTTAAAATGATCATAATTCATCAACCCAACCGTCTCCCTCGGATACTCACTTCATTACTAAGAGAGTAATTATTTTTGTGTTGTCAGTTTTAGGGAAAAGCCCTTGAGGGTTATTCATTGGTAATTGGAAAAATAAATGTTAATGTCTTCTGTGGATTAGGAAAGAATGTTTTGTGACTAACTGTTCAGACGCTTCTATTGAATTGCCTGAGTTTGGAAGTTTCATTGGTTTTCCACCCAAGGCTTCATAAAAGCTTTCAAATTACCTGTAGCTGTCAGAGAGGAGTCTCCTCAAGGAGATGGATGAAGCTTGCCCACAATGCTGCATTCCAGGTTTTTGTAATAATGCGGTGGCAGCCCCATCTCTCCCCTGACCCTTTTTATTTATTTAATTTTATTTTCTTGAGATGGAGTCTCATTCTGTCACCCAGGCTGGAGTGCAAATGTGCAATCATGGCTCACTGCAACCTCTGCCTCCCAGGTTCAGGCGATCCTCCCACCTCAGCCTCCTGAGTAGCTGGGACTACAGGCGTGCACCACTATGCTGGCTAAATTTTGTATTTTTTGTAGAGACAGGGTTTCACCGCGTTGCCCAGACTTGTCTCACTCTTGGGCTCAGGCAATCCTGCCTGCCTTGGCCTCCCAAAGTGCAGGCCCGGACTCTTTTTAAATTGTGGTCCCAAGGCCAAGCTGTAGTGCCACTGATTTTCCTCACTGAGGAAATAAGCTCAGATTATTAGAAGTGAAGAAGTCAGCAGGCCCCCACAGGATGAGGTTTCAGTACCTACAAGGCTTGAGGCGCAGCCTCTGGGAACCCAATCTCTTGATCTACAAGGGTCACTATGGGGAATGTGAAAAAATAGGACAAAAATACTATCCAGCCCCAGCAGGAAAGATTAGGGTGGCCCTTGACAGTGTGGAGTGGTAAATACACCCATAAGGATGTGTTGAAGAATGAGGGGCTGGGGTGGAATTGTCTTCCCTCTGTAACATATTGACAAAAGGGCCGGGTTTAGTTTTTCTCTGCAGAATGGTCCAAAGCAGTTGTGGCAAGAACAGGCCCAGGAAGAGCCGGGGTCTCCCTCTTACTATTAATTTTGGATGACCCCATGCAGCACCCATTTGGCCTGTCTGGCTCACATGACTACACACAGGTTTTATCAAGAATCTCTTCCCAGCTGGGCGCAGTGGCTTACGCCTATAGTCCCAGCACTTTGGGAGGCCGAGGTGGGCAGATTGCTTGAGCTCAGGAGTTTGAGACCTGCCTGGGCAACATGGCAAGACCCCTTCTCTACAAAAAATATGAAATATTAACCGGCATGGTGGTGTATGTCTATAATCCCAGCTACCTGGGAGGCCCTGGGAGGCTGTGCTAGGAGGATCACCTCAGCCCAGTGATTGAGGCTGCAGTGAGCTGTGATTGATCCAGTGCACTGCAGCCTGGGTGAAAGAGTGAGAGCCTATCACAAAAAAAAAAAAAAAAAAAAAGAAAGAAAGAAAGAAAGAAAGAAAGAAAAAGAAAGAAAGAAAAGAGAAAAGAAAAGAATCTGCAAGCTCCAGCTGCAAGTAATGTGGCCATCAGCTACCTTTTATTGAGTACTTACCATGCCAGGTACTGTGCATTTGAGTTTATTGTCCACAGAATCTTCATAGTTACCCTTGCCTCAGGAGGGGACTGTCATTCCCATTATAAAGATAAGGATGTTGAGGCTTGGAGAGATTAAGTACTGTAAGGTCATACGTTCAGTAGATGATAAAACTTCTATTGCAAGGCCAGCAATCTGATTACAAAGCCAATTCAGCTAAACTGTGTATAGCTGGTGCTTATACATGAAACTTACACTCCAAGTTAGACTGTTACCTGGGGTAGGGAGGCATGGGTGATCATGTCTTTTGCCTCCTATCTTGTGATATGTATATTGTATTAGTCCGTTTTCATGCTGCTGATAAAGACATACCTGAGACCAGATAATTTATACAGAAAAAAAGGTTTCATGGACTTACAGTTCCCCGTGGCTGGAGAAGCCTCACGATCATGGTAGAAGGGAAAGAGGAGCAAGTCACATCTTACATGGATGGCAGCAGGCAAAGAGAGAGCTTGTGCAGGGAAACTCCCCCTTATAGAACCATCAGAGCTCATGGGATTTATTCACTATCACAAGAACAGCACAGTAAAGACCTGCTCCCATGATTCAGTTACCTCCCACCAGGTCCCTCCCACAACACGTGGGAATTCAAGATGAGATTTAGGTGGGGACACAGCCAAACCATATATAATATAGGTATTAAGGCAAGCCCTAAATTAGGTGCTAGATGAAGCAGTCTGTGGTTCTGGTACACTGATCTGAATATTTCCTCCACAGAACACATTAATCAAGCCATGCAAATATTGCAGGGAAGGGTCTTGCCCAGAACACATTGCAAGGGGGTTAGGGGCAGGGGAGTAGGGTATCATCTTCATTGTGATTTTCTGTGGGCCTCTAGTGGTCTACAGGAGACTGACAGAGTGAAAAGAATACTTGGGCCTATTATAGCCCAGCCTGGTATCTGAGCAAGTGATTTAATCTGTCTGGCCTTCTTGGGATTCTCTTTACCTATAAACTTAGGAACACTTACCCTGACAATTCCACAGGATAGAAAGGCTCAAATGAGCAATTAATGTGTAAAGGTTTGGCACAGTGTAAACACATACAGGGGAAAGGTCATGTTCATTAGTTTGGAAGCTTGAGTAGCTACAAAGATGTGGTGCCTGCCGATCAATGAATCAGTCAATCAGTCAGTCAGTCAATCAAGAGCAGTGATCTTGAAATCTGAATCTAGGGCTGGATGTAGTAGCTCACACCTGTAATCCCAGCACTGTGGGAGGCCGAGTTAGGCAGATCATCTGAGGTCAGGAGCTTGAGACCAGCCTAGGCAACATGGTGAAACCCCATCTCCACCAAAAATACAAAAATTAGCCAGATACCATGGCACACAGCTGCACTTTTAGCTCTTGGGGAGGCTAAGTCAGGAGAATCACTTGAGTTCAGAAGGTGGAAGTTGCAGTGAGCTGAGATCATGCCATTGCTCTCCAGCCTGGGCAACACAGTGAGACCCTATCTTAAAAAAAAAAAATCTGAATCTCGCTCCAGCTCTGCTTTTACTTTCTATGTGATTCCCAGTGTTGACTTAGGTATCTGCCCCTTGTTTTCTTCATCTGTAAAATGTAAACAACAGCAAGATTAGAGTTCATGTGTGGGTTAGGGCATAGATACATAAAGCACCTTACTACTATTACATAATTAGGAAGATCCTGCGTGCAGTTACTTAGAATACTTTTCTTGCTCATATTCAGTTTGAAAAGTAATGACCACTAACGACCTTCTTCCTTTTTCTCCTTTTTGTCCTTCTGGGGCTGTTTCTATCACTCATCTGATTTGATAAACCATGAGTGTGAAACCAGCGGAAGTTCAGTGAAGCTGACGGCACACCTTAAGTCTGTGACGCCATGATTAGATGTCTCTAGAAGCAGGACTAGAGCATCTGTCCCCTAGGACAAGTGTTCACACCCCAGAATTCTCAAGCTCTCAAATTCCATAGTCAAGAGTTTGAAGGGTCTGGAAAAAATTTTTTTTAATATCTTCGTTGTTTGTGTGTTACATTTTCTACTTTTTGATATTGAAATGTGTTTTCATTGTTTCTCCCTCTTGGGGTCATATTTGGCCAGGGTGCGGGAGTGGTAGTTGAGCAAGAATCCAAAATCCAATAACCATCCCAGAGGGCCAAATTATAGGTGGGAAAAATGACCCATCATATCTAAGATTCAGAGGACAAGAAACCCACCTACAGAGGCACATGTGTTTTTTTCAAGCATTTCTCAGGGACACTGCTTTTTAAATCAAGGACAAAGTTAGGGAAGATCATCTTTATTTAAACCTGCAGGCAGTCCCTTTGGGGCTGTGTGCTGTGTTCATCTCTTAAATTCTGTATTCCAATTAGCAGAATCCTTGTTCCTGGCCCCGAGGCTTTATTTGCAGGTCTCACCATTCTTTGGTAGCTGTAATCTGTTCGATTTTGTCTGGAAGCACCCGCTCTACCATTTCTTCCTCTGCTGTCTCAGCGTGCATATTTTTTTCCTTTCTTGATGTGTCTTTGTTGTTGGGATTGCTACTAGGAGCAGAGCCTGTTCTCTCTCTTAAAGCACCACCGCCTGCTTCTCACCAGCCCTGGATATTTACCTTTCCCCCAAATCTTCCTCCACCTGTCCATGGTATTTAATAAAGATGCTGACTGGCATTTCCTGGTCCTCCAGAACCTTATGGAAGTGATGATCCCACCTATAATATAAGAGGAGGTCTTGCAGAAAAGATAGAGGATGCTTCCCCGCTGCTGACCCTTCCTCCAAATCAATTAGCAAAAGTCAGTTGATGTAAACAAAATCTTCATCACTTTATACACAATCATTTAAAAAGACACCAGAAAACATGGAGCTTCTTTCCAGCACTCCACGTATTAGCCCTAAAAGACTCCAGCTTCCTGCAATTAAGAGCTATAAATTACTCAGTACTTTTTTTTTTAGAGATAGGGTCTTGGTCTTTTGCCCAGAGTGCAGCGGCTCGTTGTAACCTCAAACTCCTGAGCTCAAGCAATCCTCCACCACAGCCTCCTGAGTAGCTGGGACTACAGGCGCATGTTACCACACCCGACTAATTTTAAAAATGTTTTTGTAGAGATTGGGTCTGGCTATGTTGTCCAGGCTGGTCTTGAACTCCTGGACTCCAGCAGTCCTCCTGCCTCAGCTTCTTAAAGTGCTGGGACCACAGCCACTGTGCCAGGCAAGCAGTAATTTAAAAAACATTATTATAATAAAATATTTTTCGTGTACAGAAAAATCTAGGGAATAATATTGAAAGATGTCTCTATTTCTGTCTCTCTGCTTGACATTTCACTTAAGAAATGAAACATTATAGATGAGACAGAAACCCTCTTGGTACCTGTCCCTGACCCTTTCCTCTCTCTCCATAGAGGTAACTGTTAACCCGAAGTTGGTATGAATCCTTACCTTGCATCTTTTTTCTTTTTACTCCTGAAGGGGTCCGTACCTATGCATTTGAAACTTCATAAAATAGTATCATACTTTATGCGTCTGATCACCTTGCTTTTTACATGTGAGTCTTCTGTGTTGAGCATTGTGACCACCTTCTCTGTTCTAAGGGGGAGGCCTAATCCCTCCCAGATGGATGTGTTGGCCTCTCCTGACACAGTGCTAGGATGGGCCTCGGGAGGCCTGGCGTCCACAGCAGTGAGAATTTGCCTTCTGGCAGTGCTTCCCAAAGTCACCTGATCCTAGGACCCCTGCGGTGGGGGTGGGGAGGGGCATTGTTAAAAACGCAGATCCCTGAGCCTACTCCATGATGGATCTACCACCCACGAGCCATTCAATGCCCACAGGTGAGTCTTAAGACGATCTTGCAAGTTTGGGAAACTCCACAGCAAATGCTTTCTGTAAAAGGCCAGACGGTAAATATTTTAAGCTTTCGGTCTCATCCGAGCTCTGTCACCCCTTCTCCACCCTCCTTCTTCACAACCCTGTAAAATATTAAAAGTTATTCTTAACTCTAGCGCTATACAAAGACAGGCTGCTGGCTGGATTGGGCCTGCACGGTGTGCTCACCCTGCTCTGGGAATTGCTGAGGTGAGATGCTCCATATCTCTACATTGACTAGATATTGTCAAATGCTCCCAGGTGATTTTACAGCAGCAAAATCTGTCAGTTCCCTCTTCTCCATGGTCGTCTGTGACCATTTTTCCCACCACTGTCACTCTGCCTTTTTTTGACATGCAGTTTGCCCATTGCACCATTTCTTTATACTATAAGCACTTCTTGCCTGAACTCAGGTTTTTATTGATTATGTTTGAGGAGCAGCATGCCAGAGCCACTCGCTCCATTTAAAATCCTTCTACAGGCTGGACTGGACACAGTCGCTCATGCCTGTAATTCCAGCACTTTGGGAGGCTGAGGCAGGCAGATCACTAGGTCAGGAAATCGAGACCATCCTGGCCAACATGGTGAAACCCTGTCTCTACTAAAAATACAAAAATTAGCTGGGTGTGGTGGCGTGTGTCTGTAATCCCAGCTACTCAGGAGGCTGAGGCAGGAGAATTGCTTGAACACGGGAGTCAGAGGTTGCAGTGCAGTGAGCCGAGATGGTGCCACTGCACTCCAGCCTGGGCGACAGAGCAAGACTCCATCTCAAAAAAAAAAAAAAAAAAAAAAATCCTTCACAATGAGATCATCACTGCTTCCAGAAACCTGTGTGGCCTTGTCAGGCTGTCCAGTGTGGGAACTGTGCTGCCTCCAGGAGTTTCAGCTCCAGAACAGATGCTGTTTTCAGGACAGACGTGACAGGCAGCTCTCACTGAACACATAGTCACGGCATGCTGGAATTCTTTGGCATACTTTTGGCAGATGCTAATTAAGGCTTCTGGTTTTTATGATTATCTAGGGTAGAAAATGTATGGGCAATGGAGGCAGTCCTGAAAAACAAAGAAAATGTTGACAAAGCCATGAATAAAGCATCAATATTTGTAAGGAAAAATATATAGTCAGGAACTCTCAAAAATGAAATAATCCAGGTCATTGGCAGTGGGGCCTCCAACAAGCTCATGCTGGTCACAATGGACAGTGTTTAAATTAGAATAACAGGAGGGGAATCGGTTGACTCTGGATTAGAGAAGAAAGCACCTTGTTCTCAGAATCAAGTTGTTGGTTTGAATAAAGCCTGGAATCCTGGAGGACCAGGGAAATGTGACATGGCCCCACGGCCCTACAGGTGTGGTGTCATTGGTTTCATTAAGGCAGAGGGGTAGACTGGAGGCTGCTACCACAAAGGCTTCTGACAAACAATGGCCGCTGAGCTCCCTGTACTGCATGAGGTGGGAGCAAACAGGAAAGTCACCACCAGGCAGCCAGAGGAACTTGGCAAAATCGGCAGTGTTGGCCTCTGGGTCGTGTAGACAAGGGGATAATTAGAGCAAGTCCCAGACACAGCAAGGAGGGCTGCTTGCTGCTTGACATCTTTGCACAACTGGCCTACACCCACCCCTTCCATCCTGCACCCCTGCATGCATGCACAAGATGGAGCATGCACAGGATGCCATGTGCACAGGATGCCACATACATAGGATGCCGCATGCACAGAATGGTGTATGCACAGGATGGGGCATGCGCAGGATGCTTTGTGCACAGGATTCTGTGTTAACAGGATGCCGCATGCATGGGATGCCACACTCACAGGCACACACTCTGCTGGCTCCACTGGCGTTCTGTGCTCTGGATCTGTCTCTGACTTTCCCCACGTCTCTTCCTCTACAAGGAGGCACCAGTTGGGTACCACTTCTCCCAGATGACACTGTGCCTACCTCAGCAAACAGCGTGCACATCTCTGAAGGCCTGTTTCAGGCTATGTGGTAGGTACAGGTGGTTCCTTCCTCGCCTCTCAAATCACTCAGTGGCCTGCTCAGCTGCTGGGAAGGAACAGCCTCGGACACACACTCTGTGCAGCCACAGTCCTGGACACAGTTCCACCAAAGGACTGAGGAGCAGCCATGCTGACTCGGGTCACTCACCTCCTAAAGACATTGCAGGACAAATGGAAAATACCTCCTTTCCTTCTGTCTCCATGCCAGCCATGAGCTAACAGGAACGGGTCCCTGTATCTGTCTTCCTTAGTCCTCCGTGTGCCAGGGGCAAGGACAGCCCAGGCAGTGGCAGTATAGTGACTACCTCCTGAGCTGGCCCACAGTGTCCGCAAGCTGGGTGTGGTCTGCATTCAATCCACCTGAAGATGAGCACCTCATTTTATTGTTCCACTTAGAGGCCAATTTTACAAACTCTGAAAGAAAAAGAAATCCCTGGCTATCATCTGTGAAAAACATACCCTTGGTATTTAATAACTGACATTAGTGTGGCATTTCATTGTTTACATTTTTTAAAAGTCATTTGATATCAACTCAGTGAAGCAGGTGAAGCAAATATTGTTTTTTTTTTAAAATTATTGTCCCCTTATAGATGAAGAATTTAAAGCTCAAAGACAATTTTAGACCTTCCTGAAATTTCTGAAGAGCCTAGAGTTGGTATGTGATGAATCTGAGACTCAGGCCCAAATCTTAAAAATTACTTAATCGTGTGATTTTTTTTAACTAGACTATTGGTTGTATTGGTCAGGGTTCTCCAGAGAAACAGAACCAATAGGACACAACACACACACACACACATTTGTATAGGCACAAGTGTGTGTATTTATAAAAATATATTATTTTAAGGAATTGGCTCATGCGAGTGTGCAGGCTGGGAAGTCCAAAATCTGTAGCGTAGGCTGGGAGGCTGGAAACTCAGGTAAGAGCTAATGATGCTGTTTTGATGAAGAATTTCTCTTTTGTGGGAAACTTTAGTTTTTGCTTTTAAGACCTTCAACTGTTTGGATAAGGCCTACCCACCAACGTTACTGAGGTTAATCTCCTTTACTTAAAGTTGACTGATTATAGATGTTAACTATATCTACAAAGTACTTTCTCAGCAATACCTAGATTAGTGTTTGATTAAATGGGTACTATAGCCTAGCCAAGTTGATACATAAAGCTAACCACCACAACTATACCATGGAAATTCTCCTAGTAAAAGTCTCAATTTTTGCCGGGCATGGTGGCTCACACCTGTAATCCCAGCACTTTGAGAGGCTGAGGCAGGCAAATCACCTGAGGTCAAGAGTTCAAGACCAGCCTGGCCAACATGGTGAAACCCCATCTCTACAAAAATACAAAAATTAGCTGGGCATGATGGCGGGTGCCTGTAATCCCAGCTACTCGGGAGGCTGAGACTGGAGAATCGCTTGAACCTAGGAGGTGGAGATTTCAGTGAGCTGAGAACACACCATTGCACTCTAGCCTGGGCGACTGAGTGAGACTAAAAAAAAAAAAAAACTTAATTTTATGGCTGGCAGAACTAAGAATGAACACATAGAGGGATAAGAGTGAAACTGAAGATTTCTGCAATGGTCTGTATTCCATTGACAATGTGTCCCTTGAAGGTGGGTCTGCATCACATTCAGCCTTGGATCCCAGCACCCAGCACAGTGCCTGGCTATGGTAGGTCATCAGTAACCATGTGTCCAAGGAATATGTTTTAGCCCACCTTGTTATCTCACAGATGCTCGTCATAGTATTAACCATAACTTGTAAAACCGGTGGCTTCCAGGCCTTTCCAGCCATAAGAGATGTGCTCTGGGGCTGACTGTCTGGTTCTAAGTATCGCCTCCCCATTTTCCAACTGTGCCACTTTAGGTGAGTACCTAGCCCTCTCTGTGCTTCATTTCCTTCATTTAAAAAATGGAGGTGATCATTGTTTCTACATAGGGTGGTTGTACAAATTGAACGAGTTGATTCATATGAAGTACTTAACTCACACAATGCCTGGCACATAGAAATACCCAATAACTGTAAGCTATTAGTCCTATTATTATGTACACATATGCCCTAAATTATTTTGTGTTGAGCCCCACATTCTTCACTTGTAGGAAATCTAGACTTCACAGATTGTTCTTCCTTAGATATTTTCCAGATTCCCGGGTTACCAGGAATAATTGTACACATTGGAAGTAGATTGATAAATAATTAATAAGATTCTGTCTTCTGGAAAAGAATCCCTCCAAATTAAAACAATCATGAGTAGCCTAGTGTATTAGTTTGCAGGTTGCCATAAACGAAGTACCAAAAACTGGGTGGTTAAACAACAGAAATTTATTGTCTCATAGTCCAGGAGGCCAGAGCCCAAAATTAAGGTGTTGGCAGGGTTGGTTCCTCCGGAGCACTCTGAGGGAAAATCTGTTCCATGTCTCTCCCTGAGCTTCTAGCCTCAGGCGTTCCTTGGCTTGTAGAGAGGTGTCTTCTCCCTGTGTCTTCACATCATCTTCCCTCCATGAGTGTCTATCTCTGTGTCCACATTTCCCCTTCTTATAAGGATGCCAGTCATATTGGATTAGGGTCTTCCTGATGACTTCATCTTAACTTGATCATCTGTAAAGACACTAAGTCCAAATAAGGTCCTATTCACAGGTGCTGGGGGTTAGAACTTCAACATATTTTGGATGTACCCAGTTCAACCTATAACACCCTGCTTTCATACTGGTCCCAGTGAACTGTAAACTGTGCTTATATCTTGGGCCCAAAGTAATGCCCTTTAACTGATGAATACATTCCTGGTTTCAAGGTATTTATGTGCAGAGGAACTCTAGCCGACTGATGTTGAGGGCCATGTGCTGTTATTTTAACATTTGCTGTTGTTATATTTCAACATCTTTTTTATATCTTACAATAAGTCCTCGTTTAGTTGGTGAGGCTAGTGGGAAAATATGGGTTGGAAAGAAAACTAGAAATAAAAAACTATGATGAAGGCCAACACCATGACGCACACTATACTATTACCTTTAGAGGAGAGGAGGCTCAGTGAAATATCAGAGATAGTGCCAAAATAATTTTTACAAAGCATTATTACATGGTTATTGATTTACATGCTCTGAGAAGTTATTTCCCTTCTTTACATTTATTTCCATGTAAAACTGACTTTGGATTATGCAAGGACTTCGGGCTGAGTCCCTTGGTGCAATGTTCCAGCTCAGCACTTAGGGAATGCTGCATGCCCGCCCACACATCTTCACACGTGGCTCCGTTGGATGAAACATCATTTCACGAGATATCACCCTGAAATGTATAGGGAAGCAACTGTCACTATATCAAGTAGATGCAGTTACTGAGATACACAGAGGCTAGAGGCTAGTGAGAGGCAGGGCCTGTTTGTGCTGTGGCCTCTGGTGGAAGAGCGTGGGAGAACAATAGAACCCTTCCATGTGTACAACACTGAGTTCAGAGTGTTCAAGGAGCTGGTTCCAAAGTTCTCAGAAAGAGAGCAAAATCCTTAATGATGGGAAAAGATGGAGTTACTCACTGTGGATCCATTCTGCAATGTTTCTCCTTGAAGTGAGATCAAATGCCTGACCACGAGTTGTCCTGAGGTCTCCTTTTGAAAGAGATTGGCCAGAAATCAATTGCCTGATTGAAGTCAGCCTTGCCATTAACTAAAGATCAAGCCAGATGGCACAGGTCACTAAAGATGACTGGTTCTGCCCCTGCTGGGAACAGTTCTTGGGCCAGCTGCTCTAAGTCCCCCGCCAGCTTTCCACAAATGTCTGACCATCTTGTCACCCTCTTCCTGCAGGCATGATCAGACACATTCCCTTCCCCTGAGCCTGTCTGTAGGGAACTGTGCAGTGCCAGCAGAGTTCTGGAAGGATGAAGTGCTGAGTCTCTGTTGGGTACAGACACATCCAGTTACTGGCAGGACAGAGTAGTGCTGTGGGCGTTTAATCAAGATTCTGTTAAGTGGGGAGGTGTGCTGAGGCTGGAGTTCAGCAGGGAATGAGAGCAATTCTTTCTATTTCCTGAGGACCTACAATGTCCCGGTCCAGCAGTAAGTGCTTCATATACATTACTTCATTTAATTCCCACAACATTCCAGTGAGGCTGGTGGGTACCAGTACTGCTGCTGTCCCTTTTCACAGAGAAGGGAACTGAGGCTCCAGGTCATAAAGAAGTTGCTTAAGTATACAACTAAGATCAGGAGAGCCAGGATGTTAGCCAGTTGGTCTGATTCCAGAGTAAGGTCTTCAGATCTTGGAATCAGAGTTGGTCTGATTCCGAGGTCGGTCTGTCTGCAAAGACATCAAGGAGTTCACAGTGCAGTGGGAGAGAAAGACAAGCCAGCTGGGATTATATGACATGATATGATGGTATGATATTATAGTGTGATATGATATACAATATGATCTGGTATAATGATGTATGATAATATGATATGGTATGATGATATGATAATATGATATGGTAAGATATATGATGATATGGTAGAATATATGGTATGATATAGTATGATATATGATGAAATGGTATGGAATGATATATGATATGACATAATATGATATGGTATAATGACATATGATGATATATGATGATATGATATGGAATATGATATAATATGGTATGATGATATATGATGATATGATGTGGTATGATATAGTATGAGATATGAAATTGTATGGAATGATGATATATGATATGATATGATATGATGGTATGGTATGATGATATATGATGATATGATACATGATACAACATGGTATGATGATATATGATGATATGATGTGGAATATGATATAATATGGCATGATGATATACGATGATATGATGTGGTGTGATATAGTATGACATGAAATTGTATGGAATGATGATATATGATATGATATGATGGCATGGTATGATGATATATGATGATATGATATAATACATGATATGACATGGTATGATGATATGTGATGATATGATGTGGTATGATAGATATATAATGATATGATATAGTATGATATATGGTATGATATAGTATCATATATGATAAAATGGTATGCTATGATAGTATGGTATGATATATGATGACATATATGATTATATGATGTATGATATGATAATATGGTATGATATATGATGACATATATGATTATATGATGTATGATATGATATGGTATGATGATATATGATGGTATGGTATGATATATGATATGCTATGTTATGATATATGATGATGCAGTATGGTATGGTATATGCTATGATATGGTATGATGACATATGACATATGATATATGATGATATGATGTATATGATATGATATGATGATACATGATATATGATATGATATGATGATATATGATGGTATAGTATTATGACATATGATATACTATGGTATGATATATGATGATGTGGTATGGTATGATATACAATCGGATATGATGTGATATATGATGACATATGATGTATGATGATATGATGTATGATATGATTTGGTGTGATATATGATATAATATGGCATGGTGCTATGTGATGATGTGGTATGGTATAATGATATGATATATGATATGGTATGATGATGTGATATGATACGATGAAATGATATCATATGGCCTGTGTTGAGGCTATGGAAACAGGGGAAAGACCCTGGATGGAGTCTTGTGGGGGCAGGGAGATCATGAAAGCATTTCCAAAGTTGGAGTTCTAGCTGTGTGTCCCCCCAACACCCGATGATGGTTAATGTTATGTTAGCTTGACTGGGCCATGGGATACCCAGATATTTGGTCAATCTTATTCTGGGTATTTCTGTGAGGATGATTTTGGACAAGTTTAACATCTAAATTAAGAGACTGAGGACAGCTGATTGCCCTCCCCAATGCAGGTGGGCCTCGTCCAATCAGCTGAAGGCCTGAAGAGAACAGAAGACTGAACCCCTGTGAGTAAAAGTCCACCTGCCTGATTGCTTTCAAACTGGGACATCAGCTTTTTTCCTGCCTTCAGACTCGAACTGAAGCATCTGCTCCACACTTCCTGGGTCTCCAGCTTGCAGACTCCCTCTGCAGATCTTGGGACCTGCCCACTTTTATAATTATGTGAACCAATTCCTTATAATGAATTGCTTTATATGCACACACACGCATCCTGTTTCCCTGGAGAGCCATGACTTGCACACACCCTGTTCTTATTCTATCACATTGCCTGTTACAGCATCTCAGCACTGTCCATTTAACTGCATCTCCTACTGAGCTGGAAGCTCTGGTGGTTAGGGACAGGTCTGCTCATTCACTGCTGCCTTCCCCACACTCAGTACCATGCACACAGAATAAGCCTAGCAGAATGCCTGTGGATGGACTGACCAATGAAAGCAATGGGGTGCTGGGACCCGAAGGCTGAGTGGCATGAGTCATGAGGAGGCATAGGAGGTGGTGGAGTTGGAGGTGGGAGGAGGATGATGTAGCAAAGGTAATGGCATGAGTCAAGCGTCTGGCTGAGAATGGGCACAGTGAGTCTCAGACATCAGTGACTCCAGCAGGGCTGGAGCCTGCAGCGGGGCGGGTGCCGGTGAGGTGGGAGGGGAAGCTGGATGGTTGGATCATGAAGGACTTTGCACACAAGTTAAGCAGTTCGACTTTATTCTGCAGGAAGTGGGGGCTGCTAAAGAGCTGACAGATTCTGAATCTACCTTGCAGTGTGACCTTGGCCAAGGTATTTAACTCTGGACTTGGGTTTTGCTGTTGTTTGATTAGTTCATTTCTTTTTTCCATTAGAAAAATGAGGGAAGTAATGTGACTGGGATGGTCGTGAGACTCCTATGGGTGTGTTGAGTGCTGTGTAAGGGGAGGCATGCTGGACATCTAAAGGGGCAGGGGGCATGGGGCCCACCTCAGCCTTGGCACACGAGCAAGTCCACGACGTCCTTCTGCTCTGAAGGCTGACAATTGGCAGAATGCGATGAATGACTGTCTGATGGCATCAGAGAGTTGCGATGCTGTTAAAAGAAAAACCTTAGATAGATTAAGTTTAACAGAGTTTCACTGAGCAAAGAACAAACTGCAAATCGGGCAGCCCCTGAACGAGAATAGGTTCAGAGAGGCTCTGGCCCAGCCACATGGTCAAAGAAGATTTATGAACAGAGAAAGAAAAATGACAAACAGAAAACGGAAGTGAGGTACAGAAACAGCAGGATGGATTACAGGTCTGCATTATGCCTTATTTGAACATGGTTCAAACACTTGGCCACCTGTGATTGGCTGAAACTCGGTACGTGGCACAAAGGTTATAGTTGTGTACATCCAGCTAGATTACAGTTCACCATGTACAGAGAAACCTGGCTAAACTTAAAAATGTAAGGAGGCAGCTTTAGGCTAAACTTGATCTAACAATGCTTTCCCCATGTGCCTGGCATTTCTGTCTTGGGAGCATCCAGATGAATAAATGACATCTAGGAAGAGTCCCTGGGAGAGACTCACAGGTGCGTGAGAGAGGAGTCTGTTTGGAAAGCAAGGCCCATTGAATTCCAACTAGAAAAGTCTCCATTCATTTAAGAACCATATGTCTCCCTGCACTAATTTGGTATTAATATTTATCCATGTTCAGTGTATATTCAGATCAGCTGCTGACAAGGCCTTTTCATTGGTCAAATGCACTACTCTATATGAGGAAACATAGAGATTGAGTGGATTAAATATATATCTCAAAGCCTTCTGAACCCCACTTTGCTCCCCAGAGAACTATTTTATTTTTCTGAGCTCTCTAGAGGAATCTCTAGATTAACTCTCTAGAGTTAATCAATGCTGGAAGCTGGCAAGAGGCAGATTAGTTCTCCCAGTGGTGCAGTGACCAGGAGCTCCAGAAATCTGGGGATCAGCAAGCCACTGCACCATTGCAGGGCTCCAGGTTCCTACTCCTTAGCCACACTCCAAGGATCAGGAAGAAGCCATTGCAATGGCTGGTTCCAGGAACACGCTGACCCAGCTGTGATTCAGGAATTAAAAGCTAACACCAAACCTGTTGGCTACAAAGCTTCCTGTGAGCGCTGCCTCCCTTTCCACTTAACTGAGTTCCTAATTCAAGGCTGCATGAGTGCCTTTGGGTGGCCATTCACAGTCACAAGGGAAACCTCAGCTGCAAGAGAGTCTGGGAAATCCAGTTTGCAATATATGAAAGCCCTTAGCAGAAGGTAGGGATCGATAAAGAGCCACCATATTGTCACTGATAAACTGGGTTCTTTCACCACTTTGTGTCAGTCACAAAAAAAAGAACATCCAGCTGGAAAAAGCAATCAGGCTTTATTCAGTAGCCAAGGAATGGAGAAGGCAGCTCTCACTTGAAAGGTAGCTTCTTCCCAAACAGTAGAAGGTGTGGGGTTTTAAGGACCAGGTGCATGGCAGGAGAAGCCTGTTTGCATGTGCAGGGTGGGACTCCAGATATGCCTAATTCATAAATATATATCTTCATATATCACCTGTACACAAAATGGTGGAGATTTTCTTTTGGGGGAGGAAATTTTAGCATTATAATGATATGTTAATGATCTGAAGGCAACTAGGGGTCATCTATTCGGGTTTGTGTTGGTTTTGTGGGGTCTTATCTTCCTCTGCTCTTTGGTCAGGGGTCAGTAAGCTCTGGTGCCATCCCAGGCCTTCTGGTTTCATTAAGCAGCTGTGCCTGTAGATAAAGGGACTAAAAGAAAACAGAAAAAGGAACTTTCCCAGTGACTTCATTAGGGCTGCCCTGGTAACAATACTGGCTGCCCTGAAGAAGACCTAGATATTCCTTGTTTAGTGTATGCCCTTAAAGATCAATGCTGGAAGCTGGCAAGAGGGAACATTCTCATTAGCTTTCTATTTTAAGCAAACATGATTTAATATATTTACCTAGAAAGGCCTGAACACACATCCTCTACTCTACCCTCCTCCCCAAACCCCACATCCCAGCAAATCTGTACTCAAGGCATTCACAATTTGCAGAAATGTCTTGCTAATCTAGGCTGGGGCAAGCCCCAAGAGAAGAGCTGGCAATGACCAGTTTTCTGGGTCAGAGCCACAGAATCAGATGGGCCAGAGGGAGCCCATTCATCTCCCTTTCTTCCTCTTCAAATGTTGCTCCCTGACCCTTTATCTAAGACTGGATGGTTGATGGTCAATAAAATTGAGGTTCCTAAGCTTCTAAAGAGGTTTCTGGAAACCCGGCTTTAGCTGGTATTTCAGTGTGGCTGGTTGGTTCCTAACCAGTCTCTGCTTCTAAACTTTACCTCCAGGGCCAGGCGAGTTCAGGCACGTTCCTGGTAGAAGGTGCTCTGATGCTGCGGAAGACAGTTTCTTCATGGATTCCAACTGCTTGATTTGTGGGAATGACTCCACCATGCCTGTTCTCCCCACCTTTGGTGAGGCATCTGACACTGAGTTAATTCATTTGCATGGTGTAGACTATAGTATATCCAGTGTTGGGACACTGTGTCATCTTCTTTCTGATTATAATGGTAACAAATGCTTGCCATGGGAGACTAGAAAAATCTATCCTATAGGAATATTGGAAAATCTATCCTGTAGGAAGAAAGACAAAACTCACCTAAACTTGTACCCCACACTGTCAAATCTGGGCACTTTTCCTTCTTTTTGTCCTTTCCCTGCTAAAGCCACAGGCTTTTAAAAACAATCTGAGAATGAGTCAGCCTGTCTGTCCACGTCTACATACATGTGAGTGAGGCCCTCATTTTGCAGATACAGATCTATTCTCTTGCAGAGACTCAACCTTGGATAACATCATTGCTTTCTACTGCAATATTCATCACTCCGTCAGCAAATTTTTATCTTTTATTCTTTTGAGACAGGGTCTCACCCTGTTTCACAGGCTGGAGTGCGGTGGTGTAATCATGGCTCACTACAACCCTGATTCCTGCGCTCAAATGATCCTCCTGCCTCAGCCTCCTTAGTAGCTGGGATCACAAGTATGCACCACCATGCCCGGCTATTTTTTTTTCTTTTTCTTTTTTTGTAAAGATGGAGGCCTCGCTTTGTCACTCAGGCTGGTCTCAAACTCCTGAACTCAAGCAATTCTTCCACCTTGGCCTCCCAAAGTGCTGGGATTACAGGCGTGAGCCACTGTGTCCAGCCAGATAATTCTATTTTGTATAGCTAACTTAACAAAACCACTGCAGTGCTAGCCCCTATTCTTAGTCTATTGCCCATCTGGCCTCCACTATCTGCAAGATAGACAGAAGGGCCCACAACCTTCTTCAGACAACAAAGAGACTGGCTGGTGAAATCATCAAGAGGCTGGCTGGCGTCTGGGGGACATGAGGGAGTGCGTTGCATTAATGAAGTCTTTTTTGTTCTTGAAAAAGTGTTTGGACAAAGGCTATGCTATGCGTACGGCATCTCTGCAGCTCCTGGACATATGTTCTGATTGTGCTACTTCTGCACACAAAAGGTCAGCATATGGCTTCCTTTCTCTTTCTCCGAGGAAAGTGACAGGCAGGGCATGGCTGCCTCACCTGCTGTTGCTCTCACTCTGGAAAAAGAAGTGTTGGAGGCATCACTGCCAGTAAATCTTCATTGGGCTCCCAGCAGGCCCGGCCTAGCTTGACCCCTTCATGGGTAACAGCAGAAGGCCACCCACTGCTCCTCGGCTGAGTAACCAAACAGCACAGCTGCTGAGGTTAGGGTTTGAGGTGAAATATAGCCACATACATCTTCCAGAGTCAAACGTGGGTAGCCTCAAACGGCAAATAGGTCTTGAAATGATGGTCTCAGAGGAGAAACCACTTCCTTGTTCTGCTCTCGAGCTGTCCAGCTTGCCAGGGTGAGAAAAGTCCGCAGTGAATGGCCTTCCTGGGTCTTTCCATCAGAGCAGCCTGGAGTGAGTGCTGAAGGTGAAACAGCCACCCCAGCGCTTCTCCTCCTCCTCCACACTCCTTTCTCCCATTAGGTCCCCTGCCCGACCCTTGTCCTTGTTATTGCTGACATCCAGGAAACAGAGCCGGGAAAGAAAGAAACTGGAAGAGAGGAGAGGGGCCTAAGATTGAGAGTTTGGAGAACCGATTAATGCTATGACGTTCAGACGCCTGGGGACACAAAGCACCTTCTGGAGAGAAGCCACAGAGCAGTCGCTGACCTTGCATCCATTAGGCTCTTACTGACTGTAGGATTTGATTTTTAAAAGGCACATGTTTATGACTACATGGCTTTCTTGTCCCACTCAATAGCAAGCTAACTGAAAGCACTCTCCCCCATGTCAAGCAGTTAAAGAGAAGGCTAGCAAATATGTCTGTGGCAGAATAAGCTTGGTGTTTCCTAATTTCCACTTCAAGGCACAAGTGGAAAAAGACGTCTGAAGGTGCTGTGGAAATATATGGACAAGGCTGCAGGCAGACGGCGAGGCCACAGAGAGATTTGACTTGGAACCTATTGGGAGGGTGTAGGGTGGAGACACGAGATTCCGGATCATGTGAACCCAGGATGCATGTGAATTTCCTGCATCACCTAAGAGGAGAGGGGGGAAGCTGTTGAGCGAGAGCAGCTTGAAATTCTTCTTGGGATTCATGTTCATGTGATTGATTCCTTCCTTCCTTGCTCCTTTTTGCCCTTCTTTCGTTGACTGATTCTTTCTTTCTTTCATTAATCAAAATCTGTCCTCCAGGATCTCACCTTCAGCTCTGGGAAGAAAGCCCATTAAGCAACCACGAGGCAGTAAAGAAGGCAGGAAGAGACAGGAATGGTCAGAGTATATTGAAAAACCTTCCTCAGTCAGTCTCCCAAATGTGCGGTGTATGCTGGAATCACCCGGGGTCATCTGTACGGATGCCGCCTCAAAGACCACAGGATCTCAGGTGGTGATCAGGAATCTGCATTTCACCAGCCCCTGTCCCCGCCCCATCCCCAGGTCACGCTTTTGGAAATCTGTTCACAATGTGTCCCTCCCCTTCTTTCTTCCTTTTATTAACTAGATGTTAAGATGCTTGGAGTTACACTCAAGAGTGTGTGGAGTAAGCCTTCTCGTGAGACTTAGGCCCTTGTTTCTCAGCACCAAGTAAACATTTCTAGCCTCTCTGTTTCTCACAGAACAATCCATTTCAAAGCCGTATCTCCGAGGAGGCAAGGGTTTTCTCTAGACCGCACAGCATCACTGTCTCTGGGCCCTGAGGCTGTTGGAGCGGTGGGTACAGATGTGCCGAAGGTGCCAGCTCATGCCCTGAGGCTGCTGCTGAGCTGCTCTGACTGGAAACCAGCACTGAGCCTCGTGTGCACAGAGAAAATCACTGCGGAGTTCAAAGGACAAAAGACCCTTTGAACTTCATCGATACCCATGGCAGTTGCTTGGAGAATAAAACCAGTGCATTTTTATTTTTTATTTATTTTTATTTTTCAAGATGGAGTCTTGCACTGTTGCCCAGGCTGGAGTGCAGTGGCGCAATCTCAGCTCACTGCAAGCTCCGCTCCCTGGGTTCACGCCATTCTCCTGCCTCAGCCTCCTGAGTAACTGGGACTACAGGCCCCCACCACCACGCCCGGCTAATTTTTTGTACTTTTAGTAGAGACGGGGTTTCATCCTGTTATCCAGGATGGGCTTGATCTCCTGACCTTATGATCCACCCACCTTGGCCTCCCAAAGTGCTGGGATCACAGGCATGAGCCACCGCACCTGGCCAAACCAGTGCATTATTAACACATGTTTCAAGCCATTGAATGCAGACCTGCAGTCTCAAAGCAGATCCTAGAACACCTTAGCTTGTATTTGTCCCTGAGGCCCGGCAGATGCTAGCAGTCCTGCCCCACACTTTCATTCCTTCACCCTGTTTGACAGGCTAAACCCTAGGATGACCATATAATTATTCAAACCACATAATGTTGAGAGTGAAAAGGATGCAGTTGAATTGAACAAAAATGTATACCAGACTGTCGTGGACACTCAATCTAATGCCCACTTTCTTAAGAGAAGAAACATGAGATTGTTGGTGTAAATGAAGATAAACCCTGTGGCTCTGGCCAGTTTGATGAGAGGAGTGAGGAGAGATGTATATTTCTGCCATGTAATTCTCAGCCCAGGGGAGGCTGAGGGACCAGCCTTTGCTCTACCGAACTTTGGGCAACCGCTGGCTTGCCTGGTCTCGTCTCCTGCTCTGTAACATGGACTGACCTTTCAGATCATTTCTGGGGCTCTGTACTAATGAAGGAGTTGTGGGTTCCTGTTTCCTTTCTCCTTTTTCTCCCTCTTTTCCTCTAGCACCTAGGCCTCATTTTCGCATCAGCTTGTGAACGCAGCACTGTCGTTATTATCATTAATTTCAAAACTCCTGTTTTAACATGCAAAGTGACCCAGTTACAAAATCAAAACTGGTTTTAATTGTGGGCATGCCATTACTATGTGGCATTCTATTCTCAGCTGTTTACATGCCGCTTTCCTCAAGCACAGTGTATAATAAGTCCCTTTCCACGACGCTGGGAGCTTACAGATTCCTTTACTGCAAAGACCTGCATAGTTGGAAGGTGCCAGAGAAGTGAATTATAGCAACTGAATTGAGCTCTTCAAGTTCTGGCAACAGCCAGGAAGCTAAAAAGAAGCTTTCTCTTAATGGTGGCAGGAGCCCAGAACGACCGACCTCAGCTTAGAGTGATTAAGAGTATTTCTGAATTTCACCCTCCTCCTGTCTGAAACAGCAGTCAAGATTGAAGGGCAGGGGCGAAATGCTGCAAACTGCACCAGGAAAGGGGAGGATTAGAGGAGACTGAACGGCTTCCCTAAACCCTTGCTGCTCTATGCAGAGATGATGTCACCAGGAGCTCTACAAGACAAAGAAATGCTTTAGGTATGCAATTTGCTAATGTCTTGATACAGCTGCTTATTTAAAATCATCCTTGGGGCCGAGTATGGTGGCTCACACCTATAATCCCAGCACTTTGGTAGGCCGAAGTGGGTGGATCACCCGAGGTCAGGACTTTGAGACCAGCCTGGCCAACATGGTGAAACCCTGTCTCTACTAAAAATACAAACAAACAAACAAACAAATCACTGGGTGTGGTTGTGCACCCCTGTAATCCCAGTTATTTGGGAGGCTGAAGCAGGAGAATTGCTTGAACCTGGGAGGCAGAGGCTGCAGTGAGCTGAGATCATGCCACTGTACTCCAGCCGGGGCAACAGAGCAAGACTCCATCTCAAAAAAAAAAAAAAAAATTCCTCCTTTAATAGAGTCCACTGTCTGTTTGTGTAGGGTCCTGAAGCTAAAAATCATGTTTCCTTTTTTAAATGATTATGGAGGGAGAAGAAAAGAAGGATGATATTTTGTGACATGTAAAAATGATATGAAATTCAAATTTCAATGTCCATAAATACTTAGTGGAATACAGATCACGCCCATTTGTTTACGTGTTGTTCACAGCTGCTTTCCACGGTAACTGCAGAGTAGCTGGGAAAGAGCCCACGTGACACCCTCAGCGCTGTTCTCTGCTGCCTGCACATGATAAATCGCAGCGATGCTGCTGTAAACCGACAGCCTCTGGAGTGCTACCCGCCCATGCTGTCCTAGAACATTTCATTTTATTTTGTATTACCAGCTTTTCCAAAGACTTTAAACTATAGAGAACGAAAGAAGAGGTGGTGAGTGAGTCTGAGACATTCACTTCCAACTCTCGAGGAGATTTTGCTAAAGACTGTAGCTCTCAGAATTCCTCATTTTTTTCCTTTTTCTTCCCTTTTCTTTCTTTTTTTTTTTTTTTTGAGATGGAGTCTCGCTCTGTCACCCAGGCTGGAGTACAGTTGCGCTATCTCGGCTCACTGCAACCTCTACCTCCCAGGTTCAAGCAATTCTCTTGCCTCAGCCTCCGGAGTAGCTGGGACTACAGGCACGTGCCAACATGCCGGCTAATTCTTTTGTATTTTTAGTAGAGATGAGGTTTCACCATGAGAATTCCTCACTTTACCTTGGTTCTTTGCTTTAATTTTTTAACCCTTTCTTACACTGAGGTGTATGGGGGAAACAATTGAGATGGGATGGAATTAAGCTTAAGCTACACAATTACGTTAGGCTTACTTAGTAGTTGTTTTCAAATATCTCTCTGATGCCCAAGAATGCCTGCCCAGCTGTTTTTCAGGAAATCCACTTTTTGTTAATGGGAAATTTCCTCTTGTCGTGAAAGTACCTACAGAATAGCCTTTTGCCTCTTGACCCAGAAAGCCTAAACTATTTACTCTCTGGACCTTTCCAGGAAAAGTCTGCCTATTACGGCTTTGAAAAATTCCCATCTCACTATAGAAAAGTCCAGAACCCTGGCATTCATTGACTTTCACGCCTCAGCCCATCTCTTCTGCTGCAGTCTGATTCCACACAATTTCCTCACGTGTGCCCTGTGCAGCAGCCACAGCCATGACCGCAAGTTCCAGACAGCTGCTCCTCCCATCTCCTTACCCTCCTGGGAGCTGCTTCCAGATCTCCAGTGTCCTCTCCCATACTGACTGCCCCCGGGGGCAGGGGCACCCTTTCCCCTGGCTTTCTGTTTCTACAAGAGTAATAATAACAGCAGGCATCCACATCCTTACTGTACCCCACAGCCACTTTACACACAGCATCTCATTTTACCTTCTCCCAGCCCATGGAAGTAGGTTTTATGACAATCTCCATCTTACAGTTCACAAAACTGAAACTCAGAGAGGTTAAGCAACCTGCCAAGGTCCTATAAGTAGACAGTGGCAAACCCAGGCTTGGGGTTCAGAGAGATGAGCTCCAGCACCCAGGCACTGACTGCTTTGCCACAGGGCTGCTCTGGAAAAGCACCTGTCCTCTTGCAACCTTCCTCTGACCCTCCGTGGAGGCCGTCTTGGTGACCCAATAGGGAGTGGAGGTCCAAAGCCTGGGGCTCATAGTTGGATGGGGCCAATTACATGCCTTTGAGTCCTGGGGTTTGGTTTCTTCTCCTTCCCTCTCCTGACTGTCCTGTGCACAACCCTGGATTGGGAAGTCTTCCCTGCAGTCCCCACACAGCTGTACCACACTCTGTACTTGGGTGGGGCTGGGGTGTGTTGGCATGCCCCCTCCATGTGTTTCTTTTTAACAGATTTTACTTCTTTAAGAAAAGTTTTAAGTTTATAGAAAAACTGAGAGGCTAGTACAGGGAGGGCCCATTACCCCATACCTAGTTTTTCCTGTCATTAACATCTCACGTTAGTATGATACCTTTATTTAAAGTTAATGAACCAATATAAACACATTCTTATTAACTGAAGTCCATAGTTTATTTAGATCTCCTTAGATTTTACCTAATCCCTTCTTTCTGTTTCAGGATCCCATCCTCATTATCATGTCTCCTTAGCCTTGTCTTGGCTGTGGTGGTTTCTCAGGCTTTCCTTGTGTTTGATGACCCAGGGGTTTTGTAGAAAGTCTCTCTGTTGGGATTAATCTGATGTTTTTCTCATGATGAGACTGGGGTTATGGGTTTGGGGGAGGAAGACCCTGGAGGTTAAGTGCCATTCTCATATCATATCATATCATATCATATCATATCATATCAAGGGTACTTTCTGTCAACGTGACTTATTGGTGTTGATACTGAGCTTGATGACCTGGCTGAGGTGGTGTTTGTCAGGGTCCTCCACTGTAAATTTCCTCCGTTTTTGGCATGCCCTTTTGACCGAAAATCAAAAGTCATGTTCTCCAATGGTCTTTCTCAGCAATAAAGCTGACATTTTGACCTCCATTTGTTCTTTGTGTCTTATTTCTCAATTGAGTCCATATTTGGGAAGGGAAGAAATAAATGGATGTTACGTATTGAAGCCCTAAGACCTCAGTATTATCCCCTTAGCAAAATACTTCACATCTTTATGGTTCACCCATAACACTTCCTCTTTGAAGCTCTCCCTGATCTCCCCAGGCAGAGTCACTGTGTCCTCCCAGATGCTCCCACAACTCCCAACTGCCTCTCTTGTGGGACTTTTCTCTTGGCTGCCATGATTCCTTCTTCCTGCTCTTTCCTCCACTGGACAGTCAGCTCCTCAGGGATACTAGCCATGTTCTAGTAATCTCTGTGTCCCTGAAACCTAGTCCAGAGTCTGGAATTTAGGAGATTCTTAGCAAATGTTTGCAGAATGAAGAAACAGTCTTTCCAAATCTCCCATCAGTGAGGGTTGCCTGACTCCTCCAGAATGGAGACTTACTATGACTCCTCTCGGTGATGGTTTGAGGAAGGCAGTCCCATCTAAGGACCATCCTATTCTCTTTTCAGCTCATTAAGAAGGAGGCAGGGCTGCTTAGCTGGTGCAGTTGGAATAACACTTGAGTCCAGGACCCACGTTCAGTGAAGACTTATGACCCCATCAATATTTACAGCTGTTATTAAATGAGCGACAGGAGGAAGGTAGTCTCTCCTGGGTACTGTGTTTCCTATTAAGTCATTAAAAAAAAATCTCGAAAAAGAAGTGCAGTCTTAGAAACAGATAGTAATCATAAAAATAGCTATCATTGTTGAGTATCATTGTAGAGCAATGCCATGGTTTGGATATTTGTCCCCTCCAAACCTCATGTTGAAATTTGATCCCCAGTGTTGGAGGTGGGGCCCAATGGGAGGTGTTTAGGTCAAGGGGTGGATCCTTCATGAATAGATTAATTCCCTCCCTTAGGGGTAAGTGAGTTCCCAAAAGAGTTGGTTGTTAAAAAGAGCCTGAGCATACAATAATATCAAATTCAAAAAAAGAGCCTGGCACCTCCCTGCTGCTTCTCTTGCTTCCTTTCCTGCCATGAGATCTCTGCACATCCAGCTCCCCTTCACCTACCAGTGAGTGGAAGCAGCTTGGGGCCCTCACCAGATGCCCAATTTTGAACTTTCCAGCCATTAGGATCGAGAGCCAAATAAACCATTTTAATGTGTAAATTACCCTGCTTATTATACCTTTAGAGCAACACTAAATGAACTAAGACAAGCAAATGGGATAAGCTCTGTGTTAGGTGTTTCATATATGTGATATTTAATTCTTACAATTCTGCAAGGTAGATTGTTGCCTTAACCCTATCTGAAGGTCATATGACTTCATATGAAGAGGCCCAGAGAGGTAAAGCAATTTGCCCAAGATAACACAATTATTAAAGATCTGGACCTAAGTGGGTCTAATTCTAAATTCTTTCTAGGTCAGCTGTGGTGCTCACACCTGCAATCCCATCACTTTGGGAGGCTGAGGGAGGAGGATTGCTTGAGCCCAAGAGCTCAAGACCAGCTTGGGCGACATGACAAGACCTTGTCTCTACAAAAACAAAAGTAATTAACCCTAGAGGCTGAGGCAGTTGGGCTGGGAGATTGAGGCTGCAGTGAGCAGTGGTTGTGCCACTGCACTCAACCCCAGTTGACAGAGCAAGAATCTGTCTAAAAAAATATATTATTCTATCTCTACTGATTCTACACTGATTCCCTTCATAACTTTCTGCTTTTTCTCATTTTCTGCTTCTGCAATTAGCTGAGTCTAAAGAACCAATGTGAGAAAGGACACAGTATTGGCCAAGAGAACACAACAGATGGACTGAGGTTCTGTTCTTTTTTCATAAATAAGACTCCATTTTTATAATCTTGCCCTAAGGAATGCTGACTCTAAACTATTTCTGTACATTTTTTCTGTCTTCACTGATATGACTGACTACTTTCTTGATTTTAAGATGAACATTTTCCCAAATTTTAGCATCCTCTAAAATTGGAATGTGTCTTACAATTTTATTCAACATGGATGGAAATCAAGTTTCTCTAGAAGGGATTTGCAGATAATTCTATTTAAAGTTGTCTCAAGTTGGTGGTCTTACCTACTTGGGTTCAAACTATGCAGGGAATATATTTTTCCCATCTTCACCCAATGCCAGTGAGACTTGGAAGTCCTCTGCTGTTCTTTTTTGTGGAGTGGATTTATTTCTCATTAACTCCTACAATGAAGGTATAGCCTTTGTTAGCCCAACTTATTTGTAGAGTCTTTCAATATTGGCCATTTTTTCTTTCTTATATGGTGGTTCATGCCTATAATTCCAGCTACTCAGGAGACTGAGGCAGGAGGATTGCTGGAGCCCAGGAGTTCAAGGTACAGTGAACTATGATTGCACCACTGCCCTCCAACCTGGGTGACAGAGACAGAGAGAGTCTAAGAGACAGAGACAGAGACAGAGAGAGAGAGAAAGAAAGAAAGAAAGTTATCTTACAGCTCATGGTATTTTAGGTCCTATAATAAAATATGATATTTATTGGTGGGATGTTAGTTTCAAGCAGTGTGGCAGCCAGTCTCCAAGGTGGCCAGCAGTGATTTCTGCCTCCTGATATTCACACCCTTGTGTGTTTCACACTGAACAACGCTGACCTGTGCAATGAAGTGCAATGAATAGGATATTGTAGAAACAACCAGGTGACTTCCAATGCTGGATCATAAAAAACCTTGCTGCTTCTGTCTTGTTCTCTTTTGGATCACTCACTTTGGAAGAAGCCATCTGCCGTGTTGTGAGGACACTCAAGCAGTCCCATGGAGAGGTCCATGTAGCCAGGGTGATGACCTTCTGCCAAGAGCCAGCACTGACTAGCTAGGCATGTGAGTGAATCAACCTGAAAGCAGATCCTTCAGCCCTAGTCAAGCCTTCAGATGACTGCAGCCCTTATCCTCATGAGAGACCTTGAGTCAAACCACCCAGCTAAGCTGCTCCCAGATTTGTGAATCACAGAAACTGCGAAATTACAAATGTTTATTATTTTAAGTCACCAATTTTTGGCCTAATTTATTATATAGCAATAACAACTAATACAAAAGCTAGAAAAATACTTTTTGAAACAAAAAGTTTTACTTGTCTTTTCAAAATCCTTATTTTCAAATGATCTCTTCCACATTAATGAGGGGAATTTCTGTTGTTTTCAGGACAACTGAGATCTAAAGCAACTATGAATATTTGCTCAGTCTAATATGAAGACAGTCTAATATGAAGACTTGTGCTGTATATGCCATGCTTTGTACATGCTTCAAATTTTATAGTTTCATTGAAGAGATTTTTCTGATAATGATATAAGTAGGTAATATAAGTAGGAATAAGTTATATATCACTATTTTTTAAAGAATAGGAAATGCTGTTTGGGTTAGTTTAAATCCAGAAAGAATACTTGCAAAGATGTCCTTAATTACCCCAAAGTGCCTTAGTTTGGGAGTACCAGCTAAAGAACTATGTTAGGGTACTCATCAATATTGAAGAGACAATGCTAACCCCTGGTTGCTATTCTAAGCTATGTATTTGGAGGTGCTGCAGGTCTTTCCTTTTATGTGCTGACACAATTACATTTTAATAAAGGTTTAATGAACGCACCCTTTTGAAAGCTTATTGGTTTTTTATGTCATCTTTGGAAAAAACCATCTTGTGCTGTCCTGTGCCCAAGACATCAGTTAAATCTATTAAAATTGATTAATGAAGATTAATGTAATGTTTTCCTCTTTGGTATTCAAATGGATTGTTTCAACCTGCATTTTGATTATTATTGTTGATTGTCATAAAAATTCAGTGGTTTCTAACCTTCGTTGCTCATCGAAATCTCCTGTGGAGGTGTTTATTTAACTTTTTAAAAATATAGGTAATGGACTTTTGCCTGATCTCCTAAATTAGCATCTTCAGGGGTGGGACTTGGGAACCTGTATTTTAAAAATTAACAAACTCTCCAGTTGATTCTTTGAGTCATTCCAGTACATTGCCACTAACAGGGACATCAGAAGACACTGGATTCACTCCCTGCCATCCACCATAACCTTTCATTTCAGCCTCCAAGTGTGCAGCAAGGGAAGATGCAGATGCATTTAAAGAACCATGGAGGATCTGCTAGAGGATAGTTAGAGATGATTTGGTCCACGTGCCTTCATTCATCAGACGAGGGGACCCCTACTTCATGAGCAAAGTGAAGTGACTTACTTTCTTGAGGGGGTTTTTTATTCCATTAGTGTTAAGACAATGTAGTTGAAAGTTACAAGTCAGCAAAAACAAATACAAAAACAACGGTTGCCACAGTTGAGAAAAGGGAGGACTCCTCACTGTGTAAGTGATTGTACAGTAGTTTTCTTGAGGCTTTTCTAAGTAATGAATATAATAAGTAGGAATGAGAATGCATCTCATTTTTAGATTGGGTAAATAATTGGTTAGATTATTTTTAATTCAAAAGGAAATATTTCACTTGCCTGGGTGCAACAGGCTTAGAAAAAGAACTAACTCTGCAGTACAAGCAGGATTTCTGGGTTAGGGGCTCATCATAGCCTGAGAGAGGAGGTAATTGGTAGGAGCTTGCAGGCCAGTGGAGGGTCACGGGATCCCTGTGAATATCAGCGGGCAGGAGATTTGAAAAGACAGAATGCCCATAAGAAAAATCTCTCGGGGCAGGGTGGGGGTGGTGGTGGCTGGGGAAATCCAGGACTGTGATATCTCATGCTGTGACATTGTGATTCATAATAAGAAATGTATTATTTGGTCCACGTTTCCTGGCATAAGGCTCCTAAAACCCTTGGAATCTCCAAAGTGGTGGTTTTTTTTGTATAATGATGACATAATTGGTGGGGTGAGGGCTCCTGGATAGCCTCAGGATGGGGCTGGTTGCTGGAGGAGCCAACCTTTTAAGTAGAGGGTTGGGACTTTCCCATTCACCCCCCACCCCACCTCTGCATAAGGGAGAGGGGCTGAAGGTTGAGTTGATCACCAAAAGCCAATGATTCAATCAATCAAGACTATATAATGAAACCTCAGAAAAACTCACAGGACAGGGCTCAGAGAACTTCAGGCTGCTGAACACATGGAGGGTGGCATGCCCTGAGAGGGCATGGAAGCTCCACACCCCTTCCCCCATACCTTGTCCTGTGCATTTCTTCCATATGACTGTTCTTGAATGACATCCTTTTATAATAAATAAGTAGTAGTGAGTAAAGCACTTTCCTGATTTCTGTGAGCTGCTCTAGCAGATAATCAAACCCAAGGCAGGGCTCATGAGAACCCACAATTTATAGCCAGTTGGTTAGAAGTACTGGTGGCCTGGATTTTTATTTGGCATCCAAAGTGGGGTGGGGGTGGTCTTGTGGAACTGAGCCCTTAACCTGTGGGATCTCACTCTGACTCCAGGTCAACAGTGTCAGAACTGAATTGAATTATAGGACACCCAGTTACTGTTGAAGAATTGTTCAGTGTGGGGAAAAACACACACATCCGTGTTGAGTGTTGAGAATGTAGTAGGAGAAAACAGACAGTTTGGTTTTTCTTATCATACACATGCTCTCTTTGATGCCTGAATTGTGCTATAATTCTCCCGCCATTCTCCCAAGTTTTACTAAAATGCCTTTCGGATACATTAATCTTGTGTTGGTGCTGCTTTGGGAGAGAAAGAAGAGGGATAGCATAGGGTGAAGTGATAAGGCATGAGGATGTAGAGTTCAGTGGAAAAGGAAGATGAGAGAGAGAGAAGAGAGAGGGGAGAGAGAGCATGCACCAAGAGGAGCCTAATCCCTTGGAAACTCCCAGGAGAAATGGGACAATGGGCTTTATAAAGAATGTGGAATGAGCTCAATCTATTTTTCTCAAATAACATCCAAGGGAAGGGTAATCCCCAGAAGAAAGACTTGGGAATTGACATCCCGATAGCAGACAGTTGGATTACATCATAAGTTTTCTGCAAAATGAATGAAAGCATTCATGTCATACCACACACCCTTCTGCCACATGAAAACCCTGGGTCCTGATGGACATTCCCCCCAAGAGGCTGAGACAGCTTTCCCTCATGCACATCCAACTGGTCTTTGGACACTGTTGCAGTGCTCCCCAAAGAATAAAACCACAAGTACTCCATCAAAAGGAAGACAGCTTTACAATAGCTAGGGTCAAATGCTTAATTTAAACCCCAGGAAAGAGCGAGGGTTGTCAAGAGAGAAGCTAGGGATCCCCCAGCTCTCTGCAGCTTTTGTATTCTGTGATTCTTAGGAAGAGAGGGGTCAAACCCTGGCTTTGTACAGTGATGAATAAAATGGCCTGGCTGGGTGTCAGCTGGCCTGCTAAAATTGGCAGCTGGCAGGGGAGAAACAGAGAACTTCTGAGGAACTGGTTCAATCTGCATGTATGATGTGTTCATATAGACTGCCTGCATATAGATTATATAACATCCGTGATGTACAGAGAAAGGCTTTGGGTTCCTGAGAAAGGAAGAAGCTCAGAAATAGACTATTTCTAAGGTAACAAAAATCAGGATACAGATTCTAGTCTCATACATGGGATGATCTCAGCTGCCAGAGGACACTTGGCAGCTAGGGAAGCACAAACAAAGAAAGTCATTCCCATAGTCAGGGCCCCTACTGGAAGCTCAGAGAGTCAAGGGTTGCCTAGCAACAGCAGAGTCTTCCTGTCTTTTCATTCACCACTGTCAAAAGCATAAGATGTCTCTTTCTTTTTTCTTCTAGACCTTCATTTTTCACCTAATTTCACCTGGAATTTGTTAGGAACCCAGTGAGATATGCTTGAGGTCTCATAGGGATGCTGGTTGGAGACATATCATTCCTCACAGGCAACCTGAGCCCTGCAGAGATAAATACCATGCCTCTGAAGCGTCCAGTTGCGCCTACAGTTTTGCCAACTCCTACTGTGGGCAAAATGTGTTGAAGGCTCACAGCTAGTGGGAGGGAGTTTACATGATCCTGGGTGCCTGAAGAAATGCAGATAACTGATTTACGAATTTGTATGGTTATTCCTACTGCAGGCCATCCTGATGTTTTGGAGAAGCAAGCTTTGGCTTGCAGTCCGAGATTCACCCCTGACTATCTGTAGTCATTTGCCTCTTGAGGCCTTGCACTCTCAACCTCTACAAGAAATCAACTTCTGCCTGCCCCCAGCGTGGTGCTCTTAGGAGATTTGGTGAGAAGGTGAAAGAAAACTACTAGATTATAAAGGCTCTTGAGGATGGGATCATTACTTTTTCATTCCTATGTGCCTTTCAGGCATCTAGCAATGAGTTCTAAAAAATATATTAGGTATTCATTATTTTTGCCTATAAGGTACATATGTTGTTCATTTTGTTGACAAATAAGAAGCACTTGTATTTCTGCTGGCTGCATGGTACCTGGCCTTTCCATCCCATTGCACCATTTTGTTTGGTTATTAAGGGAAAGGGTGACCCCAGAAGAAAGGCATGAAAAGTGACATCTTTCTAGCAAAACCTGGATCACATTATAAAAGGTTTTCTATGAAATGGAAGTATTGAGATCATAGCATACGTGCAGCTGTGTATACCAATGGATCCTAAGGTATCACTATGTAGCCCAGGCCGATCTCAAACTCCTGAGCTCAAGGGATCGTTCCACCTTGGCCTCCCAAAGTGCTGGGATTACAGGCATGAGCCACCACACCCAGCCAGAACAGATCTATTAATCCACAAATGATTGGTGAGTCCAATCATCATCCTCAATTCTAACTTGGATATAACTTTGTGATGAAGCTAGAATATCCGTCTCTGTCACATCAAGAAGAGGCACCTCAAAATACAGACAGTGAGAGTCAAAGTTTTGGAACTGGAAAGATTAAGGCAGACGCCTCTGGGTACCAGCAGAAACCACTGAGAAGCAGAGCTGGAGAGCTGACAGTGAGGGAAGAGTGTGGGGGATGCAGAGATTCTAGGACCTGGAGAAGTGTTCTCCATGGTGTGGTACAGTGGGATTCACTGGGTTGTGATCAGGACATTGATCAAAATTCCCTCAAAAATTATCAAGTAGTGATTGCCAGGTTAACTTCGTGACCACATGACTACTTAAGACTTGTTAATGAGCAAGATTGCAGAGCCGATTTCTTTCCCTGTGCCTCCACCCCTGGGTAGAGCAGCTAACACAGCGCTGTGGTTCTTCAGGAAGGTCAAGGCTGGGAGTGAATGTTGGGTGGTTCCTGAGGCCATGAGGAAGAATTGCTCCCAGGGAGGGCAAGAGACAGGGTGGACCAAAGGAATGTGGCTAGAAAGACATCCATCATATTAAATGGAGACTTCAGAGACGTCCAGAGACAATGATCAGCTGGTTTTGTTGGTTCTGTTTAACAAGCACAGGAAAAGGTGGAAAGTACCCTCATTTGGACACACTGCCAAACTCATCTTTAGAAAGGTTTCTTTGCAACCATCAATCTGATAAGGGAGCCCTGGGCTGGCTCCGTCACGATGGTGCCTTTTGCCTCTGTCCTGTGACACCGTGCTTAAGAGGGTGGTGTTGGAGTTATTTGGAAGAGTATTGTAGTTTTGGGGTAATCTTTTGATATTTTTATTAGATGAGGCCCTGGACCTGTGATTTTAAAAGGATGCTTGGTTGGAATTTTGTTTTGTTTTATTTTGCTTTTATAAAGAAAGGCCAGGTAACCGCCTCCCTTATTTTATTTCTTTTGGAAACTGGTTCTTGTGGAGGTGGCTCCTGGCACCAGAATGAAACTAAATTTCCTCCATAGGTGATGCAAAATCAGGTTCTGTTTGGGGTCATCATCTAGGTTGTCACAAAACAGCACATTTTAAAGTTTCTGTGTGTAAGATTACTGAGAGCCCTGTGCCTGCACTGGGGGATGTGACCTTTGCTGTGGCTCTGAGGGTGAAGTTGGGGTACACACACTCAGGTTTACTCAGCAACGACTGTTGGCTGTGTCCGCCACATTCCCGTTCCCAGAGCTTAGTTGTTCATGTCTACACCCACTGCTCCCCTGGCAAATGCGTGTTCTCTTTCAGGGAGCCATCCAGTCGTG
Organism: Papio anubis; assembly: GCF_008728515.1. Lineage (NCBI taxonomy): Eukaryota > Metazoa > Chordata > Mammalia > Primates > Cercopithecidae > Papio > Papio anubis. The sequence continues at coordinate 112,167,549 of NC_044981.1, read as the reverse complement.
CAGCTGGGGAGGTGCCTCTGTGAGCTCCCCCGATCTGTCTGACTCATGAGCAGGATTTCCAGCGTTCTGGGTCATTCAACTGAGTGATTGTCTCAGGCATTTGCAGAAATGGCTGTTTATGTGTGCAGGCATGCGTGCTGCTGCCCCTGAATTCTCCATAAGGTAAGATGGTCCACTCAGCTGGCTCTGGAGACCCTTTTACACAGTACACGGAGTGGAAAATCAAGTAAAACATTCATCCCGTTTTAAATACTCCAGTCTATTGAAACTAGTGGTATTGTGATTGCAGGTGTTTTTGTGTTTGTGGGGGCCCTGTAATCCTGGTGCCAGGTTGAACAAAAACCTCAGCCTCTTAGTATTGCCTGAAACACACTGCTTGAGGAGTGTGTGTTAAGGACACTCTAAAAAAGAGACTTGTGGGAGGTCTCAGGCATTTGGAAGTTTTAGATATGACTTCAAGTAAGATTCACTTTGGGTAGGGTAAGGAGCTTCTTGATTTTCTTTCTGTTGGTTTTTAACCCAGAGGTGGACAGAGATAGCATTTGCAACATAGAGCCAAAATCCCAGCCACAGCCCCCAGCAAGAATCCACGCTGCTTAGACCAAGGACTTTAGAAGTTGAATTGTTTAGGCCGGGTGCAGTGGCTCAGGCATGTAATCCCAGCACTTTAGGAGGCTGAGGCAGGTGGAACACCTAAGGTCTGGAATTCAAGACCAGCCTGGCCAAAATGGTGAAACACCATCTCTATTAAAAGTATAAAAATTATCCGGGCATGGTGGCACACACCTGTAGTTCCAGCTACTTGCAGGGCTGAGTCAGGAGAATTGCTTGAACCTGGGAGGCGGAGGTTGCAGTGAGCCAAGATCATGCCACTGCACTGCAGCCTGGGTGACAGAGCGAGACTTTGTCTCAAATTAAAAAAAAAAAAAGTTGAATTATGTAAACAAATTTTCATTTAATTCAGTGCAGCTGCTTCTGTAGTGTCCTGAGAGAAAAGACACAGCTGAGGTCGATGGACCTCTGCTTACTGTCTTACCGTCTTACTGTTTCCTACCTGTGAGCCTATTAGCAATTTACTTCAATTCATAGTCTGCAAACTAGAGGCCTGATGCTGAATTTGCTTTGCATAATATATTTTGACTTGGGCAACACAGGGTTTATAAAAATTTAATCAGTAACTAACATCTATATATCAGAGTTTTCAGCATGAGTCCAGATTTCTGGCTTCTTTAGAAAAATGGAAAGATCTGGCAATACTGGGCCTGAATTCCCACCTAGCAACAATTGCCTTGATCATTCTTTATATGGGGCAGTACCCTTTATTTTAATCGTGATGCGGTCTCTGCTGGCATTTAAGTTTGCAACCTTGTACTTTGTTGAGCCTCAGTTTCTTAATCCACAAGATAGGCATACCGTGTTAGTTTGCTCTCATGCTGCTAATAAAGACATACTCAAGACTGGGTAATTTATAAAGGAAAGTAGTTTAATGAACTCACAGTTCCACATGACTGGGGAGGCCTCACAATCATGGTGGAAGGCAAAGGAGGAGCAAAGTCACGTCTTACACGGCAGCAGGCAAGAGAGCTTGTGCAGGGGAACTCCCATTTATAAAACCATCAGTTCTCGTGAGACGGTTTCACTAACATAAGAACAGTATGGGGGAAACCACACCCATAATTCAATTATCTCCACCTGGTCCAGCCCTTGACATACAGGGATTATTACAATTCAAAGTGAGATTTAGGTGGAGACACAGCCAAACCATATCAAATACTACCCTCAATTCATAGGTTCTTCTATTTTTTTATTTTTATTTTTTAGAGATGAGGTATTGCTCTGTTGCCCAGGCGAGAGTGCAGCAGCAGCATCACAGCTCACTGAAGCCTCAGACTCCTGGGCTCAAGTGATCCTCCTGCCTCAACTCCTGAGTAACTGGGACTACAAGTGCATGACTCAGCTTCTTGTATGAAGACAGAATAACATCCATAAAGCAACTAATAGGATTTCACACACAGTGGGCCCTTGAGAAATGCTGGATCTTATGGTTTGTGTGCAATCTACAGTGTGTCCCCAGGATCAGGAAACATGGGGATTATAATTTGGGTGTTGGTCCCCTCTAAATCTCATGTTGAAATTTGATCCTCAGAGTTCAAGTTGGGGCCTAGTGGGAGATGTTTGGGTCATGGGGGCAGATCCCTCATGAATGACTGGGGGCTGTCCTCATGATAACAAGTGATAATACTGGTTACAGGATTCTGAAAAATCACAGAAAGCCCTGAATCCCAACCCTCACACCCTAGTTCTACAGAAAAAAATCTAATTTTTAACAGAGCAAAAGGAAGCTCATGTAAAACAAGGAGAGACAAGAGCTACTGAAACCCCAAGTGGCCACTTCTGTTTCTCCTTATCCTGTCTAAGCATCTCCCTGGATGCTTAGCATCGTGGGTAGAAGGGACCTGGCTAACCCACACAGTGGAAGTTATCCTCCAATACTGGAAATAGATTTTCCAGTCTCATTACTCACCGATGCTCACTCAGGCAGGAAATGTTGCTTATACAGGTGCCAGGCTATCCCGTGCCTCTTGCACTCATCTCCCTTAATTATTGCAAAAGGCTTTGGGGTCCACTATTTGGTTAAGGAGAGTGTGGTGTCATCAGAGGTGTGAGAAAGCCTCACCTCCATTACTTAGGAGGCAGAGTGTCAGGAAGAGGGAAGGCCTTGCTTTGGCCACAGGCCCCGTGCTAACGGGCCTTAGCTCTCTGGCAGCCCATGGAGTGGGCCCTGCCCTGTCCATACCACTGTCTATTTCCCTCATGAGTGGGACAGAGGCCCTGTGCCTGGATCCTTGGGGACGCATTTGCTCTACCCAGTTCTTCTTTCCAAACGGCTCCCCAGAGAGATGCAGAATGGAGGACATGCTCCATCCAAGACAGGGTCATAGCTCAGCCTGAGTGTGACCTGCACAGGTTCCTCTGCCTTTTCCCCTGTTATCTACTCCGTAAGGAGACTTTAGTGTTTTCTTATTTTTCCCATAATGTCCTGCCTACTCCACAAGATTTTCCGTGAAGATCAAACATGCATAAAAGTACATTGTAGATGGTAGATCACTCTACTGATGTTATTATTATGACTAATAATAGTAGCTTCAAAGGGACCCAGTGTTTCCACTTGCTTTTCTTTATGCTGTGACTGTTTTATTTCGAAGAATTTTTCTTCTTGCTCACAGGTATTTATATCAGCCAAAGTCCCAGCAGGAAGATGGCACCCTCCACCAGATAACTGGGCCAAGTTTAAAAATGAGATGATCCACACAGGTCTGGGCAGGGTTATGGGGGTCCTCAGAGGTGGAGATGCCCCAGGGAGGGGAGTAGCACCGGCACTAAGCCTGAGAGTGCAGCCTGTGCAGTCACTCGCCAGTGCTCAGAGAGCCCCATGCTTGTTTTAACACTCTGCTATCATATTCTTGAAATCCCAAATATTTTTTGAACAAGGATCTTTGCATTTCATTTTGGGCCTGGGCCCTGCAAATAATGTAGCCCATCTGCTTTGACCTCCTCCAAGTCTGAAGGGACAAAGGGAGGAAGGAATGACATTGGTGGGAGCCCAGCTATGGGAAGGTCGGTTCAATAGGGTCTGTTGTCTGAGGCCAGGCGTAGTGGTTCATGCCTGTAATCCCAGCACTTTGGGAGGCTGAAACAGGTGGATCACTGAGGTCAGGAGTTCGAGACTAGCCTGGCCAACGTGGTGAAATCCAAGCTCTACTGAAAATACAAAAATTAGCCAGGTATTGTGGTGTATGCCTATAATCTCAGCTATTTGGGAGACTGGGGCAGAAAAATCATTCGAACCTGGGAGACAGAGATTGCAGTGAGCCGAGATTGCACCGCTGCATTCCAACCTGGGCGACAGAGTGAGACTGTGTTAAGAAAAAAAAAAAAAAAAAACAGGGTCTGTGGGCCAGTACAGCAGCTACCATCACAACTGAGGCTTCCTATGGAGGAAGAGGATATAAATACCCTGGCTCTTTCTCCTCCACCCTCATGAATCCTGCCAGCACCTCCCACTGGGCGCTGAAACGCACCAGAGTCTATAAATTCCCCAGGCACAGAACAAGGATGTGAACTGCAGGTAGAAGACCTGGAGGGGGAAGGGAGACTAATGGCACACATTTTATGCAAAGAATCAAAGGATCTGCCCTTCGGCAGCCTGCAGGCTCCTACCGGTATGCCACCTTCCTGCTCAGCCTCTAGAAACCACACCATCCTCCAAGACCATCCCGACATCTTCTCTGCCAATCCAGCTTGTTCACCTCCTCTGAGCAGCTTGTATAGCATATCTGATCTGACTCCAAATCTTTATGCATTTAAAAATGCATAAATAATTTTAAAAATTTAAAGGAGATACTTGAGGACCATCTGAGATATGGAAATGAGAGGTACAGTCCCTGTGGAGGTAAACAGCTGCCCACAGTTGGTTTACAGTCTTGGCTGGTCCCCTTCTAAATGATTCCAACCTTAGCCACGTGACTTGTTTGGCCAAAGGGACAATAGCAAATGTAACACAAGTAGAGGGTTGAAAAGTGTGTGCACATTGAGTCCTGCCCTGTCTTGCTGCTGAAAACTGCTGCTGCCACGTGGACAAGGCTGGGTTGATCACATGAAGGATGAGAGGTCCCGATTATCCCAGCCACCCACACCATGCCTGCTGAGGCCTCAGAAGCCCAACGGAGGCCACAGAGACCATCCAGCAGTACACAGCTGGCCTAGACCAGAAAAACCTCCCTTAAGGAACTTAAAGAACAGTCCTTAACCTGCAGGAGACAGATGTGTGAGCCAACAGTGACAGAGAGCACAGCAGTTACTCTGTCAGAGGCTTGTCTGGGGCAAGTGTGCAGAGCAGCGGGGCGTGGAGGAGGCTTGCGAGGACAGGAAGGACTGACAGAAGCCACCACACAGGAGCTGAGACCTGCAGAAAGAGCAGACACTGGCACGTGTACCAGCAGCAGGAGGATGCTCCCGATGGTGGAGGACCCCAGATGCAGGTAGACATGAGGCAGACCACCGCGTCTGAGAGCCCTGCAGGAATCACGTGCTGCTAAGGGGAACCTATGAGATGGGCTCACCCTGAAACAGAGATGCTTCCTGCAGCCTGGCATGGAAACTCAAGGGAAAGATTGGCTAACTGATTGTTCTCTCAAATATTTGGTTTGACTTTCCAGGTTTTTATTACTTTTTATTACTCACATTTGGTGCGAGGGCAAATCTGTTTATAGACACCATCGGCAGGGCCTTTATGAGCAAGTCTGGGACTCTGTGAAAAAATTATTTGGGAGCCAACAAGGGCATATGTGTACGGTATAGACCACCCAGGCACCCACCAGACCCCCAAGTAATTTGCACTTTCATCCTTCCGTCCTGCTGGGCAATTTAAAGTGATTTGAGATGAGACTTAAGGTTGTTAGTTATTCTGCTAGTCTTAAAACCACCTTTGCAAAGATTATGACAGTAAGAAAAGTCTAGGTGGCTGACTCCATCTTGCTTCTAGCCTCACAGGCTAGCTGTCCTTGCTCGTTTCTGGGCATAGGCCAAGCTAACCACGGGATGAATTTAGTTTATAATTTAGCTTTGAAGCAAGAATGATAATAGTTCCTTCCTAAAACTGATTCCCTCCTGGCTCAGAGACTGACACTGCCTTTGTAAAACTAATGAAAGGTCATGAAATTAGGATTATGGGAGGGGCTGAATTCTGTTAAAATGTTAGCTATAATTCCTAGCTGCTCAAGAGTCATGTGGCCAGAGATCACAAGACTTGTGACTTCCCCCAGTAGCTCCCTAGTAATATCACTATCGTGGAGCCTAAGACTGGTCTTTTGAAATGTTTTTCAGACTTTTGCATTCTGGTGACCAACAGACTCCACCTAGACCCATGACTCATGACTCAGTTAGTTCTGCGGCCCCACCCAGAGGTGGACTCATTGCACAAGGACCCTTTTCCACACCCTTATGATTTCGTCTCCAGCCAATCAGCAGCACCCATTCCCTGCCCATGAGGTTGTCCATAAAAACCTAGCCTCTGAGTTCCTGGGGAGACTGATTTGAGTAATAAACTCTCACATACTGCTTGACTAGTCTTGAGATAATTAAACTCTCTACTGCAATAGTGCTGTCTCGCAAAAAAGGATCCATGGGTAACTATATTCTCTCTCTCTCTCTTTACATTCTCTCTCTCTCTCTCTCTCTCTCTCTATTTTTGCAGTTCCCAGGGAACACTGGAAAATGCAGTTTGTAGGGAAACATCTTTCTCTCCAGCTCTTTTGATGCCAATAGCAACAAAGAGGCCACATGACATGCTCTGTGCTTCTTGGAGCAGAGCCCAGGGTCTAGTGGTTAACAGGGACAACTAAACTGTACTCTTCAGCCATCGTATCCAGGATGCCACACACCATGCCTGGAAAAAAGTCCTCACTCATGCTTATTCTTGCTGGTACTGTCATCTCTCTTGATCCCTTCTATGACAGTTCAACACAATTCACACTTTGTTATTGTGTGAAAGAAAAAAAGATTTTTTTCCTCATGAAGATCTTGAAGAGAGCTATTTCTGAGTGATCCACCTGACCTGTTGCAAAAAGGCATGTGTTGATATGTTGATATGACTGTGCTTTTTTTCTTTTTCTTTTGATTTGTTTAGTGGGGCAGCAGACAGGGAGGTGGGGCAGAGATCCCTGTGATCCTCAGAGGGACTGTGGAGGGCTGGGACTGCTGCCTTAGACCAAGTTTTCTTGTCAATTGCAATGTCTGGGTCAGAAGTTTTCTATAGGTGATGGCAGAGATCCAGCACCTCAGCAGTGAGAATTTGCCACGTGAAACATCAACCAAATTATGCAACAAAACTTACATGACATGTGAACAGTCTAGGGGATAAGGACGTCTTCCCAAACAAGACTGGAAATTCAGAAGTTAAAACGGAAAAAAGTAGACATTACTAACATTTAAAATAAATACAAACTTTTTATGGCGAAATGCAACATAAAGTCATCAAGCAGGACATTTGGGGGTAAATGATAATGCAGAGGACAAAGATGTTACATTTACACAAAGAGTTTTTATAAATCAACAAGGAGAAAAGTATGAATAATTACAGCATTTGTGAACTTATTAGCAACCTAGTAAATATTTTTAAAAAGATTATACCCTATGACTTAACATTCCAGGATATGTGTATGAGGATATTTGCTAAGCTTTATTCAGTATGGCAAAGCAAAACCAAAGAAAACAAAAAACTTTGAAGCATTTACTGAGCACATTCTGCATAGCAGAAACTGTGTTAAGCCCTCATTCGACTGTTTGAACAGCACAATTAGTCGGCCATAAGACACAGCCCCTTATTAGGATGAGAAACCCAAGACTCAGAGAAGGCAAGCAATTCATTCAAGATTATACAAAGAAGCTACATGGCTGTAAATGCCAGGTGTGAAAAAAGATGAAGCTTAAAAAAAAAAAAAAAAAAAAGAATAACATCAAGAAATGTAAAAGATAAAATTAAAACTTAAAGCTAAGGCCAGGAATGGTGGCCCACACCTGTCTTCCCAGCACATTGGGAGGTTGAGGTAGACAGATCATTTGAGCCCAGGAGTTTGAGACCAGCCTGGGCAACATGGTGAAACCCTGTCTCTACAAAAACTACAAAAATTAGGGCCGGACGCTGTGGCTCACATCTGTAATCCCAGCACTTTGGGAGGCCGAAAGTTCAGAAGATTGAGACCATCCTGACTAACACGGTGAAACCCCGTCTGTACTAAAAATACAAAAAAATTAGCGAGGCGTGGTGGTGAGCACCTGTAGTACCAGCTATTTGGGAGGCTGAGGCAGGAGAATGGCGTGAACCCAGGAGGCAGAGTTTGCAGTGAGCCGAGATCGTGCCAGCGCACTCCAGCCTGGGTGACAGAGCGAGACTCCGTCTCAAATTTAAAAAAAAAAAAATTAGCCAGGTGTGATGGCTCACACCTATGGTCTCAACTACTTGGGAGGCTGAGGTGGGAGGTTTACTTGAACCTGGGAGGCAGAGGTTACAGTGAACTGAGATCATATCACTGTACTCCAACCTGGGCAACAGAGCAAGATTGTCTCAACAACAACAACAACAACAACAAAAGTAGAAGGTAAATACAAAGATAAAAAGCAAAAAGCAAAGAACCAAGAAAGTAAAAAGGAAGAGAGAAAATGAGATTTAGAAATTTCCATTTTCCCTTTGACTTTGTGTCTTAAAAAATAAAAAATAGATTTAGAATTTTTTTTTAAAAAAGAATAAAACAAGTAACAAAAGAGTAAAACATAAATCGACAGTGACAATATTTTTTAAAAGAGAAGATAGAGATAAACTAAGAGCTTAGAAAGCACGGGAATAAGAAATAATAAAAGGCTTAGTAAAAAGTTGGCGTAAAAGGCGACCTACCCATGGGCCGAGCCCCACCCGTTCACTGAGCCTGGGAAACGACATTCAGCAGCAGGGGGAGGAGCAGCTGTTTCCTGTCACCCAGGTCTCAAGGGCCTGGGCTGGTTGTAGCTCCCTGACACTGAAGCAAGGCCTGTACTAGAACCTAACCCCAGTGTCTCTCCAACTAACCCGCATGCTGCCCTGGCCCCTGGTATTCTCACCTCCTCCCATGGGACCCTCGGACAGCCGCGCCTCATGCATCGTGACCACTTTGCCCAGTTCCTAAGAAGCTCTTCTTCTTGTGAGCAGAGCCTGCCCTTGGCTGGGCCCTGCATCAAACTCTGTGGAGCTCCCTGAACTGCAACTCTGCCCCTATGGCCTGATAAGGACCACTGCTACTGAGAAGCTCCAGGGGCTGCTCCCTCTCATCACCCACTTAGTGTGCACCCATGGACCATTGGCCCACATTGGACACCAGACCCTTAGGATTTGGATTTGAATTATCTGCTCTTTCCTGAAATTAAGAGGCAATATTGGGGCAGAGGAGAAGGAAGGATGTCAGACAATATTTCATTTATTATTATTATTTTTAGAAGGAGTCTCGCTCTGTCACCCAAGCTGGAGTACAGAGGCGTGATCTCGGCTCACTGCAACCTCTGCCTCCTAGGTTCAAGGGATTCTCCTGCTTCAGCCTCCCGAGTAACTGAGATTATGGGCACCTGCCACCACACCTGGCTAATTTTATTTATTTATTTATTTTTCTTAGTAGAGGCAGGTTTTCACCATGTTGGCCAGGCTGGTCTCAAACTCCTGACCTCAAATGATCCACCCGCCTCAGCCTCCCAAAGTGTTGGGATTACAGGCGTGAGCCACTGTGCCTGGCCCAGATGATATTTCAAATCAGATAATAGGACAAGGAGTAGATAACCTAGACAATTCTCCAGAGGAGCTTCTGGCAATGTTTCTGAAATCAGGGGACCAGCGGCAACAATGGGGTTTGATATTGAAAGAAAGCCTTCTAAGCAGAAACATTAGTTCTTGTCAAGGGCCAGAGTAGGTCTCAGCATGCTGGGCTTAGCAAAGAGGAAAGTAGGCTGGGAAGCTGGCCTGCAGAGTGAGTAGGGGGAAATCTAGGCAGCCCCTGAGAGGGAAGAGGAGACAAATTTAGGTTAGACAATACCAAAGAGCATCAGGTTACTGAGCCGCTGTCTTTCTGGGGACAAAAAGGTCTCATGTAAAAGAACGAGCTCACACCCGGATGGGACGTTTTGCAATTTGATGGAGAGGATGTCGAGTACGATGAAAGGCCTTCAGCACCAGCGATCAGAACTTGAGAATGACCTACTTCTTCCACTTACAGCTAATTATGGGACTGTGCTGGCTGAAACACATGTAAGTCACTGTCAGAAACACCATTCAGTTAAAACTCGTCATGAGCAGAGGAGCTGTGTTAAAAGATTCCTTTTCATTTCCTATGAATCCCAGTGTATTCTAGATTTTACATACTAGACATACCCATGTGTATTCTACAGTGACATTAACATGCACCAGATATAAGATATAAGCAGAGTTTTTGCTAGTAAGGAATTTAGGGCTCATTCTTATTTAACAACACCATCTTATAAGTAAGAAACCAGGGTTCTAGCAAGTTAACTGGTGTCCCCAAAATCACTGAGTTATGAGTGAACAGATCAGCTACTGGAACGGCTGTCTTCTGACCCTTAGGCCAGAGGTCTTTCCATTATACTCTTCAGCAAGGTTTTCTATGTCCTTTATAAGCTGTCTCATCAAAATTACACCCAGCAAAAGTGTAGGACGTCCCCACTTAAACCTGCAACACAAGTCGGAGCATCCTTTCATTAGCAGACCTGAGGGCCAGGAGGTGGAGAAGAACTGCTTAGGCCACTAATGGGTTCTCCGAATGTATGCCTTGACACACCCCAAGCCCTTCTTTGCATTGTGACATAGGACACAGTAGAAGCCTGCTAACAGTGACAACCCCTTCTGAAGGAATAATAGATCTGTGCAAAAAGTCTTTGGCTCAGGACATTGGGTGGCTTTGTGCAGCTGTCCTGGATTTCTGGAAGCTCGACTTGCTGTGACTCCAGGAGGTGAGAGCCCATGTCCATTCTTCCATCCTTGCAGACACAGGGTGCCTGTGGGCAACCTCGGACCACCCAGGCTGACCCTGTTGCTGCCTAGATAATGCATATTTTTACTTTTCCATGTCTTTGAAGCCTTGACATGGGCTGAAACAGGGACCTCAGGTTATCCCTGGATGAGGGCGAGTTGACAGACATCATGAACATATTAGTGTCAGCTTTTCAGAATCACATTAAGATGTGTTCATGTCAAATCAGTCTTGACAGTGAATAATATGAATTAGTGACTTGCTTTGTGAAGGCTGAGCTGGGAGAACAGCGGCTACAGGGAACCTTGCTTTATGAGTCATTTACACTTTAAATATGAGTCATTCACAAACAGTACTTGCTCTGCTCATGCATCAGGGCCCTCAAAGTCAGCACATGCTGCTGCTCCAGGCTGATGGGCCCTTTGGGTGTACGTACAGGGTGTTTGGTGATGGCTTAAATGTTGGTGTTTGCCCCTAAATCCTGGCCACAAATTATTTCTCAACTTCAAGTTGATATCCCTTACAAGATAACTGAGATTCCCTTTAAATGTGTGGCCCTGACTTAGTCTTCTACCCAGCTCTCTACATGGATAGCTATGAGTATTGATTGCCCCTTTGGCCCAGCAATTCAAGTTGCTCTTCCTATCTACAGCTGTGGCAGTTGAAATACTGGGTTCTGCTCCTAGGCAATGGGGGATTGGCTGGCATAAACCAGTGACTTCAACAGCTCTGGGGACAAAGATCAAAAGCCAGCCGCCATAGGTTTATTGCGAGTGAGAGTTTGAGTTTCACCCTGACACAGGAAAAATCAGTGGGAATCAAGCAGTTAGGAAGTGTTGCAGACTGCAATGACTGGGTGTCAATTCTGTGTGATCCCACAGGCAGGGGTGTGCTAAATTTAGCATGTGGCTTTATTGGTGTTGACCAGCAGTATCCCACGGATGCAGGATGCTAAGAACAGTTCCCAGCAACATGGCCTTTGTGTGGAGGTTGGAAAACAGGAGTTGTGAAACTTATTTGGCTCAGGGAACAAGTAGAGCTGGGGGCTGTTCACAAGTAGGTCTCCGAGCTGTCAGTGCTGGGACTGACAGTGGAAGATCAGCTGGAGCCCTGTGGGAGCCAACTCTCCCTTTCACGGCACTAGCTGTGTGAATTATTTGAACAACACGGCACATAGGGAGCCAGGCTATTTCTGAAAGATTCATATTACAATGAATTTCAGCTTAAACAATTAAAAACAGATTTCTCTTTCTAAAATTAGATAAAGCAGACTGATTAGATAAATGTCAAAGATTTCCAGAATAAGACACGCTGGAGAAGGGGTTGGCAAACAGTGGTCCCAGGTTGGCAGCTTGTTTTTACAAATAAAGTTTTATTGAAACACACTCATTATTTTGTCAATCATATATGGCTGCTTTCAGGATACAACAGAAGGATTGAGTAGTTGTGACATAGACCAAATGGTCTCCAAGAGCCTAAAACATTTCCTATATGGCCCTTGAAGAAACTTTTCTGACCTCTGCCCTAGAGCAATGGTCAGGTCTTTTCAGTAATTCCAAAATCTAACTGGATTTATGTGTGAAATGGCCACAGAGAATGACTACAGCAAGGGATATCAAACTGGTGGTCCAGTGAAATCCAGGCTATACACATATATTCTTTGGGCAGCACTGTTATGTTTTATAAAATTTAGCAATATTTTAAAATAAGGAATTTTCACATAAAATGTCTGATTTTGGGCTACTCTTGGCCCACATCCCTGCCTGCAACCATGGCCAGAGCCCAGCAATAGCAGCCTTCTTTAGAGGGGACATCTCCTCTTCCACTTTACTGCCATCCCCACCACATCTTACTGTTTCCCCATCACTAAGACAGTGTCAGACATCATTGATCATGATTCTTGCCCCACTGGGTCCACACCTGTGGGGGCTTTATTATATATTACCTGCCAGTTGGCATATGAGTTTGCAACCCAGCACTGACATCAAGATTCTTTGCTTTAGGCTTGAATTCTCTCAGGTCACTCTCAAGCACAGGTTGTGCCCTGCCGATGAGAAGCACTGTTACTACTGACATTCAATTATTCTGTTGACTATTAATCACATTAATACATCGTCTGGAAGAAAATAATAAAAGTGATATTTCATAATGAAAAGATGGGGAAACCATTACTCTGAAACAGTGAAGAAAACAAAATATATTGTCTTAGGTAGTCAGAGTGATATTTCTTTACCAATCATTAGTAACTAGTAGACTGTCCAGGATGACAAGGGGTCCAGCCACTCCTGCTGTTTTCTCCGCAGCCAGGCAGTCCCATCTGACTTGCTAACATTTTCTCCCAGGGCTTTTTGCTCTGAATGAATGTTACCCCAACTGTGGTCCCTGAGCTACCTGTGTACAACTACCTGGAGTGCTTGTTAAAGATGCAGTTTCCTGGATCCACCCTAGGCCAACAAAAACAGAATCTGTTTGTTGGGACCTTGGAATCGCCATCATCAATTTTTTTAAACAAACAACTTTTGATGAGCAAAAGCCAACAGCATTGAGCAATGGTCAGTTGCTAGCAATTCTGCTGGATAAACCATGTGAACCTTCAATTCTAGACTCTCAAGATGACTCTGATATGCTAATGTGGCAACTGAGTGTGCTCAGGAGAATGGCAAAACAATATTTTAGAGAATAAGCACCAAACAAATATGAAACATGCCAAAGGGCAGTGGTGATGCCACTACAGGGAGGGACCTTTGGAGTCCTTTCACCTTTGGAGAAAGCCCACCAGTAGACGCTCCTCAATTACCAGGGAAGCCATAGAGAAAGTTATGGAATGCCCTGGAATGCCCTTAGAAGTCATCTATGCTACAATTTTCTTTTTTTTTTTTTTTTTTTTTTTGAGGAGTCTCACTGTCATCCAGGCTGGAGTGCAGTGGCATGATCTCGGCTCACTGCCAGTTCTGCCTCCCGGGTTCATGCCATTCTCCTGCCTCAGGCTCCCAAGTAGCTGGGACTACAGGCACCCACCACCACGCCTGGCTAATTTTTTTGTTTTTTGTTTTTTTGTTTTTTTTGAGATGGAGTCTCGCTCTGTCACCCAGGCTGGAGTGCAGTGGCGCAATCTCCCTTCACTGCAAGCTCCGCCTCCCAGGTTCACACCATTCTCCTGCCTCAGCCTCCCCAGTAGCTGGGACTACAGGCACCCGCCACCTCGCCTGGCTAATTTTTTATATTTTTAGTAGAGACTGGGTTTCACCATGTCAGCCAGGATGGTCTCGATCTCCTGACCTCGTGATCTGCCTGCCTTGGCCTCCCAAAGTGCTGGGATTAGAGGCGTGAGCGACCGCGCCCAACCTATGCTACAATTTTTGACAATTTTATTTGCCTTCTGGTCTCCAAGGATGAAGGTGCAGTTAACCTTTTTTTAGAAAATTTGAGCCTTTACCTGCCATCACAAGGATTTAGTTGCTTTGTATTTGGGGGGAAGAAAAGAATGTTGATTTTTAAAATGGCTTTAAAGATAATAATTACATCTCCCTCCCATCTGCTTGTTTACACAGTTTAGCACAGAAGGGGTTTAATTCCTTATTTAGAACCTGCTGGAAGTTTGAGTTATAAAACTCCCAAATTCTGTGCCTAACGGAAATGATGTTTAAAGTTCTGTAGCCAGCTGCCATCAAAAGACACTTGGACAGCTTTAATTTTCTTCATCACAGAAACCAATGCCTGAGAAAATGGAACCAGAAATAAAGGCTCTTGAAGCAGTAGTATTGGCCCAATAAAGCTAAAGGAGGGGGAAACTGAGGCACCATGCAGCCTTCATTATTTGCATATATGCAACACCGTTAGCATCTTCTTTAAATGCAAAGTGACATAGAACATTAGAAAATATAACTCTTCTTCCAAAGGTTTGGCTATTTCTGCGTGGAATGCATGACTAAAGTTACAATTTTATTTTATTTTTAGGCAACTCTATAGATCACTGGGGACTCATCCTGCAGATATCATTCAAGACATCCAGTTCAGAATCTATCACCAGCTCAGATTGTAGGCTCTGAAGAGATCTCAGATGTTTTGTGCCTTATACATTTAATTCTGAGATCACAGAGCCCGAGGAGGTTTTGAGGACCCTCTACTCCCACCTTCGGATGTTTTCAGAGGAGTTGCTGGCAGGGCTGGGCCACTGGGCCTTGCTGGGAATTAATTCTCCTACCCACGTGTGTCCTATAGAGCATGAATTTTCTCCTAAACACTCTTGACTTTTCACTTGTTAAATTAAAGCATTTTCTTAAAGAAAAGATTAAAGCCAAGAGGTGTGAACTTTTTTTTATTGGGAGAAGAGGTATGTGTGTGTTTCCCCAGCCCTAATCCACTTCCTCAATGTGCATATCCATACATCACATTCTTATTTTCTTTAATCCTAACTTGGACTTTTCCCCCCTCTTTAAAAAACTACTTTTCTCAATTTCTTTTCTTGATCATTTTCTTCCTGTCTCCTGTGATGTACAAAATACTATTTCCAGGGTTTTTCTCCTCCTCCTCCTCCTCCTCTTCTTCTTCCTCACTTTCCTTTTTGCAAAGTTATACTCTCTGGGAACATAATTAACGTTTACTGGGCACTGGTGATTGATCCATTCTTCTGGTAATCCTCTCCCACTCTATGCTCTCCTTCCCATGACTCCTCCTCCACCCACCTTATCCAGGAATATAGAATTTTCCACTGCCTCAGATTCACTCCTTTATAAGAGTTCCCACCCTTTTCCGTCTAATATGTGCTGCCTCTTCCAAGTTGAATTACAAGACTGGAACCAATTTCTGTTTATAGTCTCATAACTCTGCAAGACCCTCCATCCTTACTACCCTGGGATATGGAGACTTGAAATTACCTGACTTTCTCCCTTGCTTTTTCACGTATAAGGGAGCACCTAAAAGCAGCATCATTTTGTATAAGATTGGATTCAGTGCAATTTGGAGCTCTGCTCTCATGACAGTGTTTTTACATTATACAAAATGCCTGTAGGTTCCCTCATCTGTGAATTCCCAAGAAAGATTCGTCCAAGTAAAGAGAAAGCTTGATTTATGACTCATCAAAGAAGGGGGTAATAATAATTTTTAAATAATGAATTATTCTTTGGGGATTTACAAAAAATGTTAAAAGCCTTGTTGGATTAAAATTATGAAAATCATTTAAAAATTGAGATCTCCCTTCCAGCTCCAATCTTATCATATAACTATGACTTTGGCCAAGTCACCCTTCTGCAGCCCCAGGCTGCCCCATCTGCAAAATTGCAGCTCTAGGGGCTCTAGAAACCTATGAACGCATCTGAGATGGGATATTTTGCCTTGGTAACTCCCATTCTGTCCTCCAGCATAGAATAACCCCTCCCCTCTGAGCCAGAGTAAACCTTTTCCTCCTCTTGGTTTTTACCTCTGTGGGTCATGGCACCTATCACATCATATTAGAGCGAGATACTTGCCTGCCAGTTTTCCCAACCAAACAACATTCAGATTCTATTATTATGTTATAAGTAAGAGGAAATACAAATCAAGCAGGCTGAAAAAATAAAGGTAATTTTTTGGTTCATGCAACTGAAGGGTCCAGCCCTGTCCTGGCCTCAGGTCTGACTGGATCTGAGCTCATGTAATGTAACAGGCTTCAATTTCTCTCCTTGCTGTGCCTCTGCTTCCCTGTTTGCAGGCCTATTCCCAGGAGGACATGAGATGGCAGCCATAAGCTCCTGCAATTACATCCATTCTCAGTCACTTCCAAAGGGAGTGAGAGAGCTTCTTCCGGTGGTTCTAATAGAAGGAAGACATTTTTCCTTCCCAGAAACTTCTGCAAATTTCCTCCAGAGGTAGTGACTGTTGGGGTCGGGTCATGTGTCTATCCCTGAACCAATGGCTGAGGCCAAGAAGATGAGATATGCTAATTAGTATGAGCTATTCAGGCTGCCCTGCCTCCTGGGAGCTGGGGGTAGAGTCACCCCCATCCACCTGCATGGCTGAGAATGGGGTGGGGGATGGAGGGAGAGGAGTGAATCCCCAACCTGATGTTAGGGCATCAGAAGTGGGACAAGGCAAATGGTGGGGAGGTCTTTGGAGCTGTCACTCCCCTGGCCATGCTGAGAGCCTGCGGACCCCATCTTTTTACCCCACAGCAATATTAGTGTGTTCCAGCATCAGAGGAGCTGATGAAGAAAATAATCCATCCATCAGTCAGGCTTTGGATATGACATTTATGACAAAGGGACACAGGTGGGTATAAAAAAAAATAAAATAAACAGCTTAACTTCTTTCGCTCAGTGATAAAATTACCTGGGTTGAGCCTCTATCAGAAAGAGACAGGTGAAAGGCAGGAGTGGAAATGAGCTTTTGCCCTCATTCTCCAAAAGCAATCTGGTATTTAGCTGGAGGCAGCTACTGTAAAAAGATTTGCGGCAGTGACTGTGAAAGAGAAATGAAATGTCAGGGTCTCCTGCCTGGTGGGGCTGTGCTGGGTCAGGGCAGATGGCATCTCCCATCCCCCTTCATTCAGGATGCTGAAAATATAATTTAAAGGCTATGTCCTTGACTTAGCAAACTATGGTCACCAAACATAATGGAATATGAGATAGCTAATGAGATGCTATGTGCAAATGTTGATTAATATGGATGCTCTATTTGAAATAATCTAAGTTAAAAAACAAACCCAGAATTTAAAAACAGCATAAACACCCTGATTAAAGCTCCACAAAACATGTGTTCACTTTTAAATATTGAAAGAGTGTTTGCAGTAAAGTAAATAGTTTATTAGGTTGGATTCTTCTGTAAAGTGCCTTAGCTCATAAATTTTAGAGGACTTTTGCAGAAAGGCCTTCACTGGGAGAATGAGTTGTGCATTTTCAGGAACTGAATTCTGCTCATTCCAGGTCAGCTGGGTGTGGGTAGTGGTCTCAGCCTAAAAACAACGGTGTAGAACATGAGGAGAGGAAGGAAAGAAGCAAGGAAGGAAGGAAGGAAGGAAGGAAGGAAGGAAGGAAGGAGGGAAGGAAGGAAGGAGGGAAGGAAGGAAGGAAAGGAGGAGGGAGGGAGGAAGGGAAGGAGAGAGGGAAGGGAGGAAGTGAGGGAGGGAGGAAAAAAGGAAGGGAGGAAAGAAGGAAGGAAAGAAAGAAAAAAGGAAGACAGGAAGGAAGAGAAGGAGTAGGGAGGGAGGGAGGAAAAAAGGAAGGAAGGAAAGATGGAAGGAAGGAAGGAAAGAAAAAAGGAAGAAAGAAAGAGGGAAGGAAGGCAGGAAAGAAGGGAAGGAGGAGGGAGGGAAGAAAGGAAGGAAGGAAAAAAGGGAGGGAGGGAAGAAGGAAGGAAAGAAAGAAAGGAGGAGAGAAAGAGGGAAGGAAGGCAGGAAAGAAAGGAAGGAGGAGGGAGAGAAGGAAGGAAGGAATGGAGGGAGGAAGGAAAGAAGGAAGAAAAAAAGGAAGGAAGGAGGGAAGGAAGGAGGGAAAAGAATGAAGGAAAGAGGGAAGGAAGGAAGGAAAAGAATAAAGGAAAGACAGAAGGAAGCAGGGAAGGCGGGCAGGCAGGATTGGGACAGTCCGCGAGTTTCCCACCTAAGCATGTCAAAGCCCATAGTGATCATCCTGCAGTTGTGCAAAACTGGAAACTTTTTCTAAACTTGTGAAGCAGCTCAGACTGACTTGAGACAGATTTATATCTCCAGTCACTGAAGCCCCGGTCTCAAACAATAACTGTGAGTTCCTTGGGAACCTGATGCGAATCCTCCAGTTAATACAGTGTCCAGGCCTGTGCTAGGAGCTGTGGAGGGGCCACGAGAGGAGGAGCGTGGTCTGTCATTAGCACACCTTCCATCTCATAAAACAGACAATAAAAACATATATTAGGCAGCTTGAAAACAAAATCATATACACTGAAATGCAAGATTGAAAAGTACCGAGAAAAGAAAAAGTGTTCTGTAATTGAAAAGAGAAATTAATGACTTTGGGGGTAATCAAGGAAGGTTCCTGGGGAAAGGTGGCAATTTGACTGGGTCTGAGAGCATGGCTGTGGTTTAGATCAGGGGTCCCCAACCCCCAGGCGACAGACCAGTACCAGTACCACTACCAGTCCCTGGCCTGTTAGGAACTGTACCACACAGCAGGAGGTGGGGGCCCGCGAGCAGGATCGCCTGAGCTCCGCCTTCTGTCAGATCAGCGGTGGCAGTAGATTCTCATAGGAGCACGAACTGTATTGTGAACTGCGAGTGCGAAGGTCTAGGTTCTGAGCTCCTTATGAGAATCTAATCAGTTTCATCCCCCCAACTCCACCCCCCCCACCCACCACCTCCCCATCCCACCTCCACCGTCCCCCACCGCCCCCCACTCCCAGTCCGTGGAAAATTGTCTTCCATGAAACCCGTCCCAGGTGCCGAAAAGGATGGGGCCTGCTGATGTAGATGACTGCATTTACAAAAAGGCCCAGAGACCGTGAGCAAGGGGAGCCAGAGGCAATGAGTCCCACCCACCTGGGGCGGGGTGGGTAGAGCAGAGGGACACAAAGCTGGTGGGGGCTGTGAGTGGGGGTGTGGGGGTTGGTGGGGGTAGATCCTGGAGAGTCTCAGCAGCCAGATGCTTAGGAACTCAACTTCAGGAGAAAGGAGGCCACCGTAGGCTTTTGAGAAAAGATGACATTTGGGGAACATTGATTTGGCAGCCTGGGTTTGGGGGATGGGGTGCCCACTGGGGTCAAGAGAAGCAGCCCCCGGGGGAAATTCACAAAACTCCAGGTGAGGCGGGGATGGGCCGCGGAGGGAGGCGGGACCTCCAGAGCTGTTGTGAGTGGAGAGGAGAGGACAGAGAGGAGAACCACAAAGAAATTTAACCAACCTCCTCTCCCCGTATCTGACCCCAATGTGGAGGTTGTAAGACAGAGGGCTTGAGCTCCCAGCAGCTCTGCTAACTTCTTCCTTGGCCTTGGGTGAGTCACTCCATCTCTGTCTCTGTCTCCTTTTGTGAAGAATCAGATTAATACTTGCCTTATTTCTTTCAAAAGATGCCTGAGGGAAGCAGACAAAATAATTTTTAAAACATTTTGCAAAATGTAAAGTATTAGGCAAATACTTGCTGTTATTCTATATAATTCCCATTCTGTAATCTAAGATCAGGCTGCCATCAGATGAGCTACGACTTTCTGCCTTCATCAGAGATGGTCTCAGGACACCATTGGTTTCAGCCTCTCTCACAGCTTTCAAATCATCTCCCTCCCAGAGTGTGGTCTTGCTTCTGCTGCTAACCATTGTGGTTCCTGTCCCTGTGGTCTTGCTTCTGCCGCTAACCTCTGTGGTTCCTGTGTCTCTTATACTTTTGCACTTCTACCATAGAGTTGTAAGCCAAATAGCCAGTTTCATTAGGACTGAATGTAAAATAAGAATAAATAGGTGCTGAGTGAGACCTTAAAAAGGCTGTCCTGCAGCAAAGTTATAAACGTTGGGTATTAATTTTTTGGCATCACTTTGGCTACTCATTTTACTTAATAAGAGTAAAGATGTCCTGAATGCTTGGCGCTGATTTCTGGACTCTCAGTGCATTCCGGGCCACGGAGACTGTCGGGTGAGTGATGGCTGAGCAGGAGAGATGTCGCACAGTGACGCCATTGGAACTCTTACTGCGCTTGGTGGAGGTTGACCACGGGGAGTCAGATACAGTATACAGGAATTCAATTGAATAAACATTTCATTTATAATTTGTATTTCTGTCAAAGGAGTATACAATGGAAATGAATCGTGAAATATTTGCCAAAGACGAAGACGTTAATTATAGGAGCTGGTTTGCAGTGAATATAGATTATTCTATTTCATACATATTACATTTGAGACAAGACATGGCCAGGGAATTGTCTCACGGAAAATGGGAGATTCAGGAGTACAACCTGGGTGACAGAGAAGAACTGAGATCAGAGAGAAGGCATACGAGTTATCTGCAAATCAGTGGTGGATTTATTTAAAAAAAAAAAAAAGTCCACGAAGGGGCTGAGGCAGGAGAATAGGGCCTGGAGGCGGGGAACCTGAGGACTTCCTGGAATGAAATCAAATGGAAACACTTCAGCAATGACAGGAGTGTGACTGGCTTTGTAACGTCACTTTATCCTGCCCATTTACACAGGCAGTAATATTCTCTCTGTTTCCACAGGATGCATACCAAGTAAATGACTTTGTAACTTGACTTCATCCTCTTTACTTACATATGGCATACACCAAGTAACCAATGGGCAACCTCTAGAGGGTATTGAGACCCCAGAAAATTCTGTAACCAGGACCCTTGAGCCCCTTGCTCGGGCCCACTCCCACCCTGTGGAGCGTGCTTTCGTTTTCAATACATCTTTGCTTTTGTTGCTTCATTCTTTCCTCGCTTTATTTGTGTGTTTTGTCTAAGTCTTTGCTCAAAACACCAAGAACCTGGACACCTTCAACCAGTAACTGGACTACTCTATGTGGACAGGGTCAGAGGACCAAGGGTTGAGCCCCGCGCAAAGCCAGAGGTGGGAGCAGAGGGTGGAAAGCGTGAAGCACCGCTCCCAACCCCTAGGAGGAGCCGTCTTATTGGAGACACTGAACACGCACATCATGAAAGATGACAGAGTGACGCATGGTTATAAAAAGGACACACGGTCATTTGGGCTCCCTACGCTGTAAATGCTGTAGGCAGTCAGAAGGAGAGATGCCCTGAGTTAAAGCAGCTGCAGGAGGCTTCCCGGGAAGAGGGAGAAGCTCAGCCTGGGAAAGGTGGCCTGGGGGTTCTGAGCTGACTTCAGTGTATTTGGGGAGCCCTTTAGCACAGAGGCAAGGGGGTAGAAATGTGGGGGGCCTCATCCACCCAGTGAAAGGGCTCCCTCCCTGCCCCCAGACACCAGAGACATCTCCCCGACACTGCCTCCCTCCTCCACTCCCCTAAATTCTTCCTCCAGGTCCTGTGCACAAATCTTGCCTCTGAATCCTGGCCTGGGCCACCCCTCCCTGCCTGGATGGCCTTTCCCTTCCTCTCCCGCAGTGATACTTTCTGGAAACCTCGCAGGGCCTCCCTAGTTGATCTCTCCGTCTGTGCAACTCTAGTAACATTATTTTCTTTGCCATGTGTTTGGAATTTTAGATACAATTCTTTATTGTATCTAATTCTTTATATTGTTGTTCATTATTTATGTGTTTGGCCTGTTCCTCAATTAAATTGTGTATCATCTGCCTTCAAAGATTGTTCTCAGGCTCAGGGGCAATGTCTATAAGGCACCAGCACAGGTAAGCACTTGGTAAGAGCTGGCTGTTATCCATGGTATTGTGATGCCCCTTGAGGCCAGCAGCCATGTGTGATGCCCTCTGCACCCCTAGCTAGTGGCAGGCTCATGGTGAGTGCCAGTGAATGGCAGGAGAATCTCCACCCAGTCAACTGGCTGCTTCTGCATCTCTCTCTGCCAGGGATAGCAATTTTGTTTAACAGCAGGGACTTGAAGAGCTCATTTCTGGGAAGTCTTGAGAAGATATTTACCCATTTATTTTTTTTAAGAAATGGCTGGAGAAAAGCCAGCTCCCTTCTTCTTTCGTGATGAAGGACAAGTTGCTTTTGTTAAATATAACATCTTAAAAATGTTTCAAATGGATATGAATGCTAATGACAAGACTCAACCTCAGCAAACTGCTGCCAAATGGGGACTTACTGGCTCAGGAAGAGAACACACACAGAGAGTTTTAAATCCCTGGCTGTCCCTGGGTGCTTGATCCATTAATGGAGTGAGTAATGCCCTTCATGCCCTGTGCTAGTTGGGGATTTTGCCTCATATTTTAGAGCACCTGCAGAAGGAGAGAGGGGAGGGGGAGGAGGAGGAGGAAGATGAGAAGGAGGAGGAGGAGGAGGAACAGGAGAAGGAGGAGAGGGAGGAGGAGGAGGAGAAAGGGAGGAGGAGAGGGAGGAGGAGTAGGAGACAGGGAGGAGGAAGAGGGAAGGAGGAGGAGGAGAAAGGGAGGAGGAAGAGGGAAGGACGAGGGGAAGAAAGGGAGAAGGAGGAGGAGAGAGGGAGGAGGAGGAGGGAAGGAGGAGGAGGAGAAAGGGAGGAGGAGAGGGAGGAGGAGGAGGAGAAAGGGAGGAGGAGAGGGAGGAGGAGGAGGGAAGAAGGAGGAGGAGAAAGGGAGGAGGAGAGGGAGGAGGAGGAGGAGAAAGGGAGGAGGAGAGGGAGGAGGAGGAAAGAGAATGACCTGGTTTTCTTTTTGCAAGTGGCAGGTATGAAGCCCAGCCTGGATGATTTCCATGACATTATTTTTTGAAACAGCCATTTTTAGAGTTTGGAGTGGCTTCAATCAGATCAGCCCCGTTGTCTCTGATGCTGGCAGGAAGAGGAGGTGGAAGTGTTCGTGTCCCCGGAGAGGGTTCAGGTTTCCTCTTAGCTGCAGCAGTCATGGTCTGGTCTGCTGTAGCATTTGCTGGGAGAGGGATGGAGATGCAGCTATTGGAATTGCTGGGCCACATCTCTTTTGCACACTGACCTTCAGACTTTTGCTATTTTTTAAAGTTCGTATCTCCAGAACGAGAACAAAAAGCCTGCTTATTGATACTTATGAGTATTTCATATTTCACATTCCTGTAGTGAATGTCTGAAGAGTGGTAAAGGGAAGACATGCTTCCTAGTTTCTTGTCTGCCTCCTCCAAGAAGCTTGGGTGCATTTCCATGCCATGGAGATCGAGCCCAAAAGGAACTCAGATAGGTGGCCTGTCCTTAGGACATGCTGCTGGTCCCTCTGGTCAGCACGACCTTTCCAGGTGACCACCTGGACACTTCCTCTGCACTAGACAGGCCTGGCCTCATCATGCAGTCACCTTTAGTTTCCTTCCAAGGAAACAGCTCCAGAGTCTCCCAAGAAACCCCGCTGCACCCTCAATTCCCCCTCATCCCCTAGATGACGATGTGGGGAGGATGCCTGCCTCTGGGGCATCCAGTCTGTGCTGCCGACTTGAGATGTGACTGGGAATTGAAGCCTCACCCAAGTGGGGCAAAGTGATTAAAACCAGAACCTCTCCCTCTGGAATCTGCGTTGGAGAAATGGGGTCATCGCTAATGCTGGATTGCCTGAAAAGACCTGCAGATTGCACAGGAGGTCCAGGAGGGAGCTGAAGCAAGTGATGAGGCTGAGAGACACACACTAGGTGGGCAAGGGAGGGACTCTTTGCTGGTGCCAGGGGCAGAAGAGGAGGATGTGAAGGGCTGGCTCCATAAGAGGGATTACTATGCTCCGGCCACCTGGTCACTAGAGTGGCCTCGAATCAGAAACTCCTGCCACCTCCTGCACCCTGTGGGTTCTGTACTATGTGAGGCCAATGCCCAGTGGCTACTGCTCATCCCTGGGCCCAGGCCCCTGATGGTCCAGCTTTTCCTGATTTCCAGGAGGTCCAAACAAGGGTCCCGTTTTCCTCACTCCCATATATAACCTTAAGGTAAAGTCCTAAGGCCGGGTGCAGTGGCTTATGCCTGTAATCCTAGCACTTTAGAAGGCCAAGGTGGGAGGATCACTTGAGCTCAGGAGTTTGAGACCAGCCTGGGCAACATAGCAAGACCCCATCTCTACTGAAACACAAACAAACAAACAATCTGGGCATGGTGATATGCACCTGTAGGTCCCAGTTACTTGGGAGACTGAGGTGGGAGGATTGTTTGAGCCTGGGAGATGGAGGCTGTAGTGTGCTGTGATCACACCATTGAAAAAAAAAAGAGATGAAGTCCTTGTTCCTTGAATGTAGACTGAGTCTGAATCCTGACTCCTGCTGGGGCAGTCTGTCATCTTCTCACCTCTACACCAAAATATCCCCATTTACTATGATTTTTTGGTTTGCTTTAGGAGAAGATATCAAGACTCTGTGGGACAGGGCTGGGCATGGTGGCTCACGCCTGTAATCCCAGCACTTTGGGAAGCTGAGGTGGGCAGATCACTCGAGGACAGGAGTTCGAGACCAGCCTGGCAAACATGGTGAAACCCTGTGTCCACTAAAAATACCAAAATTAGCTGGACATAGTGGTGCACACCTGTAATCCCAGCTACTCGGAAGGCTGAGGTGGGAGAATCACTTGAATCCAGGAGGTGGAAGTTGCAGTGAGCCAAGATTGCACCACTGCACGCCAAGCCTGGGTGACAGAGCGAGACTGTCTAAAAGGAAAAAAAAAAAAAAAAAAAAAAGACTCTGTGGGATGAATAATGCATTAAAGTTACACTGAGACTTGATGGATATTTCACTCTAAAGAGCTCAGGCTTCCACCTGCAGAGCTCAGGCCAGACAGCCGCCTTAGCTTCTCAGGTTGAAACCAAGTAACTAAGAGCTGTGCAGGAACCCCAGGGGGGGCAAAGGCTAAAACCAGCAAGGCTGATGGGCCCTGGAGGGGAAAAATGAGGACGGAGCCAGGGAGAAAAGGGACTCCTCAATGCCCAGCCCAAAGTGGGTCCTGAATGGATTTGCAGGTGACCTGATCTTTGTTGATCTATTAATTCATTTATTCATTATTCAACAGGGATTACTGAGCACCTGTGATGTGCCGGCAACATTTCTAATTCTTATTGTTTATTGCATAAATAATAAGGTATACCAGGTGATGCTAATGCCCAGAAGAAGAGTAAAATGTTGATGATGGCGAAGGAAAATATGTGTATATGTTTGCAATTTTAGGTAGCTGGCATTTGAGCAATGGTCTGGTTATAAATAGAAACTCAGATGATTTCATAAGAGAATTGCAGGAAGTTGCTCCTGAGACTTCTCTCTTTTTCTCCTTTTTTGCTTTAAAAATCAGGGCACTGACTGGGGGAGTGTTAGCCTTTAGAGTATCCAATCAGGAAACAAAATGCAGAAGAAAGGGGGTGCCCAGAGAGCTCTCACCATTTTGAAGTAACCACCCATCCACGCCCAGTGTCTCAGCGCTTCAGCAATTCAGACGGATCACGCCTGCCTTTCAGGTCTGGATTCAGAAGCAGATCCCAGATCTCTGTGACTCCATTGGGACCTGCCCTCTCCACCCTCACAGGTGATCTGGACAAATTTATGACATGTTCCTGAGGCCTACTGTTGGCCATTTTCCCCCCAAGGTGTCCTGGGATTTATCCGGGACATGTGGCAGGCATGAGGCAGCTGGTGGGGGCTCCCGCTGAGCGGGCACTTGGGGCCCTTCAGAGCCCCTGGGTTCAGGCTCATGAACACCAGTGAAATGGACTCAGGCTGCCCACACTACTTCTGGGAAACCAAACCACTGGCTGTTCAAGTCGCTTTTGGAATAAAACCACTAAGAAAGAAATGACCCCATAGCTTAGGTCAATTAAAGATTTGAATGTCACAGATGTTTGATTTTTAAAAACTCTTCTGACTTGACTCATGATTACTTTTGTATTTCCTGATGTGGGCCACCTCCGTTGATAGGGGTGTGGAGCAGAGTTGGCTTATGTCAGGGGACATCCAGGCATCATTCATTGTTGAATGGTCCATCACTGCCTGGCAGAGGGAGGACAGAACAGTTGCCCCAGGGGGTGGGGGGGTCTTCATCATGACAGGCCCCTCCTCAGTGACCTCATGTTCCGTAGACTGTTGCTGCAGTTAAGAAACTCGATCCCTAGAAACTTCACTTTTTTGGGCTGGAAAAACGTGGCCTGTGTGTCAGCTGCCCCTGCTTCCGTGTGAGCAGTACTACCACCTGTTGCTCGATGGGTATCGCCCTTTTGGGGACCCTCCCGAAGTCCCTGGCTACTGAATTCAAATCTTCTTGCTACAGAATGCAGGAGTTTACAAATCTTCCCACCCAAACATCTTCCCTGTCATCTCTGGTGGGAGATGATGCAATGAGCAGAAAACAGCAGAGTCTAGCAGTGACCATCTGAATGTTGTTTTTTTTTTTTTTTTTAGTTGGTGTCTCACTCTGTTGCCAGGCTGGAGTGTGGTGGCACAATCTCGGCTCACTGCAACCTCTGCCTCCTGGGTTCAAGCGATTCTCCTACCTCAGCCTCCGGAGTAGCTGGGACTACAGGCACATGCCACCACGCCCAGCTAATGTTTGTATTTTCAGTAGAGATGGGGTTTCACCATGTTGGCCAGGATGGTCTCGATCTCTTCACCTCGTGGTCCACCCGCCTCGGCCTCCCAAAGTGCTGGGATTACAGGCGTGAGCCACTGTGCCCAGCCGTGTATTGATACTTCCGAGCTCTCAGGGTGGGAGCCGCTCTGGAGTCAGCCAGCTCCTCAGTGTGGCAGTCTGGACTCTGCCTTGGGGCTAGACATGAGGGCCTGGAGGCAAGCATGTTTGGTGCTCTTGGTAGTTTGCTAACTACAGATCCCTGACAAAGCTGAGCATGTAGCGAAGGATGTGACACACCTGGTGGCCTCCCCAGTGGAATACTATTTCTGCATCTCAGCTCCAGAGCACTACTGAGCTGGCCCTCTGCTTTTCTTTCCATCTACCTCCGGGCTTAGGAAACCACACGAGCTAGAGTCAGAGGTTGGGGGGCCAATTGTTGGGCTCACCTCCATAGCTCACAGGGCTCTGTGGCCTAGTGGCAGGACATTCTAATGGTTACACACATAGACACTGCAGGAGGTGCCCATTCGACTACCTCCTAGCTGTGGGTAAGTTACTTCAATTCTCTGTGCCTCGGTTTTCTCCTGGGGACAATAATATTGCCTATTTCATAGGGTTGTCATGCAGACTGAATTTCTCAAACATATGGATTTTCAGACAGTGCCTGACACAAAGCAAGCATTTAATACGGAAAATAGGTTCAAAACACTGGAGGCACTTGAGGTCAGGAGTTCGACACCAGCCTGGCCAACATGGCGAAACCCCATCTTTACTAAAAATACAAAAATTAGCTGGGCATGGTGGTGCATGCCTGTAGTCCCAGCTACTCCAGAGGCTGAGGCATGAGAATCGCTTGAACCCAGGAGGCAGAGGTTGCAGTGAGCCAAAATCATGCCACCGCACTCCAGACTGGGCAACAGAGTGAGACTCCATCTCAAACAAACAAACAAACAAACAAAACACTGGAAGCAAATGACTAGGAACTTTTCTGTAGGACTGTTTGTACTATAAAAATTCAGGTCTAGTTCTTTTCAAATATTCTGATTTTCTACTATGAACCAAAAGGTATCTGAGACAGGTCTCAAACAATTTAGAAAGTTTACCTTGCCAAGGTTAAGAGCACGCATCCGGGAGGCAGGTCTGTGCCTTCTTCAAAGATGATTCCGAAGGCTTCAATATTTAAAGGGGAAAGGGTGGACACTGGGGAAAGAGGAAGGCATTTTTTAAAGGTTTGGGTAGATAAGAGACAAACGATTGCATTCTTTTGAGTCCTTGATCACCTTTTCACCAAATACACAATTTACAGGTGAGAGGGGGTTAGAGGAAGAGTCGCTACTCATGCCTTCATCTAGTTCCGTGAATCTGCATCTTTGCATCAGAGAAAGCAATCAGACATGCATTTGTCTCAGGTGAGCAGAAGGATGGCTTTGAGTTCTCTCCTTTGTTCCGCACCTGCGAAGATAAGCTATCAATTTACGTTGTTAGGGTGAAATTCAACAGAATTGTATTAGGATAAAGATCTTGGGGCCCATAAGGAATTTCCTGGTGGGCAAGTGGTGAGGGATGTAGGTAGCTTTAAAAAAAAATCTTTGTAGCCATCTTATTTAGGAATAAAATGAGAGGGAGGTTTGCCTGATGCAGTTTCCAGCTTGATGTTTCCCTTTGACTTAGTGATTTTTGGGGTCCTGAGATTCATTTTCCTTTCACACTACACACTAGAAACAAGAGCAACATCTCTTCCACAGACTGGTTGTGCTCTGACTGTTACTGCCATCCAGAGATCACCGCTTGCAAAGCTGCAAGTGGCCACTGCTCTCTGTCCACCTGGCACGTGCTTGTCACACAGTCGATCCAGTGAGGACATCACCAAATGTCTGTTGAGTAAAGGAGGAGAAGTGGCGGGCCTATTTTGAACTTGGATGGAGTTTTGATTTCTTCAAGACCTTTCCATGTGTGTGAGGTTCTTGCTAGTGTCTTTCTGGAGGCCATGCCTTCTCAAAACAGAGCCTTCCTTGCACTTTGTAAGAGATAGTGACATGGATAGACAAAATCTACTGTTTAATGAATTTAGTGTGTCAATCAAATCAGACTCAAAATACAGCCTTCAATATAAATGACCCTGCCTATAGTTGAGGACAGGAGGTGAGGTATGTGGTTTAGTTACAGCAGTGGAGGAGGCTGAATGTAGCTGTGTGTCCAGGCAGTGGGCCAGGCCACACACTAAAAGGAACTCACTATATCCATCAGCTGAGCCCAAGCCCAGATACGGTTTCAGCCTGGTCAGCAGTGGCTTCCCCGTGTCCTCTCAGCTAATCCTGGCACACAGCATGTGGAGCTCAGAAGGCTTACGCAAGATAAAATGCACTGCGGAGCCGTGGTGTATTTTATCACTGCCTGTACACTGGTCGGGATGCCTTGCAAAGGTGATGATTTTCTAGGACTGGGAACCACATGGGGGCTCTTCCTGGAGTGCAAAGATGGCATAGATACAAAATTAAAAACAACTTATGTTCTGAGAATTAGTGCTTCTTACCATGACTAAAGTCAGTAAGGATGTAAAAAGGAGTCAACCAACTTCAGGATTAACAGCACATGTTTCACAAAATTTCAGAGCTCTTCAATTTAGTTCATTTTTTGCAGATGAGAAAACTGAGGCTCTGTGGGAATTGAGTGAGTCTAACAGGGTCACACAATTTGTAGCAAAACCTTGATTAGAACCCAGATTTCCTCATCTCACATTTTGATGCTAAAAAAGAAAAAGAACGCAGATTTTCTTTTTCTTTTTTTTTTTTTTGAGACGGAGTCTCGCTCTGTCCCCCAGGCTGGAGTGCAGTGGCCGGATCTCAGCTCACTGCAAGCTCCGCCTCCCAGATTCACGCCATTCTCCTGCCTCAGCCTTCGGAGTAGCTGGGACTACAGGCGCCTGCCACCTCGCCCAGCTAGTTTTTTGTATTTTTTAGTAGAGACGGGGTTTCACTGTGTTAGCCAGGATGGTCTCGATCTCCTGACCTTGTGATCCGCCCATCTCGGCCTCCCAAAGTGCTGGGATTACAGGCTTGAGCCGCCGCACCCGGCCAGAACGCAGATTTCTAACTTCAGTTCAATTCCTGGACTAAAACTACTCTTTTTCTTTTCTTTTTTTTTTTTTCTTTTGGTTTCAAATGTTGCTAATGAGACATTGTTTCCAAGGTATTTATTCAGGTTTGTTATTTTGAAGTGACACCAGTTGGAAACTTTTTTCCCAAGGATTTTTTTTTTTTTTAGGGAAAAAAATATATATCACTACCATTGATAAGCTATCACCTTCTGAGTTAGCCATGATTCCTCCTCCTCCCCTCCCCATCAACATCTAATCTGTCAGGAGGTCCTGTTCTATTTTTGAAATGCATTTCAAATCCATCTCCCTCTGTAAAACTTCTGTTACAAGCCATTTCTTGCCTTGACTGTTGCAAAAGCCTCCCATCCATTCTCCATACTAAGACAGAATTTTTTTAAAAACTTTTTATCTTGAAATAATTATGGCTCACAGGGAGTTGCCAAAAGAAAAATCTCTTTTGGGGTAAATATTAAGATAGTTCTCTTTCTTTTTCTGTGTCCTGTTTTGTATATTTAAGAAGGATTCAAACCCATTTCTATGTGTACACTACATGTCCCAAATAATGCGATGTCGCCCTGATGAGAAAAGTGCATGCTTACCCAATAGCTTGTGCTGCCTGTATTTGCCTCGACTTTCTCAGCCCCTCCCATGCAGGGGACTTCATGACTGATGACAGTGTTTAAGTTTGTCCTGAATGCATGGCTGCAGAGCGCCCCTCGGTTAAGATTTCATGCCGCCTGGCCATCAACATGAGATATCCTGTATTTATTTCAAAACTTTTTCTCTCCATCACAAGCCCTTAGGATGCATTCCTATCATTGCTAAGTATGAAGGTTAATTTTTCTTTAAATGTAGCTGCTCCCAGAAACTCTCATTTTCCTGTGAAGCCCAAATAAGCTCCTGAAGCTAGCTCTGGACCCCCCATGGCAATAGGGCCTTCGTCGTCAGAACAGAGGAGCTTTCTTTTTATACTTTGAACCGAGGGAGTCTGCTGAGGTGACATAGGCCATTGGAAACACAGGCTATTCTGTGAAGGGTCCTTGGTCATACCATGCCCTGTGGGTGGACACCCTCCTTTGTAGGACCTGCCCTGGATAAGACTGAGAGGTAGAAGGACACTTGCCTTTCCATTTCTCCCCCAAGATTCCCTTCATTCAGGGCCATCTACAGCTGTTTCTGCAGCCCCATCTCTCTGAAGCTGGCAGGCAGGGACAGCCTTTGTTCATGCGTTCCACGTTTCCTCAGGCAATCTGGACTTCAGTGTTAATCCTTTACTTCATTAAACACCCAATCATTGGGACACTTCTGGGCTAGGCTTAGCGTCAAATCCTGGAGATAAGAAGATGAAGGGCATGGAGGTTCAGGCCATTTTGGAACTTTCAGACCCCGCAGGGATGGCAGAGAATTGGACAGGCAAGCCCAGGAACCCATGAAGGCAGCTGTGCTGCTGTCAGTTATGTGTGTTACGCAACCAAGGCTCATAGATTTTGGTCCCAGCAAAGCCAGCTGGGAAAGGAAAAGGGACAGTTCTGAACTCTGAGAGTCAGCTTCCTTGACTTGTTCTTTGAGCTAAACTCAAAGCTGTCAATTAAGACTCTTTTGCTACCAATCGGTGGAACAAATTGCCCCAGGAGGCCTGACTTTCCCCTTTCCTCACCCTGCAAACACCAGCAGCAGGTTGTCAACAGGGGGCAATGAGTGATTCCTCTCCCAAATCTCCTTAGTTACCCTGTGTTGTGTTTTTCTTTTGCACCTGCTGTCTCCTTGTCTAAAATCCAGATGTAGTCACAAGGACAGGAAATTTGGGCAGGCCCTTGGCATGGCCGGGGCACAGCCAACTGCAGTCAGAGGAGACCCTGGCAGAGACCCCCACTTGTGGTCTCTGTGTTCACCATTCTCTCCCGGTGGCTTAGCGCTGCCTGATGAGGGACGGTGTCTTTCCAGTGCCAGGGTTATCCTTAGGTTTATTAAAATATACTTCATACTTTGCTGATTTTTCTCTCTACTTGAAAATGTTTTCAGCCAGGTGTGGTGGCTCACACCTGTAATCCCAGCACTTTGGGAGGCCAAGGCAGGCAGATCACAAGGTCAGGAGATAGAGACCATCCTGGCTAACACGGTGAAACCCCGTCTCTATTAAAAATACAAAAAATTAGCTGGGTGTGGTGGCGGGCACCTGTAGTCCCAGCTACTCGGGAGGCTGAAGTGGGAGAATTGCATGAACCCAGGAGGCGGAGCTTGCAGTGAGCCGAGATGGCGCCACTGCACTCCAGCCTGGGGGACAGAGCGAGACTCCATCTCAAAAAAAAAAAAAAAAAAATTCTTCATTGGAATTTATAATTCAAGAAATAGAATCTATTTGTTCTCCTTTTATTCTGAAAGAAAACTATTGATAAAGAGCTTACATTCCTTCCAGATATTTCTATTGCTCTCACCTCACCCGGTGATTCTACTGAAGATAAAAATCTCGTTACTGGAAGCAGATGTGCTCTGGGGCTGGAACTGCCTTGTTTTCTCCATTTCAGGTCATTGTGCGTTGCAGATAGACCCCAGGGGCTGCTCAGGGCTGGAGTGTATGTTTTTATCTTCCTTGGAGTGTTTCAGGAGGATTAAAAGACACCTGGTGCCCAGGAGGAACTGAGAGTGCGGAGGCGGCAGAGCAGGGACTTCAGGGACTGCCTCTGCCTCACGTGCTCCTGGCCCTGTTTCTTGACTGTTCTGACAATCAGTTCCTTCACCTGCTAAATGGGGCAATTCGAGTGCCTGCCTCACAGGTGATTTGGACTACATGTGTGCAGCACAAAGCCCAGGATCTGGCACAGTAAATCTCTTTGGAAATGTCAGCTACACTAGTTATTATACAACTTATTGACTGACCTCAAATGTGAACAAAACATAAAGTAGAGACAAAGAAACGCTAAGACCATGGCAGGGCACGGTGGATCATGGATCATGCTTGTAATTCCAGCAGTTTGGGAGGCCAAGGTGGGTGGATCACTGGAGCTCAGGAGTTCAAGATCAGCCTGGCCAACATGGCAAAACCCCATCTCTACTAAAAATACAAAAATTAGCTGGATGTGGTGGCACACACCTGTAACCCCAGCTATTTGGGAGACTGAGGCAGGAGAATTGTTTGAACCTGGGAGGCAGAGGTTGCAGTGAGCCCAGATAGCACCACTGCACTCCAGCCTGGGCAACAGAGTGAGACTCCATCTCAAAAAAGAAAAAAAAAAGTCAAAGAAATGCTAAGCCCATATG
The DNA here is from genome assembly GCF_008728515.1 of Papio anubis. Lineage (NCBI taxonomy): Eukaryota > Metazoa > Chordata > Mammalia > Primates > Cercopithecidae > Papio > Papio anubis. The sequence goes on along the minus strand of NC_044981.1, from coordinate 112,134,585 downwards.
TAATGCTTCTTTGATCGCCTCGAAGCCTAAAAACAGCAACCATCACAGCACAATGGGGCAGATGACCTCCCCAGGCTTCTGTGACCAAAGCCTCTCCACGGCCAAATGAGGCTTTCCCTCCCGGGGTTCTGTGTCTGCCTGGTTATTGGCATCCCCCATCTCAGATAAGATCACTCAGCTGGATCATCTCCAAAGCTCAGCTGCTTCCCTGCAGTCTCCTGGCAGCAGCTTCTGCAGATGCAGAACCACACTGTGTGACTCAAGAGGAATGCACTCACCTCCACAGTCAACCTTGAGTGAATGAGTGACAGCCAGAGTGGATGGATCCCCAACGTCCATTATAGTTGGGAGGAAGGGTGGGAGGGAAGTGAGAGAGAAAAGACTACATATTGGGCACAGTGTATACTGCTCAGGTGATGGGTGCACTGAAACCTCAGAAATCACCACTGAAGAACTTATCCATGCAACCAAAAACCACCTGTATCCCCAAAATTAACGAAATTAAAAAAAGAGTAGATGGATCTTCTCTGCATCTTGGGACCCTCTGAATGTAAAGGCCGAACAAAGCTCTTCCTGGTGTTCTTAGCAGTATGTGTCAGGTTCCTATTGTAAAGCGATCTACACCATATAACTGAGAAAACAAAACAAAAGAGGCCAGAGGCAGACTGGGGACACCCCGGGCAGCTGGTAGGGGAGTGCAGCAGAATGAGAAGGGAGCTTGGGGAGAAAAAAGAGGTGTGGGCAGGCCAGGAGGCCTCCCCAGAGCCGTCAGACCCTCCAACCCCCCACTGTGGGCCCAGCTTCCCTTGGGGCCCCATAGCTGCTGAGGGCCTGTTTCCTGTGCTGGAAGGACAACTGGTGATGGCCAACCTCAGGTGTTCCCAGGAGAATTCACTCTGTTTCATTCATCAGCTTCTCTCTGAGGCTGCAAAAATGGAAACATCCTGACCTGCCCAGCCTCTGTTCCCTGGCATCCTCGTTGCTAAGTTATTTCTTTGCACATTTGAAGAGTCCAGAGGAGCACAAAGCCACAGCCCCCATTTCTCTTTCCTACCTGCTGCCTGCTGCAGGCTGGAGGCATCTGGGTGGGAGGGCACACTGGCAGCTCAGCAGGAAGGCAGGGCAAAGAGCCATGTGGGTGCTGGTGTTCTGTGACTGCTTCCAATCTCAAACATGTAGTTACCTTTCCCCATTTGCTCCCTCAGGTTCCAAGGGACCTGGAACCTTTCCAGGTACTGGGAACAAAAATGGCCAACAAAGTGGAAAAGGATTTCCTGCTCTCAGAGTTTCTATTCTGGTGAGAGAGACCGACAAAAAATACTCACTGTCAAATGGCGATGAGTGTTACAAGCAAAAAGGAAGCTGGGAAAGAGGTGAAACGTCTGGAATGGTTTCAGGTTGCAGTTTTAAATAGTGAACAGGTGTCATTGGGCAGGGACTTGAAGGAGGGAAGGGGGTGAGCCTGCAGATATCAGGGCAGAGAGATGTCAACCTACAGTCACAGGAGACAGCAAGTGCAAAGGGCCTGAGGTAGGAGGGGGCCCAGCCTTTTCAGGAAAAAGCCAAGAAGGCCCAAGTGGCTGGAGCAGAAGGAGTGAGGACAGACGAGGAGAGGATGAGGTTCCAAAGGTGAACTGGAGATGAAATAATGCAGGGACTTGCAGGATTTTGGCTTTTATGCTGGGTAAGATGGAAAGCCAGCCAACTGTTTTGAGTGTCGTCATGTAAATGATGTTTAAAAGAATCACACTAGCTGGTGTCCTGAGAATAGAACAGGAGGGGCAATAACAAAAGAACAGACAAGAGTTAGGAGGCTGGTGCCTGAGGATGCTGGCTTGGACCAAGGATGGTGCAGGGGAGGTAGTGAAAAGTGGGTTAGCAGATGTGACTTTAAGAAAGCTGAAAGGGAGAGGGAGAAACTATTTTTCTGGGATGGTGAAAACTACAGAAAGAGCAGGTTTGGGGAAAAAAACAACAACAGGACTTCAGTGTTGAGCAGATGCTGCCTAAATAAGTCTGGAATTTGGGGCAGGAACCAAGAATGGCCATTGTTTAATGGCAGTTAAAGCCATTGGCCATATAATTACTTGCTCCCAATTTAAAATGTGATTAGGGGCCTGGTGTGGTGACTCATGCCTGTAATCCCAGCACTTTGGGAAGCCGAAGTGGGAGGATCACTTGAGGCCAGGAGTTTGAGATCAGACTGGACAACTTAATGAGACCACGTTCTACAAAAAAAAAAAAAAAAAAATTAAAAATTAGGCGTGGAGGCACATGCCTGTAGTCCCAGCTATTCAGGAGGCTGAGGCAGGAGGACCACTTGAGTTCAAGAGTTCAAAGCTGCAGTGAGCTATGAGCGCACCACTGTACTCCAGCCTGGGCAAAAACAAAAAATAAAATGGCAGAAAGAAAATACTGGAGTAAAAATTCACAGAACCTGAGATCTGGGGGAGAGCCTTCTCTTAGGGCTTTTTTTTTTTTTTTTTAACCCCATTCTGTTTTAAAAAACTGTTATCCATTTTTCTTTTTTATTCCAACAAAGTTCAGTCTCCATAGAGACTGTCAAAAATTGCCAATGCTGACTGTATTTCAAGTTGTCATGGCAGGGTATTGGGAAAAGTTTTCAATTAACAATAATCGTGCCTCAGATAAACCTCATTGGCTCCGATACTGACACTGTGCAAAGCTTACCCATTTTTCTATGCTTGTTTTCCTCACTATAGCTTTTTGGAAATGTCTCTTTTGCTCCATTAGGAATTGGAGAGAAGAAGATTCAATGACAATCAGCCAGTATGATTGTGGGTGCTGCCTGCTGCGTTTCTATGCACAGATTCTACTCAGCCGGGATTTTTTGGTGGAAGTCTCAGAGGAAATAAGAAATTGAGGTTTCCTCAGGCTTATGTGAACCTCTCACATGCTGGTTTCAGATGACCTAGAAGTTCTTTTCTTGAATCAGGAGCTTGGGTTTCTTTACTCAGGACACTCCTGCATTACGCAGCTGGCTCATGAGTGGGCCCTGGCAGCTGAAAGGAGGAACTTGTTGCTGGAGAAACCAGCAGCTGGACCAAAAGGCGTGGCTCAAGCCCTTGTCTAGCCACTTGCATGTAACATAACCTTGGACAGCTTATGCAATATCTTAGCTGTAATGACTGTGAAATATGGGTAACAGGTCCCCATTATTCATGGATTCCGTATTTATGAACTAATCTGCTTGCTAACATTTATTTGTGACCCCCAGGTCAGCACTCAGGATGCTTTCCCATCATTCACAGACTCATGCAGAGCAGTGAAACCATAGAGCACCCTGAGGCCTGGGGCCGATGTTCTGCCTCCTTCCTGCTCTCATAGTGTAAACAAAGGGATTTTTCACGGTATTCACTTAGTGCCACAAATTTTTATTTTATTTTATTTTTTTGATGATTTTTCTGTTTAAAACAGCACCTGGCTGGGAGCAGTGGCTCACACCTGTAATCCTAGCACTTTGGGAAGCCAAGGTGGGAAGATGACCTGAGGTCAGGAGTTTGGGATGAGCCAACATCGTGAAACCCTGTCTCTACTAAAAATACGAAAATTAGCTGAGCGTGGTGGTGTGTGCCTGTAATCCCAGCTACTTGGGAGGCTGAGGCAGGAGAATCACTTGAACCTGGGAGGTGGAGGTTGCAGTGAGCTGAGATTGCGCCACTGCACTCCAGCCTGGGCAACAAAGAGACTCCGTCTCAAACAAACACACAACCACCCGCCCCACCAAAAAAAAACAAAAAACAAAAAACAAAAAAACAAACAAACAAACAAAAAAAAACCAGCCCCCAGGCATAGCACTAAGACACCAGGTGTTCCTTGGCACAGGAAGGCCAGGATGTGCCTTATGGAGAAAACACACTTCTTAGATAAGCTTTGTCCAGGTGTGATTTACAGTGCTGCTGGCTGTGAGTTCAATGCTAATGAATCAAAATTGTATATTAAATAAAGTATGTTTAAACAGAAACACACATGAAACAAGGTTACATATTGATCAGTTAACAAAAATATTGTGGCCAGAGGCTCCCAGGAATGAACCTTGAAGCAAAGGTTCGGTGTGTGCTCATGCAGGGTTTGCAGGGACTTTCTAGGACATGACTACCATGAATAATGAGAATAGCTGCACTCATTCTACCCAACTCAAAAGATTGTTGTAAAGGTCAGTTGATGCAGGAAGTGCAAAATTACCTTTTAAACCAGAAGAACTGGGAGGAACCACACTTGCCTGGCGTTTACAGCAAAAATACTTGGATGTGGCCGGGGGCGGTGGCTCACGCCTGTAATCCCAGCACTTTGCGAGGCCGAGGCGGGTGGATCACAAGGTCAGGAGATCAAGACCATCCTGGCTAACTTGGTGAAACCCTATCTCTACTAAAAATAGAAAAAAATTAGCTGGGCCTGATGGCAGGTGGCTGTAATCCCAGCTACTCAGGAGGCTGAGGCAGGAGAATGGTGTGAACCTGGGAGGCGGAGCTTGCAATGAGCCGAGATCGCACTACTGCACTCCAGACTGGGTGACAGAGCCAGACTCCATCTCAAAAAAAAAAAAAAAAAATTTGGACGTTCATTATCTCAGTTGATCTCCATCACACCCCTGTGGTACAGGATTTGTTGTTATAGCCGTTAAATATTTCAAATATCAGAAAATCGGAGCCAAGAGAAGTGAAGGGACCCTTCCATGGTGGGTGGTGTGCATCTACTCTCTGTGGGGCTCTGTGCTGGATGCAATGCCATGAGGAATGCCACAATGAATGTGCTTGACTCTTGTGCTTCCTAAACACCTGAGCTTGGCTCTCACCTTCTTGGATATCCACCTGCCAGGCTGATGATCCACCTGCCAGGAGGATGATATGGTTTGGCTGTGTCCTCACCCAAATCTCAAATTGTAGCTCCCATAATTCCCACATGTCATGGGAGGGACCCAGTGGGAGGTAATTGAATTATGGGGGCAGGTCTTTCCTGTGCTGTTCTCATGAGAGTGAATAAGTCTCATGAGATCTGATGGTTTTATAAAGAGGAGTTTCCCTGCACAAGCTCTCTCTCTCTTGCTTGCTGCCATGCAAGATGTGACTTTGCTCCTCATTCGCCTTCTGCCATGATTGTGAGGGCTCCCCAGCCATGTAGAACTGTGAGTCCATTCAACTTCTTTTCTTTGTAAATTACCCAGTCTCATGTGTGTCCTTATTAGCAGCTTAAGAGTAGACTAATACAGAGGGTTTGAAATGGACAGCAGGAAAGCAAGGAGGAAGCTTTCTGCTGTGTGCCTCCTGACTTTACCTCTCTGGGTTTTGGCCGTGGAGAAGATATTTTGGATAAGTTAAGGGCTACTTAAATCTTGCCCTCTGACTAATTTAGGGGCCTGGAGAGGCTGATATATAAGCCACTGCCACACCAGGCTAAGGGATGTCACAGATGAGTCAGTCAGGACCCCAGTAGTCAGATGCAGGCTCTCAGGAATCATTTTACCAGGATGCCTGAGGTCCTGATGTGGCCTGTGCAGGGCCCAAAAATAGCTGGGACTCTGGCTGAGGGCCCTGCCACAGGAGAGTTCTATTTCTGGGCAGCATAAAGCCTGTGCCAAGGGACCACAAGCTAGGCTAAGTGGGAGTTTTGCCAGGCTTCTGGTGGGTCTACCACACTGAATAAGTGACAGTCTTCAGCCCTGAAGCCCAAGTGGCCAGAGTGGCCCAGGGTGAAAGGGAGAGGCAGGGGAGAAGGACACTGCTTGAGAGACCCAGCACTTTTATCAGAGACTGAACCCTGTCCTGGAGGGCCTGCCTCAGTGCCTCTCAAAGTTCCACGTGCATGAAGGCCACCCGGAGATCTTACAAAATGCAGATTTGGATTCAGTAAGTCTGCAGTGGGATCTGAGACTGGCCAGCCCCTAGCTGAGGCTGGTGCCTTTGGGCTCAGGCCACACTTTGAATAGCAAGATTCTTTGTTATTGGATCAAATCACCCTTGAACTAGACTGGAATGTTAACGATTTCTTCTATTAGGTAGTGGTGGAGACTCAGGGGGAGAACAAGAGAGTCATAGACTCATAACAGAAATATATATATATATATATATATATTTATCAGGGTTTTCCAGAGAAACAAAAACAATAAGATGAGGCTTATTATGACAATTGGCTCATGCAGTTGTGGAGGCTAAGAATTGCCGTGACATATGATCTGCAAATTGGAGACCCAGGAAGGTCAATGGAGTAATTCAGACTGAGTCCAAAGGCTTCAGTTAGGAAGAAGGCAGGAGAACACTGACGTCCCAGCTCAAGGGGAGAGAGTGAAAATGTGCCTTTCTCCGGCTTTCTTGTTCTATTCAGGTCCTCAATGGATTGGACATTGGTGAGGGCAGATCTTCTTCACTCAGTCCACTGATTCAAATGTTCATCTTCTTTGAAAATATCCTCACAGACACACCCAGAAATAAGGCTTTACCAGTTTTCTGGATATTCCTTAGCACAATCAAGTTGACAAAATTAACCAGTACAAATCCACCTCCACAAATGTCACCAGGAATCTGACACCCATATGTTCCTTAAAACATAATTAATCTCCAATAACAAGGTCATAATTTATCCCACAATGACACAGCTATCCTTCCTACAACTGAAACTCACTAATCCCTTCCCTGGAAGAAGAGGTAAAGTTCTTGTGTAAACTTTACTCTTTGGATATCCTGTAACTTCAATTATATGATGTAAAATTAATAATACTTCAATACTGATACAAAGTCAATACATCTTATGTTACATGATAAGGGAATAAGAGGAAAGAAAATAAAGATATTTACTTCATATAGGTATATATATATATACACACACAAGCATATTGAAAACAAAATAAGGAGGAATACTCATAAAAATTACAGTCCTTCTTTCTGTAACTGGTCACATGGTCATAGCTGGTGTTTAGAACTACTTTCTTTTACTGCCCATTTTGTGTTCCCTAAGCCTTCAGCAAGTACTTCAACCGGTAATGATTCTTCAGACCTGGTAGAGTGACCCAAATATTCATTCATGAAGGATCTGGGCCATTTATAGCCCTGCCTGGATGGGGTTGCTGTAGTTTCCATTGACCTAATCACAGGTCATGGTAATACTAAGAGACACACTAAAGGACCTTTCGCATTCTAGACATACTGTTTCTTATGTCCATGTTAAAGTAGCAGTCCAATTTCCTCTTGGCAGTCCAGATCAATCACCCCAGTCAGCATCGTTATTCCGCTCTTAGCCTGCTGACCCAGAGACATGAGGAGTCCAAAGTGGCCGAATGGCAGTCTTAATTTCCAGTTCAATGAACTTGCGTCTGCTGGTGGAAGCATTTCTCCTTCTGGAACTAAGACCTCTAGTCAAGCAGCGAGCATAAAGCTTTGGGAACAAGAAGCAAACATCTTTGCTAGTGAGTCGCTAGGGTTAATGGTCAGTGGTGCCACTACCATTTCCACCCCTTCATTCCTGGACCTGTGAATCCTGGCTGTGGGAGAAATAGAACCATATGTTAGATGCTGATGCCATGCATATACAGCCATCTGGAGAACACTGCCCAGGCTCTGCAAGGTATTACCACCTACCTAGTGCTGTAACTGAGTTTTTTTAAAAAAAATTATTGTTATTTCTTATCCAGTCATACCCCTGAACCAGAACAGGTTCAAAACACCTACCAGTAACTGAGTCTATAAAAGGCCATTCCAGTGTTCTATTAAGCCAGCTGCTTCAGGATCATGGGAAACATGGTCAGACAGTGAATTCTTGGACCATGGCCCTTTGTTCTATCTCTTTCGATGTGTGGTGAGTCCCTTGAAGAGAAGAAATGTTGTGTGGAATACCATGACAGTGGATAAAGCATTCTGAAAGTTCATGGATGGTTATTGTGGCAGAAGCATTATGCGCAGGGAAGGAAAATCCATATCTAGAGTAACTGTCAATTTCAGTAAGAACAAAATGCTGCCCTTCCATGATGAAAATGGTCCAATGTAACCAACGTGCCACCAAGCAGCTGGGTGATCAGCCCCAGGGAATGATGCTGTACTGGGAGCTTGATGTTGATCTCTACTGCTGGCAGACTGGGCACTCAGAGATAACCATAGCCAGGTTAGCCCTGGTGAGTGGAAGTCCATGTTGCTGAATCCACACATAACCTCCATCCCTGCCACCATGGTCCCTTTGTTCACGAGCCCACTGGGTGATGATGGAGTGGCTGGGGAATGAGGCTGACTGGTATTCATAGAACGGGTATCTTATCCACCTGATTTTGAAAGTCTTTGGTCGCCCTTTGGTGCTTTGGTGAGCATCTACATGAGACACAAATGTCTTCACATTTTTTTGCCCATTAAGACAGGTCGATCCACACACCTCTTCCAGATGTCTTGGTTACCAATCTTCTAGTCATGTACCTTCCAAATCCCTGACCATCCAGCCAAACCACGGGCTACAGCCCATGAATCAGTACATAATCACATGTCTGGCTATTTCTCCTTCCAACCAAAGTGCACAACCATATGCGCTGCCCAGAGTTCTGCCCATGGGGAAGTTTTCCTTCACTATTGTCCTTCAGCAGTGTTCCAGAAAGGGGCTGTCATGCTGCCATTACTGCCCGCTTTCAGGTGCTGCCTGCGTATTGTGCAAAAGCGTCTGTAAACCAGGTCCAAGTCTCTTCCCTGTGATAGACTTACTTGTGTCTGTAGGGGCTGCTCAGGCCCTGGCATGTATATATGCCTTCCATCTGATGATGGAGTGCTGCTGTGCATGCCTAACTTTGTGGCTTGTTGGGTCCAATATCACTCAGTTCATGATGGAGAGCCCAGATTGCCTGGTAACTTGGTGGCTCATGGTCAAGTGTTCAGTTTTTATTAAGGCCCAGTAGCAGGCCAAGAGCTGTTTCTCAAAAGGATGTTAGTTATCCATGGATGGCAGGGCCTTGCTCCAAAATCCTAAAGGCTTCCACATGATTCATTTATAGGGGCCTGCCAAAGACTCCAAACAGCATCCCTGTGTGCCATCGACACTTCAAGCATCGTTTTATCTGCTGGATCATATGGCACAAGTGGCAGAGCAGCTTGCATAGCAGCCTGGACCTGTTGCAGGGCCTTCTCTTGTTCTGGGCACCACTCAAAACCAACAGCTTTTAGGGTCACTTGTTAATGGGTTGGAGTAACACACCCAAATGTGGAGTATGTTGGCTCTAAAATCCAAATTTGCCTACCAGGCATTGTGCCTTTTTCTTGGTTGTAGGAGGGGCCAGATACAACAACTTATCCTTCACCTTAGAGGGGATATGTCCCACATCAATGCACCCCTAGCAATTTCATTGAGAAAGAAGGCCCCCAGATTTTAGTCAGATTTATTTCCTACCCTCTGACATGCAAATGTCTTACCAGTAAGTCTAGAGTTGCTACTTCTCACTCACTAGATTCAATCAGCATAATGTCATCATGTAATGGACCAGTGTGATATCTTGTTGAAGGGAAAGGTAATCAAGATTCCTGTGAACTAAATGATAAAATAGGGCTGGATAGTCGATATGCCCCTGAAGTAGGAGAGTAAAGGTGCACTGCTGGCCTTGCCAGCTGAAAGCAAACTGATACTGGTGGGCCTTACGGACAGGGATGGAAGAAAGGGCATTTGCCAAATCAGTAGCTGCATACCATGTACCAGGGATATGTTAATTTGCTCAAGTCATAAAACCACCTCTGGTACAGCAGCTGCAATTGGAGCCACCATTTGTTCTTATGAAAACCTACTGTTATTCTAGAAGATCCATCTGTCTTCTGCACAGGCCAGTTAGAGCAGTTAAATGGGGACATGGTGGGAATCATTACCTTGGCATCTTTCAAGGCATTGATGGTGGCAGTAATCTCTGCTTTTCCTCCAGGATTGTAGTATTGCTTTTGGTTCACCGTTTTCCTAGGTAGGGACAGTTCTAAAGGCTTCCATTTGCCGTTATTACCATAAAAGCCCTCATTCTGGCCATGCTCAGTGGCTCATGCCTGTAATTCCAACATTTTGGGAGGCTGAGACAGGCGGATCACCTGAGGTCAGGAGTTCAAAACCAGCCTGGCCAACATGGTGAAACCCCATCTCTACTAAAAATGCAAAACTTAGCTGGACGTGGTGGCGGGTGCCTGTAATCCCAGCTACTTGGGAGGCTGAAGCAGGAGAATCGCGTGAACCCCGGAGGCGGAGGTTGCAGTGAGCCGAGATCACGCTATTGTACTCCAGCCTGGGCAACAAGAACAAAACTCCGTCTAAAAAAAAAGAAAAGAAAAGAAAAGAAAAAAGCCCTCATTCCACAGGTCAGGGAACCAATGCCAGCTGCTGTCTGGTCCAGTGATGTATCTGGAAGTGGGGAAATAAACACAGGGTAAGTTCAGAGAACCACTGGCACCACTATGAGATGGACCTAAGCTAAGATTCCACTGATGCCCTGACTTCCATAAGCCCCTACTCTGAGTGGAGAAACCACAGTGACATTTTGGGTGTATACCAGTGTCCTTCCTTGAGGGGACATTGCCTTCCTTTCATTCAAGAGGTTCTGTGTCTGTAAACTGGCTGAAATCTGAGAATTGACCTAGGGGCTATGATTCTTTTTATAATTCAAGTTAGATTTTTGTTCACTTGACCTGAAACTTTTCTGCCTATACAAATCGAGTCAGAATTTAGTAGGCATCCTATCTAATTCTAGGAGTGCCACAATTAGCCAGTGCCAATAGTGTGCTAGCGTGCGTGAGTCGATAGTGTGTGCGAGTCGATAGTGTGTGCAAGTCAATAGTGTGCCAGTTGATAGCATGCACGAGTCGATAGCATGTGCCAGTAGATAGTGTGCGTGAGTTGATAGTGTGTGCCAGTTTATAGTGCACCAGTTGATAGTGTGCATCAGTCGATAGTGTGCATGAGTTGATAGTGTAACAGTTGATAGTGTGTGTGAGTCGATACGATAGTGTGCCAGTTGATAGAATGCACGAGTCAACTGTGTGCATGAGTCGATAGTGTGCGTGAGTCGATAGTGTGCATGAGTTGATAGTGTGCATGAGTTGATAGTGTGTGTGAGTTGATAGTGGGCACGAGTTGATAGTGTACACATTGATAGTGTGTGCGAGTTGATAGTGTGCACAAGTTTATAGTGTGTGAGTTGATTGTGTGTGAGTTGGTAGTGTGTGCGACTTGATAGTGTGTGAGTTCATAGTGTGTGCAAGTTGATAGTGTGCGAGTTGATAGTGTGCGCAAGTTTATAGTGTGTGAGTTGATAGTGTGTGCGAGTTGATGGTGTGAGCAAGTTGATAGGGTGCAAATTGATAGGGTGCGAGTTGATAGTGTGTGCAAGTTGATAGTGTGTGAGTTGATAGTGTGTGTGAGTTGATAGTGTGTGCCAGTTGATAGTGTGTGAGTTGATAGTGTGCATGAGTTGATAGTGTGCACGAGATGATAGTGTGTGAGTTGATAGTGTGTGCACTAGTTGATAGTGTGTGCATTGATAGTGTCTGCATGAGTCGACGGTGTGCGAGTTGATAGTGTGTCAGTTGATAGTAAGTTGACAGTGTGTGCATGAGTTGCTAGTGCGTGAGTTGATTGTGTGAGTTGATAGTGTGCAAGTTGATAGTGTGCATGAGTTGATAGTGTGCATGAGTTGATAGTGTGCGTGAGTTGATAGTGTGCAAGTTGATAGTGTGTCAGTTGATCGTGTGTATGAGTTGATAGTGTGTGTGCGTTGTGTGTGCACCAGTTGATAGTGTGTGAGTTGATAGTGTGCAAGTTGATAGTGTGCACGAGTTGATATTGTGTGCACGAGTTGATAGTGTGTGCATGAGTTGATACTATGCGCGAGTTGATTTTTTTTCTGTGTGTCTGGTTGTGAGGGGATTTTCACATTGCAAGCCAAAGGGGCACAGCACAGTCTCTGTCCTAGAGCTGCACCCACTTAACCAAAGTCCCGCCAGGAAGGCCTCTACTCCAGGTCTACTGACTGCCACGTTCATATTGTTTTCATTCTTCTTGGCGGCCAGGGATCCCACAGCCAAGGCCTAGGGGAGCACCTGACTAGTCAGTCTGGGAAGACATGGCCCCAAAGAGAAGAACCTAGGAGAGAAATCAGAGGGGAAAGGTGTGATCACGTCAGGATTTGATGGCTACACTGTGGTTCCTCTTGGTGACCAAGACCTCAATTCTATAAGCATTTGCCAAGCACCTTTTAGGGCAGGTAGGTTCCATTCCTACAGTGCCATCAATCCATCAGGAATACAAGGATGAGAAGAGATAGTCCTGCCCCAGGGGTTTCCTATCTGGCAGGGAAGGTAGGTGCACAAATAGCCATACTTCCACGATTCATGTTAATTTTCCTTTATGCAGACCTTCAGAATACAGTGTAGTTGTTTAGATAGAATCTAATAGGACCATGTAGGATCTATTGTCTAATAGGGAATTGTGTCATGGAAAAATGTATTACTTCAACATTTCATGGAAACTGCAGCAGCTTCAATTTGGTCCTGTTTGTACCTCTCACCCCACCTTGTGGTCATTTATCTGAGTTGCAAGGTCAGTTCTTGGGTGAATCCTCTTGGAAAATGAATTTGCAAATCTAAATGTATCTTGAAATGTTACTAAATGTCTCAGAGAATGACAGCCTCACTGTTGAATGGGACATCTTTTGTACTTTGGAACCCTGGAAACTTCTCAGTACGTTTCTGTATGGCTGTTTTTTGAAACTGAAAAATAATACCTTTTGGCTTAGGTGGTTTTCATGAGTTGATTTCTAAAGAGGAAAGGATCTTTTAAATGTTTTTTCCAGCCATGTTTTGTTAGACTAAGCCAACCAGAGAGAGAGAGAGAGAGAGAGACAGAGACAGAGACAGAGACAGAGAGAGGAAGAGAGAGAGGAAAGGTGAGGAGAGGAGTGGGCAAGAAAGAGAAAAATTAATAGAATACAAACAATAAAACAACAACAACAAACACAAAACCAACTATTTTTGAAAGCACTAAATCTTAAATAGCACAAAAGTAAGATATTTTGTTCCAAATGTATGAAGGCATTCTATATGGCTATCCCATCTATTAAGCGCTGTATATTCTCATGATCAAGATGTATTTATTAAGTAGCTTTTTTTCCTGGTACTAGGCATGGTGCAAAGGGAGTTAAGCAGATTGTTTTAATTCCAAAGGCTTAAAGTAGCAACACCATTATTAAAAGTCACTATTATTCCAGGAGGAAAAATAAAATAGGAAAAATTAGCAGTTTGTTCTCAGGTGTAAATAGTGACAACAAGAACTCAAATACCAGTGGGTGTCAAGAGGTCAGGAATGGAAACCTTCAGCTTTCAGCCATGATCTTCATCAGTTGGTTTTCTCATTATATAAGGTTACATTTTGACATTTTCCACTCCAAAGCAACTTTAAGCCCTGTCTTCCAGCCAACTGCTGCTCCTCTTTCCTATACAAATTTTGGAGCCACCATCTCTAAACATCCTGCCTAACAGGACTTCTAGAAGTTAGCCAAAGGTCTCCTCAATCCCAGTTCAGTGATGTAATTTTGGTTTCTGAAGAGTGTTGACATTTATAGATCACCTGGTTGGAGGACTGAAGAAATTTCTAGCAAGTGGATACCATGTTGACAAGGTGCTCACAACTGGGTGAGTGAGCCAGTTAATTACTCTAGTGTGACTCACAAGCCTGCCATGCAAATCAGATCTCTCATTCTCATGACCACAAGACCGCAGGCTAACGTGAGGTCAAAAAGTATTAAAAATATCTGGTGGAAATACCTGGTTCATATTTAAAATAAAGGTTTAGCAAAAAGAAAAGATGAAAATGATTTGAAAGGGACTAATTACAATAACCACAAATGAACCAAATAGTAAGTCAAAACTTTAGCAAAAAGTCCCTGAGTAGCTTTGTCCCTGAGTGGCTAAGATGGGAGGTTTAATGAGATGTAACGTGGAAGGTTATTTTAATGCCCAGGAGAAAACATATATCTCGTTGATAGATGATAGATATAAAATATAAATCAGATGGGTTCACAGAGAGAAGAACAGGGAGCTGAGGAGAAAGGAGGCAGTGGAGCACACTCATTCATTCAGCATTTATTTATTGAGTGCCTAAGTCTATTCATTTATTCAGCTCAGCATTCATTTGAGTGCAGGTACTCCACTAGGCAAGAATGATACCAAAGTCAGAGAGTCTGTGTTTATGAAGCTTCAACCTAGATGGAGAGGCAAGCACATGAATAGTGTCAGCTAGGACCATGGCTACTAGGAGGGGTAGCTGGGTCATATAATATTTTTAAAAGGAACAAATAGGCCCAGAAAGGCTCCTGAGAAAGTGACACTTGGGTTGAAAGGGGTTAATTCCTAGACAAGAGGAGAAGAGTCTTGCAGATGGTGGGAACAGCATGAGCAAAGGCTCATGAGGACAAAGTGACACGAGGAGCCTGGTGAGTATAAGGGCCTGTGGAAGAGCAGTGTGGCTGTGGCGCTGAGGGCCGTGTTGGGAGTGAATGGGTAACATGCTCTGTTCCCCTGCTCCTCTCAGAAAGGGAGTAGATCTGCTTAGAGGAATGTGATAAGGCAGAAAAGAACTGCAAGGCTCCCCTGGCTTTGGTTTTCAGAAAAAAAATGTTAGGGGGTGCCTAGTGTAGTGGCTCACGCCTGTAATCCCAGCACTTTGGGAGGCCGAGGTGGGCATATCGCTTGAGTCCAGGAGTTTGGGACCAGCCTGGCCAATATGGTGAAACCCTGTCTCCCAAAAAATACAAAAAAAAAAAAAAAAAAAAAAAAAAAAAGGCCAGGCATTGCGGCTCATGCCAGTAGTTCCAGTTACTCCATAGGCTCAGGTGGGAGGATCACATGAGCCCAGAAGCTGGAGGTTGCAGTGAGCCGAGATCATACCACTGCACTCCAGCCTGGGTGACAGAGTGAGACCTTGTCTCTAAAATAAAATAAAATAAAATAAAATAAAATAAAATAAAATAAAACAAGTGTTAGGGGCATGCAAGGGACTCCCAATTCGGGAAAAATGTTTAGAAGGTCTCCTTCCATCAAACTCAAAAGAGTTCCTTGGGGGCTGAGGAAGGAAGAGGAAGGTGAAGTAAGGGGCAGATGTGGGCGCTGAGGATCCCAGCGAGAGGGTTCCTGCTCTCCACTCTTCCTAGAGAACCCAGGGTGAGTAGGGGGCTGAGGTGGGAGTGAGGAAGGCCCACGGGAAGGTCAGGCAGCTGGGGCCTTGGGCAGCCTCACAGCATGGCTAAGGGACAGCAGAAAGAGCCATTGAGCCTGGCAGACCATGTGGTCCCATTGGGGCAAGATGAGGGACGTTTCAGCAGTGACCCGGGAGGACCCATGACAATCTGGGCCTCTGTCTTGACCCCTTCCCACACACACCATGGGAGACCCCTAGACTCTAGATCCAGTCCCAGGGAAGGCAGAATGGGCTGTGTGGAATTTGCAGATTAACTGGGATGTGGTTCCTGCAAATGCAACCACACCGAGATAATAGAGAGGAAAGGAGGTGGGGGAAGAGGGACCTTTTGTTTATGCACTTCTGTAAGCATAGACTACCCCTGGAAAGACAGGCAAACATCATTGGCTGTGGTTGTCTTTGGGGAGGGGATACATGACAAGGGAGATAAACGTTGGCTCTTTGTCCTTTTGAGTTTTGTGACACACGTACCACTTACCTATTTTCAAAAATGTGATCAATGTTGGAAACCCAGGGCCGGGCGCGGTGGCTCAAGCCTGTAATCCCAGCACTTTGGGAGGCCGAGATGGGTGGATCACGAGGTCAGGAGATCGAGACCATCCTGGCTAACACGGTGAAACCCCGTCTCTACTAAAAATACAAAAAACTAGCCGGGCGAGGTGGCGGGCGCCTGTAGTCCCAGCTACTCGGGAGGCTGAGGCAGGAGAATGGCGTAAACCCGGGAGGCGGAGCTTGCAGTGAGCTGAAATCCGGCCCCACTGCACTCCAGCCCGGGCGACACAGCGAGACTCCATCTCAAAAAAAAAAAAAAAAAAAGGAAAACCCTAACGCTAGATAGAGATGAATTTGTATATTTTTCGCGGGGTTTTCAATTTGCTTTAGCAGACAAGAAAACTTAAAATCTAGTGCTTTTACCAAGGGGCTCCAACTTGCCTCAGTCTGGGGACTGCAAGTACATATGACTTTAGGAAAAATTTGTGCCACCTGCCTTGTGTAATATATTATTGTGTCTTTGTACTTATGTAGATCAGTAAGCTATTTCCGATTCTTTCAGGAGAGCATGTGGGATGAAACTTAAATAAGAATAGGCCGCATTTGGTGACTCATGCCTGTAATCTCAGCATGGGAGGCCGAGGTGGGCAGATCACTTGAGGTCAAGAGTTCGAGACCAGTCTGGCCAACATAGTGAAACCCCATCTTTACTAAAAATACAAAAAAATTAGCTCAGCCTGGTGGCACAGGCCTGTAATCTCAGCCCCTTGGGAGGCTGAGGCATGAGAATTGCTTGAACCCGGGAGGTGGAAGTTGCGGTGAGCCAAGATCGTGTCACTGCACTCAAGCCTAGGTGACAGAGTGAGACTCTGTCTCAAAAAAATAAAATAAAATAAAAGAATAGTACTTAAACTTATTTTTTAAAAGTTTAATAAGAAAAAGTTCCTGAGTCATTCCAGATAAGTAAATGCAGTTATATTCCCAGTAATAGCAAAGGATGTTGGGAGATTTTATTGGCTTGCATTTTACTCCTACTCCAGTTATGATGGTATTTTCTCATTCTATTTCCAACTCTGCTTTAAATTTTTAGAAAGAGGTAGAGGATTCTCATTTATATTTATTCTTTCTCATTTCTAAGTTGACACCTCTATATCAATGGTACAGATTGTATGTTTCATTTGCAACAATTATTTAATTATAGTTTTCAAATTTTTCAGTTAAAATAGAGTACAAGAAAGCAGACGTGAATAGAAAATGCTGACAAACATCTGTGGCATCAGGAGTAGAATTCCGTGACGCCAGCCTTTAAGGAAGGTGTCAGAACTGTGCATCCATAATCTGGGAAGGACACATTTCTTGCTCTGCAGTTAGCAACAGCGATGTTGCAGTGACTCAACATACAGTTGCTGACTGATCAGTGGCATCTTCTGAAGAGATTAGTTGAATTGATTTCTTATTAATGGGGTCCCAGATGATTTTCCTTTTCTTTTCTTTTTTTAATACAATGAACCTTTATCTCAGATGTATCCTCCAGAGTTTAAATTTATTTGCAAGTGATCTGAAAAGTCCAAGGTGTGTAGCAACATAGATAGACTGGCTTGTGGCTAGGCATTGGGTGTGCTTTAACGTTGGTGTGCAGGAACAATCTTGTGGCTAGTGAATGAGCCTAGCTGGCTGCTAACGTGTCCATTGCTACTGGAGTGATCTGTTCTCTATTTATTGCTTCATTTACAATAATCACCCATAATGGTCCAAAGAGATCACTTTGCCTTTTTTCCATTAGACTTACCATATTTTATGAAGAAAATCATACTCTATAAGTGGTACTTGCTATTTAGAATTCCTCAAAGGGTCAAGGATCCACTGGCAAGCCTTTGAATGAGACACAGAGGAGGGGACCTTATGTTCCTTTCTCTTATATATTAAGTATACTTATCTCTGAATGCCTCCCCATTCATATGTTGAATAAATGTAGCTGTATTTGGGCTGGGCATGGTGGCTCACACCTGTAATTCCAGCACTTGGGAGGCCAAGGAGGAAGGATTGCTAGAGATCAGGAATTCAAGACTAGCCTGGACAACTTAGTGAGACCTCATTGGTTGGTTAACTAAGGTTAGTGAGACCTTAATTTTAAGAAAATATAAAAAACATTAGCCCAGCATGGTGGCTTGTGTCTGGAGTCCCAGCTACTTGGGAGACTGAAGTAGGAGGATTGCTTCGGTCCAGGAATTTGAGGTGGCAGTGAGCTATGATCATGCCTTTGCTTTTAATCCCATCAATTTCAACTTAATTCATTTAATATATTTTCTTTCCCGTTTCCCTTTCCCTTTCCCTTTCCCTTTCCCTTTCCCTTTCCCCTTCCCCTTCCCCTTCCCTTCCCTTCCCTTTCTTTCTTTCAGAGGCAGGGTCTCACTCTGTCACCCAGGCTAGAGTACAGTGGCATGATTATAGCTCACTGCAGCCTCAAACTCCTGGGTTCCAGTGGTCTTCCTGCCTCAGACTCCTAAGCAGCTAGGACTACAGGTAAGTGCCACCATGCTAAGTTTTTAAATTTTTTGTAGAGATGGGATCTTGCTATATTTCCCTGGCCTCAAGTGATCCTCCCACCCCAGCTCCCAAAGCACTGGCATTGTAGGCACGAGCCACCATGCCCTGCCCATTTTTCAACTATTCAAAGATTTCCACCCTGCTGATTCCCATGGCCTCTCTTTTCTTTTTCCTCTTAGGTTCACCCCATTAATGTTTTCTTCATTTGTCTTTCTTTGATTTGATAAGGCTTCTTGAACTATTGCTCAATTCTGCAGGATTATTCCTGCAGAACGTCACATGGAGTGACCATGTAGAAGGGGCCCTCTTAACCACAGTGCTTACCATGACCTGGATAATGGGCATAGCCATTGGATTAATATTCCTGTCGTCGTAAAGCCAGTCCCATATGGCTTGCGTAGAGCAAAGCATATCAGCTGCTTATCTGGAGTGCTGTAATTGGTACTTATAAGGGGAATTGAGCAATCTCCCCTCTCAGTGTAAAGAAGCCTTACAGTGACTTTTATCCAGTACACCAGACTTGTTGTTACCTCAGTGATAACCTGTGTGTCTGGATCACATCCAACTCCGTCTGTGATTGTTCAGTAACGAACTGTGGGTTCTGCATGAACCCAAATATGTTCTTCCACTCTGCAGCACTTAAAACCAGAGTTACTGCTCCTAAATTAGTTACTCTCATAATCCATTTTAAAGTTTCCTCAGGAAGCTGATGACACTAATCTACAAAGTAGAACAATTTCTTCACATTATGCCCTCTGGTTTTCATAGTTACTTGGTTTTGTCCTTCTTTCACATTAACCACCTTCTTGGTAACTATGGGTCTCAGAAGTACCTTCTATTACCCTGGCATGACTTTTCCATTTGTGGATGGCTTTGAGGTACTTTCTGTTGCCCTGGCATAATCTTACCCTTGTGTATGGGTGGCTTTGAGGCTAGTGGCCTGAGCTCAGATAGACTGAAATCTGAGCTTGCTCTAGCCTTGAGGTTAAGGCCTGACCCAGCACCCTCTTTTGCTTTCACAGTAGCTATTACAGTTAGGAATAACTGAAAGATCATGTATTGAGAGACAGGACTAGCTGGATTTCCTAGGCTAAGAATCCCTAAGCCTAGTTGGGAAAGTGACTGCTTCCACCTTTAAACACTGAACAATGAGATCACTTGGACTCAGGAAGGGGAACATCACACACCGGGGCCTATCATGGGGAGGGGGGAGGGGGGAGGGATTGCATTGGGAGTTATACCTGATGTAAATGACGAGTTGATGGGTGCAGCAGACCAACATGGCACAAGTATACATTTGTAACAAACCTGCATGTTATGCACATGTACCCTACAACTTAAAGTATAATAATAATAAATAAATTAAAAAAAAAAAAAACACGGGGCTTGCAACTTAGCTCACACCCGACCAAACAGATAGTAAAGAGAGCTCACTAAAATGCTAATTAGGCAAAAAGAGGAGGTAAAGAAATAGTCAATCATCTATTGCCTGAGAGCACAGCAGGAGGGACAGTGATCGGGGGATATAAACCCAGGCATTCGAGCGGCAATGGCTACCTTCTTTGGGTCCCCTCCCTTTGTGTGGGAGCTCTGACTTCACTCTGTTAAATCTTGCAACTGCACTCTCTTTTGGTCTGTGTTTGTAAGGGCTTGAGCTGAGCTTTCGCTCTCCGTCCACCACTGCTGTTTGCCGCTGTCACAGAACCGCTGCTGACTTCCATCCCTCCGGATCCGGCAGGGTGTCTGCTGTGCTCCTGATCCAGCGAGCTGCCCATTACCGCTCCCAATCTGGCTAAAAGCTTACCATTGTTCCTGCATAGCTAAGTGCCCAGATTCGTCCTAATCGAGCTGAACACTAGTCCCTGGGTTCCATGGTTCTCTTCTGTGACCCATGGCTTCTAATAGAGCTATAACACTCACGACAAGGCCCAAGATTCCATTCCTTGAATTCTGTGAGGCCCAGAACCCCAGGTCAGAGAACACGAGGCTTGCCACCATCTGGGAAGCAGCCCGCGGACATCTTGGGAGCTCTAGGAGCAAGGACCCCCGGTAACAGTATTTAGTGCACTTCTTATTAGCTTGCATTTCCTCATGCATCCAGTGAACCAACTCCCTGGGAGCTCCCTTTTATCCTTTCTCTTTTTATCCATTTAGCTTTATCTGTATCTTTTTTTAACCTTCATTTTGGAAAAAAAAAAATCTTTAAATGACCTCTAAACTAGACAAAATTACATCTCCTTTAGCAAAAACCACATCTTCATTTTTTTTTATAACTTCACCCAAACACATCTTTCTTTATACACTCTGTATATAGAACTGTTTCTCTTGTACCTAGTAGTTTTAATTACATACATTAATTACAATATTAACTCTTATTAACTCTTGTTTTTATTGAAAAACCTAGGAAGTAAGCAATCATAATTGTATACCAGATATAGAGGCCGTGAACAGAGATGTGGAGATAATGCCTGACCTTTTCCAGCATAGCCAAGAGGCACAGCTGGGTCAGGGAGAACTCTGCATATGTTCCCAGGCCTTACCATGGCCATTTGTTTAGAGCCTGGAATCTAATGGTTCTAAGACATAAGTTCACGGACAAGTCGAACAATTACCAAAATATCGCCTAGTCAAGTTTATGATCGTAAAATGTCTAGGAGAGCTAGCTTAAACCTGTTTGGCCAGCAGACCCAGGCAAAAATATCTAAGTTATATTTAGTTCTGACAATTCTGAAGACATTCCTATTTATTTTACCAACAATTTTAAAACTAGTTTTATTTACCAAAGATTGCTAAAGTCATGCGAGCTAAAAAGCATTGGAGTTAGTTTCCTTTTTCCTTAAAAAAATGATTTAAGTGCTTAGTTTCTCATTAAGTCAGTTTACTGGAGTTATTTGATATATTTTGGTAGTAAAATATGACATCCGCATGACACATATCAACATAGAGACATAGAGACACACAGGCAGAAGCAGGTCTTAAAGATTTAGAAGACTGTTGGCCAGTTTTCAAGTAGCTTCTCTCTTTCCTTTAGATTAGCAATCATTTTCAAAGACATAGTTCTTAGGTAAAATAAGGTAGAACATTTACATCTCAAAGGCACAGAACTTATGTCTAAATACCATTACTTGCTGAGACAAAGGGCACAGGTAAAAGCCCAGTTAAAACAATATTGCCAGAAAAAGTATCTTAAACATGGTAAAGTTTTTAATGTAAACGTTAAGACTTTGTCTTCTTAACGTAAAGGTTTCTAGTGGTTTGGGTACAGAGAATGAGACACTTTTATAGATAGTGATCTCCTTTACAGATGTAAATTTCTTTTACAAAGACTATCAAAATAGCCAGCTAAATGTAGACTGATTTAGTTTGATAGGTGGACTTTTCAACTTGGTTTGCTTCTTGATTAGATTACTGGCATGAAAGTCAAGCTCTTTGATGACAGGGCAAAGGAAATCAGGCCTAGTTGGAAGGTAGAACACTTAGATCTCCCAAAATCAGAGATCCCATTTTTACACTGAGTTATGGGTCCCTAAAAGAGGAAAGGGCCACTGGGCTGGACACTGCAATGCTTCCATAGTCACCGTACTGTGATGATGTTCCCCCAAGGCTGGTGGGCAACTCAGCATCAATCAGTTCACTCCATGATCTGATTGATCCCATCCCCCATGGGAGTCTCATCCCTCACTGAGGGGTGTTTCCATAGCTTCTAGGTGCCCAAATTGTGCTTTTCATATCAAAATGCCCAAAGAAACAGGTATCCCTCGGTAGTAATAACCATCTACTGTCAACAACTGCTGTTAGCCATCTCTAACACTGTAGCTCTTGCCTGTGACTCACCGGCCATCACACGCTAATATGAGTTCTCTAACAGTACAAAGTAACCTCTGGCAGACCCCAAAAGCCAAAGAGATTGGGTTATGCAGTACAAAAGAGAGCAGAGTTTTATATCTGAGAGGAATCTGTCTCTTTACAACTCTTGAGGTTTCATTAAAAAATAAAAAGGAAAAAACAGAAGTCCCCCCGCACCCCCCAAAAGAGGAGACTTCGGCATCTCTTCTGTTTTCCTTAAGGGATCTCAGGCTGTTAGAAAATCTCTTTTTTGTTCTGTTTTGTCTTTTTGTCCCCTCTTGTGGTATTGAGGGTGGCAAGGGGGAGGAAAAATAGACAGAAGTAAATGGAAAAACAGAATTCAGTTGACTCATTTTTGCCTTTGGCTAAATAAAATAGCCTATGGCTACTACTGATTGGATGGTTTAGTGAGGCCCTTGGCTGGGCCCCAGGTTGGCCCACAGTCCTGGTAGAGCACTGAGAAGACGCTGGAATTTGATTGTAGAGGAAGTAAAAGTCATAACAAGGCCTGTAATCCCAGCACTTTGGGAGGCTGTGGCGGGCGGATCATGCGGTCAGGAGATCGAGACCATGCTTGCTAACACGGTGAAACCCTATCTCAACTAAAAATACAAAAAATTAGCCGGGGGTGGTGACATGAACTTGTAGTCCCAGCTACTTGGGAGACTGAGGCAGGAGAATGGCTTGAACCTGGGAGGTGGAGGTTGCAGTGAGCTGAGATCACGCCACTTGCACTCCAGTCTGGGTGACAGAGCGAGACTCCATCTCAAAAAAAATTGTAACAAGGTAAAAGCCACCACAAAGGAGGACATGCAGACCTGTGCTGGTCGCTTGGTGCCGAAAAAAGCCAACTATTGACTATCGATTTCTTATAAAAGAATATTTTCCATTCTATTGCAGCAGCTGCTAGCTGCCTTTCCTTACCCCAGTGAGATAGATGGCTCTCAGTTAACTATCACATGAAACCTACCAGCATTTTTTGGAGTGTCCCTGTCCTCGTGTGGTGGTCCATAAGCATCTACATGGGGAACCACACCACTCCACATAGAAGTGGCTGCCACCCATGGATTTTCCCCCATGGATACTTCATTCCCTTCACTCATTTCTTGGTCTCTCAGCTCCTGGTTAACTCACCAAATATTCTACAGTGGCAGATCTCTGCAAAACTAGCACTTAAGACTGAGGAA
Source organism: Papio anubis (assembly GCF_008728515.1). NCBI lineage: Eukaryota > Metazoa > Chordata > Mammalia > Primates > Cercopithecidae > Papio > Papio anubis. The sequence goes on along the minus strand of NC_044981.1, from coordinate 112,111,309 downwards.
GGCCGAGCACAGTGGCTCACACCTGTAATCCCAGCACTTTGGGAGGCCAAGGCGGGCGGATCAGCTGAGGCCAGGAGTTCAGGACCAGCCTGGCCAACATGGCGAAATCCCATCTCTGCTAAAAATACAAAAAGGAGCCAGGCGTGGTGGTGCACGCCTGTAGTCTCAGGTACTCCCAAGAGGCTGAGGCGGGAGAATCACTTGAACCCGGGAAGTGGAGGCGGCAGTGAGCCGAGATTGTGCCGTTGCTCGCCAGCCTGGGCAACAAGAGTGAAACTCCATCTCAAATAATAATAATAATAATAAAAATCTGAGGAATCCAAGAGACTGAAGAAAGAGGCTGATAAATCCAGTTTCACAGAAAAAAAAACACTTAATAGGGACTTATGATCAGAAGCCATGTCTTAGGCAGCCACAAGATGAGGTGTCCCTGGACCATCAACCTCCAGGCGCAGGGCTCATATACCATAGGGAATTGGCCTAATGGAAGGACTTCTGATAAATGTGGGTTTCTGGTAACCATCCAGATTGTTTTGACTTAAGGACAGGATTTACGGTAATCACATGGAAATAGAAATCTTAGAGGCATTCCCGGAACTTGGGTTAATCAGAAAATGGTGGCTTAGCATTCAAGATGGGGTTGCTTTAGCCTTCACATAGAGTAACTGTTCTTCCTCTTACATTTTAGGTTAAGATGCAAGATTGGCTAGAAGGATAAGCAGTGGGAACAATGGCACAGGAGATGTCCTTATATGTCCCCTACACTTTCTCTTTTGCCCTTTGGCAGGTACTAGTGACAGGTGAGACCTGACCAGAAGTGGGGAAAGGGAAGTGGCATCTTTTTCTTTTTCCTTTCCGGAGATTTGATTGCAAACCTGATGGAACCAATTCTGACACATCTACTGTCCCAGGCTGACATTCCTAACCCATGCCAAACCCTGCACATGAGGGTATTTTTTTAAAAACAGACCCAAAGTTTGTGTATTTTTGTTATTTTCCTGTCAGGCACTCAGGAGCCTTGGGGTCTGCCATCTTGTCATTCATCATTAGTGAAGGGCAGTCCCACACTTCCCTTCAGAGGAGAATTCCTAGTAACATCTTCCCTTTGTAAACATTTCTGCCAGTTTCTAAGGACTTTACTCATCTGTCCTGAGCTTTGTAACCAATCTGTGAGGCAGGAAGAAAGAAAAGGTTTTGTCATCTTCACTTTATGAGTAAGAAAAATAAGATTGGAGAGGTTAAGTGACTTGCCCAAGGTCAAACAGCTTGTAGGTGGTTGAGAAGAAATTTAATCCCGGGTCGTCTGACTCCAGGGCTCAGTGGGGAGAACACTGACTTGGGAATCTGGGGATCTGGTTAATGTTTCAGATCTGCAGGTAACTCTCCTGCAACCCATGGAAACCACTTGTCAACAGGAAAGTAAGAAGTTGGGGGATCTCTAGGTTCTTTGATTCTCTCTGCTGATGGGAAGTGTGGCTATCCATTTTTCCCTCCCAATGCTCCCCAGTATTACTCAAGCTATGGAAATTAGAAATAGAGGTTAATACATTCCAGAGAGAATTTATTTCTTTCCTGTAAGTACAGATATGGTGAAAAATCACTGGGGAATTAGCAAAATCCCTCGATAGCCCCAAACGTCCTTAAGTAACTTGTGCTGCCTGAATCTGAAGTTAAGCTCTGGGTTTGTCCTAAGCTGCTGGCAAGCTGTCCGTCTAATTACAACATGGCAGGAATCTCCGTTATGGCTTACAGAGCAACAATGTGCTTTACCTGAAATTCACTTATGAAAACTGTCCTTTTAGACTGTGAGCAAGGAAGGCTGTTACAGAGTCTGAATTTGGGATGTTGTGGTTACTTTTTTTTTTCCCCGAGTTTCACTCTTGTTACCCAGTCTGGAGTTCAGTGGTGCGATCTTGGCTCACTGCAACCTCTGCCTCCCAGGTTCAAGTGATTCTCCTGCCTCAGCCTCGCGAGTAGCTGGAATTACAGGCACGTGCCACCATGCCCGGCTCATTTTGTATTTTTAGTAGAGATGGGGTTTCTCCATGTTGGTCAGGCTGGTCTTGAACTCCTGACCTCAGGTGATCCGCCTGCCTTGGCCTCCCAAAGTGCTGGGATTACAGGCTTAAGCTACCATGCCCGGCCCTGTTGTGGTTACTTTGAACTTGTTATCTCCCACTGAAGCCACCTCTGCATTTCCTTCAATAGCCTTCCGCCAGTGTTCCTAACTCTACAAACTGACTTTTTTTCATTGGCAATGACATTTCAGTCTTCTGAATGCTGAATATTGCTTTGATTTCTGTGGTAACACCCCAGAAGGGAGATCAAACAAATAGGTTCACATCATATCACATAAGCTCCATGTCAAATCCATGAGAGGAAGTGGGTTTGGGCAAGACCAGCACCATCATCAACTTCCTGGCATCCCTGGAAATCCACCTCTCCTCAGCAATGCCCTCGTCCTCTCCTGGGACCACTTCGCTTTACACATCGCTCTGCTCTTCCTTGTTTTACAGGAGAGTGGTGGTAATTGATGTGAATGTTCTATTAAACAGACAGAAGGGTGAGCCAAAGGCCTCTGAGTTAATAGACAGTTCAGTTCTATCAAACTTGTTGAAATACTTTGCATTCTGATATACTTTTTAAATCTTTATTTATTTTATTTATTTTTGAGACAGGATCTGAGCTCCATCACTCAGGCTGGAGTGCAGGGGTGTGATTTCCACTCACTGCAGTCTCTACCTTCCAGGCTCAAGCAATCCTCCCACCTCAGTCTCCCGTGTGGCTGGGACCACAGGCATGTGTCACCATGCCTGACTAATTTTTTTTTGTATTTTTCATAGACTTGGGGCTTCGCCATGTTGCCCAGGCTGGTCTCGACCTCCTGGATTCAAGCAATCCTTCCACCTCGGCCTCCCAAAGTGCTGGGGTTACAGGCATGAGCCACCTCACCACTGGCTGGACTCCTCCGATTGACTTTTATTCACCGGAATGATGATGGCTCTGGTTCTCACCCTGTTGTCGTGTGCATGGGAATATTCCCTAGAAAAGAGATAAGACCTCTCTCCTGCCCTTCTTCCACCCAGATTAAGACTGTGAGATGAAGACACAAATGGCATCCGCTGAGGCACCTTCTCTTGTGAGTTCTCTGCTGCCAACAGACCTGGGGTGGGCACAGCCTGGCAGGCAGGTGACAAGGGGAAGTGAAAGCATCATTACTGACGAGTGGCCTTAAAATGGTACAGAAGCCTGGCCTGGCACTGTGAATCCTAACCTCTGGCTTTACAGGGTTTCCCTGAAATCTGGTCTGAGAGTTTAACCTCTTCCTTTCTAGTTGGACCCTTGACGATAGCATGATATAAGTAGCACACCAAAGTGTCAAGATTGGGATGAAAACACATTTTCCTTAGAATCACTTTCCTAAGCACTATTTTAGGTCACTGTGTCTTAAACAATGGGCTTCTTAGACTTTCGGACGCTATATGTAAGTTGTGACTCTTGAGAGTGTATTTGTTTCCTGGGGCTGCCACGACGAAGCACTGCAAAGCCGGTGGCTTAAAGAAAAGGTATCCTCTCCAAACTCCAGAGGCCAGAAACCTGACATCAGCTATGCTCCCTCTGAACCTCATGGAGAGAATCTTCTCTTGCCTCTTCTTAGCTGATGGTGTCAGCCGACAATCCTTGGGTGTTTCTTGGCTTGTAAACACGTCACTCCAATCTCTGCCTCCACCATCACAGAGCTGTTTCCCTGTGTCTTATACAAACACCAGACCCATTTCCCTGGGTCTCTTATACACATACCAGTCCTGTTGGATTTGGGGCCCAGCCTACTCCAGTATGACTTTATCCTAATTTACCTAATTAGTTTGTGTTTCGTTTTGTTTGTTTTGAGACAAGGTCTTGCTCTGTTGCCCAGGATGGAGTACAGTGGCGTGATCATGGCTCACTGCAGCCTCAACCTCACAGGCTCAAGTGATCCTCCTGACTCAGCCTCCCAAGTAGCTGAGACTACAGGTGCATGCCATGATGCCCAGCTAATTTTAGTACATTTTTTTGGTAGAGATGAGGTCTCCCTATGTTGCTCAAGCTGATCTCCAACTCCTGGGCTCAAATGATCCACCCAACTTGGCCTCCCAAAGTGCCAGGCTTAAAGGCGTGAGCTACCCCACCCAGCCTAATTTACCTAGTTACATCTGTAATGACACTATTTCAAAATAAGTTCACATTCTGAGGTACTGGGTATTAAGACTTCAGCATATTTTTTAGGGGAACAATTTAACACATAACAAGAAAGAATACAGAATCCAAGATTTCCTAGACATATGTGTCCAGAGAACTTTTTTTTTAAGTTGGGGGTCTCCCTCTGTTGCCCCAGCTAGAGTACAGTGGTCCCATCATGGCTCACTGCAGCGTCAACCTCCTGGGCTCAAGCAATCCTCCCACCTCAGCCTCCCAAGTAGTTGCAACTACAGGCTCACACCACCATGCCTGGCTAATTTTTTTAAATTTTTTTATTTTTTGGAGAAACGGAGTCTGGCTATGTTGTCCAGGCTAGTCTCAAACTCCTGGGCTCCTCCTTTTTCAGCCTCCTAAGGCACTGGGATTACAGGCATGAGCACGGCACCAGGCCCAGAGATCAAAGATCAAAGAGATCAAAGAGAAGGCTGTGGAACTACGGACCTGTGGAAGCTATTGGTAGAAGGATGCCCTTGGCTCTCTGAGATGCTTCCTCATAGACTTCTCCAGCTCACCTTAAATATTACTGTCAACATCACTGCCTTGTCTTTCAGGCTGTGATACCATTATTCTTCCATTTCAATTTCCTAGAGGGCCATGGAGCTTGCCACCCACAAGAGGAACTCCTGCCTTTTGGGTGAGGTTGCACAACTGGCCTATTCCTGCCAAGTTCATGAACTTGCTCTCTCAAATGGAAACTGGGAACTTCTCTGAGTGTGTGCCTGCCAGCTTGTGGTGGGGTCTGTTTTTTTGAAACAAGAGAGAGTATTTTGCCTCTGCCAAGATTGACACTGCTTCAAAGTGCAAACCATCTCACTGCAGCTGCTCTGCACCCTCCTGGACCTCCCTAGTTATGCTCTGGTCTTTCTGAAACTGGTCTATGTGCTGTTTCACCTGTTCTGTCCCTACACTTCTTGAGGTGTCTTTGACCCCGTTGACTACTCTAGGACATCACACTCCCTTTGTCCTTGCAGCCTACTGTTTTGTTGTTGTTGTAGAGATGGAATCTCGCTCTGTCTCCAGGCTGGAGTGCAGTGGTGCGATCTCAGCTCACTGCAACCTCCGCCTCCTGGGTTCAAGCAATTCCCCTTCCTCAGCCTCCCGAGTAGCTAGGACTACAGGCACATGCCACTATGCCCAGCTAATTTTTGTATTTTTAGTAGAGACGGGGTTTCACCATGTTGGCCAAGATGGTCTTGATCTCTTGACCTCATGATCCGCCTGCCTCAGCCTCCCAAAGTGTTGGGATTACAGGTGTGAGCCACTGCATCCGGCCACAGCCTACTCTTAGTTCCTTCTTAAGTCATCTTTTCCTGGCCTTGGTTACATAATGCAACCTGTATACGCCAGTGTTCCTTCCCAATCAAGACCAGTGTCTTTCAAACTTTTGTTACCAAGATCTACCATAGGAAGTTTGCTTTTATTTTATTATTATTTTTTTGAGACGGAGTCTCCCTCTGTTGCCCAGGCTGGAGTGCAGTGGTGTGATCTTGGCTCACTGCAACCTCCATCTCCCAGGTTCAAGGGATTCTTCTGCCTCAGCCTCCTGAGTAGCTGGGAATATGGGCGCACCACCAAGCCTGGCTAATTTTTGTAGTTTTAGTAGAGATGAGGTTTCGCCATGTTGGCCAGGCTGCTCTCAAACTCCTGACCTCAGGTGATCCATCCGCCTCAGCCTCCCAAAGTGCTGGGATTATAGGCGTGAGTCACTGCGCCTGGCCAAGAAGTTTGCTTTTAATCCTGAACCAATGCACATACCCAAAAATATTTTTCACTACATTAAGCATCATGAAATAGTTTTTACCATTACTGAATGCCATGCACTCAATTTTCTTTTATATTCTAGTCCAGCCTATGCTAGTTCATTAATAAATGTTTAAGGTCATAAACCATTGAATTTGATTTCACTACCCATGACTGGGCTTCAACTTGCCTTCTGAGAAACAGTGACCTAGATATAGGCAAGACTTTCTTGAATAATCTTCCTGCCTCTACTCTTCTCTCTAATTTATTTGTCCCGGTAGCAAGAGCGATCTTTTGCAAACCTAAATTAGATCAGGTCTCTCCAGTACTTAAACCCTCCAGAGTCTTTCGTTCACTTGGCATAAAACCCAAACTCCTTATCATAGCACACAAGCTCCTATCTAGAGAGACCCTTTTCCAACTTTGGTTTCTACTGCACTCAACCTGAACCACCCCACTCCAGCCTCAGCAGCCTTCTCCGTTCTGCTGACCATTGACTCTGATGCTTTTTGCCATTCAGTTCTCAGTCCCAAAGTTGTCTCCTCAGAGAGGCCTTCTCTGATCACCCTAGCCATGTCATATCACTGTTTATCAATTTACCCTTTTTCTGTTCCTCTTAGTACTTACTAGCTCCTGAAAGTATTGATTGATTGGCTTGCTTGTTTGCTTTCCAGCCGTCCCACTAGGATATAAGCGCCACAGGAGGGGACTGTCCTAGATTCTGAGGGGAAGATTATCAACTGCACAGGACTTTATCAGGGAGAATTCTTGGGGTCAACACAGCAGGAGGGGGATGGAGAAGCAGGACTGGGCAGAGGGAGACATTGGGCTGTGATATCATCACCACAGATGCCACAGCTCAGCCTACAGGGAGTTCTGAAGATGGGATCAACCTTCGGAACTGTCTAGATTTAGCTAGAGAGCCAAGCCTTTGGATCTCTTGGTGACCAATAATTGGATGTAGAAAGAGGGAGTGATGCTGAGCAAGACCCAGTGTGTCTTCAACTAAGTAAGACCTAGTGGGGATGACAGCTGGATTAGTGAGCGGTGGCAGCATTCCCTGGCTGGAGATGGAGACCCCATCACACCATTTGCCATGCGTTCCAAAGCAGCCTTTTCACAACCATCACTCCAGCATGGTGGACAGTACCAGTGCTCAGTAGTTGCCTCTGTTTTGGTGGCTGTTGTTCTCCTGAAACTACCTTTGCAAAGATTATGACAGTGAGATAGTCTAGCATGGCTGAGTCCACCTTAATTCTAGCCTCACAGGCTGGCTGTCCTCATTCATTCCTGGGTGTGGGCCAAGCTAACCTTGGGAAGCATTTAGTTTATAGTTTAACTTTGAAGCAAGGATGATAATAGTCCCTCCCTAAAACTGACCCCTTCCTTCTTCCAGGGCTGAAACCCTGATTAATGAAAGGCTACAAGAGTAGGATTATGAGAGGGGCCTGCAATCTACTAAAATGTAGGCATAGTTTCTATAATCTCTTACTGCTTAGGAGTCATGTGGCCAGAGGTCACAGAATTTGTGACTTCCTCAATTGATCTTAGAGATAATATCACTATTGTAGAACCTAAGATTGAGCTTTTGAGATGTTTTTAAAATGTTTGCATTCTGGCAACTCACCAACCCCATCCAGACTCCTGACTCATGTCTCAGACAGTCCCTTGGCCCCATCAAGAGGCAGACTCAGCATGTGAGGACCATTTCCCACACTCATATGATTTTACCCCCAACCAATCAGCAGCACCCATTTCCTAGTCCCCTGCCTGCATGCCAAATTATTCATAAAAACCCTAACTTCTGAGTTCTTGGGAAGGCTGTTGTGGGTAATAAACTCTATCTGCCGCATGGCTAACCTCATGTTAATTTAACTCTTTCTTTACTGCAATACTGCCATTTCAGTGAATTGGTTTTCTTGGTGCAGTGGGCAGGAAGAACATGTTGGGCAATTACACTCTGACCTCCCCTCTCCCTTCAGTTTCCTACTTAAGTTCCCATTACCAACCTCAAAGTCAATCTGCTCTTATAATCAGTCAATCTCTCCTGATGCCCACATCTTCCCTTGAATGGGATCCCACTCCCCTACTGCTCGCCAACTTCTAAAATCAAGATCAGACTCTCCCACGACTTTCTTTGGGCCACATTCTAGGATTCCTTGCCCCTTACCCAAAAGCCAGTAGCTCTTCATTCTCAGCAGCCACAGGAGGCCCTCGATCACCCAGTTCCTTGTGCTGCCAGAGGTGTTGTTGTTGCTCTAAGGGCAAAAGTTGTGCAGAGCATTTTGATAAAAATCCAAGTGGCTAGTTGAGATTTGCTTTCATTAACATCTCATTGCCTATGTGTTCAATCATGATATTGTGCTTTGGTAATATGACAATGACGAATTTGACGATAGAGCCATATTTTCACAGTCTATCCATGCAGGTCCCTTCTGACATTTGTAATACTTAAGCAAAATGAATAACAGGAATGGGCAAGAAGGGGCTGACATCTTGTTTTATAGGCAAGGAACGTTACTATTGGCTCAGCACTATTTTTGGGTTTTTTGGGGGGAAGGTAGTGGTAAAGATATAAAAGAACTAAGAGAAATGGGCCTTGTTTTTAAGAAGTGTGCAATCTGGTTGAGAACTCTTTCTTTTTATATATAATAATAACATTACGTTCATAAAACTTGTTCTATGCACTTTACATATATTAACTCAGTTACTCCTCACTACAACCTTATGGGCTGGGTACTGTTATTGTTCCATTTTACAGAGGAGAAAACTGAGGCACAAAAGAGTTAAGTAATTTGCTTAAGTTCACACCACTGGCAAGTGGCAAATTCAGGACTGAAACACAAGCAGCTTGACCCAGAGCATGCACTACATTACACGATATTGTGTTTCTTCACTAATGATTCCAGACCCTTGAACACCAGTAAGGGAGTTTTAATATATTAAATAATATATACTTTAACCTTTAAAATTTATAGAAATATTATATATTGATTGTTGAAAATGTGAAAAATGTTGAACAATATAAATAGGAAAATTGAAAATCAAGTATGACTCAGAGATCACCAGTATTAATATTTTGATACATGCTCTAAGTTGTTTTATGCACATTTCTAATACTCATATAGTCCTTTAAAATTTAATATTGTGTTATAGGTTTTATATAAAATTTTGAATGTAAAGTTTTGTAGCTAATGTTATTTTCAATTTACTTATATAATTTCCAATTTATTTCTTCATATATTGAATATTTCAGAAAACAGAATTTTGCTTTTTAGTAGTCCATCACAATTTATTTAATCATCTTTCTGGCATTGCTCTTTATTGTTGTTTTCAATGTTGTGCTATTATAAGTGGTGCTGAAATGAGCATTTTTATGCAAAAAGCTTCTTTTCATTTCAGACTCTTTCTTTGAGGTTTATTTCTAAATTTTTTTTTAATTACCTTTCAAATGATACTTAATGAATATTGGCAATTTTTTTTTCACAAAAGCTGTATCAATTTACATACTCCAGATGCGTATGAAACAAGAAAGACTGCTTTATCTCACTCTTGCCAAACTTGACTATTATGTTTTAATATAATTCCATGAGTCTGGCTGAGTTGGTGTACTGATTAGAGTAATTCAACATGGTATTCTGTTATTAATTTACATTTCTATACTGTTGAGTTTGAACATTTTTTTTCATTAAAAAATTTTGTTTAAGTTTTTTAAGAATAGTAGAGACATGGTCTCACTGTGTTACCCAGGCTGGTCTCAAACACCTGGGCTCCAGCAATCCTCCTACCTCAGCCTCTCTGAGACCTGAGATGTGCTACAGCTACACCTCTTTTAACAAAGATTCTTATTGACAAAGACTCTCTCTTTGACCACACTCGAGTCAGCTCCTCGGGACCCCCTTTTCAACTAAGTCCTGATCTTGGACTCTGCCCTTGGCCTGCTTAGTCCAGTTTTAGCAAGAATCCTGCTGGGTCAGCTTATCTAAGATTCGCCTCTCCATTGAGAGCCATTTTTGTCAATATCTGACCAAATTCCTCAAACTTCATTTTTGGTTTCTGACCATCTTTGATATCTGATCAAATTCCTCTTCCCCACCCTTGATGTCTTGTCATCCTGGCCCGCTTTCCACAAGAATGCCCCTAGCCTTGATGTATCCTCTTAGTAATCTTCCATCTACTGACCCTCCACCCTACTTCGCCTTACTCCAAGGACAAGTATAAATCTCCACTTGTCCTTGTTGTATTTGGAGTTGAGCCCAATCTCTCTCCCCTACAGCAAAACCCCCATTGCAATAGTCCCTTGTGTGAGACAAAGTAGCAAACATAAGAAACCATGTTTGCTCATCTTTGCTTGCCCACATAATTTCACAAAACCCCTGCCTCTGCGATAATGTGCAGCTTTGAAGACAAAACAAGATAGAGCATACGGCCTCCCACATCTCTTCCTTGAGTCACTGTATTCCTTAAAAGATAAATAACCCTAATCCTTGCCTCTTCCTACATAGGAGATAAAATCTGACAGCGTTAGCGATTATGCCTCTGTAATCTGTAACCAGATGTGCTCTTACACCCAGACTTTGATGTAGTTCTGTGATAATGTGACTTCTGAGCAAGTCTGATGTGCTTTTGCACACTCTGACATCCTGCCACCTCTATATAAGCAGTGGGTTGAAACAGTGTTCTGGGAAGTCTAACAGGAATGCTCCTGGGCTATCATCCTCAGTCTCTGTCCTCAAGACTTCTGAATAAAACTAATTTTAATTCTTTAAAACGTTGATTTTGTTTGCTTGTTTAGTTGACACTCGAATAGTCTTCCTTACCATCCAACAAATGTCAGGATGAATTTTTCTGCAACATTGTAGACCACTGCAGGAGGACTGCAGGTTGATGAACACTTTGGAAGCCTGCTTGGTATTACTTTGTAAAGATGAGTATTTGCCTACCCTATGACCACACTTCCCTGCCTAGGACACTCTTCCCAAGGGGTACCAGGACCACTGCAACCACTGTGTGGGGCAAGAAGTTGTGTACTGTGCATTTGGTGTCTTTTACATCATAGATGTCTGGCAGGTATGAACATGGTGGTGATGCAGGATTTTTCTTGACCCCTTTGCTGGATTCACAGAAGGGGTGCCCCATCTACTCAGCCCACTGTGCTCAGCCCCTTGTGGGAGGGAGCATGTGAGCTAGTGAGTGCAGGATCCAGCCCATGGCTCTGGGCACTGACACAGGAGCAAACTCTGTGCAGGGCTTGTGGCCAGACCAGCTATGTCGCCTTGAGGGGAATGCAGCAGTGCCCAGGTGAGGGTGCCTGCAACCCTGAGGCCCAAGAGGGGGCGTTACAGTGCTCTTTTAATTATGCCATCCACAGATAGCAGCATGTTAGTAGATCAATTGGCCCCTTGTATCATTGTGTGGGGCAGCTGCCCTCCACCAGTGAGGGCAAAGGGCAGTGTGACAGCCTTTCTGGGTGCTTGCATTTGGTGCATCCTGAGCTCTTGTCCAGCATCCAAGAAGAATGTGGTCACACAGATAATTGAAGGATGGTGAAGGCAGAGAATTTTACTGAGCGACGAAGATGGCTCTCAATGGAGAGGGGAACTAGAGAGGGGACAGGAAGGGTAGATCATCTTCCCCAAAGTCAGGTTGTCTCTTCCCTGAAGTCAGGTCGTCTCCTCCTCTACTGACTGAGTCTGGGGTCTTTATAGCCACAGGATGGGGAGTGTGTGCTGATTGGTTTGTGAGTATGCAAAAAAGGTTAAAGCAAAGACACCACTCAAAGGTGCACACAACAGCATAGGAAACAATTAGGAAATGGTAGGTATATGCAAAATAGGTGAAGCATGGGGATCAATCAGAGGAAAGCATGCCAAACGGGAAGACAAGTTCTCAATCTTGTCCGAGGATTTAACTTGTAGTTTGGCTTTCAGGCTTTAGATTGTCTTTGTTTGGAGCCAGGGTTTCACCAGGGACCCGCCCCCATCTGCCTAGGCATTTGGCTGCCTCCTGTCTTTCTCAGTGGCCTGTCTTGGAGACATACCAAGACTGTCCATGTATGTTGCTTAACCCCTCTGATATGGTTTGGATGTCTGTCCCCTCCATATCTCATGTTGAAATGCGATCCCTAGTGTTACGGGTGGGGCTTAGGGGGAGGTATTGGATCATGGGGATGGATCCCTCATGAATGGCTTATCACCATTGCATTGGTGATGAGTGAGTTCTTGCTCAGTTATTTCACATGAGATCTGGCGTTTATGAGTCTGGGACCTCCTCTTTCTTTCTCTTGCTCCTGCTCTCACCACATGACACAGTGGCTCCCCATCGCCTTCTGCCATGACTGTAAGCTTCCTGAGGCCCTTACCAGAAGCTAAGCAGGTGTTGGTGCCATGCTTCTCATGCAGCCTGCAGAACTGTGAGACAATTAAACCTCTTTTATAAATTACCTAGTCTCAGATATTTCTTTATAGCAACACAAGAACAGCCTAATACACTCTTCAGGCCTCAATTTCTTTAATAAAATAGGGACAGTAAGAGTGCCCGCTGTGGGGCTTGAGTGGGATTGTTACCACCTTTCCCTCTGCTCCTCAGAGTTCAGATGTAGACCCAGAAGTTAGATGGATCAACCCAAATTACTAGTTTCATTACTGGGAAAAGTCAATTGAAGAATGCAGGTGGATTTGGGGGTAGAATCGGGCTTCCCACTTCTTCCTCCTCACAACTACCACTGTCTTATTCCATCTCTCTCATCCCCCAACTCAACCAATTCTGCTCCAGTAGGCTTACTCCTGGGAGGAACAAATGATTCGTGCATCTGGACAGGCCTCGAGGAAATAGAGATTGCAGAGGGACGAGAGTCCTGCGGAGTCTTCTGCGAAGCAGTGAGCAAGGGGAGGTTGAGAGAAAGGACTGGGAGCCAGTGGACATCTCTTTCTTTCTAGGTGGGAATGTAAGGAGTAAGGAAGGAAAATGCTTCTTGACATCTACCTTGTAGATCTGAAGTGAGTATTAAATGGTGTCAAGTGAGTATCACAGTGCCTGACAGAGGAAATGCTTATGAAAACATGAGTTATGATTTTATAATTATCATTACAGTAGGCTAAGCAAAGCCAGCCAGTGTCTCCCTCAGTTGACTTTGCAAATCTCTGTTCTAATCCACTCCAAAATGATTTAAAATTAAGATACAGGCCATCTGATTTTTAAAAATTTTCAGTTCTTATAGTGCATTTCATTATAATAGTGGGTCTATTATATACTTAATCCTTAATTTTTGACCAGAATTTCAAGAACAAGAACACAAGAGTGAGTTTTTCCCCCTTCTTTCTTTCCTTTCTTCTTTCTTTCTTTTGTATGTTGATTTCTGATTTTAATAAAATTGCTTATTGTGTTTTATCAGAAACAATGTTGATTGAGTTTAAGATAGATTTTTAAAATTACTGGCTGCTAAAGAAGTTTCTAAAAATCAGAGTGGGTGTTAAATATCAGATAACTTCTGGAAATCTTTGGACATTATTATATAATTTAAAAATTTGACCAACAGTTGTAATATATTACAGGTTGAACATCTCTATCTGAAATGCCTCTTACCAGAAATGTTCTGGAATTTTTATTTTTGGGGGGTTTGAAAGTTTTTTGTTATAGATGAGCACCCTAATTTGAAAGTCTAAACTCTGAAATTCTCCAGTGAGCATTCTCTTTGAGTGTCATGTTGGTTCTCAAAAAGTTTCAGATTTTCGAGTATTTTCAATTTTCGATTTTCAAATTAGGGATTCTCAACCTGTAACAGGTTTCTTCTTATTTAATTATCCTGTATCCTTTGAGTAAATCTTATTTGACTATAGAAGATACATTTTAAACACACTAATAAATGAAATGGCCAATTCTTTTTGTAAAATTTGTGAGTAGGATTCATAAATGAGACTAATTTTTATTTTCTGGTCTGCTATCTTTGTTAACATTTTAAAATAAGATTATACTATTTTGCTCAATAAATTGGGAAGCTTTTCATGGTTATATATACTCTGAAACTTTATATTTAGCCTGAGTAATACCTGTTCTTTGAATCTTTGAAAAGTTCACCATCTGAGCTGGGATACTTTTATTCACATAAAATGATTTGATGTTTGTAATTTTTTTAACCATAGTCACTGATTCTTTTTTTTTTTTTTTTTTTTTTTTGAGATGGAGTCTCGCTCTGTTGCCCAGGCTGGAGTGCAGTGGCACGATCTCGGCTCACTGCAAGCTCTGCCTCCCGGGTTCACGTCATTCTCCTGCCTCAGCATCCCGAGTAACTGGGACTACAGGCGCCCACCACCATGCCTGGCTAGTTGTTTTTGTATTTTTAGTAGAGACAGGGTTTCACTGTGTTAGCCAGGATGGTCTTGATCTCCTGACCTTGTGATCCGCGTGCCTCGGCCTCCCAAAGTGCTGGGATTACAAATGTGAGCCACTGCGCCTGGCCGGTCACTGATTTTTTGTTAGTTTTGGAACTTTGTTTGTTTTAGGGAAATTATTCCAGATTATCTGGGTGGTCCCAGTGTAATCAGGAGAGAGCCCTGCCTCTTAGTTGACACCTTGATTTTGGACTTTCAGCCTCCAGAACTGTGAGAGAATAATACATTTCTGTGTTTTAAACTATCTAGACTCTGATACTATGTTACAGCAGCCCTGGGAAACTAACGTAATCAGGCATCTCCTTAAATGCCAAGCAACAAATGCCTTTATTGAGAGACACCTTGTAGTCTCAGATACTTGGGAGGCTGAAGTGGGAGGATTGCTTGAGCCCAAGAGTTTGTGGCTGCAGTGAGCTATGCTTGCACCACTGTACTCCAGCCTGGGTGACAGAATGAGACCCTATCTCTCTCTTAAAGAAAACTGTCTTGTTTTGTAAAAATTAAGTCTCCACAAGAAGCGAATATACTATCAATAACTCTTACATAATACTGCTCCGGAATATGACATTTTCCTATCAAAAACATTTGTGACTAATACCACTACAGAGTTTCTATCCTCTTTTCTTGAATGCGTGTCATGTTGTTTGTGGTTAAGCTTTTTCATATAAAGGCATTGATTTCAAAAGATCATATAATATGGTGGTTGGAGAACTTCTATAATTTTTATTTTTTAGGCCCCTACCCAAGACCAAAGCAGCACTGTTCAGATATTTTTTGGGTAAGGAAAAGAAACACTTAGAAAATCCCTCAACCTCAAAATTAATGCTTTGATTGGAACAGAGGTATAGACTCACTTGAATTACGTTCCAGAACCAACTTCAACTTTCTGAGACCCATATTTTCTTTTGAGCGTTTTTTCCTGAGAGCTCTTCTATGAAGAGCCTCTCCCCAAACCCATCACGGCTCCACTTAAATGCTCATCATGTTGAATAGTACATACAGCTGGGGAAATCCAAAACCCTTTCCACAAGGAAAGTAAGGAGTAAGGAAAGTAAGGACGGGAATACGTGATTTGCTTGGAGAAGGTGGGATATAACCTTTAATTCCCACTCCTTAGTCCTCCATATTGGGACCATGTCACTTCCACCACCACTGATTTTTTTTTTTTTTAATTTTACTTTAAGTTCTGGGACACATATGCAGAACGTGCAGGTTTGTTACTTAGGTATACATGTGCCATGGTGGTTTGCGGCACCCATCAACCCATCATCTAGGTTTTAAGCCCCGCATGCATTAGGTATTTGTCCTAATGCTCTCCCTCTCCTTGCCCCCCACCCACTGACCAGCCCCAGGGTGTGATGTTCTCCTCCCTGTGTCCATGTGTTCTCACTGGTCACCTCCCACTTATAGTGGAAACATGTGGTGTTTGGTTTTCTGTTCCTGTGTTAGTTTGCTGAGAATGACGGTTTTCAGCTTCATCCATGTCCCTGCAAAAGACACGAACTCATTCTTTTTTATGGCCACATAGTATTCCATGGTACCACTGCCAAATTTTATGCAAACAGTTCCTCTTCCCAGTCCCACAGTTTTCTTTCCAAATAAGACCCCCGTTAGCTTTCATTTGAACTGCTGCAATGGTTCTTTGACTCACCTTCCTGCCACAGCTTTTATTGGCCCCTGATTTTGTGACCAGATTATTTTACCTTAAAACAGTTTTAAAAACATCACTTCCATTCTTTATTGAAGCTTTGAATATCCATTTACTGGGAGTTTATTATGTGCAAGACACTGTACACATTTCTGTTGTTTTAAACCATAGAGGTTACAATACTCTGTCCCAGCAGCTCCAGCGAACTAATGCAATCAGGCATCTTCTTAAATGCTAAGCAGCCAATGCCTTTGTCAAGAGCCATCTTGTTTTCCAAAAATGATGTCCCAATAAATTATTCTTAGAGGAAAAATAAGAGTGATAAATAATTACTAGCTCTGACGATTTTTTTTATTTGCAGAAAAGCAAAATGGTGCTTTATTAAGACACCACGTAAGAACAATTTTCAATAATTGTTTTATCTTTAGAATAATTTGCTTTTCTGGGTGATGTAGGGGATTGGGTTTGGAGAATCTGAATTTGGAATAAAGTAGGGCATGTGAGAAAGAGCCTTTCCTGTAGCTCAGTGGCTCTCAAACTTTAGCCAGCATCAGAGTCACTTTAGGGCGGTTGAAATACAGATTGTAGGGTCATGGTCCTACAGTTTCTGATTCAGGAAGCCTGGAGTGAGGCCTGGGAACCTGCATTTTATCAAGTTCCCAGGTGCTGCCAATGCTCTGTCCAGGACCACACTCTGAGGACTCCGGCTCTGACTCACTCACTGTGCCTGGGCCATGGTAGGTAGTTCTTCATTTGCTTTTCTTTTCAGAGCAGTGGAGTTTCTTACAAGATGCCTCATCCTGAGAATTCATTGGGCTAATGTAGATAAAGGGTTAATACAGTGCTGGCACACAGTAGGTAATACACGATAAATGTCAGCATCATAAGCCCTCTGAGCAATTAGCTATATGATAAATACTCTTGGTGGGTTGATATAAGTGAGCATAAAGCCAATTAAGTTTTAAAGCGTTTGTGAATTCGTTAAGTTTCTCCAGCTTCACATTAGAACAGAGATAAGATCATGGAGTACAACACAGACACATCCTATTTCAAGTCTTCCAGCTTGAACTTGCTAAATGAGCAGTTGATTTAAATGTTTGACACCAGTTGGCTTGTGTGAGTGGATAGAACAGTTACCTCACTCAATGCCCCAAGAATTCTCTTTTGTGGAAAGTTTTTCAAACACATTTGGCTTCTTTGGTGAATACATATTCGAAAAGCAAAAAGGAAAATGAACACAGGGATCATTAGATTTAACATCAGCATTGAGAGTTAAAAATAACCTGTGTGTCTTGGGGAGTTGTGTCTTCTAGAATAGTACTATTCAAAATGTGGTCTGCAGATGGGGCTTCTGAACATGACTCTTGGTTACCAGTCCCAAATGAGGTAAGAAACATGTACTAGAATGTAAATTCAGGGACACCAACCACATCACTGTACACACTGTTTAGTTCCACTGGCCTTTATGAAAGGAAAGTATTGTCCCCCTCCCGTAAGGGGGAGGGGGACAAGACTGGGGGACAAGACTTTCCTGAGGAAGGAAGCTGCATTGATTACATCCCGGCACAAGCTCCTTTCCGGACTGGCACCTTGAGCAGCACTGTGCCAGAAGACAATGAGTTCAAGACTACGTAAAAGCTTCAAATCCTCTGTGGGCCCTGTCCCCTCTTAGCCTAAATCAGGGACTCTGTGTGTGTGCGATTCTGTCGTCAGCCCACAGTTTAACAAAAAGAGGCTCTCTTAAAAAAAAAAGTTTACTTAGGGATTAGGAAACTGTAAGGTAATACGCATGCCATAATAAGCTATGTTCATATTCGGGGAGGTAAGGGAAAATCATTTCTTTCTTTTATTATTAGTATCTTTTAATTTTTAATTTTATTCATTTATTATTATTTTCCCTTACCTCCCCGAATATGAACATAGCTTATTATGGCATGCATATTTTATTTTGAAATAAAATAACTATGTCAAAATTTTGAGATAATTATCCTTGGCTACAAGGACCAATAATAAGAATGACACCAGTTCATGATTGGACAGGCAGTTGCTGGGCAGATGTCCTCCCAGAAGTGTTAGGTTGTGATGACCTTTGTGTGAGGTTAGGGTTTTTGCGATCTTTTGGGAGAGTTCTGACGCCTGCTACAACATGGATGAACCTCGAGGCCATTATGCTAAGTGAAATAAGCTGGTGACAAAAGGACCAATGCTGTGTAGTTTCACATGATACGAAGTGCCCAGAGTCATCAAATTCACAGAGACAGAAAGCAGTCTGGAGGTTACCTGGGGCTGGTGGAGGGTGAATGGGGTTATTTATTTAATAGGTCTCAAGTTTCTATTGCATAGTGAAGAAGGTTTGGAAATACTGGTGATGGTTGCACAACATTGTGAATGTAACTGTAATGCCACCAACTGTACCCTTACAAGTGGTTAAGAGGGTCAATTTTATGCTATATGTAGTTTAGTACAATAAAAAATACGAAAGTGCATGTTGATATATGCATCTACTATTTACCCCCCAAAATTTTCAAAATATATATTTTTAAAAATTTAAATGCATGCTAGTTGAAAAAAATCAAATTATATAAGTGAGAGAGGCCTGAGATAGGCAACAACCCTCCTCCCCTTCCCCTAGTCTCCAAAAACGCAAGGGAACAAATATCCCAAGAGACTTGGAAACTACTCCCAAGGGGCATGGAGATTGGTTGATGATGGACCAGCCAGAAGGGCCCTGTGATCTGGGTTTGGAGGTTGCAGAGGTGGTGGGAGGCAGAATATGCCTGGGTGTAGGTGCAGCCTGCACACTGCCTGTTGCCTAAGACCACCGGGACTAGACCCTTCCATGGGACCTGCCAAGATGGGGCCACACCAAGACCTGCCTCTCTCTCTCCCAGTACCAGGACACTCTGTGGGCACCCAGGGAAATGGAAGGGCAAGAGAGAGAAAATGCTATTTGTCTCTGTATCAAAACAGAGGGGTAAAATTGTCATTTATTTATTTATTTATTACTTATTTGAGGCAGTGTCTTGGTTTGTTCTCACACTGCTACAAAGATACTACCTGAGACTGGGTAATTTATGGGGGGGAAGTGCAACACTTTTAAACCATCAGATCTCAGGAGAGCTCACTCACTGTCATGAGAACAGCCTGGGGAAACTGCCCCCATGATCCAGTCACCTCCCCCCAGGTCCCTCCCTGACACATGGGGATTACAATTCGAGATAAGATTTGGGTGAGTGCACAGAGCCAAACCATATCAGACATATCAGACAGGATCTTGCTCTGTCACTCAGGCTGGAGTGCAGTGGTGCCATCATAGCTCACGGAAGCCTCAAACACTTGAGCTCAAGTGATCCTCCCACTTAGCCTCCCGAGTAGCTATGGGCCACCATGCATGGCTAATTTGTTAATTTTTTATTTTTTGGTAGCAATGAGGTCTTGCTATGTTGACAGGCTGGTCTCCAACTCCTGGCCTCAAGTGATCATCCTGCCTCGGCCTCCCAAATCACTGCGATTACAGGCATGAGCCCCCATGCCTAGCCAAAATTGTCTTGATAGCAAAATTAAATTTTCTGTCATCAGTGGAAATGAAATGATTAAACCAGACAACGAATCTGAAGTGAGTAATGAAACACAACCGGTGTGAAAGTATCTCATACCATCTTCCAATGCATCCATCCTCAGCACTCCTCCCTTTTCCTCATTTGATGAGGAAACATGTTGCAGAAACAAGCTGACCAGGGTACTTTAGAGCTACTCAGAGTAGAGAGATAGTTGGGCCTTCCCCAAGTCAGCAGTGTGGCATGACACTATGCCGCCAACCACAGCTCTGCTGCTAAAATGAAACCAAATGGAAACTTTGATATTAGCAGAGGCCTTTACCATCAAGGTTGGTGGGGAACACAAGGCATTTGCTATCTTGACTTGACCATGAAAGAGAGGTCTGGCCATGGAGATGGGATTGGATATGGAGAACTGGGGGTCTGGCTCAGGTGAGCATTGTGGGAATCCACATCAAGAAGGAGGCAGGGATAGTATCGTGGAAATCCAAGAGTGACAGTGCTGGGAAGGATGCACTTCACTGGCCCTGCAGGTGCTTTGGAATATAAAGCAGTGTGGGCACCAGAGCTGCAGGGCTGTGTGCCTCCCCTCCTGGCATCACCATGACCTGCCCTGCCCCTCTCCACTACCTGTTCCTGCCACCCTTTGCCCCCTGGTAGCAGCTGCCAATTCTTTTCCTCTATGCTATATGCATTTTTAAACCTCTTTTCTGTATTTCTCCTAAGCTAAGCTGGAGCCACACATGCCAAGTACCTGTACCTCCTACATCAGTGCAAGAAACCTGCACCTCCCACTTTCCATTCCCCAACCAGGCCGGTGTGGCACCAATGGGCTCTGGCCAAGGACTCTGGCCTGCTATGAAGAAGTGAACAACAGGGGAGCCATTCCAAGGGGATACACACAGGGCCTATTTCTGCCCATTTATCTGACACTGACCCTCGGCCTATTTGTACTTCATTTTCTTCATTTGAAAAATGAAGATACTAATGGGATCTATTGCACAGGGTTGTTGTGAGGTACATAAGAGTAAATATGCATAAGTGCTAAGAAGGGAACCTGGTACCACGTGGTGTGTGCTTGATGTGTCCCCAGTTCTCAACCTGTCACTGTTTCCTCCCCACATTCCATTTAGGGTGAAGAAAACATTTACCAGCATGACCTACAGAGACCTACCTCATCTGGCACTTTCCTACCTCTCTGGCTCCCTGCATCCCCTGTTTATGCCCTCCTGAAATCCTCAGCTCCTGTCAATCCTCTCTACAGGTACCTGTTCCTTCCAAGGCGTAGGTCTTTGCCCACACCTGGAACAGGAATTAAAAGAAATTTTAAAATATGTAAGCAAAAGCTCAGTTGTATGTAAGAAAAACCAATTCCCCCTGAGGAAGAGAAAGAGCTGAAGTCCTTTAAAAATTGACTGCCTGTTTTTCTGAGGCTAGTGAGTCTTATCTCTCCCTCTCCTGGGCATTGTGAAGACCCTGTTTCTCTAGCTGTGCAGCTGCAAGGTCACTAGACAGATAAACTCAAGTCATAAAACGTGTTGTTCCTTGAAAAGTAAGAAATAATGTAATGCATGTCTTAATTGAATAACTCTCTTTGTTTCTCACTTCTGTAATATGCTTCCCCCTGCACAAATCTTCCCCCACCCCACAAAATGCTTAAAAAGTAGCTTGACTCTTTGTTCGGGGCTCAGTCCTTTGGATGTTAATCCGACTGGTTTGGTGCACCTAAGTAATTAAGTAATTCCTCCTCAACCCCTCGGTCTCTCTGATTCCTCAATTATCCTGCTGTGACCTCTGCCTGGAAGGCTCTCTCCTCCCCCATGACTGATTCCCACTCACAACTCCAACCTCAACTCAGCCATTCCTTCCTCTGGGAAGCCTCTGATTTCACCAACTCAGCCCAGTCATGCTCCAGTCAGCTCCCTAGCAGCTCATCGGGGAGTTGGAATGTGGCCTTAGTATGTGAGATTTGATCTGCTTGTCTCTCTGTGGCTCTGGGCTCCATGAGGCATGTGCAGCCCCTACTGCCCTCTGGTCTATGTCTGGCCCCAAATGCAATGCCTTTTGCATGGATCCCCCAAAAATATATGTTGAATAAATGAGTGAATGAATGAATGAAGGAATGCATGGTCACTTTGCTTTTCTTCTCTGACTTGAACCAAGCAATTGAGAGCAAGAATCTTTTCTTTCCCATTGCGAGTCACCAAACATGATAGAAATCCACCCTCGGGCATGGTTGTCCTTACGTTTCTGCTCCTCTGGGGCTCTCAATGGCTTCAGAATCCCCTGCAGACTCATTCTGCTGGGCACGTGGTCTGAAATCCAAGAGACTCAGGCAATACTCTAATTAGCCGGCCAGCTGCTGCATGCCATAGCTGTTGGCATTCCCTTCTGAGATGGGGGTGCCTCCCAGATTTCACCCACCAGTGCGCTGTAACCAATTTCCACCACCCCATTTTTCCTGGGCTTAATCCCGTTCCTGACACTGATATGAATTGTGCTTTTGTAGTTACAGGCATAGAGGATCTTTCTGATTCTTCAGCGGTAAGGAGACACATGGGTTGAAACCGAGCCAGGCCTGGGACCTCCTAGGAGCAGAGGCAGTTGCCACCCGTGGCCCCTCACCTTGTCTTTCCCCTGGGCTGTGAGGTGTTGCTGCCTCACAGGCCTTGCTTCTCTCTGCACATTTGTTCTGCTCTTCTCTTGCTATGGAGTGGTTCCTTTAGTCTGTGTTTTCAGTGGGATGTAAAGAGAAGCTGGGCCCCAACACAGGCTCTGCCATTTTCAGCTGCCTGTGTGGGGTTGGAACACATGGACTGGACATGTCCCCTCTGACACCCTTTCAGCAGGCACAGGGGAGGGCACTTTCCTGTACAGAAGCTGTCGGCATGGCAGGCAGCACCACCAAATTCAGTAGTCTGTGGAGGCCAGTGCTTCCATAATAAACTTTGCTTATTATCTTTTACAGAGCTCTCTGGAGTTGGAGAACCAGGATGACATACATTTTAAAAAACAGCTGTCTATCACAAAAAGGAGTATTACAATATATGATACAATAAAACCATCAAAATGACTATTCAAATAAATAACACATATTCAATTTCTTAAATAGATAATATATTTACAACAGCTCAAAATTCTGAAATTATGGAATAGTATTCAGTAGAAATTCTCTCACCCTTGTCCCCCATCTATCCAGTTTCCACACTCCCTCCAAAACAAGTAACCACTGTTTTTTTTAACTCCTTATTTTGAAATAATATAGACTCCCAAGAAATTGCAAAATTAATAAGGAGAATTCCTGATATAACCACTCTTTAAAGTTTAGAGTATACTCTTCCAGGAAATACATATATAAGCTTGTATAAATGTATCATATTTTCCACTCTGTTTTATTCAAATGGCATCATGTTATACATACTTTTGCACCTTGATGCTAAAGACTGAATATGTCTTGGCAAAATTCATATGTTGGAGCCTTAACCCCCAATACAATGGTATTTGGAGATTGGGCCTTTGGGAGGTGAACAGGTGATGAGAGTGGAGCCCTCATTAATGAGATTAGTAGTCTTATAAGAAAAAAGATGAGAGAGATGGTCTATTTCCACCATCCACCATGTGAGGTTACAGCAAGAAGGTACCTGCTGGCAAATCAAGAGGGGAGCCCTCACTAGGAGCTGATTTGCCAGCACCTTAATTTTGGACTTCTCAACCTCCAGAACTATGATAAATGAATTTCTTTCTTTCTTTTTTTTTGTGAGGGAGTTTCACTCTTGTGGCCCAGGCTACAGTGCAATGGCACAATCTCGGCTCACTGCAACCTCCGCCTCCTGGATTCAAGTTATTTTCCTGCCTCAGCCTCCTGAGTAGCTGAGATTGCAGGCATGTGCCACCATGCCCAGCTAATTTTTATATTTTTAGTAGAGATAGGGTTTCATCATATTGGCCAGGCTGGTCTCGAACTCCTGACCTGAAGTGATCCACCCCCCTCAGTCTCCCAAAGTGCTGGGATTACAGGCATGAGCCACCACACCTGGCGGAGAAATAAATTTCTATTGTTTAAGCCACCTGGTCCATAGTATTTTTGTTATTTCAGCCATAACTGACTAAGGCACTTGCTAAAACAGACAGACAAACAAATAAAAAGCCTTACTGAATTTATTACATAAATAATCAAGTGGTCACTTTAATTTTTTGTGTCACTTTTCCTGGATCAAAGTCTTTCTCTGATACAAAACATGATATTCTCTTTACTCCATATATTGACTCAGGTATCATTAAAAAAAAAAAATCAAAACCGTAGGGCTATTTTCACAAACATGCCATTTAAAATGCATGGTGCCAAACCTCTTTCCTGAATATTTTATTCCAGCAGATCTGAGTTGGTGTGCAGAAATCTATTAAAAAAAAAAAAAAGTTCTTCAGGTGATCGAGCTAGATCTAGCACATGGAAGTTCTTACTCAGATTCTGGCAATTGTTTTCTAAGAATATATTGATAGAGTACCTACTTTTAAAAAGTGAATGCACTGGTGCATGACCAAAGCCACAACACCCCACACATGTGACTGTGATCTTTGCTCCTTTGCAAAGTCCTCATAGAGTTGAAGAGTTCTGCACTTTGTTCCTTCCCTGGCACACCTCTCTCTGCATTCCTTCCATCTCCTGACATTCTCCACTCCTGTCTCTGTGTTTTAAAACCGGTGTAGGAAGTGTGCATGCTTGTGGCATCAGACTCCGGGCCATGTTTTTCGTGACTCCCATCTTGGTAGCCATTCTCTGCATTTTGGTTGTGTGGATCTTTAAAAATGCTGATAGACACATGGAGAAAAAGAAGGGGGAGCCTAGAGCCATAGCCGAGGCTCGCCCCTGGGTGGATGAAGACTTAAAAGACAGCAGTGACCTGCATCAAGCAGAAGAAGGTAAATATACCAGCTATGCTGCTTAGCTTCGCTGTCGTATGTGTTGATGATGAGTGTGAGTCAATGGCAGGGCTTATGGAAGAGGAATAAACACACATAGGCCAGCTTCAGCATCAATCTCTATTCTGCTAATGAATCAGTGCCTGGCACAGACAGATCATCTATCTCCAGTGATGAGCTTGTCACCTGCTGGGACCAACCCTTTTTTATTTTGGATACTCAGTGAAAACGCTGTTGAGAGGCTGAAGTTTTCCCTGGCTCCAATTCTGTTCTGGTTGTTAAAATCTTTCTGCAGGGATTCATCCCAGGCTGGCAGTGGGCAGGGTCTAAGTGGCCAGGTTTTGATCAGGAACTTTGAAATCTACCAAGTGTCATCACCTAGGAGGCTGCCACCTTTCCCTGTGCCAGGCCCTGGGAATGAAGGACTGGGGTGGCCTTTGTCCTCAACACACTGAATGTCCAATTCAGCTGCCAAGATGATACACGAGAATCAGAGAGAGTAACAAAGAGACAGACCCGGTGGAACTGATTCTAAGGTGTTTAGAGCAGGCCTGGGAGTTTGACAGTGCAGTCAGGGAAAGGACAAACTGGGCTGGGAGGATGAATAGGGTACAAATAGCAAGTGCTGGGAGGCCTGTCAGGCAACAAAGGGCAGAAGAAGCAGGAGCACCGGGAGGCCTGGGGTGGGGGTAAGAAAGGAAGTGGAGAATCGAGGGCGGAGGGAAGGGATAAGAATGGAAGTAGAGAATTGAGGGTGGGAGGGTTATGGCCACCTTGAGAAGAAGACGTGATGAAGGAGGCAGGTAGGAAGGGAGAGACTGTGGAAGAGGTTTGAGCCACCAATGTTTGAGAAGCTTTGTCTGGGATGGGTTTGATTTGGAAGAGGCTCTGTGATCTTCAGCTGGGCTAATGATGCCCCTATCCCCAAACAGAGTCTATCTGGACATGTGAGTGTGTGTGAGTGTGTATGTGTTCATGAATGTGCATGTGTGTGTGTGTGCAGGTGTGTGTGTCCATAAGAGTGTATGTGTGTGTGTTTGTGTGTGAGTGTGTGAGTGTTCATTAATGTGCATGTGTGAGTGTGTCTACATGAGAGTGTGCACGAGTGTGTGTGAGTGTGCGTGTGAGTGTGCATGTATGTGTGTGTGTGCATGAATGTGTGTGAGCATACATGAGTGTGTGTGTGTATGCGTGTGTTTGTGAGAGTATGTGTGCATGAGTGTGTGTCCTAATCTCAGTTCCGGGGCACAGGGTGTACAGCTGGCCCTCAGTGCCAGGAACCTGTAGTGCTGAATGCACCGCACAGGAGTCTAGCCTCTTAGCAGGGCTGCCTCTTGCTCTCCTACATTGAAAGCTCTTCCACTCAGAACACCAATTCTACCCAGCAGAGAAGCACGTTTAATCCAGGGGACATCTGCTGTGAAGCTGGGTAATGGTTTGTGCTGGTAAGGATGGCCCGGATGGTGGGGGTAGTGGGAATGCAGTGGAAGGGGTGGATCGGGGTGGATCTGAGTTAAGTTAATGGAAGAGCAACAGGGTTTGCTAATAAATTGGATATTGGGAAAAGGAGGAGAGAGGGAGAGTTGGAAGCTGGAAGCTATTATAAGTGGGTGAGGGAATAAGGATCCAGCTTAAAGGGGAATATGTTGAGTTCCATCAAGGACATGTTTTATTTCAGATGACAGTGACACACGTGAGCAGAAAAGGGAGAGAGCAGTCTAGGTTAGGGGCCCAGGCCACAGATACTGACTGGAGAGTCACCAGTATGGGGAAGATACTTGGAACCTGAACAACTAATGAATCCACAAAGAGAGCATTGCTAGAGAGAAGGGTGAGGATAGAACCTGGGGGACACGTGCAGTTAAGAGGAACTGTGGAAGAGAAATGTACTAGAGAAAGGGAGAAGCTGTGGGAAAGGGAGCTCTGGGATCATAACAGTAACAAGCCCTTATATATTAATAGCACTTACTGTATGCAATCAGAGTCACATTTTATGTGTAGTAAATAGTTTCATCTTCGTGACAGTACAATGATTCGAATAGGCAGGCACTATTAGAATCCCAATATTATAGATAAGGAAACTGAGGCTCCAATAGGGTAAGCCCAGGAAGGTGATTGCAGAGACAGGATCCAAGCAGTCTGGCTGTAGGGTCCAGACATATAGCTGTTTGATGGGCTGCCTCTCCCCTGGGAGAATGACCTAGAATAGAGGAGGCAGGAGATAACCAGCAGGGACAAACATTAAATGAGAGACCAGAAAGAGTGTGCATTGAGGAAAGGCCACTGGATTTGAAGACCCAAGAGGTCTGAGGACACAAGAGAGCTTGGGCAGGCTGTTGAGGGTCAGGTCCTGGGGCTAGGCCTGGAGGCTGGGAACATTGAGCAGAACTGGAGGGCCATTCTCTGGCTCTCTGCCTGATCACTTACTTTTGCAAAGTGCTTTGTCTCTTCATTCTCTGTTCCCTTCCATCCTCATCCTTCTCTTATCTTTATGCAGAGGAATGAAAGGGACAGCCTTAGTGTCCTCCTTAGCAGCTGGGGCAAAGACTGCCCTGAGTGTGGCGTCCACAGATCTCTTGTATGGGGATTCTAATAGTGCCTACCTCATTGTATTGTCATGAAGATGAAATTATTTACTTCTCATCTCTTATGTTGTTTACATAAGTGGTGCATGCTAAGGTCACACAGGTGGCTGGTGAGAACCAATGCTTAAAC
Source organism: Papio anubis (assembly GCF_008728515.1). Lineage (NCBI taxonomy): Eukaryota > Metazoa > Chordata > Mammalia > Primates > Cercopithecidae > Papio > Papio anubis. Next base: position 112,084,100 of record NC_044981.1, on the reverse strand, counting down.
CTAGGCTTCTCAGCTCCCAAGTCCCTGCTCTCAGTCACAGGGTGGTGGACATGATCTACGTGGGGATCTTACTCTAGGTCCAGAAGGGATTGAGAAGGAGCTAACTGGAGAAGAGAACGGACTCCTTTACTTAAGAAACATGGAGATGGTGTTGTTGACTGGAAATAGATACTAGATTCAAGCCATTTTTAATATTAACAAGACACTTAATGGTAAAATAAGTATTGTAGGACATTCTAGCATGAGTTAAGGAAAATATGGGTACCAATCTAACCTCCTGCAGCTCTGATTCACAAATAATTCCTACTCCATGTTCACAGGTCAGGGAATTGGCATCTGTATGTAGGGGTGGGGTAGGGGGATGGAGATAGAACATTGTGTGTCCATGCTTACTAGACATGTGTATGTGTGTGTAGGGGGGTGGGGAGTGGTGAGGGAACACTGTGTGTCCATGCTTATCAGACATTGTGTGTGGGTGGGTTGGGGGGTGGTGAGGGAACATTGTATGTCCATGCTTATTAGACATGTGTGTGGGTGGGTGGGTTGGGGGGTGGTGAGAGAACATTGTGTGTCCATGCTTATTAGATGTAAAGTATAGTCTTCCTCTGCAAACGAGCCAAGCTTGGTGTCCTGTTAATACCTTGTTTGTCTACAGTTAGGGTCCAAGAAAGAAGAGTTGCTAAAGTTTATCTCAAAGAAATAAATCTCAGATTGTCCCAATAAAATGAATTGAAAATCCTACCTGCAAATCCTCTAGTTAGGCCCAGAATCATAGAAGTTCATAGAAATGGGAAAAGAAGAAAAAAGAAATACATCTCATTAAGATGAATCTGTTTTAACGTTAGTGGGGGATTCTTCTGTACTTAGCTTCATTGGCCATCCAAAAGCTATTATTCTAATTGAAGTCACTAACTGAATAATAAGTGACCCATCTTGTCCAGTCTTTTCTAAGAAAGGCCTGAGTTAATTTTTTTATCCCGTGTGGGTAACACTTGAGAACAAAAATGTTCCTACAAACTTGAGAAACAGATTGTTATGTGCCCATAATAACAAGTAGCTTTCAGAACTGGTTCCAAGCCTGAGCAGTGAATCAATGACAACTCATTTCAGAATAAACTTGGCAAGCTAACCAATCAGTGTCAGCCTCATGCTTCTGAAAGTCAGCCAACCAGGAGTGGACTCATTCCCAGGGCCAGCTCCTCTGAGTGTCAAGAGTCTCAACCAAATGACACTGATCCTACAAATGATGTGTCACTCGCACCCCTGAAAGTCCACCAGTTCCTGAACTTCATGCTTCCCAATCAAGTAGCGTACTAGGGCTAGTCTCTGGGGATTAGCAAGGACCAATTGTTAAATATTTAGGAGCTTTTTTGTTAAATCATTAGTGGCTTGAAGTCAGGCCATGGTGTGATTATTTACATCATGGATACTGGCAAGTGCTATAAATCAGTGCTTTCTCTCTTCCACCCTGCAAAAAGTTGGCTTACCAGCACACCACTGCCAAAAATTCTATACTAAGTCAGCATTCTACTCTGCTCAGAGAGTTGTGCTTGATCAGCATAGTTGTCTTTTACTATGGGAAGCAACACAATCAGCTTTGTCTTGGACACACCCAGACATTAATACTTTGACATGACTAATTTAAGAGGTTGGTTTGATAGACTCCTGTAAGACCTTAAGCTTTTAGAACAAGAGACAGGCAAGTTTAGATGAGAGAAGAGTAGGAAAGGAAAAGGACTTGAATGAAGATATTGTTCTTGAGATCAAGTCTGGGTGGGTTCCTACTAGGGGAAAGTTAAGGTCAGCAAAGGACATTGGGGTACCAAAAGAGATAAAGGGACTCAGAAGAACAAATCCTGTCAACTTCACTCCATTGCTTTGGAGACAAGGATAAAAATACCTTTTTCTCTACCCAATCTAGGTTCATGGCTGAGGCCCCTGTAACAAAAGACAGATTAACAGAAAGTGTAAATGTTTATTTAGCATAAGTTTCATGTGATACAGGAGGCTTCATAGGGAAATGAAGACCCAAAGGAACAGTTAAACCTGTGTGTTTTCATGCTAGGTTTGGTGAAAAGTGAACAGTCGTGGAGATATACAAGAGGACAGAGGGGCTATGGTCTAATGTGATCTAATGGCAATAAACTAGGGAAACTTAGTGTATTAGTCTGTTTTCAGACTGCTGATAAAGACATACCTGAGACTCAGTAATTTATAAAGAAAAAGATTTAATGGACTCACAGTTCTATGTGGCTAGAGATGCCTCACAATCATGGTAGAAGGTGAAAAGCTTGGCTTACATGGTGGCAGGCAAAGAGGGAATAAGAATCAAGCAAAAGGGGCTTCCCTTTATAAAACCATCAGATCTCCTGAGACTTATTCACTACCACAAGAACAGTATGGGGGAAACTGCCCCCATGATTCAATTCTCTCCCACTAGGTCCCTCTCACAACACATGGGAATTATGGGAGCTACAATTCAAGATGAGATTTGGGTGGGGACACAGCCAAAACATATCACTTTGCAGTATCTATATGTTCAGATTTTTCTCTGTGTCCCTAACGTCTTCAGAGATGAGGATGCTCCTTTCCTCTGGATGGGCACCTCTTACATGGGGAACATATGACCTGCCTCAGGGGAGGGTCAGAAAATTCTTCCTAGGTTTTATGACCTACTTCAGGAAAGAAAGCTCTTCTTGCTCTGAAGTTGGCATGCTTTGGGGTAATATTTTCTGAACCCCATTGACTTTAGGATAACATTGCCCTATTCAAGGTTTCTCTGTCTGGGCACCCTTCAGCTTTCTCAATTCCCACCCACGTCAGTGCTACTAATGAAATAATCCATCTATACAGCAGCCAGGTGTCACCTTAATAGTTCTGTTGCTCGATGCACACAGCAAGTCAATACATTGAGACACCAGGTTGCAACAGAGAAAGAGGTTTAATCATAAGGCTACTGAATGAGGAGGCAGGAGGAAACCTTAAATCCATTTCCCTGAGGAATTTGGAGCTAGGATTTTTTAGGGTTTTGGAGTGGGTCAAAGTGTGGTGGTCATTGATTGGTCAGAGTGCAGGGTGAAGTCATGGGACAGGGAGATGAAGAATCTGTATTCTCATGCTGATTCCACTTCATCATGGGAGTCTTCAAACTGGTTGGCATCAGCTATTACTGGAATTCATGATTTGAAAAACATTTTAAGTAATTTTAAAACAAAAGCCTTATGATCCTGATAGAGAGATCTTATCTATCTCAAACAAAAGCCTTGTGATTCTAATGTCAGAAATTCTATGTATAGGAACAGTGGGGATGCAAAAGGTCAGTATCTTCTAGTGCTATGAGACTTTCAGAACAAGGAAGTGGGTCAAAGCAGCCTGATGAATGTTGATTATAACTGTACTTCTGTCTACAATTCTTGTTAGCCCTATGAGGATGGCCTCACAGGAAGCGGGATGACTGAGAGGCCCAGGTAGAGAGCAGAGCAATGATGAAGCAGCTGGGAAAGAGGCATTGTTGGGGCAGGTGCTGAGCCCTGAAGTGACTCCCATCCTCACCTTCAAAATCTACATCACCCTCTTCCTTAGTAACATTACTCCTCAAGGCTCCCAAAATTGCAAGAAGGGAACAAGGATGATGTGACACAAATTGTCCTTGGTTTCTTAATTAGAAAATAGTGGCCCATTTGCAAAGACTGTGTAATAGAACTGTAAAAACACTAAAGCAATGCATTTGGAGACACAACCAGAAAAACACCTCCATGTTGAATGTGAAAAGATAGAAGTGACCTAGAATTACTTGGCTGGCTAAACCTAATGATGGCACAATTAAAGGATTCCTTGGCATTAAAGCGATTGTAGGGACCAAAGGGTTGATTGCTAGAAAGCTGATCATGGGTATTAGCACTCCCTCTTCATATCTGCTTCCTTCTAACTAAAAGTATACAGTTTGGGCCAAAACTGTTCCTGCTAGTGAAATGTGAAAAGAAATTTCTCTTCTGCCCTCTGAAGGTTCACTGAAAATGAACTGACAAGAGACAGATTAATAGAAGAAAAGACATACAAATTTGTTTAACATGTATAAGCACTGGGAAATCCCAGGAGAATGGTTACCCAATAACCCAGTGGGGTCCTTCTCCATAGGGGATGAGGGGATGGTGGGGGTGCATAGGAGTAAATGATTTTCAGGGGAAATGAATGGGTCCAAAGAACAATACTTTGGGATGAAGTTCCTCAAGCTTATGAGAAGTAGTGGGAAGGCGAGGGTGGAACTTCACTGTGAACAAAAGTCTTCTCATTATGCAGGTAAAGTCCCCCAGATTATCTCTGTCTGCCTGGATTCCTAGGCAGGGGGTCTTAAGACAATTACATTTCTTCATCTTCTTTGTTCCTTTTCTTAATATGTGTGGTATTGCTTTGTTGCCCAGGCTGGAGTGTAGTGGCATGATCATAGCTTACTGAAGCCTCAAACTCCTGGTCTCAAGGTATCCTCCCACCTTAGCCTCTTGAGTAGCTAGGACTATGGGCACACACCATCATGCCTAATTTTTAGACTTTTTGTAAAGACGAGGTCTGTCTATGTTGCCCAGGCTGGTCTCGAACTCCTGGGCTCAAGTAATCCTCCTACTTCAGCCTCCCAAAGTGCTGTGATTATAGGCATGAGCCACTGGGCCCATCCCAATTACATTTCTTTTGGAAAGAAATGCCCTTAGTCAGATTGGGAAATTCCAGGAAGAGTCTCTCTCAGTGCTTCAGGAAAAAGGATCAGAGAGACCAGAGACCAGGCAGGTCAGAGGGAGACCTGGAGGTGCTTCTTTAGTTCACCAGATCAAATGCCAAGTATCAGTATTTTAGGGTATTGTTTGCAGACCCCCAGTGCAATGACACAAGGCAAGTTACTGTTGGTATCAATAGCAAGCCCCAAGTGTGGCAGCACAAGATTTACATTCAAAAAGCAGGCCATAATAGTACACATTTGCTTTGCACTATGTGGACCTTAGAGCTTGAATCCCTGGTGGCTTGACTGCTCTAGAGTGAAGGCAGGGAAACAAAGGAGTTTACACAGCCTGCTCTCTTGCCTCTGGGTGAGGGCCACATTCCTCAGGAGCAGTCAGGAGTTCAAGGGAAGGGGAGAAGTGGAAGCTCACTGAGCTCCTAGCCTGGCCCTGCTGGTCTCATTCGCCAGCCGTAGTATACACCTTCCACCCTGTGAAAGGCTCCAGGAATGGCAGCCCGGCTGTACACTTTTCCGGGAGTGCACTTAGGACAATTCCATCAGGAGGTGATAAGGACCATTTGTTTGACCATTCCCTGATCAAATGGCTGGCACTGATAATGAGGCAACAGTTTGCTTCCTTCTGCTAATTAAGAGAGTCTGTCTTGGACTCTAGAAGCTGCAGAAACTGCCAAGTCATGCATTTAGACCACTTTTAGTTTTTACAAGTGCTGAATGGGTCTTAAGAGTTAGTAACTTACCTTTCAAACAGTTAAGGAAGCATTTCATGCATTTGCTTATATGCCACTTACTAACTACAGAGGCTGCCAGACTTCATCTTAAACGGTGTCGAAAGTATCACTGGTGTTGAAAGTCTCTATTGACACCTTGATAAAGTTCAGGCTTGTCACTGTGACATTGATGATATTGGCATTTCGTTAGGACTGATTGTTAGAAAGCTGATAGATGTTTATTACCACTCCCCCATCATACCTACTTTCTTCTGAACAGGCCCAAACTGTCCCTGCTAGAGAAATATAAAAAGAAGTTTCCTCACTAAGTTTTCCAGACAAACTTTGTCATAAACCATTGTTTGTTCTCAGGTCCCATTCAATTCCCAAAGGGAATTATTGACTATACATCATCTGATCATCGGGTCCATTCATTCCCCCTGAAATGCATTACTCCTACACCTCCCATCTCCTCTTCCTCTATAAAGAAGGGTGTATAAGCATTTGGACCCCACTGGGTTATTGAGTGATCATTCTCTTGCTATTGTCCCATGCTATGCATGTTAGAATAATTTTGTTTGGCTTTTTCTCCTATTGATCTGTCTTTTGTCAATTTATTTTCAGTGAACCTTCAGAGAGTGAAGCGGGGAGCTTTCCCTCTTCACCCCTATGGTATAAAAGTCACATCTATCTTGTTCACTAATAGATATCAAAGGCTCAATAAAAACCTTGTTGAATGAATTGTATATTTCCATCTTCCAGGAAGATTTTGAGAGCTTTACTAAATGTAATTTGCATTATACATAGTATGTTTTGCAAATGTATAATTATAACCTGAAAACTTGTTTTTCCCAACTAATCATATGCACCAGAGACTTTTATTCCACTGTACCACGCTTCTTTCCCTAAAACACCACAACTACCACTACCACTACCACAACAACAACCATTGCAAAATCATTGCTATTGGCATTTCCTGAGCAGATGTCTAAAAAAAGAAAGTTGTTTAGTTCCACTAATTTAAAACAGATCAACTTTAGGACTTGCATTGCTTTTTCATGCTTTGTTCTTTTAGCTAATGTATAATACTTACATAACCTAGGGGTCAGCTGAGCTCATCCTATTTAGAAAAAATAAATAAACTAAAAATAAGATTTAAAAAAGGCTGAATCCTCAATCCTACATGCTTTGAGGAGGCCAATTCCCTCTCAAGGATTTGAGAGTCCCCACAGAACCTGGGTCCATGGAGTCACCTCTGGCTCTGAGGTTCCTGCCCCATGGACTCCTGATTTCCTCTATGTGTTTTCTTCTTCCATCTCACACCAATTTATCTGTGGAAATCAACCTTTGTTTCTCTTTGTTTCTTTGGTCCCTCACTTCCCAACTTCTCACACGGCATGTTAGCATGTGAGGGAGCCCTTCTTTCTTCTAAAGGTCTTTTGAACCACTGTCGTAGGTCTCCCTTTGGGCTCCACTCCCTGAACTCTGTTCCCCTCACTTGATCATGCTCAGCTCCTCTCCCTCTAAGACTCATGCCTGTGCTCTGAAAAAGCATGGTCGATGGAATCCAGGGATGTGGCAGTACAGGAAAATCATCAGAGATTTACAATTTTACATTATCTTCTTTCCTCATCAGCTTGGCTAGGGGAAGTGAGCAATTTATTTTCCACAAATGATGCTACTTTGCTCAGAAGGCAAAAGTACCTATGGCCAGTTTTGTTTACACTTTTAAGTTCTTACTCATTGTTTTAAACTCTAAATCTTTCTTGAAAGCATTGACATTTTCAATATGAAACAGGAATTTAAAAATATTGGTTTTGCTATTGTACTTAGAAAAATGGTAACATGGCAAGAAATTCATCTCTAAGGATCTAAGTTTCCACTGTATCTAGACTTTACCTACTTTTGCTGAACTTGAACTTTTGCTGCATTGATAAAATGTAAGCATCTTTTGTACTTTTATAGAAGGTTTGTTTAAAAGTTCTGGACAGTTGACCTATTCTTGATTCCTCTGGTAATTAATCTCTACGGCCTTCTTCTCATTGAAAAAACTCTTAATTGTGAAATGTACTTACTGAAGAAGTGTATAAAACACAGATGAACAGCTTAACAAATAGTTATTAAGCAAAACCTTACACAATTATCACTTAGGATAAGAAATATACACATCCAACATTTCATAAACACCCATATGTCATTCCCTAGTCACAACCTTTTCTCTCCCCAGCAGAAGTAACTACTATTTTGAATGTTATGGAAATTATTTATTTGCTTTTCTTCTTAGTTGCATCACTCTTACACAACTAAACATTCCTAAACATTAAAATTATACTGTTTATATTATTTTGACTTGCTGTTTTATATTTGTAAGAGTCAAATATAATGCTAAGCAGGTTGGGCATGTAACTGAGGCTCATTCATTTTCACTATTGTATAGTATTCTATTATATGACTATATCACAATTTATTCTACTGTTGACGAACATTTGGTCTATTTCTAGTTTAGGACTATTATAAACTATATCTGTAAACGTTTTAATACTAGTTTTGTACATATGCGCATGGATTTTTCTGGTGCATGCATGGAATTGCAGTCATGGTGTGAAGGGCCTGATGATGTACCACACAGAACGCCCCTTGGGGAAGGATTTGCTGCCTCTACTGCTGGGGGTACTGTTGGCCTCTTCCAGGGATGGCCTCTGCTGTAGACAGCTATCTCTCCTGAGATCCCATCTCTCCCAGGATGGCCCACATCTGATGACTGATTGCAGTGGTTGTATAAAGACCCAGCCATTATGGCCTAATCTGAGACAACTCTGATGGGTACTTCTAATTTCAAAATAGCCCTTGCTGTGGTTGAGGCCGTCTCTCAACTTGCATTGCAGCTTGGCTTCTTCTGCCCAATCTGTTTCTTTCCTCTCCCTTCCATAGGTTTTAATCCCAAAGATACTTCCTATAAACGTTCCACACACTAGACTCAGTCTCAGAGTCAACTTCTTGGAGAACCTAAGTAGAGACATGTAGGGTATCCCTCTATCCAATTTTACTAGACAATACTGAGTTCTAAAATCTCGGATTTGTATTTTTCAACAATTTTGGAAAAATTTCAGCCATTGCCTTTTCAGATATTGCCTCTGGCCTGTTCCCTCTCTCTCTCTTCTCCTTTCAGGACTCCAGTTAAATGGTTAGACCTTCTCACTGTATCCTCTGATGTCTTTTACATTCTCACCTATATTTTCTATCTTTCTCTTTCCATGTTACATTTTGGATAGGTAAGAAGAAACTATCTTTCTATTGATTCATTTCCTCTTCAGCTATGCCTACTTTGATGTTAAACCTATTAATTAAATGTTTAATTTAGTTTGTTTTCATTTTTGTTTCTAGAGGATCTTTTTAGTTCTTTTTTCAAATTTGCTGTCACTTTTTTTCTACCAAAGTCATGTGTCTTGTACTTCTTTGGACATAGTGAGCGTAGTTGTTTCATGACCTGTGGCTGATAACTCCAGTATCATAAGTCATTGTTGGTCTGTTTCTGATGCCCATATTTTTTTAATGGTTCTTATTCATGACTTTGTGTTTTCTTAAATACATTGTTATTTTTCATTGTTTGCTAGTCATTCTTTTGGAAAATTACTTATAAAAACTTTGTGAGGTCTAGGATATTGGTACTTATTTCCAGGGAAAATTCACTTTTGTGCTTACATGGTGTGACACTAATACTCTGGGATGACTTTAACCTAAGGTGAAAGCCTGTGGTTCCCTCGATCACTCAGATGATGTTGTCTTAGGCTGCAAGCACATATCAGCGCTGGTTTATTTTAAATTCCCCCTTACTGTGAGACTGCAGACCTTCAGGGTCCCAGCTTAAAGTGTAGGGGCTGTCAAACTCCCAGCCATGGGTGGACCTGGGATTTTGACTTTTGTCATCATCCTTTATCTCAGATCAACCTCACAGCTATTTCTTGGTAACTAGAAAATATATAATACTCTGGGCGTTTGAACACGGGTCTACCTCTGTGGTACTAACCTTCAGCTAGACTTTGACTGTCATTCCCTACGGTAACAGATGAGCATTCCAATGCGTATAAGAAAATGTTTTAAAATATATTTTACAAAGCATTTCAGTTTGTTTTTGTTTTTCTAGCTTACAGCATCCATCAAAATTCTCTAATTAACCACTACTAAAAGTGGAAATCCTTTAATAGATGCCACAACCACAATTGCAACAACTATAACCACAGCTGCATCAGCTAATCAATGAGATCAAAATGGATTTATGGTTGGGTGCAGTGGCTCATGCCTGTAATCCCAGCACTTTGGGAGGCTGAGGTGCGAGGATTGCTTGAGTCCAGCAGTTTGAGGCCCGCACAACATAATGAGACCATGTCTCTAAAATAATAATAATAATATTTTTAAAAACCCTCCCCCCAAAAAAACCCTCAAAGTGTATTTGTATCTACTAAAAGGAAAAGGTAACAAGTTATTGTCTTCCATCACACAGCTCAAGGCATGTGATACACATCATATCAAGCACATATAATTGGGTTTTGGGGAGGTTGTCAGTGAGGAAGATGTATAACAACATTATATTCAGTTTCCTAAAAACACAGTTTAGGTAGTACAATAATGATTCAGGTAGAACACAAACACATGCACATACATACATTTTAATGGTTTAAAAGCCCTTAAATTTGTTACTTTAGGAATGTGAGTGCTGATCATTTTCAGCAATATGATGGCAGACTGATGGTCTGTTCTTATCTGAGTAGGAGTTGCTTTCTGTGGTGATATTGCTTCTCTGCACCCATTCCCATCAGGCTGAAAAATACTAGGGCAGGCTTATTAAAGACTGAATTATTATGTAAAAGAACCATCTACTCATTAGATCCCAACATTTCAGTGTTTGCTCTGTGGGTAGCCTTCTCAGTGAAGCTTTCTTTATGTGATTCAAATTTCACTGAAAAAATTCCAACTCACAGCAATTCATTCTGATGTGAAATACTGAGGTTTACTTTCTGTACTGGCCTCATTTTGGTATATTTTGCCTCCTAGGTTCTAGGAATTGATAAAACTCAACAACAACTGGAAGCCCAAGACCAGCCTAAGATAAGCAAGGAATATCTATTTTTTTTTTTTTTTTGCCATCCAAACATTTTCCCCTCAATAATTTTAAGTGTTTGAAGACAGCATCTTAGAATTTTTTTTCTGTTGAAATCTCTGTAGTTCAGAAGTATGTCTTTTCATGAGCTTAAGTGAAATGAAGAAACAATATTCAGAAGAGCTGTGAAATTTTGGATATATAACAAACAATTTTGAGAATATTGAAATGTAGTATCTGGGAATTTGACAATACAGTCTTCAGAACCCTTGTTTGTAGAAACTATCTTGAATTTCACAATGTTATTTATTGGAAAATCTTCTTCTAAAATAAGATAACTGGGTCTGCCCTTGGTGAAGCTTTTAGTGCACTAGACACATCATCCTTCTTATCTTCTGTGGGCTCATTTTGTTTCTCCTAAGTTTTATCATTTTTAGCTTCAGTGATTGACCCTTCTGTTGCACTTTTATCTTCTCTAAGATGTTGAACTACTGATAATGAGCTTGCAGAACTCTCTGAACAGGAGGGTAATGGGGAAAACAGAAGAAGTGGCAGAAGCAGGCAGATGTAATGAGAAATTTTATGTAGTTAAATGTAACAGTTCTTTTCTTATGTTTAATCTTTCTGTGTCTTGTTTAAGAAATCCTTCTCCACTCCAAGGTCGTGAAGACATTCTCTTATATTCGCTTCTAAAAGCTTTAAAAATTAATCTTTCATATTTAGAATTGTGGTGAGAACATTCAACATCCTATTGTTCTCAATCTCTGATGGAGGGGTTTCAAAGATTCATCATTACCATAGCTGGATGTGGTGGGGATTTTCCCCTCATAGTTAGGCGATTCATCATTACCATAGTTGGATGTGGTGGGGATTTCCCCCCCATAATTAGACTATGAGATTAAGAAAGTTCCTTTCTCCAAATTTACTAAGAGATAAATGTCAAGTTTTATCAAACATCTTTTCTGCATTGTAATGATTTTTGTGGTTTATGTTCTTCAGCTTTTTAATGTGGCCAAAAAAAAAAAATGATTGTTTTTCTAATGTTAAATTAACCTCTTATTCCTGGGATAACTCCAACTTGCTCAAGATGTATTTTTTCAATACATTGCTGAATTCTGTTATTCATATTTTGTTTAGGATTTTTGTACCGTGTTTGTGAGGAAATTGAGCCTGTAGTTTTTTGTTCTCTTAATGCCCTACTTACATTTGGTATCAAGGTTGTGGTCATTCCATAAAATGAGTTGGAGGGTGTTTGCTCTTTTTCTAATGTTGGGAAGAGTTTGAGAATTTAGCAGTATTATCTCTGTGAAACTTTGGTAGAACTCCTTCATGAAGCTATCTGAACGTAAAGTTGCTTTCTCTTTTAGGGAAATCTTTGCTTACTAATTCAGCTTATTTAATAGTCAGCAGACTTTTCAGTTTTTCTATTTTGAAGTTAGTTTTGGCAGGTTATATTTTGAAGAAATTGGTCTATTTTATATAAATTTTCTAAAATATATTGGTATAATAAATATTCTCATACTGTTTGTTAAATGACAGTAACATCTATGGTCATGCCTCCTTTTTCATTCCTGAAATTTGTTATTTATGCTTTCTCTTTTTCTTGATCAATCTTGCCAGAGGATTGCCAATTTAATCAGTTTCTACAGAGAACCAGCTTTGGTTTTGATGTTTCTCCCTATTGGATGTTTGCTGTTGTTTTCCTTAATATGTCATATTTAATATTTGCTTCTTTCTACATCGTTGGTTTTATTTGGATATTTTTTCTAACTTCTTGAAATTGATCTTCAATTCATTAATTTTTAGGGTTTGTTCCTAGCTAATGTATGTATGTGAGGCTTGGAATCTCCCTCTAAATATAATATTTTAATGTTATTGCATAGATTTTTCAATACGTAATAATGTCATATTTTAATTTTGAAATATTTTCTAATTTTCATTAAGGTATTTTGTTTGTTTTTTTAACTTATCTTTTTGTTACTAGTTTAGTTGCATTACAGTTAGAGATCATTATCTATTGGGCCATTAAAATATGTTGAGAGTTATTTTCTGGTCCAATAAGTCTGCTTAAAAAGAATGTGTGTTCTGTAGTTGTTTGGTGCAGTGTCCTATATAAGTCTATTTGGTCATCTTTGTCAATTACCTTGTTAAAATTTTCTGTATCCTTACTGATTTTTTCTTCTGCTTATTCTATCATTACTGAGAGAGATGTGTTAAGATCTTTCACTGTGTTGTGGATTTTTACATTTCTTCTTAAAAGTCTGTCTTGAGGTCGTGTAATGTAATTGCATACATATTTAAAATTATGTTTTCCCAGCAAATTAAACTGTGTTATTATAAACTGACCCTTTTTATTATCAACAATGCTTTTTGCCTTAATTTTTTTCAACTAATATAGTTATGTGATGCATGGTACGACTTTCAACCTTTCTATATGCTTATGTTTTAGGTGTGTCACTTATAAACAACATACTTGGACTTAAAATAATCATTGGCCTTTATCAGGAACATTTAGTTCATTTCTATTCAATGTAGCTATTCTTGCCTTGGTTAAAAATTCAGTTATTTCTGTGTTCTTCCCGAGGTAACTTTTTTTTCCTCTGATTGCTTTCAATATCTTTATATTTTATTGTAAAATGTATAGTTTTTTAAAAATAACTCTTTGAATTTACTAGGCCTCAGAGTAAAAGTATGCCATTTACATAGCTTACCTGTAGGCGAGAAGCCTGAAATAACTTGTAGTTTTGCATCTAATGTAGCCCCCGATTTACTTTCGTTGTTGTCAGGATCAATTATGAAACTGAAGTTTGGTGCCTTCTTTTTAATCACATTTTCCCCCTTGTAGCAGCTGTGTTTAATGTCATTAAAAATAGTCAGGTGCAATAGTGCACACCTGTACTCCCAGCTACTCAGGAGGCTGAGGCTGGAGGATCCCTTGAGGCCAGGAGTTTGAGTCCAGCCTGGCAACATAGCAAAACCCCATTTCTAATTTTAAAAGAAGAGAAAGAAAAATGTTCTTGTAAAAAAAAAAACAAAAACAAAACAAAACAAAAAAACTTGCCAGCCCCAGCCCTCTTGAATCTGTAGATCTGGTGTTTTTCGTGAGTTCTGTGAAAATCTCAGATGCTATCTTTTCAAATATTGCCTCCACCACATTCTCTTTGAATAAAATGATCATATATATATTAGACATTCTCACTCTTCACTCTGCTCTATTTTTTCTTGCCCTTTCTTCTATATTTTCTATCTTTTTGCCTCTCCCTGCCCCATTCTAAGTGTTTTCTTCTGACATATCTCTCAGTTCATTAATTTTTCTGTAGTTAGTCTAACCTGCTAGTTAACCATCCATTTAAGTTCTTAATTCTATTATTTTCCAATTCCAGAAGTTCTCTATTATTTCAGATTGTTTATATTAACTTTTATTCTTTATTTTTGCTGTTGTTTTTGTTTTTTCTTTTTATTTTTTTCTTTTATTCTTTCGTGTACCCTACATACAGATTTATATAAGTTTGTCTTTTTTCTCTAAATATAGTAATCATAGTTGTTTTATCTTCTGGGTCTGATAATTCCAGTATTTGGAGTTTTTGGGCATCTGACTTTATTTTTTAAAAAAATGGATTCTGCTGTTTCTTGTCCAAGATGTTTTCTTCTTTATGTGCCTGATTGCATTTGGTGGGTTGCTGATGATTATACTTAAAATTATTTGTATATTGGCATTTGCTTCTGCTAGACAACCAGGGTACTTTCAGACAGGACAAGTTTATTCCACGTTCAAGTTTGAAGCAAGACTCATCAAACTGATATAAACCCTTGAGGAATAATTTATTTATGATTCATACTTCCCCTATGGATGTAGTTTTGGGGTCCTAGCTTATTAGACTTCACATTCTGTGTGGGCCTGGGCTTTGATATCTGTCACCCTTGATCCCTGCAGATATAAAAATGGAATTCAAATGTGTGGGGATTGGCAAATACAGTAGGGGAAAAAAAATGTACCTTCTGTGCTTATTTACCTGTGTGAGTTCAAATTTTCTCTTCACTTTGGCCTGCAAATTTCTTGCTATGTTGTAGGCTCAATGATTTCAAAAAAGACTTATTTTTCTAAATAAAGAAAAATACTTTATTTAGAGATCTGAGTGGTTTTCAGCTGATGGGAGATTGTTTCAAATAATCTAGTCCATCATTAACAGAAATTTGAATTCCTCATCTTTTTGTAGGTAAAATTTTTCTTTTCTTGATTTATAATTAGTCTGGAGTTTTTGCTTCTTTTTTCTTTTTTTTTCTTTTTCTTTTTCTTATTTATTTATTTATTTATTTATTTTTTGAGATGGAGTCTCACTCTGTCACCCAGGCTGGAGTGCAGTGGCACAATCTCGGCTCACTGCAACCTCCACCTCCCGGGTCCAAGCGATTCTCGTGCCTCAGCCTCCCAAGTAGCTGGGATTACAGGTGTGCACCACAACACCTGGCTAAGTTTTGTATTTTTAGTAGAGACGGGGTTTCACCATGTTGACCAGGTTGGCCTTGAACGCCCAACCTCAAGTGATCCGCCCACCTTGGCGTCCCAAAATGCTGGGATTACAGGCATAAGCCACCACGCCCGGACTTTTCTTTTTCTTTCTTTCTTTTTTTTTTTTTTTTAAAGAGACTGGGTGTCTTTCCATCGCCCAGGTTAGAGTGCAGTGGTGTGATGATAGCTCACTGCAGCCTTGAACTCCTGGGCTCAAGCGACCCTCTCATCTCAGTCTCCAGAGCAGCTGGGAATACACGTGTGAGCCATTGCACCCAGCTGGAGTTTTAAGGATAGCCAAGATCAGTGGTAAGGATTCTGTAAATCTATTCTTTTTATTTTATTGTATTTTTTTAGTTCATAACCTTACACATTTGAGAACTTTATCTTCTTCTCCCCAGTGGTCACCTTATGAGCAAGAGATCATTTAATTTGTTACCTTTCTTGTTCTTATTTGCAGATGTTGATGAATGGCAAGAATCAGAAGAAAGTGTTGAACACATCCCCTTCTCTCATACACACTATCCTGAGAAGGAAATGGTTAAGAGATCTCAGGAATTTTATGAACTTCTTAACAAGAGACGGTCAGTCAGGTTCATAAGTAATGAGCAAGTTCCAATGGAAGTCATTGATAATGTCATCAGAACGGCAGGTCTGTACTTGCAGATGGGGTCTTTGGAAATGTTAGCCACTTTACTGGTGTAACTCTAACAATGGAAAAATGTCAAAGTTTAAACATAGTGAATAAAGCCTAGAGTGATATGTGTATCTATAAAGTCTTACCCAAGTGCTGAGTGACTGCCAGAAACACAATGACTTCTACTTGCCACATTTTGACTATTACAAGCTTCTTGGAAGCAGATGTGACAATAATTCAAAACTTCTGCTATTATTCAGTTCATGATCTTTTAATTAAAAACCAAGATTTCTGATCACATCATTAGATTAATATATTGGAGGAGATACAGCTTCTTTCTTTCCCTCCCCTTAAAACACACCAGACACACACACACTCGCATACTCAGTTATATTTGTTTTCTTTGGAAGCAAATTTCTTATATTACACACCGTGATGCTATAGTCCAGTATTCTCATTAACTAGCAAAATTTACTTATGTAAATTTGCAAAGTAAATCAAAGAAAGAAAAAACCCATTTTAATGTAAATTAATATTTCCACTGAGGAAAAAAAAAATAAGAGCTACAGAAAATGAGGAGGAGAAATAAGAGAAATCTCACTACTTGAGAATCTCCTGTGATTGGAGTCTTATTCTTACATAAACCACATTTAAGTTTATTTGCAAAAATTTTCACATGCTCATTGTTAATCTATTGTCCAACGTGAAAGGAAGCAAGAATAAAATACTTTACTTCGGTTAGGAATACAAATACACTAGATTGTTGAGTCCTTAGTCTGACTAACAGCAGTTACTAAATTTCACCTTTACCTGTATCTGTATTTGTATATGTGTATGTACACATATGCTGCGAAGGTGAATTTGACACAACTAAAAACATTAGGGAAAACTTTATTTCTTATGTTTAGAGATACAAATATTTAGTAAACAAATAAAATGGG
Source organism: Papio anubis (assembly GCF_008728515.1). Lineage (NCBI taxonomy): Eukaryota > Metazoa > Chordata > Mammalia > Primates > Cercopithecidae > Papio > Papio anubis. Next base: position 112,067,475 of record NC_044981.1, on the reverse strand, counting down.
TACAAAGTTAACTGGAATCACTCTGTGCAGAAATTGGGGCCTCATGTTTAGCTTTTGACTTGAATTTCCCAAGCCAGTTGAGACTTCTAGTGTTGGGAGTCGTGTGTGGCAAGCAAGAACCCCACCAAGAGCCTGCAGCCCTTCCTCCCTCATCGGTGGATTAAACTATCCATTGGGAAGGAAGGAAGAGTTGCTTCTGAAATATCTCACCTGTGAGTCACTGTGGTCTCCCCCTGGGAACAGTGGGCCATCTCTAGGGCCGAGGGACGACACCCAGATCAGAAGCTGGCCCGTACTCTCACCGGAATCCCACAGGGAACTGAGGCTCCTTGGACAAAGGTGATGCACTGTGAAGCTTTGCCCTGGGACACTGGAACTGATCAAGGTGTGGGCTGAGAGTTCCTGAAGTCTCCCTGGGAGTAGAATGACACATGGCTGTGCGTATTGAGTACCCATGTCTAAGAGTTCTCCAACTGGGCCGGGCCTGGTGGCTCACGCCTGTACTCCCAGCACTTTGGGAGGCCGAAGCAGGCGGATCACGAGGTCAAGAGATCAAAACCATCCTGGCCAAAATGGTGAAACCCCATCTCTACTAAAAATACAAAAATTAGCTGCATGTGGTGGCAGGCACCTGTAGTCTCAGCTACTTGGGAGGCTGAGGGAGGAGAATCGCTTGAACCCGGGAGGCAGAAGCTGCACTGAGCCGAGATAAGTGACACTACACTCCAGCCTGGTGATAGACTGAGACTCCATCAAAAAAAAAAAAAAAAAAAAAAAGAATTTCCCCAACTGTCGTGTGTCCCCAAGGATAAACCTCACAGTGCCACACTAATAGCTTTGATATAGGGACCAAACACTGTATAACTAAGTTGCCTTTTGAGGAGTGTTTTAAAAACCATCTTACCGTATACATTTTGCCTTCTTCAATAACCTTCACAACTTTATTTTTATTTTTTTCAAGAATACCAAAAGAAACAACAGTCTGGAGAACTCTGGCTGTCAAAATTTCCCCTCTGAGTTTCTTTCCTTAGTGGTCATGGTGCAGTTACTTGGGGACATTTTCTCCCACATAATTAGAGAAGCAGAGGTGGAGTTCCCACAACCCTGGAACTGCAGAGCTTGATCATTGATCAGCTGGCCTGATGCTGAACAAAACGAACTTGGCAGCAGCATGACAGGGTTCCCTGCCAGGCATTTGTTTTCCAGATTATCTAACTTCATTTTGAGCAAATATGAATTATTTTTATTTTTATTTTTTTTGAGACAGAGTTTCACTCTTGTTGCCCAGGCTGGAGTACAATGGGATGATCTTAGCTTACGGCAACCTCTGCCTCCCAGGTTCAAACAATTCTGTCTCAGCCTCCCAAGTAGATGGGATTACAGGTGCCCACCACCACACCCGGCTAATTTTTCTATTTTTACTAGAGACGGGGTTTCACCATGTTGGCCAGGCTGGTTTTGAACTCCTGACCTCAGGTGATCCACCCACCTCGGCCTCCCAAAGTGCTGGGATTACAGGCATGAGCCACTGCGCCCGGCCAAGTATGAATTATTATGTTTATCCTTAGAAAAAAAATTTTTTAAGAGATAGGATGTCACTCTGTTGCCAGGCTAGGGTGCAGTGGTGCAATCATGACTCAACTGCCTCCTGAGCTCAAGCAATCCTCCCACCTCTGCCTCCCAAGTAGTTGGGACTACAGGCACACACCAGCACACCCTGCTAGTTAAAAAAAAAACAAAACAAACAAAAAAAAAACTGCAAAAATGTTTTAATTCTCCAGCTCCAGCCTCCCAAAGTGCTTGGACTACAGGGATGAGCCTCTCCTTAATTAGCAGCCTCACACTTTCCTGCAGTTTTAATTTCTGATTTTAATGGAATGGGTGACAGGAACAGCCCCGAGTGGGGCCCATACAGAGCCCTGGACCTTCGTGGTTGTGAAGGACCCAGATGTGAAGCACAAGATTCGAAAGATCATTGAGGAGGAAGAGGAGATCAACTATATGAAAAGGATGGGACATCGCTGGGTCACAGATCTCAAGAAACTGAGGTACAAACAGTGGTGGAATTGGGGATGTTTGCCTTGGCTTCTTAAAATAAAATCACCACCACCACCATGTCCTGGCTTTGTTGTAAGTGTGGACAAGCTTGATTCTGCCTCTGGGAGGAATTATGGAACTTAAGAGAGAGCTCACTCCCGTATCGCCATGTGAGCGTTTGGTAAATAGGCTCTGACTCAATTATTTGCTCAGTAAATAATTGAGGAATTACTTCACTTTTCACCCATCTGGAACACAAAATGGCGAAATTCTTCTCAAGATCTTGCATGAAGCAAATTACATTTTGCTAAAGTGATCAGGTTTTCCCAATCATTTTACTAAGCAGGTTTTAGTTTTAGGACAAGTTTAGCACAAGTGTAGTTATCTGTGAGGCCTTAGTAACTTTTTGGCTTCCTCAACTCCAGGAAAAAAGTGGAGGGGAATTCAGTGTAAGTAGTTTCACTGTGGTCCCTCAACAAATGCAGCCCCCGGGGTCTGCTCTGGGCATTGAAGTCACAGTCCACGTGCTCTATGGAGGGAATGGAGAGTGTTGGTTCATTGAGTGAGTCAGGAAAGTGGATTACAAGTGGCTCCTCTGTGTTGATATTTCCATGATTTAAAATTCTGATGCTTGGCTTTATTAAAAACCACTTTATATATTTTAACTATTTTCACCCTTGCAATAACCATATGGATTGGGTACACAAGAGTACATATTACAGAGGAGGTAACAGTTCCATGGGAGGCCAAGTAGCTTGCCCAGTGGCCAAAACAGTCCAGCTCCAGTGCAGATCTTCTAAAGCATTACCATTTTCCCTCTTTGTAGGGAGAAAAGAAATGGCAATAGTCAAATGTAACTAAGCTGGTTGAAGTACAGTTAAGTAGCTTTGCAAGTGTAACATACAGATGTTCATAGTATAAGAGGAACCATGGAGAAATACACAAGTGAGTTTCAGTGTGCTTCGGAACAAGGAGGCATAACCAGGCTAGAAATGAAATGAATGGTGATTGTCTCTTACTAATGAATGACACAAGATATCCTAAGGTAAAATCCCAATATATGGGATTATATGACTCTCTGTCCTTTTTGACTATCTGTGCTAGAATAAAACTTCTGCCAAAATGTGTGGGCCAGGGTAATGAAATCAAGAAAGAGATATTCTGAGCTGGAAAACAAAACTTTAGCTCTGCATTTATACCTCACATGAATGATCTCCCTCTCCCGCAGAAGTTCCCTTCCTTTTTTCTATAACTGGGTGAACAGCATTGCCATCTGCCCACCTGTGATTTTGTGATTTTGGCTAAACCTCACTGCCATCCTTGCCTTCTCCCTGGCTGAATTTTGACCCAGTGCATGCTGGGTAATAGGACCTGCCCTTGTATCTTTCAGCATTTCATATGTCTTGCCATACTAGGCACTTACTAAGACATGTTTATGAAATTGAATGATCCTGGTCAGAAAAAGAGGAATGAGACAAAAACAAAAATTCTGCAGCTGTTCAATTTAAATATAAAAGATGAGTAAATAGGTTTTTATTTTTATCATAAAGAAGCTAAGGTAGTAAAAGAGAACAAAAAATATGGGCAAATATTCTCCTGAATCTCTTTTCTCTTCACAGAACCAACTGGATTAAAGAGTACTTGGATACTGCCCCTATTTTGATTCTCATTTTCAAACAAGTACATGGTTTTGCTGCAAATGGCAAGAAAAAAGTCCACTACTACAATGAGATCAGCGTTTCCATTGCTTGTGGCATCCTGCTAGCTGCCTTGCAGGTATGTTGAGACATCAAAGGTTAAAGGGTGGCCTTATTAGAACATTTCAGCTGAGTTTTCAATTCAGGGACATTTGGAAATTGTTTTTTAATCTAAAGTAGAATTCCTAAGTGAGGTAACTCTGATGTGAAAACTGACTCTGGAAACCTGGATTGGTGAGTACGATGGTTCAACAAGTTGGGAATTCACTTATCACATCATTTCAAGGTTAGAAAAATTGGTGGTGTGTTTGCCGTCATCTGTAACAACATGAAGTTTCAAGGGTTTTGGCAGACACACATGAAGAACTTTGGAGCCTAAAAGTCACAGAGGCTAACTCCCTGGATACGTTTACTGTTGCTCTTAGAGAAGATGGAATGACTAAAAAGCCATGAGAAGGGCTCTTCATAGAGCCCCCTTTCTAAGAAGTTTGCATTGCATGGCATTAGGAAGATGGTCACGTGCTTTTCAAAAATTCCATCTGCATAGGAACGAGAGCAGTGGCTAACACGAAATGGAGCAGGATTGCTGTACAGTTTTCAAACTATTCATGCACTCACTCAACAATGCATTCACTCACAAATATTTTCTGAGCTCCTTTTTGTTTTGTTCTGAGACAGGGTCTCATTCTGTCACTCAGGCTGGAGTGCAGTGGCGCCATCACAGCTCACTGCAGCCTTGACCTCCTGGGCTCAAGTGATCCTCCCACCTCAGTCTCCTGAATAGTTGGGACTACAGGCATTCAGCACCATGCCCGGCTGATTTTTACATTTTTTTGTATAGATGGGGTTTTGCCATATTGCCTAGGCTAGTCTCTACTCCTGAGCTCCAGTGATTCACTCTTCTCGAGCTCCAGTGATTCACTCTTCTCAGGCTCCCGAAGTACTAGGATTACAGGCATGAGCCACCATGCCGGCCTCTGAGCTCCTTCTGTGTGGCAGTTCCTGGGAGGCACCGGGGATAGTTTGTCTGATGAACTGTATATTCTAGCAGACACTGGGGGCTGGGTAGGGGATAGAGAGAGATGGTAAACCCATAAAATAAACGTAGAAAACGAGATTATAAGAGCAAGAGCAAGTAATCATACTTTTAAGAGACAATGGATTCCAAAAAAAAAAAAAAAAAAGAGCTTCTTCACTATCTCAAAGAAAAGTATGTATTTTCTTTGAGATAGTGAAGTCATTGAAATGTGTTTTAGGTTATTGGAAAAATTATCCTGAAGGAGCTGGCATTGATTTCCTTCCTGAATCTGTAAGCAGGTAAATAATGGAATCACCACGCGGCGTCAGACTGCAGGGCACCGCTACCTGATCAAGGGTCCTGGAATAAGCAGCGAAGCCTGCAGTAAGCTCAGCTCACAAGGCTGCCCGGGTGCCTCTGCAGTGGGCAGTCTTTTTCACTTTGCCATTGAGTTTGCTGCCCCCTAGCTTTCATAAGGCATAATCCCGAGAGTAGGTTACGATTAGTGATGGAGGAAAAAAGTCTCCATGAAGCCCCTGTCTCCAGTACGGTGACTGGGTCCTATAAGCGCGCCATGCACGTCTTATAGAGGCAGCTTCCAGAACTTCCTGGTCAGGTTTAGAGGTGGTGATCTGATTGGAAAAGCTGGAAAGGGGCAGTGAGGGGGAAGTGTCTGGAAGCTCCTCATTGCTTTTACTTAGATGTTTGTTATTTGGAGGCTTGGAAAGAGGTCGATGGGGTACCCCTTGGCCACTGAGTCCCCCATCAACAGGCATCAGCATTTCACTGGGTGGGGAAGCTCTGCTTCCATGGTTGGCTCTGTAGTTATAGGAACTTGCCGTGGTGGTTGTCGTTTAGAATAAAATATACAAGCCTTTATTAATATATTAAATACCAAGAGCTAGTAGTAGCTCTATAATTTTAAAGTAGTGATGAATGTAATGATATTTTAAAATATCTATAACAACTGTAAAATGATATGAAAATAACTGGATTTCATTGGTGATAAAGTCATAGATATTGCTAACACTACTGTGGTTTGCTGCCTACATTTACAAAGGAAGAAACTGCTAAATTTCAGTTAGATGTTAGTGAATATAAAGACTTTGTTTTTCAAATTCAAGTTCATGGACCTGCCAGATTCAATCTTTGGCCCTTTGGGGGTCTGAGGATTCCAGTTTAAAAAATCCTGACCTATAATAAGACCAAAGTACTCACATTGAGAGAGTGAAAGATAAAATAATAATAGAAGTCAACTTAACATTAATAATATTAGTAAGAGGAATTGTTTAATATGGTCTGTGTATCTGCAGGTTTCTACTGCTAGAGACATACAAAATTAAGTATGGAGTAAAAGCTATGTCTTGAAAAGGACCAAAATATAAAATGACACCAAATTAAGGTGTAATTATTTTCTCAAAAAAGTTTAAGATTTATCCATTCCAAGTTCAAATACTATGTGAAGATATGATCAAGGAGAAGAAACACCATGATAAAGTGTTTCTTTATCTAATAAAGACAGAAAGCTAATAAAGCTAATGACAGAAAGAAGAAATCAGTTAGGTTTTCTGATGCATGTATTCTTGAGAACAGTCTCTCAGGTATTGTGAAATCTTTGTTAATCAAGGTATATAATGATGTTATATAAAAGACCTTCAGCAAGAAACTATATCAAGTCACTCTAGATTCATATATGTGCATATGTGCATGTGTAGATATATGTATATATACACACACACACATGGGTTCATGTATATATGGATTCATATATATATATGGTTCAAATGCCAATATTAGAGTTATTGATAATAAATCATAGATTCCAGGCGGATCACTGGAGTTCAGGAAAGAATATTTAGCAGGAAAATTGGCCAGGTATTGTGGTTCACACTTGTAATCCCAGCACTTTGGGAGGCCAAGACAGGCAGATCACTTAAACTCAGGTGTTTCAGACAAACCTGGGCAATATGGCAAAACCCCGTCTCTACAAATAAATACAAAATATAGCCGGGCATGGTGGTGCATGCCTGTAGTCCCACCTACTTAGGAAGCTGAGGTGGGAGGATAGCTTGAGCCTGGGAGGCAGAAGTTACAGTGAGCTGAGATCATGCCACTGCACTCCAGCCTGAGCGATAGAGCCACACCTTGTCTCAAAAAAAAAAAGAATATTTAGTAGGAAAATTATGTCGCATTTGGGCTAGTACACTGCTTTGGTGGACTGCTCTTATCATTTGGTTCTTGTACCAGAACACAGACCAATCACTTAGCTAAAAGGAACTCCCTGTGGTTTTTGCCTTTCCTTTACTATAGTTGTATTCCTACAGTATTTTTCTGTAAGATAACCATTCCTATTTCTTAAGCATCAATGAAAAATAATAGTATTTTTCTTCTTCCAGAAGCTTCCCACTGCTTGGTTAAAAGAAGGGAGGGGATGGGGAGATTGATGGGGGCAGGGAGGTTCACGATACCATTACCTGAGCTGGCAGCCTCTTTGCTGCCCAACTTCAGGGAAATGATAGGAAGAGCAGGTATAAACGGGACAAGAAGGTCCCCAGGTTAGAAGGGAGAGCAGCCATTCTGCCTGCTGACTTTAAAATGCTTTCTTGTCCTCTTATTTTAGAATGCAGGTCTGGTGACTGTCACTACCACTCCTCTCAACTGCGGCCCTCGACTGAGGGTGCTCCTGGGCCGCCCCGCACATGAAAAGCTGCTGATGCTGCTCCCCGTGGGGTACCCCAGCAAGGAGGCCACAGTGCCTGACCTCAAGCGCAAACCTCTGGACCAGATCATGGTGACGGTGTAGGCAGGGCCGCCCAAGGGAGTGGCAGGGAGACGGCGCCCCTGCTTCTCCCTGCGCCTCTCACCTGCTCCTCTCAGGTCTCTTGGCTGCTCTTTCTCCGGGTGTCAGGTTCCCTCATTGCTCTTTTTGGGTGGCCACACTGCGTCAAGAAGCCTCTCCACACTCTGTGGGCTTCCAGTCCCATAAGTCCCGTTTCTTATCCACTTTGGAAATGCATGAACGCTTCACAAAGAACATGCCCTGGTTTTTACATTTTAAAAGTTACTCTAGAAAATTACTGTTGGCTTTTTTCTTGTATTTTTAAAAAACTCACATAGAGGAGACAATCAGAAACTTACCATAAATAATTTAGCTACATGATGACTCGAATTTAAATTTAGATTAATCAACTGGTCTCCTGCTCTCTGACTTCTGGTGTCTTTTAGACAAAGGGTATGCTTTTGAGAACTACCTTTTCAAAAGTTCAGTTTCAAAACTGAACTTCAGGGACACGCTGCTAGTTTTGAATAAGTAACCATCAAAGTTACTGAAACATGGCCAGGTGCAGTGACTCATGCCTGTAATCTTAGCACTTTGGGAGGCTGAGGTGGGCAGATTGCCTGAGCTCAAGAGTTCGAGACCAGCCCGGCCAACATGGTGAATCTCCATCTCTACCAAAAATACAAAAAAATTAGCTGGGCATGCACTTGTAATCCCAGCTACTCAGGAGGCTGAGGCAAGAGAATTGCTTGAACCCGGGAGGCAGAGATTGCAGTGAGCCAAGATGCTGAGATGCCATCACTGCACTCCAGCCTGGGCAACAGAGTGAGGCCCTGTCTCAAAAAAAACAAAAACAAAGTTACTAAAATGTCACCTTCACAGAACAGGACAGGGTACACTTGGGTCGCACGGGCCTGGCTGGCATGTAAACGGTCAGTTGCACTGCCTAGTGGCGTGGTAGATCTGATTGTAGCATTCATAGAAGCTGCTAACTACTCAAGAATCTTGCAAGATAGTTATTAAACATTCATAGCTTGAAATTGCCCATGGTGGGAGAATTTACATCACAACCACTACAAATCAGGGCTTGCTTTCTTTTACTTCAAGAGAGCTGCTTACCATACACAGCACCCACAGTCTCCCTTCTCTTTTACCCCACCCCATGAAACATACTGACCCCTTTTCTCCAGACGATAGCACAGCTGTTTGGGCCTGATAGGGTCACAGGTGCCAGGTTGGGAATGCCAGATGTAGTCTTCACTCATCACCTTCTGTCATCCTCCCAGGGTTGTCGTATACAGAGGCAAACTCTTACAGCTTGGATGATTTCTCATCAAGCAATTCTACTCACCTCTTCATCCCCTTCCACTATGCTTTTCTTCTTGTTGTCCTCATTTTCCTTGAGAAAACTCTCTCTATAAAAAATTTCCATAGAGTATGTGGATTATAAACAACAGAAATTCATTTCTCACAGTTCTGGAGGCTGGAAGTCCAAGGTCAGAGTGCCTGCATGGTCAGGTGCTGGTAAGGACCCTGATCTGGGTTGTAGGCTGCTGACTTCTCATTGTGTCCTCATGTGGTAGAAAGAGGGTTGGAGCCTCTGGCATGCCTTTTATAAGGGCACTAATCCCATCACGAGGCCCCACCCTCATGACCTCATCACCTCCCAAAGGCCCCCCTCCTAATACCGTCACATTGGGGGTTAGGGTTTCAACATATGAATTGCGGGGACACAAACATTCCGTCCATGGCACCTACTTTATAGGGTTTGGCATGCTGCTTGGTACATGCTTAACATTCGTAAATGGTGGGTGCCCTTACTGTGGTAGACACCATTGTCATTGCAAGGCAGCCCTGCTTGGGGTTCAGGTGAGCAAAGGTAACATGGGTGAGTGAGGGACTCCCTCCTCTTCAGTGAAGCCCTCCTGTGGCTCAGGGGCAGCTGCAAGGCCAGATGGAGTTGGCCTGCAGGGAGTCGGCCTTACCCCATCACAGACCAACTTGAAGGATGTTTTCCTCTGTGTAGTTATCAATCTGATATGCAGCCAGGTTACTTACTTCTGAAGCATCGGAGTTGTTGATTGCCACTGCCCCATGGTTCTCACTCTTTGCAGGAACTCTTTAAATTTTTATTTTAAAAATTACGATGGAAACGTCTGGTTATCACCTTAACCAAGTGACAAGGTCCTAGCACACCATTAATGGTAGGATAACTGACATTAGGTGTTCCTGTTGGGATGCATTATGAAGCATTCCTTCCAAAGATGTCAATGGAAACTAATCAAGTCTTACACCTAACTTTCAGTTTACAGTAAATACAGAGGATAAAGAAGTTAATGGCATGGTGGAATAACCAAAATGTGCGTCATTTTACAAGAAATAGGCCTGGACTCTTTAAGGAGTGAGTGTCACTGTGGGAAGAATAAGAGGGGGACTGTCCTGTCCTTGCTACTCAAAGGGTGGGCCTGGGCCCATAGCATCATTGGGACCACCTGGGCGCTTGTTAGAATCAAAGATTCTCAGGCCTCACTTAGACATCCAAAATCAGAATCTGCATTTTAACAAGATCCCCAGGTGATCTGCATGTCTGTTAAAGTCTGAGCTCTGTTTCAGATAACCAGAGACCCAACAACCAAAGGCAAAACATAAGCCTTGATTGGATTTTGTTTTAGGAAAAAATCTCATAGGTATAAAAGACAACTGGGAATGTTGAATGTGGATCTAGTGGTAGGTGATATTGTTAGTGATGTGCGTGATGCATGCTGAAGTACTGAGAGATGAAGCATAATATTGACAACTTACTCCAGGAAAAAAGAAGGTGTCTGTATATGTGTGTGTTCGGAGAGTGTGAGCGAGAACTAACATGGTAAAATGTTAGATGGAGCAGATAGCGTTCTCATTATACTCTTATTTTAAATTTATGTTTGAACACAGTCAAATCTGAATGGAAATACATGTAAATAAGCATTTCTTTCAGTCATATAAATAATTTGCCTAAAAACGCCCTCTAAGTCCATCATTAGGTTAAACAATTTACTGAAGGTGCAGATATTATGCTTATTTCATTGGGTTGTTTTGGAATGTCCCCTAGTTGGATAGTTTGAGGCATGAAAATGAGAATCAGAGGAGAAATAAGGCCAGAAGCTCACATTGCTTGCAGGGAACCAACTGAGTAATCAAGAAGAGGAAGGAAGCCCTGGGAAGGAACGTAAAATCCATTTCAGCCTGCCTGCCCCTTGGAATGGAGGGTCTTCTAGGGACCGGAAACACCAGACACTTCTTCTGCCCCAAGCACACCCCACACTAATTTCTGCTGCAGCATCACCATCAGGGCAAATCAGTACAGCCCCCCAGCCATCAGTGGTGTCTAGAAAAGTAAAGATGATTTTCTTCCTTCTCTCTGCAGCCTCAAGCTCTTACTAACCTTCTTTTATGTGTTCATAAATGTTGTCATGTGACAACTGTGCTCAAAGTTAGAAACAGTGGTCTGGCAGGCTTATAGATCCTCTTCCTGTTTTGAGGCCTTAAAACAGAAAAAATAATGGAATGATTGCATCACTGCGAGGAAGTATATTTACTTAAGAAACTTGAAAATGGTTTGTGTTTTACTGATAGGACTCACCTGAAGACTCCACTTTGCCGAGAGGGAATTTTTAACTGTAAGCTGTGTTAGCCAGCACAGGGTAGAGCCATGGTCCTCATACTTGCTGGCATCACTCATGTAGGGGTCTGTTAAAGCACAGATTGCTGGGCTGCACCCTCAGCGTGTGTGATTCAGCAGGGCTGGGTGGTGCCAAAATGCTCCGTTTCTAATGTATTCCCAGGTGTTGCTGATGCTGGTGATTGGGTACCACATTTTGAGAACCATGGGGCATTGGCAATCAACAAATGCAATGCTTGTGACTTGACATGATAAAAATTCATTTGTTGGGCAGGCAAAGTCCCCTGTGGGCCTGGAAACCCTCCGAGACAATTACTTGCATGGCGTAACCCAATAATCCGGTGGGATGCACCTTCCAGGGCATGGCTGCCTCCTTCCTAGAGGCAGCAGGGGGAGGAAACACTGGAAGAGCTCACCCCAACAATTCCTTCCTACGCTGGCCCAGGAGTGACCTCCTCACTCTCATAGCCCTTTGGCTAGAATTAGTCATGTGACCGTGACCTCACAGGAGGTGGAGCAATGTCATCAATGTTATCCCCCTGCACCTGCAAGGAAGGGGGCCCAGAAGTGTGTAGGTGCTGGATGTCTCTTCCCCAAAACACCTAACTCTGAATTTAGAAAATAAAACTGGATATAACAAACAAAAAAAGGAGGGGAGAAGGAAAGTTGAAGAAATTGGTGAAATCAGAATAGGACAGTGAAAAGCATAAAGATTTTCTTCTGAAACACTAAGATCGGTTGATATTTGTCTAATACAGCTTTAAATAGAGTATCACTTTGGGCCAAAGAAAATCGATACAAACATACATAAAGTGGAACTAAGATTGACTTCTTCCTAGACATCCCTGCCTCTGCCCACAAAATGGAAACTTCCATCAAGAAGTACTGGAGGACACTTCAGTATTTCTTTTTTATTTTCTCCTCCCTATGAAAGGAAGAGTGACTTCTCTGATGCATGAAATTGGGGGTAGTTATTGCACATGTTCAAACCCCAACAAAGTAGGGTTTTAAGCCAAATTTACAAACTGGGGGTGATTCACCTTACAAAGATGATCGACCAATTGGTTTTTCTATTTACTTTATTCTTGCTGTCACCCACGCTAGAATTCAGTGATGTGATTATAGCTCACTGCAGCCTCCAACTTCTGGACTCAGGTGATCCTCCCACCTTAGCCTCCCAGGTAGCTGGGAGTACAGGTGCACACCACCACACCCAGGCTAGTTTTTCTAAATATTGGAGTTCCCAAAGAGTATTCAAACTGATGTGATATTTGAAAGGACATTTTGTAAGCATCTTTTAGGAATATCGGTAAGTGGAAGAAAAACACATAGTTATCAGTGGATATTTTGCCTGAGAGACGTGAGAAATATAATTGTTGTTTTGCTAGGTATCAGCAGAGTGCTCTCTTATAATTTGTGTGAAATGGAAACAACGGTAACATCATGTTTTCAATTCACACATATATACAAGTAATGAGAGGTCCAGAAGGAATGTTGCTCCAGCTCTGCTGCCACTGTGCCTCCTTTCTCCTACCCCACTCACCCCACAAAAAAGGCTAGACACTCAAAAAAAGCTGCGTTTATCTACCTTTTAGAGAGGGTGAATAGCAGAGAACTGGAGGCGGGAATGATAAGGAACTTCCAGCAGGAGATTGCAGGGAATGGGCTGACGCATCTAAAGGGGATGCCAGGTCCGCTCCCTACCTGGGTGGCCTCAGCAAATGACGTCCAGGACATCCAGGGGCAGGCTTGAGGGAGAACAGTCCCTGAAGCCAAAAACCTGCCAAGCTAAATACAGTAGTTCTAATGAAATGTGAGAGGCTATAATCCCATTTGGGAAATTCCTAAAAAGTCATGAGGCAGGGGAATGGTTTATGTTATTATCATGACCTGAGAGTCATGGCTCAGAGCCAAATGTTCAGGATTAAATTCAACAGCATTTAAATTTCGTTAGAGTGAGATGGAAATATGTTAGCAATGCCTGCAGAGTGCCAAGTAAACGCAAAAGCCAATGAGATCATAAAGGAAGTTGTTAGCTAACCTAGGTGGAGTCGCCAACTTCCTTCTACTCTAATAATTAAAAATAAAAATAATACTTAGGAGGTAATTTGAATAGAGATTCAAAAATCAAACCCCTCTGAAGGGTGAAAACTGGGAGCCTCCTCTTGCCATAGTAACCATAGCACTCAGGGCACTGTCTTCCAGCACTGGAGTACTGTCTTCTGACCTGAGATCCTAAGCAACCTCTGCTCATCTGAGATGTCCACCATATTGCGGGCATGAGTCCTTGACAACAGTAAATAGTACGTCTGTTCCCTTGTTGGATAAATGATTTTCCAAGTCTGAGAATGTGTGGAACTCATTATGGAAATAATGCAATAATTCAAATCCATAATATTGATACTTTCATGTTAAGTTTAGAAACAATCTTGTGTATACTCCTTAAGTGATTTGAATATTTAAAAAGCTTATGATTCCAATTGGAAATATGAAATTGATTTTAAGTTTGTGATTTGAAGTTGAAAGGTATAAGAATATTTAACTTAGCTCATTACAGTATTAGACTAGATTTACTATGTTTATAGGTGTAATGTATTAGATTTACAAGAGATGCTTAAATATATGAGAATATTTTGTCTTAATTGGCTATAATCTTGTCATATCAATGATTTGAAGTGCTAAAATAAAAAATCAAATATGATAAATTATACAAGAAGTTTAGAATGTTTAAGAGATTTTAATAAACAGAGCCTGTAACTGAGACTGATGGTTTAAGGGAGTTTGGCTTATTCAGCTTGAGTTAATCAAACATGAATTAAAGGCTCCCTTCCCCAAAGAGATTTGTTTTATTTTATTTGTTTACTAGTTTTATATGTAGAATAATAAAATGTGTATATCAGGTCAGAATGCTTTTGACAGAAACTAATACAAGCAAAAAAACCTCACTATAACCTAAACAAATAAGGGATTATTTTTCCTTCCTAGTGAGAAGTCTGGAGGTAGATATTAGATGCTGGTCTGTTGGTTCAATGAAGTCAGTGCCAAAGTCTAAGTGGTTCTCTTGGCCTTTCTTCATAACCACAGGATGCTGTTAAAGCTTCACCAATCACAACAAGCACAGTGCTTGAAACATAATAGGTGCTCAATAAACACTCAGTACATATTGAATGTGTGCAGAAATATATCTCTATCTAGTCATAAAATTTTAGAATGCAAGATCTGAAAAGGACATGGAAACCTGTGTTTTTAACGTGTGTTCCAGGTGATTCTGCTGACCAGGCGAGTATGATAAACGTGGCAAGTGTTCTCAAGTGAGCTCATCAGTCCCGGGGCTGTTAGCACCTTCCATCTGCCAGGGCCTCCCTGGTCTAGACCTCCAGCCTTGACCTTGCCCTGAAGCTCCAAACTCTTAGGCCCAGCTGCTTTCTCTGTCCCTCCACTTAGATGTCAGTAGGCACAACCTTTTCATACTCAGAGTACTACTTTTGAGTCCTTTCCACCCCTTACTTGGCCCCTCAATTCATACTTTTTGGGGTAGAGCCTCAAATCTAGAAATCATCTGTATTAGTCCATTCTCACACTGCTAATAAAGAATACCTGAGACTGGGTAATTTATAAAGGAAAGAGGTTTAATTGATTCACAGTTCAGCATGGCTGGGGAGGCCTCAGAAAACTTACAATCATGGCAGAAAGAAAAGCAAACATGTCCTTCTTCACATGGCAACACGAAGCAGAAGAATGACAGCTGAGTGAATGGGGAAACCCCTTATAAAGCCATCAGATCACATGAGAACTCACTCTCATGAGAATAACATGGGGGAAACTGCCCCCATGATTCAATTATCCCCCATCAGTTCTCTTCCATGACATGTGGGGATTATGGGAACTACAATTCAAGATGAGATTTGCATGAGGACACAGCCAAACTATATCATCATCTTAAATTTCTGTGATTCTCTTATTCTGCACATCCAAATCCATGAGCAAGTTATACTGACTTTATCTCTGAACACTGACCATGGGAGGGGAGCAAGGAGAAGCACTGTGAAAGGAAGAGCGTGCTGCCTGCTGCTGTGAATAATAAAATATCTTGCTCTGACCCAGTAGTCTCGTGTCTTCTGTCAGCATCCACACTACTAAGTCAGACTACCTTGCTATCTTGCAAGGACGGTAAAATCTTAGGTCCTTTACAATTCATGACCCTTGGCATTAGATGTTCTCTCCACCTGCAATGCTCCTCCCCTAGATACTGTCATGGCTGCTCCCTTCATGTCAGTCATGATTCAGCTCATCCCAGTACCTCTGCTGAGAAGCTTTCCTTGACCACCCAATCTCCAGAACCCCCAACCAAATCCCAGTCACTCTCAATCACTTCAGATTTTTATTTTCTTCAGAGCACTTATCATTATTTAATAAATTTTAAAATTTTATAGGGCAACATTTAAAATATATACACAAAATCCTAAGAATATCATAATAAAAACTTTGTAACCACAACTTGGGTTAAGATACAAAATATTATCAATACAGTTGATATCCCCTATGTATTACTCCCCAATTCCATCCTCCTTCCTCCCTCCACAGAAGAAAGTGCTAATCTAATTTGGTCTTATTAATGCCCATGCATATAAAAAATACTCTTGCTACTAAATAGTATCTAATATTTGTCAATTTTAACTCTGCATAGATGGCATTATACTTTACATATTTTTCTGCAACATTCTGAAGTTATACTTGTGAGATAGTCCATGGTGATACGTGCAGCTCTAGGTCATTCATTTTCACTGCTCTACACCATTGAATGAACATATCGCACATTTTTCATTTTCTTATGAGTTGTCATTTAAATTCTTTTACATTCATTCTTTGTCCTGTGGGAATGTTTAAGAATTTCTCCAGGATATATACCTAAGAGTAGACTTACTGGGTCAAAGAGCAATCAAATTTCAGCTTTTCTAGAGCTTGTCAAATTGTTCTTCAAAGGTTTTCCCCCACCCCGTGATTTTTAAAAACTCATTTACTGAGTAGCTTCCATAATGCAATCGTAAATTCTAAGATAGCTTATCAATCATGCTCCCCTCTCTATTCCTGGTGCCAGTAGCTGCTATGTGAATATTTGTTGAATGGATGAAGAAATGCAGGCTGAGAGGGGTGCTGTGACTTGTCTAGGGTCACAAAACTCTCTTAGTGACCAAGCAGGATTCTCCAATCAGACTTCAGTAGGGAAAGAGGAAGGCTGGGCTCATCTCTTTCCTCTGAGCATCCTGGGCTCCCTTCCTAGGACGCTGGCCACCCTCCTCCTGGGGCCAAGCCTTCTGCTAGACTCTCAGCTCTCAGAGAGCACAGACCAGTCTACCTCAACTCTGTGTCCTGGGGCTGCTGGGGGCCATGGTAGGTATCGGCTGGTAAGGTTGTCATTGCAGAGAATCCTTGCAATTTGAATGACACCACTGGATGGTTGCAAGACTCCAAAAGCTTTTCTGCATTTTTTGCTGGAGAACTCTTGGGAAAAAAGAGTGCCTGGGTCTCTCTGATTTAGTAGCTAGATGAACCAGTTGCAACACAACCCACGTAATTACGGGGAGTGTTGGGGGGTGTGTGAGGAGCGGGGGCAGCAGGAAGGGGCTACGCTTAGTGTGACCTCTTTACTCTTTGGCGCCCTGCGTTCATAATATAGTTTTGGTCACAGACTGGTAGCACTGAGCTGACTAAACATTTTGTGAAATTCTGGACTGGAAAAGGAATTGAAAGGCTATTTCTAAGCCCATCTTCTGCTCTTGGAAGGAATAAATGTACCCCATGCTGCTGTACTCTAAGAGACTACAGGGCCACTCAGACAAGATCCAGTCAGGTAGAGAGATACCATCCTAATTATTTCCAGAAGGGGAATTTAAAACAAGGATTTGATTGCACTGGGGGGACAGCGAGGCAAGAGTGATTAGCCCTGACCCCTCCTGCCCAGCACTAGAGGGATGGGAGCACCTGGAGGAAGCTGGAACCATACAGAGCTTGCCAGGTAGGCAATGCGGCCACAGCCAACGACGCCACCTGAGGCTGAGAGGTGGAGGAGGTCTACTCTGAGTTTTCTCTTCCTCCCACCAATGCTTTCCATTGACTGAATTAACCCCACTCCCTCCTTTCCTTCTTTCCCTTCTTTCTGCCTTCCTCCTTCTTTCTTTCTCTATTTTTGTTTTAAGAAAAACTTTTTTTTTTTAAGAGAAGGGAACATTTTTCTAGAGCTCACCAGTATCTCTAGAAAAGAGAGTAGCACATTTAAAATAAAGAAGTAAAAAAAGATTGCGCCCTTGTAGCCCTGACAGCAATGAGGAATGATGCCTTTTCTTCCCTGATTTCAAAGCACCCATGTGAACTGCAGACAAATGAACCCATCTCACTGGAGGTGCGGTGGGACATTGGGACACAGTGGTTAGTGAGTAGGAGCATGGGCCCTGGAGCCAGACAATTTGGCCCTACTCCTGACTGGCGATCTTGGGCAAGTGTTTCAACACCTCTGTTGAAGATCTACATCTACAAGTGAGATGTACGTCTCACTTGTAGAAAGGGGGAAGTGATCACAGTAGTCCCTACTTCATGGGGTCAGTGTAAGGATTATGAAGTTAATACATTTGGGGATCTTAGAACAGCACCTGGCAAACATATGAGGGCTGTGACTTTGAAAAGATTCCTAAATGGTCCTGTGTACTCCACTGTCTTCCAGGCTCCTCAGAATAGAAAACCTGTTTTGGCATGCCTCCATGGGGCAGTATTTGGACTTAGGCATCAAATATCATCAATTTTTAGCTTTTAATCAAACACACACTATTTCTACCAGTAAGAGTCAGGTGCTGGCTTGGCATCCTGCCAAGTGTCATCTGGCAAGGACTCAATTAAACTAGAAGCAGGAAGTAGGAAAGAAAAAATAAGCCCCCCACTTTTGTCTCAAAATGTCATTTCAAAGACTGCCAGGCTCAGCTGCTGCCCCAGCACGAATCAAGGTTAACGTGCTGCACCTGCAGAATCAGGGCCCTGCCACTGCCAGCTTGTGACGTGGCCACCCAGCACCAGGCCAGGGGAGCTTGATGGGGTTTGAGTGCATTGGCCCAATCATTTGGTTGGCAGGTTGGGCCAGCTCCTCCAAAGCCCATGACACTACAAATCGGTTTCTCAAGTAGCTTTTTCCCTGGTTCCTGTGTGGTCTCTTCTTTACCTTTCAAAGTTATACTATTAATTTCTGAAAGAATGAAAATTGGGCTAGGGATCCCATAACAACATATATTAACCATCGAAACAAAAAATGGTTCTATGAAATATACGAGACCCCCAAAGTATCAAGCAAGGATTCAGTTCATAAAATTGAAATGGGGCTTTGTGAAACTTTTATCACAGACTCTTTGTGAACTTAGAAGTTAAGGGACTTCTGATTTTCAGTTAGGTGTTTAAATGTAATTAAATGAACACTTCTGCAATTCCCTTAATTAAGGAATAAGGGAATTAAGTGATTTAACTTATGCCAGTTTTCATCCATGCATGATTTTTTTTTCCTTGTTGAAAGCAAAACTCAGAGTTTCCTAGCTTAGAGGCAGAAACTCAACCAGAGCCAGCGTGAACTCTGGCAGTGACCTTAGAAGTGGGAAATTGTGGGGGAGGAGCTGGAGAGAAAATATAGCTTAAAAGAGACAGGATGTCCACTAATTAAAACTAATACAGGACATTAAAATCAAAGCTAATGGATGGTAGCTTTAATTCTTTAAGACTTCATTCATATCTAAACATGCATTTCAGTGGCCAAGTCCATCCTTGATGTACTATGAGTATTTGTTAATTGCATGAATCTCTCTTGTTTTTAAAAATATGTCAACTTTCAACAAAGACTTAAGGCAGGTGGCCCTATTAAAACTTGTTTAAAAAACAAAAAGCAGGAGAGTTAAAGACAATAAGGACGGCAAGTTCTAACAAGCTGTTTCCCTTTTTCCGGCACTCTTGTGTGTAAATATATAAACCTTAATTTAAGAGGATCACATTTCATTAAGTTGTCTAAACATAGGCTCACTTGAAAATAGCCTGAGTGTGGAAAGGCTTTTCTAAAGAATATTCCAGTGTTTGTTCTTCATCACTTAAAGCTGCAGTCTTAATTTTAATATGACTTGTGGCATTCCAGACATAGAAGAAGCCATAGATCATAGCCATGGAGAAAAATGACTCACTTCAAAATGATAAATTATGTTGAGGTATTAAAACTTCTCCAAGTCTTACATACAAGTAGATATGATTTTAAAATGCCATTTTCCTTTTATAAACCATATTTCAATGATTGATCACAAAAAGAAATCTGGAATATTTAGCCAATTTTCAGACCTATCTTTTTCAAAGTCAAGTTTAGAAAGGAGAGATTCTGACAGCTCACTGGCTTTCTTCTATATAGTAAATTATGTGTTTATATAGTGAACAGTGAAGAGTATAGTAAACACTATTTCTAGAGTAATACCCGCTTACTCATTGTTTCTCATTCGGAATCATTAATTCATAAAATGTACCCTTGAAGTGAGACTTCTTCATCAAACTTAAAAATTAGGAAGCAAATACAGATAAAAACTGCTAGGTCAATATTGGCCAAGATTCTTTCATGAGAGAAAAACCAGACATCTCAAAGACTAATACTGTCAGTCACTCAGAGTGGTTGGAAGCCTCCTGTACAGGAGTCAGAAGAAAACCTTCATGTTCCTCCTCTTTGGGTAACATCAGCCATGCCCGCTTTGTTCATTTAAGAACCAGATGAGATCCGGTATATTTTGAAGCTATAAAGCACCATTTACGTATTAGGTGTGATAGTCACAGTGGGAACAGAAATACTGGAGATTCAATTCAAGCTATTCTTATTCTTAAAAAATAACCCAAAGTATGTTTCTATAAAATGGAGTCAGTGTCAACTCTCTCTAATTCAATGGACAGCAAGCGAAATAAATAGCCACTCTAAAAATGGAATTGAAACAATTCAATAATCTCTGAAAATACAAAAAAAAAAAAAAAAAAAAAGAGAAAGCTTTTCCCAATGATCTTCAGTCTCAAAACAAAATAGATCTGATCACTGGCTTCTTGGGAGACAATATTAATATAAGCAATCATATAACATGTGTCTTAAGAACCCAACAACTACAATTATAATATATTAGTTGTACTTTGTAACACAGAGCACTCTTCAAAAATCAGTCTGTAAGGTTGAATCCAAGTGACTTAACCATGGGACACAAATTGTTCTGTGAACTTGCTCTAAAAATATATTGTTGGACTGAAAAGATGCAAAGATTGATTTTCATCATGTAATAAAGTATAGAAATGGAAAAAAAATCTTTTTTTTTTTTTTCACGACGGCTCACATGTCTTAGTTTTGATTTTCAAGGCACTAGTTTCAGCAGCAGGACATAGTTTGTTCATAGGCTCTCCAAGGGTAAAACAAATAGTGTGCAGGGTTTAGATCAATATCAGAATGACTCACTTGACAGGTATTTGGATCTGTAGAAACCTCAGCCCTCTGGTTCAGATGCTCCAAACTGCCAGCTAATTTTTCCCTCTAATA
The DNA here is from genome assembly GCF_008728515.1 of Papio anubis. Classification (NCBI taxonomy): domain Eukaryota; kingdom Metazoa; phylum Chordata; class Mammalia; order Primates; family Cercopithecidae; genus Papio; species Papio anubis. The sequence goes on along the minus strand of NC_044981.1, from coordinate 112,046,709 downwards.
TCCTTAAAATAACTGTCACAATCCCCATCCTAAAGATGCAGAACAATCCTCCACAACAAAACATTCTTCAAACATTTGCTCAGAGTTAGTTTACTCTATTTTACCATCAATTCTAAAAAGCACACTTATTTTAATTTCCCAGCATATAGTACATAGAAACAGGAATTTAGAAGGTAAGAGAAGAAGAAAAAAACAGGAAGAAACAACATTAAGAAAGATGTGAGCCCAAGTGGATGATGGCTCACACCTGTAGCCCCAGCTACTCCTGAGACTGAGATGGGAGGATCACCTGAGTCCATTTCAAGCCCGCCTCAGCAATATTAGTAAGACTTCCTTTCTAAAAAGTAAATAAAGTAAAGAAAGATGTAAAAGCTGACTGTGTACTAGGTAGGCAACAGACAGAAAAACAGAAGCCAAGATGCACTCACTGCAATCAGGGGACAGTAAACTTTCAAGGGTACTTGCCAATTGAATAGTGTTTAAGGCTGTCAATGCGTTCAGTGATAAACTTCAAAGTGAATTAAAACATTGAAAGATAAAGCAGGATATATTAAAATAATTTCTTTTCCTGTGGAAAATTTGGATCACGTCTGAAAAGTATATGAAAAAAAGCCATAATGATCTTGTATCTTAGAAATAATCACTGTCAACAACTGTTTAATTTCCTCCTGCTGCCACCACGTGCAGTAAATTTGCATACACTAAGATTTTATCATTAGGCCATTCCCTAATGCCCTGGCCTTGCTCCTTAAATAGAAACTGATTGTTGGAGCTACTGAGGGGAATCAGTGGACCTGAAGGTGTTCTGGGTGTTTTCTCCCTCGTGTTGTAAGGTAAAGTGATCTTCTAGAAGAAACTATGAAGATTATAACCATTCTAAAGGGATTTCAATTGCATTTTGATGACATATGTTAAATTTGTTGTGATAAAATGTAAAAATCCGTAGACCTACCTCCTCTAGCTATGTCAAAAGGGCAGCCACATCAGCAATTTCACATGCATCAAAATGTCCACACATCTGCAGATTTGCTTTTAAAAATATGATTTCGGTAACTGGAAAAATGAAGGCAAGTATCTAGAACATAACAACACATAGGAATCCAGCACTTGGAACAAATGTATATTTACATTTTGTAATTTTGCATTCTTTTAAAAATAAAAGTGACAAGGCATTACATGTGAATGGGTAATACCTCATTAGTTTCTTCTTGGTTTTGGTGCAGGGCAAGTGAGCCCCCAAATTGGGGCTTAGCCTGGGAGGGTTCTTGGCTTTGCCCAGGAAAAACTTCAAAGATGAGCCAGCGGTATTAGCAACTTCTATTGAAGTGGCCGTGCACAGCAGCAGCAGAGGGACTGCTCCTTGCAGAGCAGAGTCACCCCATTGGCAGGGTGCCCAGAGTAGCAGGGGCAGTTCTGCAGTCATATTTATACCCACTTTTCATTACATACAAATTAATGGGCAGGTTATTCAGACATTTCTAGAAAAAGGGTGGTAAATTTCTGGTCATTGCCATGGAAAGGAGTGGTAACTTCCAGGTGTTGCCATAGCAATGATAAATTGACATGGCACTGGTGGACATGTGTGATGGTTAATACTGAGCATCAACTTGATTGGATTGAAGGATACAAAGTGTCAATCCTGTGTGTGTCTGTGAGGGTGTTCCCAAAGGAGATTAACATTTGAGTCAGTGAGCTGGGAAAGGCAGACCCACCCTCAATCTGGGTAGGCACAGCCTAATCAGTGGCTAGCATGGCTAGAACATAAGCAGACAGAAACATGTGAAAAGAGAGACTGGCCTAGCCTCCCAGCCTACATCTTTCTCCCATGCTGGATGCTTCCTCACCTCAAACACTGGATTCCAAGTTCTTCAGTTTTGGAACTTGGATTGGCTCTCCTTGCCCCTCAGCCTGCAGACAGCCTATTGTGGGACCTTGTGATCTTGTGAGTTAATACTTAATAAACTCCTCTCACTCTCTCTCCCTCTCTCTATATATTCCATTAGTTCTGTCTCTCTAGACAGATCATGTGAGTTAATACTTAATAAACTCCTATATATATATATATTCCATTAGTTCTGTCCCTCTAGAGAACCCTGAGTAATACATGTCTTATGGAGAGGTGCTTTCACCTCCTCCCTGTTTCAGCCAGTCTTCAATCCAGTTTGGAGTAAAGTCTTACCTCCTACCTCAGTTTCAATTCACTCCCTCCTCTTCCCGAGGCAACCACTCCCCTGTGGATCACTTTTAAATGAAAGGCATCGGTTACTGGCAGAAATCTTCGGAATGTAGCTAAGAAAATGGATGCTGTCAGTAGGATATCACAAATAGGAGTTTTTCTCCTTTTCAAAAGGATGGTCACAACTTCATAAAAGGCTTTCTAACTCTGGCTTGGAAATGACTTGGGTTCAGATTCTGACTCTACTAAGCAATTGACCATGTGACCCTGGATGATTTACTTAAATTCCCTGTGCCTCAGTTTTCTCACACCTAGAATGAAAATAAAAATGGAACTTATAGGTTTGATGTAAGGATGAAATGAGTTAATTTACGTAAAATGCTTAGCATAAATCCTGGCACATAAAAAAGCCTGAAAAAATGTAAGCGATTTTTTTTGAGAACTTGAAAGATGAAGGAGGATATATTAGGAAGTGAATTGTTAGCTGTACAGAAAGTGTGATCGAATGGTGTTTTTTGTTTTGTTTTGTATTGTTTTGTTTCCATGGCTTAAGATAGCTAAATAGTGGGATTTTTATCAAGGGACATCAACAAAGCTCTAGGCTGACATTTGAAAGGGAAATTATTCAATTCAATTAAACACATATTTATTAAGTGACTAGTATTTAACACGGGCAGTGAGATTTCAATCTAATAGTGAGGCAGACAAGTGAACAGCTATTCTGTCATTGTTGCTGGATGATGCTGCATCCGAGAATAGATGCTCATCCGGAGAGGAGGCTTTCTGCATGGTTCATAATAAGGAATTGGTCAAACATCAATAAAAATATCTTTCTAATTTGTAACTGACATAAAGCTGGCATGGTGGGGTGAATCCAAAAGATTATAACAAGCTGGAATTATAGACTAAAATTTTTAAAATGAGATTTAATATGGAGAAATATACACTTCAGAAACCAACTACCCAAGAGCAGCAGGGTAACAGCAGGTCATTTGAAAAAGTCTTGAGGATTTTAGCAGATTTGGTGGAAGCACTATTTGAGCTATCTTACATAGTTGCAAAAAGTCCTGCAGACTTGCACTGTATTATTAAGAGAAACATAGTACTACAACCAATAAAGGTCTCATGGCATTCCCCACTGGCCAGAGCACATTTTGTTCATATTTGAGGGATAGCTGCTTAGGAGGATATTGACACACTGTAATATCTAGAGGAAAGTATCAGAGATGGTATAGGAATGGAAACTATGACTTTATAGAAAAGGTTAATATGTGAAGGTGGCTTCATGGAAAGAAGTATTGAGGCCGAGGACATGGTAGGTGGCTTGGTATACTTTAAAATTTGTCACTCGGTTTAAAAATTTACAGGAAGTTATAAGATGACAAACTGAAAATGTCAAGAACGGCATTCTAGACATTGTAAATAAAATGGTAAGAAAAGAATTTCCTGCCACTGGATGAAATGAATGAAATGATTAACTGTCAGATAAATTGTAGAGAACCTTCTTGCATCAGTGGGATGAACGAAGACAGTTCTGACTCACTCTCTCATTCTACAAACGCCCTAGTAGCAAAGTCTGTATCTGAACAGGCTGTGTAATTATTCTCCTCTGTGCTAAGTGAGGTAGAAGTATGTAATTGACTTTATTATGATGAGATCTTTTCAATCTCCAAAGAGCATTGATTTGTTTTCTAGTCTGTATTTGCATTAATATTTGCTCTTTAAAATAAAACCATTGACCACTTTATATCTACTAAGATGGCTATAATAGTAATATATTTTTAAAGTACAGAAAATAACAAGTGTTGGCAAGAATATAGAGAAATTAGAGCCCTCACACATTGCTGGTGGGAATGTAAAATGGTGCAGATGCTGCCTAAAACAACTGGACAGTTTTTCAGAATTAAAGAATTGTCACATAGAATTCTTATCATGGAATTGCCATGTAAACCAGAAATTCCACTCCTAGATATATATACCCAAGTGTATTTTGAGAATATTCATGTTCAAAAACTGAAAAAAATCATGTACAAAAACTTGTGTAAGAATGTTCATAGCAGGATTATTCATAATAGTAAAAGTAGAAAAAACACATGTCCATCAATTGATGAATGTGTAAAGTTTGGTATACCCATACAACGGAATATCATTCAGCCATAAAAAGAAAGAAAGTACTGTGATGCTACAAGATGGATGAGCTTTGGAAACATGCTGAGTGAAAGAAGCCAGACACCCAAGGCCATACATTGTATGATTCCATTTGCGTAAAATGTCCAGAATAGGCAAATCCATAGAGATAGAGAGTACGTTTGTGATTTCCAAGGGCTGGAGCAGGAAGGGGGCATCGGGAGTGATTGCTGTGGATGCGGGTTTATTTTAGGAGGAATGAAAACGTCCTAAACTCAGTTTGAGGTGATGGTTACACAACTTTGTGAATATACTAAAAACCACTCAGCTGTACTCTTTTAAATGATGAATTTTATGTTATGTAAATTATATCTCAATTAAAATCCTGTCAATGATTCGGAATACTCTAGTTTTAAAAGTAGAGTTATGTTTAAAAAATTATGACACATATCCATTTTTCTAACATTTCCAAAGGTTATAGAGGGTTCTGGCCCCACCTTGCTCCCCTCTTAGCCTAGCTGTTTTACCACTCTGTACATTCACGTTTTTATAGATCTACATAAAGTGTACAGTTATTCAAAACAACTTGTAACGTAAACTATCACTATTTATTCCCTGGAGAGCTGGAGGTTGTTTTCTTATTTTTCTTCCCCGAGTTTCTTGTGGCTCTTGTACTGTGGTTAGCATTGAGGTACCCACAGTTGAGAACGTGAGTGGCTTAGCAGGGAATTGCACAGAACTGGGGACATTTGCGAGCTGGGAACAACCTTAAGTGGGCACTGGTGGCCTCCAGAATGCAGATGAGAGAGCAGGAAATTCCAGGTAGAGGAAGAGACAGCACAAGCTGGTGTGGCTGGGCTCCAACTTTGGAGCTAAAATGATCAAACATCCCCAATGTTTCAGAGCAAGAAATATGGGGAAGTTAACGTTATTGTGTGAAGAACATCAGCCTTTGGCTGTTTGATGGATGACTATTGAGTTTGGAGGTTCTTCTCTATCCTTATTAGTTGCTACAGATATTCTCGCTATGTCTTAGCACCTTATAAACAAAGGAAAGAGAAGCCTGCAGCTCTCTATCTGCAGATGCAGATAAACATCTGGGGACAGTGACAAAGCTCACAGACTCTGATGGTGTCTTTGATATACAGCTACAATACACATTTTGACACCAAGTAGATGCTTTTAGATGATAAAATCAGTGGTTTGAATTTAGGCATTTGTGTGAAGTTCATGACCTTTCATGCCATGATTGGCTTAAGTAATTCAGAATTAGCTGCGTGTGGGTGCCGTGGAAATACTCTTTCAATCTCTTTCTTATTGGGCCAAATTTGTGCAAAATAAATTGCTGTTTTAATGGGAAAAACAGCAATTAACTTTGCACCAACCCAAGAGTTCACGGGATATTCAAAGCAATTTTGCGAACTGTATCCTCCAACTTGAGGCAGTGACTGTGAAACCACTAGATGGCAGAGTCATGCTAGATGTAATCAAGACTTCAGCAGAGAAGAAAAAATGAGTCTTGCTGGATAACTTCATCAGATACTTAAGCTGTAGTTTACTTCCCCTCTCCAAAATTTTTCTACGTGTTAGTAATTTATGTCTTCCAGATCATGTAAATACAGATGTGTTAGACTTAGTCATCTAAATCAACTGTTCAGTGACTAGAGCCAAACTATAAAGAATGATGACTTCTCTTTGTTTTCAGTTCAAGTATTTTTACTATTCCTTTGCCACACATTTCTTTATTTTTCGTACAGTTACATCAGCGCTCTGGCTCCCTTTTCTTTTGTACACATACTGATCGAGAAATTACTCATCTCCAACGTCCTGGAAATTGTTTTACAGCGCATAAATTTCCTCGCCCTCTGAAAGATGTCACTCATTTTCTTTAGCAGGACATTAGGGAACTCCAGCTTTCGGAAAGATGTTAGAAAAGAAATGTCATGTTCCAAGACACAAAGTAAATGATTACTTTCTTTACCCAGCTTTTTCATTTGTCTGGGGGAAAAAAAAAAAATAGAACTGTTTTATTCACAGTCAGAGGCTAAGGAAGCAAGACAAGGCACGTTAGTGAGGCTGTAAATACCACTGTGTCCACGATCACTTAACACACGCCATCTTCCAGCACAGCCCCGGCCCCTCTAACCCCCCTGCCCCACTGCAGCCCTTAAAGCCAGAAACACTCAGGCCCCCCGAACGTTTAGTAGGGCTGCATTTGGAACAAGTCCAGAGCCAACAAAGGAAAGTAGTGGAGACACTTAGGAGGGAGAAGAGAGAAATGAAATTTATTTAGCCCGGGGTCCCCACGCCACGAATGTGGCCAGCAGGGGGCTTCTCGTGCGGACGCTCAAAGCCGGAAGAGCCAGCAGGCTCTGAAGCCCTCATGGGAGCCGGGAGTTCCATGGTGCAGGCCCCCCGCTGCTGCCCCAAGAAACGCTTGAGTTTGAGAACTCAGGGAACACGAAGAGCCCCCACTGCGATGGTGATGGCCCTGGATTGGGTGGTGCTAAGGAAAGGGCAGCACACCCTCGAGGGCGGGAAGTGAATGGGGTGAGAGTCGGCACTGCTGGCCATGTTTTCTTTTCCTCCATTTCCTTATGGGACTCAGTTTCTTCAAGGGAAGAACCAAAATGAATAAAGTCTGATGTGGTTTGGCTGTGTCTCCACCCAAATCTCGTCTTGTACTGTAGCTCCCATAATTCCCACATGTAGTGGGAGGGACCCCATAGGAGGTAATTGAATTGGGAGGGTGGGCCTTTTCCGTGCTATTCTCGTGATACTGAGTAAGTCTCACGAGATCTGATGGTTTTATGAAGGGCAGTTCCCCTCCACACGCTCTCTTGCCTGCCTTCATGTAAGATGTAGCTTGGTTCCCATTCCTCCTCTGCCATGATTGTGAGGCCTCCCCAGCCATGTGGAACTGTGAGTCAATTAAACTTCTTTTCTTTATAAATTACCCAGTCTTGGGTATGTCTTTATTAGCAGCCTGAGAACAGACTAATAGAGTCTAAATTACAAAAAAAGAATGCCATCTAATTTTTTATAGAAAGAGATCGAGAAACAGCCCTTGATTGTGCCGAGAAGATTTTAGGAACTGTTTATAAGTGCCCTACTGAGGACTCTAGAGATGATCCTTCATTCTAGAATTATAAGGTTAAAGTTGTTTGTTTGTTTTTTCTACTGGCCTAGTCCTTGGTGTATATAAAGAATCTTGTGGTGCTTTGGTATTTATTAAGAGATAGAGAGTCCTTAATTTTTGAATACATTGGATCAATTTTTATATAGTATTGCATTTTTTATAACCCTTATTTACTTCTTATTTTTAAACCCCACCATCTCCTCTATTCTCTTGACCCAGATGTCATGTAATAAGTTATGACATTATACATTTTCACCTTACAGCTATGTTCTGGGGCTTGGCACTCTTATTATTTAAAAAATGGTATCTTCTATGAGAAAACATGAATATTAAAGTAGACATGAATTTAGTTTTGTAATAATTAAATTGAATCCCAGGATGGCAAAGATTTAAATATGATTTATACTTGGCATTAGTCACAGCAAGTAATACTTGCTGCAGTAACAAAAACCCATTTCAGTGGCTTCGTACAATGAAGGTTTATTTCTCACTCTCATCATCATTCAACATGGATCTCTCAGGAGGCAGAGAGAGAGCTCTGCTGCGTACATTAATTCAGGGATCCAGGCTCTTTCAAACTGGTTGCTCTATCATCTTCTAGTGCCATGGTTTCCTCTACCAATGCTTTGCATCCTATCAACAGGTGACAAAAGAGAGGGAGAATGGATAAATCGCATTCCACTCAACCGCCTCAGTCTGAAGATGACATACATAATTTCTGCCTACATCCCACTGGTAAGAATTAGTCCCAAGGACCTATCTCAGGAAGAAGAGAACATGGATATTGTTGCAAAATACTCTGATATCTACCATACACACATGTTAAATCAAGTTTAGCCTAAAGCTGCCTCCTTACATATTTTAAATTTAGCCTAAAGGTTTCTCCCTATATGGTGAACTATAAATTAAATGGAGGTATAAACACACTGTAACCTTTGTCTGTGCCAATCATTGAGTTTTGGCCAATCAAAGAGGGCCAACTGTTCAAACCATGTTCAAATAAGGTAAATGCCAAGATATAACCAACCCAGCTGTGTCTACACCTCACTTCTGTTTTCTGTGTATCACTTTTCTTTTTCTTACCATAACTTTTCCACCAGGTGGCTGCGTTGGAGTCTCTGAGCCTACTCTGGCTTGGGAGGCTGCCCAATTTGCAAATCATTCTTTGTTCAACTAAACCGTGTTAAATTTAATTTGTCTAAGGTTTTTCTTTTAGCACACATGTGCCAGCAATACAAAGTTTGAGAAGACACTACACTATTTGTTTCAGGGTGAGAAATGCCATGTCTTACTGCTTGATGTACTCCCCCAGAAGAATCCACCCACTCATACCATACCCAGTCAAGAATAAGCAAAATATGGCCTTGGGAATTAACTTCCTATTTCCAGCATTTGTTTAAACTCAAGAATCTTGGTGAAGTCTTGACCAAGGGAGTTTTAAAGTAAAACAGCATATTTTAAAAGTTGATTTAATCTAGTTCTTGAGAAAACAGGCTTTAAGTCCTTTGTAAATGTGGTGGCCAGCCTACAAGATGGCCCCCAATGATTCTGTTGCTGATATTCCACCCTGTGTCATCTCCTCCCACTTTGAATAAGGCTGACTTGTGCAGCCAATAGGACACTGTGAAATGAGAGAGTGTGATTTTTGAGACTGGTCACTAAAGTCATTGCAGCTTCCCTTGCTTTCTTTTGGATTACTTGCTCTTGGGAAAGCCAGTTGCCATATTGTGAGAACACTCAAGAAGCCCTGCAGAGAGGGCCACATGATGAGGAAATGAGGTCTTCTTCCAACAGCCAGCACTGACTTGCCAGCCACGTGAGTGCACCATCTTGGAATCAAATCTTCCACCTCTAATTAGGCCTTCAGATGGCTGCAGCCCTAGATGACTTTTGACTACAGCTTCTTGAGACATCCTGAACCAGAACCACTCAGTTAAGCTGCTCCCAATTTCCTGATCCATAGAAATGATGTAAGAAAATAAATGTTTATCGTTGTTTTAAGCCACTAAATTCAGAAGGAATTTATTCCATAGGAACAGCTAAAATAAACACAGTATATCCAGACAATCTGTTCTCCTGTTGTGGGTTTTGGAGTGGTGGGTTAACAGTAGACAAAAGGCAAAAGAGGGGACTCCGTGATCTTATCCCACCAATTAGAAATGTAATATATATGATTTAAATAGATTCGCTTTCTGCTTTTTTCAATGTTATAAAAATACTGGCACTTCAACCAGATTAAGTTCATTACCATATAAATAACCCTAGCTAGATTGCTTTTCTTTTTGAGAAGAAAAGATCATTAACTTAAAAAGGATATCATTTATTTAAATTTTCACAAAAACCGTATGCTGGAGGTTATTGCCATGTTTACAGATAAGAAAAGGAAGTCTTATAGAGTTTAAACACTTTGACCATACTCTAAATGGCAAAGTCAGGGTAGTACAATTCTAGAAGCTGCATTTCATCCATATTGGTTCCTAAGCCTACCTGAAGTCAATCATTTTTCTCTGTGAAGAGTTGAGACCCCAAGAGGAAGGTAGAGTTAGTTTTGGAGCCTGGTACACGCTAGGCAAGGAGAGACCCAGGTTGCAGCTTGGCATAGTTCAGTGCAGTTGAACAACTGTTTACCAAACACTAATTTGGTAGCATAAATGCTTTTTCGGTCCTACTGGCTCTGGATTCTTGATGGTAATAACAATGACAACAATGGCAGCATGATGCCAGCTGCATCTCAGATACTGTTCTGATATATTCACATGTGTTAACCCATTTTATCCTACAACAATCCATGGGTAGGAACTGTTATTGTTGCTATTTTACTGATGAGGCACTAAGGCAAAGAGAGATGAAATAACCTGTCCAAGGTCACCCACCCAGCTAGTAAGAAGTGGAGCTAGGACTCAAACCAGAGAGGCTGACTGCAGTCTGTGTGTCTGACCTTTCCAGGTGGTTTGATGAATGAGCTAGGCCTGTCCTATATCTGCTGGCTTAGTGTCTACCCCACTGCCATCCCTACTCCTCACATTCCTCATATCTTGTTCTCCACCAATGTCTTGCTGCTGCTCCGGCCCTGCCCGCCGTTGCTGAGCTCACCTGCATGGATGCACTGTGTTCTACTGCTCTGTGGATGCCCATATGGTGGCCAGTGTTGTCTTGGACCCCGGGAGTCCTTGGGATATCTGTGCTTCCTGCTAGAGCTATATGGGTGCTGGACAGGCAATTACCCCAATGTCCCTAACTTTGATGCAGCCTGAATCAATCTTCAGAGACCGCCAAATAGTCTGAGCTCAAGCAGGGCAGGGTCATTCTCAAGCTGTGATTTGTGGAAGAATCAACTTGTGTACCTACTTAAAATGCAGATCCCCAGGCACTGTGGGAAATTCTGAGCCTATGGGTTTGGGGTAGTGGTGGTTATTCTGAGGCAGGAAACCGCCTCCAAGCCTTAGAAGACACCTACAGCAGGGAAATGCCCTCCTCTTCACATGCCCTTCCCCCCTTGGAGGACCTACTCTCCTTCTGGGAGTTTTCATGTTTCAAGCATCATTTTATGCCATCTTAATGCCTTCAGGCTCTTATGCTGTAATGCCATAGATTGGATGGCTTATAAACAACAGAAATTTATTTCTCACAGTTCCAGAAGCTGGGAAGTCCAAGATCAAAGTGCTGGAAACTTCTGTGTCTGGTGAGGGCCTACTTTCTAATTCATGGACGGTGACTTCTCACTGTTCCTGGCATGGTAGAAGGGGCAGGGTAGCTCTCTGGGGCCTCTAATCCTCCCAAAGGCCCCATCTCCTAACGCCATCACCTCGGGGATTAGATTTCAACGTGAATTTTGGGGAGACACACTCATTCAGACCATGGTACATGTTTTCCATAATGACTGCCTCCTTCTCTCCAGACCAGGTAACTGGGTCTGGCCCCCACTGTGGCCCACACACTCCTTTTTCATGCTCAGTGATCTGTTGTCCTCTAGGTCCCCAGGTGAACCAGGGAAGATGGCTCAGACACCATCCCAGAGTGCCCAATTCCACTCAGTGGCTGCTGGGAGAAGCAGGCCAGGCCTGCATCACCAGCCCTGCTCATAAGGGCCTCAGTTGCTGGTAGACAGTCAGAAGTGTAAGCAGATTATCAGTATCTAATGGAAAGAGCTGACAAGTATGAATTGGGTGCCATTGATGGCAGGGGCCGGCCTTCTGGAGCAGCCACTGCTATCACGCTGGTTGCAGCAGGGAGGTGCAACCAGGTATGCACACTCCATGGAGCCCGTGGGAACTGGGGACAAGCGGGTGCCCCGCCCCTTCCAAGTTGGGACAGGAGCTCCCTGGGTGCCGCTGCAGCCACCCAAGCCACGATTGTGGGTCCGGGCATCCCTGAGCTCTTGGAGGGGCCAGGAGCAGGCAGGAACCCCACACTGCCAGGCACAGCTGCAGCCACCCAAAGCAAATTGCAGACCTAGACATTTCTGTGCTCTTGGAGGCCTGGGAAGGCCACCCCTGCCCTCACAGGCTCAGAAGTGGCTGCTCCTGCTGCCTAGTTTCTCCCTGTTGTCAGCGACTGCTCTGATCATGGAGCAAAGTCAGGGCTGAGTCCAGTGCTGTTACAGCCTGGCTGGGTGTGCACACACTTAGGGCAGTGCTGACACACCAGGCCCCTTCCACCTTAGCCCTCTCTGGACTTTGGGTGCCAATGAGCATAGGTGTGAAGCCAAGGGGGCACTGAGGACAGCTCTGTGCTGGCCTACAGGTGCCGCTTGGCACCTACAGCCTGGGCACCATAAACATCAGCAGGAGGCAGACAGGTTCCTGGGCAGAAGGGGTCCTACCTTCACGTCAGGGAGGGCCTGAAGGCTGCGGGGTGGGCTGCCAGTCGTGCCCGACTGGAGTGGGAACGTGTGGTTCATTTTCCAGGCCCACCCATGGCCATGGGCCAGTTGGCACTCACTTCTTCCCCTCTGTGGCTTATAAAAGCCCCAGGCTCTGCCAAAGCTGAGCAGACATTGGGATGACCAGCTGCAAAGAGGAGCTACCCACCCAGGACCTCCTGTATGCTGAGAGCTAGGAAGATGATGGGATGACCTGCATGTAGAGAGGAATGACCCAGTTCAGTGCCACCTCTCTGCTGACAGCTGCAGAGATGATGGGATGACCTGCCTGCAGAGCGGAGCTTCTCACTCCAGGGTCTCCTCTGTGCTAGGATCTGAACACTCATCGGGATGCCCTGGCTTAGAAAGGACCTAACCCCTGCGGGTCCCCTCTAAGCTGTTGTATTGCTCAACAAAACTCCTCTTTGTTTTGCTTACCCTCCACTTTTCTGCGTAACTCATTCTTCCTTGTTGCAGGACAAGAACTCAGGACCCATCAAATGGCAGGGCTAAAAGAACTGTAACACAAACAGAGTTGAAACATGCCCCTTGCTCACCACGTTGCAAGTGAAGAGAAGGGGAGAAGAGCCATAGCCCTTCAGGGGGCCCAGATCTGGGAGCTGCCCGAGCCAGGGCTGTGACTCTCTCTTTGGTTCCTGGTATCTCCAAGCTTCTGGGCACCATTGCAATTCCCAGTGCCAGAAGGGGAAGCTGCTTGTGGTGTGCCTGGTCCAGCTGCAGCCTTGCAGAGAGCTGGCACCCATGCTGGCACCTGGAGCTGCCCGCATCATGGCAGCAGCCAGTGTGTCTGACTGCACAGTGGCTGGACCCCTCACTTGCTCACACGGCCCTCGCCACTCCATGCCTGACTCACAGTCTCCCTGGGAGGTGTGGGATCCAGGCCAGTAGTATGAGCTGAGCACAGCCTACATGGCCAAGTGGGCGGAACAAGCCCAGCAGGCCCCAAGCAAAACTCGGGCAAAGACACCACCGGCCACAGGTTTCCAGCAAGAAAAGCAACACCCCAAAGATCCCGTAACACCATCAGAGCCTAGACAGGGGACCTTTTGCTTAGAATGCTCAACACTCAGGGAAGTTTACCAAATAAAGTGACATGTGACCTGGCTGCAAAAGACTAGTAATAGTCTAGGCCTGGGGCTGGCAAACTACATCCCCTGGGCCACATCCAGCCCACTACCTGCTTTTATACAGCCCACAAGCTAACAATAGTTTTTACATTTTTGAATAATTGAAAAAAAAATCAAGAATATTTTACGCCACATGACAACAATATGAAATTCCAACTCCAGTTTCTATAAATCGAGGTGTGTTGGAATACTGCCACGCTCATTTGTTTCTGAATTGTTTGTGGCTGCTTTTGTGCGTTGAGTTGTTGCAACGGAGACTCTGTGGCCTGCAAAACCTCAAATACTTAGTATCTGGCCCTTGACAGCAAAAGTGTGCCGACTTTTGTTCCAGATAGGAAGGTGCTCTGGGCAGAGGTACGAGGTGAGAAAACACATCCGTGGTTTGTGCGTGGAGCTGCCTGCTTTAAGCAGTGTTCTCAGAGCAAGGAGGGTGAGGTAGAGGACGCTAGACAGTGAAGCCGAGGCAACCAAAGGGGCCACGTGGTCTGGGGAGTGATGGGCCTTGCTTAGATGTTGCTCCTGTGTAATGAGGAGCTCTGGAAAGCAGGGAGATGCAACAATAAGAACTGAATGCTAAAACTGAGGAGCGGAGGGATGGCAAGTTGGCCATTTAACAGGCTGAGGGGAGAGAGGCCCAGAGGTAGAAGAGAGAAAAGCCAGGAAGGGTGAGGGAGCTCTGTGTGTTGGGCAGTTTTGCAGAGGATGAATATGTAGGTGCTGCCATGCCAGGCGCTACTGCCATGTCCTTGTGGCCCTTCCAGTCACTCAGTTCCTGTGATAAAGTCTCATCTTCGTTATTTATTGTCCAAGTCCACAATGAGGATTTGCAGTGGGAAGTTACCCTTTTGGATTTTCTCAGATCATGAACCTAAAAATATGATTATGTACCTACAAGATACTTATAACTAGTGAAGTGCCATATAAATGTCAGCTGTTACTGATCGACTGAGGTAAAATTAGGGCTAGGTCACTGCAGGACGGTTTAGGTGGTTAAATGTTGTCTTTTCTTCAGTACTTACCACTATTTGCAGTTTATTCCAGAGGTTATTCTTGATTCATGCTGTGTCACTCCTTATGTGACTTGCTGTATAAAATTGTCCCCATGAGTTATTAGTTAGGCAAGCAGTTTAATCATTTCTCACCATTTGTCTCTGTTCAGGGAGAACTAGCATAACTATCATGCATTTAATGAAGTCTCTGGATAATTATACTCAATGTCTTGCAGGAGGTGAGGGAACTAAAGATCCATGGCTAACTCTATTCTTATTTGGTAATTAATCACTCGGACAATCTTCCAGTAAAAGAGGCACGACCCCTGCAAAGGCCAGGAACTGAGGGAAGAGAATGAGGAAGGATGGAGCACTTTAGAGCATCTTTCTAACCTTAAGTACACCCAGGGAGCACTGAGTCTTGGGCATTAAAACAAGAAAAATGATTAGAAGCCATAGCAAATGCTCTCTCAGCACTATTTTGCTTTTATTTATATTTGGGGGGAGAAATGAAGTCAGAATTATTTTTAAATAAGAGAGATGATAAAAACCAAACCATTAAAAAGTACTGATTAAATATTCATAAGCACAATCCCACATCCTTAACAGGCAGCCTTCCTTGAGGAGGTGGGATGTCTTCCTGTGATTCAGGGAAGGCACATTCATCTTACTTGGAGTCAGTTTGCTGGTGGCCGTCTCAGGTCCCAGCCACCCCACGTCTCAAATTAACCGTCCTCGGGGCTGGACCACTGCCCACCATGTTCATATTCCTTCACTTTTGGGGCTTTCTTTTCAAACCACGGCCACAAATGCAGTCTTAAGTTTGCTGAACTTGTCATTTCCCCTAAAAGAGCACAATCTCACCGTTTGTTTTATTTCTGGGAGGACAGAGGTGAAAAGCAGGCCTGGAGTGGTGACCATAAACCCATGGCTGTGGGCTGCTCTGAATAGACTAGGGGAGGTGGGAGGGAATATTATATTTCCACTGGCCGTGAAAAACCACTAAGACAGAGCAACTCCCATGACCCTTCCCACCACAATTAAAAGGGGCAAGGTTTTACAAGCTGAGTTTACTGTGGAAGAGGGTTCCAGTCTCAAAGTAGATTCTAGCCACGCGTGTGAATTCACAAGAGGTTAGACAGAGAGCAAAAGCTATGAGAGTGCACTTAGAACCTTTCTTTTCTTAATCATCACCTAAAAGCAGGAACGGCTGCCTACTTTGAGGGGCTGAGTGTAAAACAAAAATGCAGGTCCCCCGGTTCAAAATTTAAGAATTCTATACTCATGAGAGCAGAGCATTAAACCCTTCTAAGTTTGGAGCCCCGCACAACTACACAGATCACACGCCCATGGAAGTTCAAGGCACTTTTTTTTTTTTTTTTTTTTTTTTTTTTTAATGAGATGAAGTCTTGCTCTGTCACCCAGGCTGGAGTGCAGTAGCGTGATCTTGGCTCACTGCAACCTCCACCTCCCAGGTTCAAGCAATTCTCCTGTCTCAGCCTCCAAAGTAGCTGGGACTACAGGCACATGCCATGATGCCTGGCTAAGTTTTTTTTTTTTTTTTTTGAGATGGAGTCTTGCTCTGTCACCCAAGCTGGAGTACAGTGACACGATCTCGGCTCACTGCAAGCTCCGCCTCCTGGGTTCACGCCATTCTCCTGCCTCAGCCTCCCGAGTAGCTGGGACTACAGGCGCCCGCCACCACGCCCGGCTAATTTTTTGTATTTTTAGTAGAGACAGGGTTTCACTGTGTTAGCCAGGATGGTCTCGATCTCCTGACCTTGTGATCCACCTGCCTTGGCCTCCCAAAGAAGTTTTGTATTTTTAGTAGAGACAGGGTTTCACCATATTGGTCAGGCTGGTCTCAAACTCCTGACCTTAGGTGATCCACCCACCTCAGTCTCCCAAAGTGCTGGGATTACAGGCGTGAGCCACTGTGCCTAGCCAAAGCAACTTTCAAAATGTGTCTAATTTACACTAAAAGAGTTAATTCGCCTACTAGGAATTTGTCTTGTCTAAGTAGAACAAGACTAAACTGTCTATAATTTTTCTTTAAGCTTGCAAAGGAGTGGGTTTCCCTAGAATACACACGTCTAATTGGTTCAAACCAATTCTTGTCAGTGAGATGCTGGGGGAAGAGTTGTCAATGCCTGCCTGAGTACCACACATGTGTTTGCAAATGTGCTGATGTCGGAAGGATTTAACACTCTTTGGAATTATATTACCTTTGTATAGAAAAACTGGTATGTGGAGTTTTGAAAATACATACATTTCTTAAAATTTCACTTCCCTTTCTCCCTTAGTAGGAATCTATTCACTACTGTCTGCTATTATCCTCAAAAGTTTGGTCTGCTTAGGTGCTTCTTTGGAAAACTGTCTCATTGAAGTTATTTGACAGGGTAGTAGGAGGGACAAACAGTGTGATTTCAGCTACAAGACAAAAGTTCAGTAGATAAGGCAAACCTTTCAGATTCTGAAAGTCAACATGGATGTGGGATCAGACCTAAAAAGGAAGCAGCAGCCCTGGAAATGGGGAAGGAAGCTACAAAGGAGTCGCTCCACAAAGAGAAACAACTCCAAGGAGCTCTACTCTTGTAGGGGGTAGAAACTGGAGAGGGAGGGTCCAGGGGCAGCCAACTAGAAAATAAACTGAGGCCCTAAGTGGGCAAACATTCCCACACCTACCTCCACTCCTAGGCCAGGCCGTTGCAATAGAGAGTTAGCTCAAGATGAAAAGAGCAGACTCTACAATGTGCAAGAGGACAAGTTAATCCCCACAAGGACTTGTAAGTCAGGCCTCCCACCAGTGGGAGGATGTACAGGAAGGCCTCAGGCTGTGGTGCCCATCTCTGGGTGATAGAAGCTGCAGAAGTTGCCTGCAGTGAGCTGGCGGGTGTGATTCTGGTGGGTTCTGATGCCCAGACACAGTTCCTCTAGTTGTTAGACCCCTGCTTGCCAAAAAGACCTATTCCACTGCTGAGCTGGCTGCAAGGGGGCATTCGGCTTGGGTGGGCCAAGCTAGCCCTGGGCCTGATCCCTGCCTGCACAGGAACTGCCAGCAGTGATGTGAGCGGCCAGAAGCCAGCCCAAGCTGAGAGGTGGTGGT
The DNA here is from genome assembly GCF_008728515.1 of Papio anubis. Taxonomy (NCBI): domain Eukaryota; kingdom Metazoa; phylum Chordata; class Mammalia; order Primates; family Cercopithecidae; genus Papio; species Papio anubis. The sequence continues at coordinate 112,029,163 of NC_044981.1, read as the reverse complement.
TCTACACAGGCCAGCCGGGTGGGTCGGCATTAATAGTTGCATGATGTCATGCTGCTTCATCTCATTTTACCAGCACGCACTTCGTAGCCTAGAAATTCAAAAGCCTCATTCTTTGCAGCCTGGAGGATTTTTTCTTTTTTTCCCCCACAATGTCTTGCTGTTTTTCCCAGGCTGGAGTGAAGTGGCGTGATTTCAGCTCACTGCAACCTCTACTCCCCCAGGTTCAAGAGATTCTCCTGCCTCAGCCTCCCAAGTGCCTGGGATTATAGGCACGTGCCACTACACCCGGCTAATTTTTTGTACTTTTATTGGTGACGGGGTTTCGCCATGTTGGCCGGATTGGTCTGGAACTCCTGACCTCAGGTGATTCGTCCGCCTTGGCCTTCCAAAGTGCTGGACTTACAGGGGTGAGCTGCTGCACCAGGCTGAGGATTTTGTTTTCACAGTAAAAATGTAGAACAAGAAGCAGGAGGAAACTACTCGTACCTGCTATATATGTTCTTCAGAAAATATATCTTTCACAACTGAAAAAAAAATTAAAGAAGGAAAGACGACAGTCAGGGGGTTACACAAGATCTCTCTGGGCCGGTTTCTCATTTTTCCCTGCTAGATGCTACCTTCTGGGGAAGACAGATCATGGGGCAAAGGAGGGCTGAGCTCAGGGCTTCCTGCCCTGGCCCTCGGTTTCTCTCCTGCAGAATAAGGGGGTTTGGCTGGATGATTTCTGACGGCAATTCCCCCCAACCCCAACTACTAGTCTTCTATGATTTGAGACTCTCACCTTCCTTTTTGGCACTATTTATTTATTTACGCCTTTATTTACTTTTGGCTGAGTTTTCATTTTACTCCTAAATAGTACTTGGGTTTATACTCGTGTAACTGTGGGACCAGCTGAGACTGATTAGCCATTGCTTAAGTTGTTACAGGTAATGCAGAGCCAAAATTGCCCTGGCATGTGCAATGGGAAAAGTGGTAACCTTCTTATTGTTACCACCACCAGCCTGGCAGACGGGCTGCATTGACATCACCTGGGACCAGTTAGAAAGGGCACAGAAGCTTGACCCACACCTGCACTGGGGAGACGATTTGAGCATCGCCTCCTATGTCCTTGCCAGTTGATTCACAATAAAGCTTTTTCTTTCTCATAAGCTGCTGCATGGTATTGGTTTCTGTGTGTGTTAGACAGTGAGCCCATTGCTCAGTAACACTAACAGGGTCAAAAGCACTAAAGTCAGAAGAGTGTCTTATTTATGCATCTTTAATAACTGTGTTTGTAGAGAAAGTGTGGGGGACAAGCCTCCATCTGGGCACAGTGGCTCACACCTGTAATCCCAGCACTTTGGGAGGCCAAGATGGTAGGATTACTTGAGGCCAGGAGCTTGAGACCAGCCTAGGCAATACAGGGATACCCCTGTCTTAACAACAACAACAAAAATTTAAAATTAGCTGGACATGGTGGTGTGCACCTGTAGTTCTAGCTACTCAGGAGGCTGAGGCAGGAGGATTGCTTGAGCCCAGGAGTGAAGACTACAGTGAGCTATGATTTTGCCACTGCACTCCAGCCTGAGTGACAGAGTGAGACCCTGTCTCTTTTAAGAAAGGAGAAGAAAAGGAAGGTGTGGGGCAGAGATAGCTCCAGGTGGTCTGTCTTCTGCAGGGGTTCCTGCCAGAGGCCGGGAGACTTGTCACTCAAAACCTGAGGATCTCACTTGGGATTGTTGCCTTATCCACAGGAGAGACAGCACTTCAAAATCCCCTAACTCACCCTCAGCATTCACAGGCTCCTTAGGACTCTATTGTCCTCTTCTGAAGTAGAATGCACAACCAGATTTGTTCCCTATTTCTAGAAGATAAAATCTATAGACTGACTTTCTGTTTAGGCATTGCAATTAACTCAACTGTCTACCTCCAATGGAATTTAGGAAAATATTTAAATTCACATAAAATACAATCTGGAAGTTTATAACACTACATATATATGTGTGAAATCCAGCCCCATTTTACCTTAGGCCCTGTGACAGGAAGGATGAAACGGCTCCAGCGTCAAGCTCTGCAGCCAGGCAGGGGAATGAACAAATAGCCTTGTTCAGGGAGTGTCACAGTGTCCAGATTTCTGTCTAGGGAGGAATTTATTGTTTGGTTTGGATCCAACCTCAAAGATAACCACCAAAAAAGAGAGGAATTTCAGAGTGCCTTAATCTATGCTGCAGTACAGACAGAACAGGAGGAAGCTCTTCAGAGAAAAGAGTCACTCAGACTTAGACGAGAAAATTAAAGGATCATTCCCCATAAGAGAAGCATCTCCTGGAGGCAGCATCCACCCTACTTTTCATACTTGATGTTTCCAGTTCTTCCGCTCTCATTTGTTCCTCAACCTGTCCCAGTCAGGTTTGTACCCACACCTCTCCATAGACGCAACCCTTGACAATGTCCTGGACCATTTTCATCCATATCCCATGGACAATTCTCAGTCACATCTTACTTGCCCTCTTAGTAGCATTTAACCAGTTGATCACTTCTCCTTAAAACACTTGACTTCCAGGTCCCCACACTTGCATTAATTTCCTTTGATCTCACTGGGCTCTCCTTTGCAATCTTCTTTGTTGTGCTCCAGGACTCAGTCCTCAGCCTTCCCGAGGCAATTTCAGCCATTGTCATGGGTTCCATGTTATTTGTACATTGATGGTTTCCACACTTACGACTCCTGTCCTGACCTCTCCCTTGATCTTGGATAACTGCCAGCTTGATATCACCTCTCAGATGTCTAACAGGCATCTCAGATTGAATATGGAAAACCAGAACCCCTGATTCCCTCCCTCATCCTCACCATACCCCTGTCTTCTCCACACCACCAAGCCGTACAGGCATTAATTGCCCTTGAAAGGGATTTAAAAAGAATATGAAAACCGTTTTTCAATCTTTGTGTGTCGGCCAGGTGCGGTGGCTTATGCCTGTAATCCCAGCACTTTGGGAGGCCGAGGTGGGCAGATCGTGAGGTCAGGAGATCTCGACCATCCTGGCTAACACGGTGAAACCCCGTGTTTCTCTCCTAAAAATACAAAAAAATTAGCCAGGCGTGGTGGCGGGCACTTGTAGTCTCAGCTACTTGGGAGGCTGAGACAGAATGGCATGAACCCGGGAGGCGGAACTTGTAGTGAGCCGGGATCGCGCCACTGCACTCCAGCCTGGGCGACAGAGTGAGACTCCGTCTCAAAAAAAAAAAAAAAAACAATCTTTGTGTGTCATTGTCCTAAAATTTCCATCTTATTACTAGTAAAAGAACCAAAATATGGGGGCCAGGCATGGTGCCTCACGCCTGTAATCCCAGCACTTTGGGAGGCCGAGGTGGGCAGATCACTAGGTCAGGAGTTCGACACCAGCCTGGCCAACATGGTGAAACCCTGTCGCTACTAAAGATACAAAAAACTAGCTGGGCATTGTGGCAGGAACCTGTAATCCCAGCTGCTCGGGAGCCTGAGGCAGGAGAATTGCTTGAACCTGGGAGGCAGAGATTACAGTGAGCCGAGATGGTGCCACTGCACTCCAGCCTGGGCAACAGTGCGAGACTCCGTCTAAAAAAAAAAAAGAACCAAAATATGTTCTGGCCCAGGTAAAGCCCATGCCTAATTTTAAGAACTCCTAAAACATAGATACTCCAGTAGTATGTATGGAATGAACGAACGAATGAATGAATGAGTCGGAGGAGATGGGAACTTAAATAACCACCCTAGGTCTTTAGGGCCTCATTTATCTAAGGCATTATCCTCATTTAACCAACACGTCAGTTTTTTAGAGCAGGCATCCCTGACACCCCACTGCAGACTGGTACCAGTCCATGGCCTGTTAGGAACCAGGCCGCACAGCAGGAGGTAAGTGGCTGGGGCAAGCATTACCACCTGAGCTCCGCCTCCTGTCAGATCGGCAGCAGCATTAGATTCTCCTAGGAGCACGAATACTATTGTGAACTGCACATGCAAGGGATCTAGGTTGCATGCTCCTGATGAGAATCGAATTGATGTAAGGAGGAACAGTTTCATCCCCAAACCATCCCCCTGCCCGCCCCGCCTTCATCCATGGAAATATTGTCTTACGTGAAACCAGTCCCTGGTGCTGAAAAGGTTAGGGGACCACTGTTTCAGAGACTTAAGAACCTCTCTCTCTCTGACTGGCTAGAGTTCTTATCTGTTATCTGTGGGCACTTCTCTGCCCGAACTTCTAGCCCTGAGCATGCATGAACTATTAAGCTATACAACTCTGATATTGAAATAGTAGCTTAAATTTAAAATTCTAGGTAAAATACACTAGGCCCAGCATACACTGGTCTACTCTACACTAATTCAAAACACTTAAAATTGACCACTTGTTTCTGTGGCTTTTCAGGTGGTTCAAAAATAAGGTGCAAATGTTGCCTCTGCCAAATGTTTAGAGAAGAGCAGGATTGTTAGCTTTCCCTTCCTCATAAAATTGCATGAAAGAAGAGAGGTCATAGGCTGAAAGATCAATTTATGTCATCTCTAGATATGCTTAAGAAATAAAGTGGACAACTGTAATCCCAGCACTTTGGGGGGCTGAGTTGGGCAGATCACAAGGTCAGGAGTTTGAGACCAGCCTGGCCAATATGGTGAAACCCCATCTCTAGTAAAAATATAAAAATTAGCCAAACATGGTGGTGCGTGCTTGTAGTCCCAACTACTTGGGAGGCTGAGGCAGGAGAATTGCTTGAACCTGGGAGGCGGAGGTTGCAGTGAGCCACAGTCGCACCATTGCATTCCAGCCTGGGTGACAGAGTGAGACCCTGTTTCAAAAAAAAAAAAAAAAGAAAGAAAAGAAAAAGAAAAAAAAAGAAAGTGGACAATATCAATGTAATACAGATATTCTCTTTTTGCTTTAAAAATTTTCAGTTACTTGCACTCTTGATATCATCTCCCTTTTGAGGACAATCCTCCTTTTAAGCAACTTCAAACAGATCTTCATATTAAAAATACCAGTGATGATGGAATGAAAAATGGGGCAATGAAACCAATAATGGAGGGGAAGTGTGATGTCATTAGGTGTAACATCATTTGTCTGCATCTAAATAAAAACTCTCAGCACGTGCTAGACACCTACAGGCTTTCTTTTTTTTTTTTTTTTTTTTTTAAGTTTTTGAGATGGAGTCTCGCTCTGTTGCCCAGGCTAGAGTTGCACAGCTGAGATTACAGGCGCCTGCCACCACGCCTGGCTAATTTTTGTATTTTTAGTAGAGACAAAGTTTCACCATGTTAGCCAGTCTGGTCTCAAACTCCAGACCTCAAGTGATCCATCCACCTTGGCCTCCCAAGTGCTGAAATTACAGGCGTGAGCCGCTGCCCCTGGCCAAGAGAGCTACAGGCTTTCTTCTGAGGTTTTGTGAGTCAGGCTCTGTGACAATACATGGATAGGAAAGTCAGCTGCCCCTTCACCTGTTACTCACTGAGGTGAGGGCAGGACCGGATGTGATGAAGGACAAAGAACAAGAGGAGGTGGCCCTGACAGGGCCTCACACAGGCAGCTATCTCTGCTGTGGCCATGGGAGCCGGCCTTGGTGCCTTCCATTTCCCTGGGACTTTTCCTTCCCTTCCTCTTTTTCTTCCTTTTTATGGCTATAATTCCTCTCTGTTACCCTCTCCAAATTCTTCCTCTCCTCCCTCTTTTGGAGCAGCAGTCTCAATCCTTACTTCTTGAGGTCACATGAAGAGGGAGAAAGGAAGGAGAGGCCTCCCCCACGGCCCCCTTTCTGCACCACAGGAAGTCTCTGCTCTGAGGAGGAGAAGGAAGGAGGCAGGGAGGGAGTGGAAACCCTGTTTTTTTTGCTGCTGCTGCTGAGATACTTGTCTGGGTGCCCACACACCACGGCTGGTATGGCAGGCAGTGGGAAGGGAACCAGGAACAGCACCCATCTGTCCTCTCCCTGGCCCCTCTCTAGTTCCTCAGGACCCGGTGCCTGGCCCAACTCACTCTGTCAGGGCTGCTGAGCACCTGCTCTCCATGGGACCACAGTAGGGGCTTGGTGGGAAGGAAGCCCTCCTTCTACCACCTAACAGGATGAGGTGAAGTACAGAATCAAACTGTAGAGTCACTGTCAAGGCTGGTGGTTGGGAGGATGTGATGGGTGAAGCAAGGGAGCAGGGAAGAAAGGAGCATAGCTTCCTGACAGTCTAGGTTGATATTTATTTCTCCATAGAGAAGTCATTGAAAATAGTGCATTGCTTGTTACATATTTCTATACTCACGTACTGAATATATCTGTGCACACACATGTACAGTTGTCCCCTGAACAAGTGGGTTTGAACTGTGTGGGTCCACTTATACACAGACTTTTTTTCAATAAATATATTGGAAAAAATTTTGGAGGTTTGAAACAATTTGAAAAAACTCAAAGACAAACCCCAGAGCCTAGAAATATAAAAAACAAACAAACAAAAAAAAACAAACAACAAAAAAAAACAAGAAAAAGGTTAAGTGAGGTTATGTCACGAATGTATAAAACATATATAAATACTAGTCTAATTTTTTATTTACTACTGCAAAATACACACAAATCTATTATGAAAGCTAAAATTTATCAGAACGTACACACACACAGATCATACATGGCACCATTCACATTCAAAAAAATGTAAGCAAACATAAAGATACTGTATTAAATCATATAGCATAGTCCTAGCTAGAGCAATTAGACAAAAGAAAGAAATAAAGGACATCTAAATTGGAAAAGAGGAAGTCAAACTGTCATTGATCGCCAATGATATGATTGTATACCTGGAAAACCCTAAAGACTCATCCAAAAACTCCTAGATCTGATAAATGAATTCAGTGAAGTTTCAGGATACAAAATCCATGTAAACAAATCAGTACCACTGCTATACACCAATACGACCCAACTGAGAATCAAAAGACCCCAATCCCTTTTGCAACAGCTGCAAAAAAGAAATCATAGATGACACAAACAAAGGAAAACACAACCCATGCTCATGAATGAGTAGAATCAATATCATGAAGATGACCATACTGCCAAAAGCAATCTACAGATTCAACACAATTCCCATCAAAATACCATGATCATTCTTCACAGAACTAGAAAAAACAATCCTAAAATTCATATGGAACCAAAAAACAGCCCACATAGCCAAAGCAATACTAAGCAAAAAACACAAAACAAACAAAAAGCCCCCACATTTCTTTAAAATGTGTATTTCAATAGTTTTCCCCAAAACTATTGAAATAAATATTTTAAAGAAAATAATAATTATAGTAAAAAAAAAACATATAACATAGAATTAACTATAGTACATATAGCACTACTGTAATAATGGAGGTATCTCATTACCCAACTTCAAGCTATACTACAAGGCTATAGTTACCAAAACAGCATGGTACTGGCATAAAAATAGGCAAGTAGACCAATGGAACAGAGGAGAGAACCCAGAAATAAAGCCAAATACTTACAGTCAACTGATCTTTGACAAAGCAAACAAAAACATCAAGTGGGGGAAAGGACACCCTATTCAACAAATGGTACTGGGACAATTGGCAAGTCACATGTAGAAGAATAAAACTGGATCTTCATCTCTCACCTTATATGAAAATAAATTCAAGATGGATCAGACTTAAATCTAAGACCTGAAACCATAAAAATTCTAGAAGACGTCAGAAAAACCCTGCTAGACATTGGCGTAGGCAAAGAATCCATGACCAAGAAACCAAAAGCAAATGAACAAAACCAAAAATAAATAAGGGACCTAATTAAACTAAAAAGCTTCTGCACAGCAAATAATAATAATAATAATAATAATCAGCAGCAGAGTAAACAGACAACCCACAGAGCAGGAGAAAATATTCACAAACTGCATCAGACAAAGAACCAACATCCAGAATCTACAAGGAACTCAAACAAAAGAACAAGAAAAAAACCAAATATCTCCATCAAAAAGTGGGCAAAGGACACGAATAGAGAATTCTCAAAATGAGATATACAAATGGCCAACAAACCTATGAAAAAACGTCCAACATCACTGTAAGAGAAGCACAAATTAAAACCAGTGAGGTACCTACCACCTTACTCCTGCAATAATGGCCATAATTTGAAAATCAAAAAACAACAGATGTTGGCATAGATGTGGTGAAAAGAACACTTTTACACTGCTGGTGGGAATGTAAACTAGTACAACCACTATGGAAAACAGTATAGAAATTTCTTAAAGAACTAAAGTAGAACTACCATTTGATCCAGCAATCCCACTACTGGATATCTACCCAAAGGAAAAGAACTCATTACATAAAAAAGACACTTGCACATGAATGTTTATAGCAGCACAATTTACAACTGCAAAAATATGAAACCAACCTAAATGCCCATCAACCAATGACTAGATAAAGAAAATGCATACACCATGGAATACTGCTCAGCTATAAAAAGGAACAAAATAATGGCATTGCAGAGAGTTGGATGGAGCTGGAGACCACTATTCTAAATGAAGTAACTCAGGAATGAAAGAATAAGTATCATATGTTCTCATGTATAAGTGGGAGCTAAACTACAAGGATGCAAAAGCATAAGAATGATGTAATGGACTTTAGGGAGCCAGGGAGAAGGGTGGGAGGTGGGTGAGAAATAAAGTACTATACATTAGGTTCAGTGCACACTGCTGGGGTAATGGGTGCACCAAAATCTCAGAAATCACCTTTAAAGAAATTTTCCATGTAACCAGAAACCACCTGTTCCCCCAAAACTATTGAAATAAACATTTTAAAGAAAAGAATAGTTATATTAAAAAAAAAATGTAGAGCATACAATTAGCTACAGTACATACAGCACTACTGTAATAATTGTGTAGCCACTTCCTATTGTTGAGGTGAGCCCAAGTGTTGTGAGTATCCATTTAAACACCATATTATGCTAATTATCTCTGTGTGATCAGTTCATCTCTCCAGTAGGTTGTGTACACCAGTAAAAAGTGATCTCTCACAGTTCTCTTGCATTTTTCATCGTGTTTATGCAATACCATAAACCTTGAATAACATCATGGGACTCGTAGGAAGTGTCACTAGTGATGCTGTAAGTGCTCCCAAGAAGCAAAGTCATGACATTACAAAAAAAAAAAAAAAAAAAAAAACTTTAATTTTTTGAAGTAAACAAAAGGTTTTGTTTCCGCCCCCTCAATTCCCTGCCATTTCAAGAAAAAATAAAATGGGAAAAAAAACCATGGAAAAAAAAAAAAAAAAAAAAAAAAAGAAAGAAAGAAAGAAAAGGAAATTTGTGAAACCATCCCTGCAGCTGTCAGCAGGCACAAAAACCTTGTACTTTTTGTGAAATACACTTTTTTTTAATCTTGTATTGAAAATGCAACTTGTGTGTATGTGGTTGCAGGATTGCTATAAGAAATGATACCTACAGACTCTAATATGATTAGAGAAAAAGCTAAGTCACTATATGACACCTTAAAGCAAAGGAAGGTGAAGAATGTAAAGTTGGAGAATTTAATGCCAGCAAAGGATGGTTTGATAATTTTAGAAAGAGGGTTGACTTTTTAAAATGTCAAGATAACATGAGAAGCAGCTTCTAATGATGAAAGGCACCAGATGAGTTCCCAGGCACCATTAAGAAGTAATAAGGACTTGCCTGAATAACTTTTCAATGCAGATGAAAGTGGCCTATTCTGGGGGAAAATTGCCACAAATGATATTTATTAGTAAGAAAGAGAAGCAAGCACCAGGATTTAAGGCAGGGGTAGCTAACTGTACTGTTCTGTGCAAATTTAGTTGGGTTCGTGAACAGGACTGCCCTTACCTGTAAAGCTGTTAACCTCTGAGCCTTGAAGGGAAAGGATAAACACCAGCTGCTAGTCTTTTGGTTGTACAACAAGAAGGCCTGGACAAAAAGAACCCTTTTTTCTGGATTGGTTTCATTGATGGTTTGTCCTTGAAGTCAGGAAGTACCTTGCCAGTAAGGGACTCTTTTAAAGTTTTTTTGATATTAGACCATGCCCCTGGCCACCGAGAACCCCAGAAATTTAAAGGTGAAGTCGTTGAAGTGGTCTACCTCCCCCAAGCACAAAGTCTCTCATTCAGCCTCAATATCAGGTGGTCATAAGGATCTTTAAAATTCATTACACATGGTACTCTATGGGAAGGGTTGTCAACGCTATGGAAGAGATCCCTGATTAGAGAGAACATTATGAAAGTCTGAAAGGTTTACACCATTGAAGATGCCATTATTGTTACAGAAAAAAACAAACAAACAAACAAACAAAAAAACATGAAAGCCATCAAGCCCAAAACAAGAAATTACTGTTGGAGAAAACTGTGTCCACACATTGTACATAACCTTGCAGGATTTACAACAAAGCCAATCAAGGAAATAATGAAAGAGATTATGGAAAACAAGATGGGGGTGAAGGGTTTCAAGATATGGTTCCTGGAGAAATTAAAAAACTAAAAGACACCACACCAGAGGAATTAACAGAAGATGACTTGATGGAGAAGAGTGCTTCCAAACCAGTGCCAGACTATGAGGAGAAAGACAGATGAAGTAGTGCCAGAAAACATTAGACAATCTGGGAGGCGTCTTCTGATTATTCAAGACTGCTTTGACTTCTTTTATGACATGGACTCTTCCATGATACTGGCACTGAAACTGAAGCAAACGGTTGAAGAATTGGCACTGTAGCATAGAAACACTTTTAGGGAAACAAAAAAGCAATAAAGTCAGACAGAAATTATGATGTATTTCTATAAAGTTACACTGAGTGCCTGCCTCTCCTGCCCTTCCTGCTTCCACCTCTGCCTCCCTGAGACAGCAAGACCAGCCCCTCCTCATCCTTCTCCTCCTTAGCCTACTCAACATGAAAACAAGTGTGAAGACCTTTATGATAATCCACTTCCACTTAATAAGCAGTAAATATATTTTCTCTTTCTTATGACTTTCTCAAAACATGTTATTTTCTCTAGTATATTTAATTGTATGGATGCAATATATAATACATATAACATATAGAATATGTGTTAGTGGACTGTCCGTATTATCAGGAAGGCTCCTGGTGAACAATAGGCTATTAACAGTAGTTAAGTTTTGGGGGAGTCAAAGTTAGACCCAAATTTCTGACCTGCACGGGGTGTTGATGCCCCTAACCCTCCATTGTTCAACTGTCAACTGTATATATACACAACATGTAGTTTTATACTTCAGAAATCTTACAGATGAAACAAGGTTTTTAAGGATAGTTTAGGACCCAAACGCCATTTATTTTAGGAGGTGCACACATGCAGGAGGTAATTCAATAAACCCTTAAGTCCTTGCATTAGTGAAGTACTTATACTTTACTTGTAAAGATAAATACATTGTGTATGATTTCTCTGCTCATTTCTTTTTTTTCTTTCTTTCTTTCTTTTTCTTTGAGACACAGTCTCACTCTATTGCACAGGCTGGAGTGCAGTGGCACAATCTTGGCTCACTGGAATCTCCGACTCCCAAGTTTAAGCGATTCTCCTGCCTTAGCCTCCCAAGTATCTGGGATTACAGGTGTGTGCCACCATAGCCAGCTAATTTTTGTACTTTTAGTAGAGACAGGGTTTTACCATGTTGGCCAGTCTAGTCTCGAACTCCCAACCTCAAGTGATCTGCCTGCCTCAGCCTCCCAAAGTGCTGGGATTACAGGGATAAGCCATTGTGCCAGCCCTCTGATTCTATCTTGTTTGGTTTTCCTGAGAATCCATCTTGAGCCTGGGGAACTGTATATGTATGTGCTTCCTGTACTGAGTGAAAAAGCAGCATTCGAAGGAGGGGAAATTGAGGAGGAAAACTAGTAGACAGTATTGGCAAGTGTATTAAGGACCAACCTTCAAATCTTCAAATTCATCTGGAATTTGGGTTTCAAGATATGGTTCCTGGAGAAATGGTTTTTGTTTTTCTCAGGCTTAAACTCTTTTTTTTCTTTTCTTTTCTTTTTTTTTTTTTGGTTCATGTGTCCAGCACCATGATGAGATTTTGTTTTTGAGAACACCTTGCAAAACTCTATTGCATAATCTTATTTTAGTGATTCTCACCACAAGATATTCCAGCCACAGGATACTACAGTCTGGTCAATACTTGTCCTTGTGAATCTCTTGTGTATTACCTCATCTCAGTTATGAGACATCAAGGACATGACCATTTCAAGCTTTATGTTTCAGGTAGAAACTCTAAGGTTATATTGGTTTTCCTTGCTCAAAACTTAGGATTTTAGGGAAGTCGCATCTCAGGGGTAACTGGATAAAGTGAAGCAAAAAACCTTTGGGCCAGGAGTAAAGAGAAAAATTGGTTAAGATGTAATTGGGATCTTTTTCTCCCCCACTCCCTGGGTACAGAAGTCAGGAGAAAAGGTAAAGGAAGATAGATTTTATTTTCCAGGAAAAGCAAGCACTGGTAATTGCTATGCTGACACAATGTATCTCAGCATGGTGTCCAAGAGGGAGCGTGGGCTGGTTATGTGACTTTAAATGTGTCACTTCATCTCTCTGGGCCTCCATTTAGATTGAACTGGCACCCACTAACCATACTCCTTCCCCTTCATCTATGGAAAACCAGTTTTGTTCAGGCGGTCACTGCTCAGGAAAGTTGCCCCCCACTTTCAGCCTCGGGGGATGAATCTGATTGATCTGAGCCAATCATAGTAATTCCCTATGCTAGTGATTGGTTTGGGGTGGCCATGTGTTATGGGTTGAATGGTGTCCCCCATCTAGCCTCAAAAAAAATATATGTTGGAATCCTAACCCCTAGTAGCTTAGGATGTGACCTAATTAAAAATAGGGTCTTTACAGAGACAATTGAGTTAAAATGAGGTCATTCAGGCGGATTCTAATCCAATATTACCGGTATCCTTATAAAAGGAGAAATTTTGACACAGAGACCTATCTAGAGGGAAGACCATGTAACAAGACACAGGGAGAAGATGCCATCTCCAAGCCCAGGAAAGAGTCTGGAATACACCTTTCCCTCGGAGCCCTCAGAAGGAGCTGATCCTGTTGACACCTTGATGTCGAACTTCCAGCCTCCAGAACTGTGAGACCATCAATGTCTGTGGTTTAAGCCATCCAGTCTCTGGTACTTTGCTAAGGCAGCCCTGGAAATTAATACAGCATGTTCTGGTCCATGTGCATAATGAGGAAATTTGCTTCCCAGTAAAAAGAGGAGAGGGTGGGAAGAGAGCCACTTTCCCTTCTTACAGCTTTGCCCATAGCATGTGAAGCCTGGGACTTCAGGGCTCTGGCAGCCATCCTGTGACTGTGCCAGGCAAGTCCCAGGACAGATGCTTCTCATGAGGATGGTGCAGCAGAAAGAGGCTGGGCCTGTAGGCACTGCTGAAACACTGACCCAACCCAGAACCTCCAACTCCCTGGCTTAGTGTTTTATGAAGCACACACACACATCTTTATTGCATCAACCAATGTTAGATATTGGGAAATGGGGTTATTTAAGCTCCAACACAATATGATTCCAATTGTTTATCCTTATATGTCCCCAAAGCTGATCTTTGAATCTCTCTTAGTGAGTGATCCCTGAAAGGAAAAAAGGAGTTATCGGTTATAATAGTATGTTTTCTGCAGATGTGGCTCATTTTTCTTTTTGATGTGATGTAGAGACTACCAGGAGAACGTATTAGAGTGGCATATAATTAATTTCTATAGGAACTTTTTAAATGAATCGTTTATACAGGATACAAAAATGTAAGAAATGGAAGCTTGCCCTTTCTAGTAGCTGTTAAATTGCCATTGACCCTGGAAACAGATCACTGGACAGTGAAGACACGTTTTGGAACTGAATTATTTAACTTTCATATTTGAATGTTGATGGAAGTCTCTGTCTTGAGAGCTGTAGCATCTGCATGTAGTGTCTGGGTGCTGCCCCTGGCTCAGGCAGAGGTAGTCATGTGCCACCCTCTAAGGGGTCATGCCTACGTAGGCAGGCCCAGGGCCAGTAGGGCCAGGAAGCTTGAGAAGCACAGACCTGGGGGAGGAGAGCCAAAGCTCAGGAAGAAAGTGGTATCAGGTGTGAAGAGTGAAGAGCAGCTGGAGAAGAGAAAAAAGGAAACTGAGTCTGAAGTGGGAAGGATGAGACACTCCAGGAGGTAGTGCCACAGTGGCAGGCTGAGGTTACCAATGGAGAGGGCCCCAAAGTCCCATTTCTATATGGTTACCTGGAATGGGAAAAGTGGTGTCGAATTAAAGAAAACTCTAGGGTTGAACTACATGGTAGATTGTTCTGATGCTGTTCCCTGAAGGATATCCTTTCAGGCAATGTCATTGCTCTTGCCATAACCCAGCGTATGAATATGTACTCGCCTCTGAGATGAGATACCAGTAGCATGGGGAAAGCACCCCTTCTCCCTAAACACGCCTCCTGACTCTATCTAGGTGCCTGAAACCCACTATACCAATCCTTTTCTTTGACTATTACATGTAAGTACAATACTCAACTTCTGTCTCTGGTGACAGAGTGCACAATATAATTTAAACCAATCTTTCTGCTGATAACTAAAAATTCTGGACAAAAAATGTTCAAATATCTTCTTAAAAGTGTCAAAACATTGAGAAGATAGTAAGGAATAATCAGGCCCAAATCTAAGGGAAGCTGGCGCCTAGAGTGGTAATGAGAAGCACCAAAGTGGCTTTGCTCTGAGGACATTTGCCACCCTAGGTGAACTTGAGCTTCTGATGTACCATTCAGCTGGGACATGCAACACAGAAGGGAGTCATCCATGCTGCTGAACATATCACTACTTCATTCGTTTTTATTACTAAGTAGTATTTCAATGTACAGATGTATCACAGATTGATCATACATTCACCACTTCATAGACATTTGGGTTCTTTCAACTTTTTCATAATTACAAATCAAGCTACCATAGACAGTCACTTACATGAACATAAGTTTTCATTTCACTTGGGTGAATACCTACAAGCTGGATTGTTGGGCTACGTAGAAAGTATATGTTTAACTTTACAAGAAACTGCTACACTGTTTTCCAAGTGGCTGTACCCTCTGGCATCAACAATGTATGAGAGTTCCAGTTACTCCAAGTATTCAACAGCACTTTAATATTGTCAGTTTTGCTTTGTTGCCATTCTAATAGCTATATGGTAGTAGCTCACTAAATTTGCATTTCCCTAATGACTGATATTGAGCATCTTTTCATATACTTATTTGCCACCTGTCTATCTTAATTGATACAGTGCCTACTTAAAGCTTTTCCTAATTTTTTCATTGAGATGTTTGCTTAATTTTGAGTTTTGAGAGTTCTTTCCACATTCTACACACAAAGTCTTTATCAGATCTGTGATTTTGCAAATATTTTTTCAATCTGTGGCTTGCCTGGTTCATTTTCTTAACAGTATCTCTTAAAATTTCAGAACCTTTTAATTTGGATGGAGTTTAATGTTTCCATCTATGGAACATGCTTTTTGTACTAGATTGAGTCCCGTTTGAATCTGTTTTATGTTTCAGCAGCTGGCAGATCACAGGCTTTCATGTGGTTTCCATCCTGCCTTTCCACTGATAGCACTTTCTCAGATCAATGAAAGGCAACCATCAAATGAATCATACTGAGCAACTCAAAGTGTAGTGGTTGCATATGACCTTCATCTGTTAAAGTCGTGACAAAGACTTGGGATGAGTGGAACAAGAAGACGCAAAGCCATGATAGAGCCTCGGTGCAGAATCAACCATCTTCTCCTTCTACTTTTACTGCCTCACTCATTCCAATATCACTAATGTCTGGCAATAAAAATGAAACAGCAGGCACAATTTAGGGAACAAAAGTTAACTATAACTAAAATAAGGAGAATTAAGGACAATGGTGCTGGGTAGCTAATAGAGTCACACACAAAAGGAAAATCACCATATAATGTTGATCCTGGAAGACATGCTCTATCACCACAACCTCCCTATGATGCAAGGAGGAGGTTGGGTTTTTAAAGACATGAAAACTGATGCAGAGAAAAAAAATGTTAGCAAATTGCTTATCTGAATATCTGCTTATTTTGCTGGACTCCTAATATCCAAGTTCTACCATTACTTTTTGAAGGGTAACAACTTAGCAATGAAATATTTGTTTAAATTTGAGAATATCTTTTATCTCCTTTTCAAAACTACTAATAACTCATTGCATGCCAAAATAACACTGAATCTAGAATCTAATTAAAAATCCCATCTGACTTAGAGTATAATGACACACAGATTAATACTTAGAAAGTATATCAAACAGGGTTTATTTTATTCATTAATGCATTCATCAAATATTTCTCAAGTACCTGCATAGATCAAATATTGTTCTAGTTGCTGGGGATGTAATAATGAACAATAAATAACTGACATTTTCCCTACAATCACGGAGCTTGTGGTCTAATATGGATATAAGCATTAACCAAAAATCACACAATGACAAAATGTGATAAATGTCCTGACGTGAGAGATCTAGAGATCTGGATAAGAATGAAGATTAACATGGAAAGGGGATGGGGCAAGTGAACACCCCAGGCTGAAGTAACAGTGGGTGCAAAGGTCCTGTGGCATGTTCAAAGAACTGAAAAAAGGCTCAAGAGACTGGGGCAAAGAAAGTTTAGGACAGACAAGGTAATCATGGGCCATGGAGGGCCTTTTAGGTCATGTTATTGATTTAGCTTTAAGAGCAATGGAAAAGCCATGTTTTAAGCCAAGAAGGAGATGTTGGTAGATGGGTGTGATCGTATTTTCTCTTTGGCTGCACTGTGAAGAATATTACTAAAGAAGAGTAAGAGTAGATTAAGGAGGACCAGTTAAGAGACCACTGAGGGCAGGGAGCAGTGGCTCACGTCTGTAATCCCAGCACTTTGGGAGGCCAAGGCGAGTGGATCATGAGGTCAGGAGATCGAGACCATCCTGGCTAACACAGTGAAACCCCATCTCTACTAAAAATATAAAAAATTAGCTGGGGCGTGGTGGTGGGCACCTGTAGTCCCAGCTACTCAGGAGGCTGAGGCAGGAGAATGGTGTGAAGTCGGGAGGCGGAGTTTGCAAGTGAACTGACACTGTGCCACTGCACTCCAGCCTGGGCCACAGAGCGAGACTCTGTCTCATAAAAAAAAAAAAAAAAAAAAAAAAAGATAGAGAGAGAGAGACCATTGAACTCCAGGGAGACATGATGGTGGCTTGGATTGAAGTGGTGACTATGGAGACAAAGAAGTGTGGAAAGGTTTGTGAGATACAGGTGGGTGGATAGGAATTGGTGGTAAGGACAAGAAGGCTCTATTCTTCCAGCTTGTATGGATGAAAGAGAATCATTCAGTAAGGTAGGAAACCTTAGCAGAGGAACCAGGCTCAGCAGAAGATCATGCAGTTTTGATCATGTTGAATTTGAAGTCACCCTAAAGGAGATGTTGAATAAGCAGTCAGACCCATAGGTCTGGAGTTGAACGAGGGGTCTGGGCTGAAGGTACAAATTTGGAAGACAATGGTATATTGTAACTGAAAACAAAGGCACACATGGAATTATCCAGGAGGCGTGTGCAAAGAAGGAAAGAAGTCCTAGGCAGTGCCTGTCAACGTTAATGGCTAGTGAGAAGAGGAAAAACTCATAAGGAAAAAGGGCAGCCAGAGGTGTATTGGTGAAAGAATAGGAGATTTATGACAGCGTGCAGTCAAATAACTGTGTTGAACGCTGCTGAGAAGTCAAGAGCCTGAAAAAATGTATATAGATTTAATAACATGGAGATTATTGCAGCTGGTTTTAATAGGGCAACATGCCACATGGAATGGGTTGAGTGGTGAACAGGAGGTGGAGACAGCAGGTGAAGACAGGTCTTGAGAAGTCTGACTCTGAACGAGAGGAAAGAAATGGGATGAGCTCAAGGGATACAGGTGGTCAAGGTTAAAATAATCAATATATCATACATAATGACAGGCAAATATATCAAAAGACTATCATATGCAACACTACATGCTTGAAATGTGTGATGTCAAATAATTCAAGTACATGCATTAAAATACATCCAACTGCATTTCTATAGTAGAGTTTTTTTTTTTTTTTACCTATCTTTAAGTAAATGGAATGTTTTTATTAAAGGACGTTCCATCTACAATCCCAATCTGTAAAACAGAGCAAAATGGAGGTGATCCTCATGGCACCTGCACAAAGGACTGTGACTCACTCTGTACAAACCAATGTCCTTTGAAAAGGCTGTAGCGAGGTGGCACACCTGTTATTAAGTTGATATTCAACAATGACTTCCCTTGAAATGTATTTATTTGAGGTAACTGACAAAGATACATAAAATGCAAAAGAATAAAAGAGAAAGGAATTAGAGCAAAGTTAGCCATTAGAATAGTGTATCCAAATCTACACTAGCTAATTCTGTACAGATGTCAGACAGGTGAGAATTCTGTCTCTAAGCTTCCCGGCAGCGAAAGCAAAGACATATGCAAGGTCCTTAAGGTAAGGACAGTGTCCTTAAGGTAAGATGCCCAGCTGTTCAAGAAGGTAGCTTTTCATGATAAGGAGGCCCCGAGAAAGCCATCTCATATGGGAAAGCTAGTATAATGGACGACATCCTCAACAATATCTTCTTCAATAGACACAGTGACACATTTTGTGCAACCGTTTCTTATTTTTCTCAAGAGGAAATAATGGTATAACATCAAAGTTCAGTCTAATAAAAGGGATTTTTTTGTGAGATTAAGGAAATATGGCAGAGAGGGCAAAGAAATTTCTGAATATCCAAGATGAAGCCCTTTAATGACATTGTAAACCTCCCTTTTTCTCCCCAATAACAAGCAGGCTTACCTTTTCTGAAAAGAAAGCCAAAACCTTTAAATTTTTTTCATTTGTACAAAAGTAATGTACATTTATTATGAAAATGCTAATAATTCTGAAATTTATAAACACAAAAATATAATTTCTAGTAATCCCATCCATCAAGGTAACCACTATTTTCAGTTTCATTATATTCTCTTGAGATTTTTGAATATATGTATGGCACTAATTTTTGTACATATTTACAAAATGGGATCATACCCTATCTAATGTATTTTAGTGACTGTGGATTAGCTCATTACATGAATGTAAAATACTTATTTAATCAACCACCTATTAATGGATATTTGGGTGTTTCCATCTGTCTCACTATTAAAAATAAAGCTTTAATGAATCTTTAGTAGGCAAAATTTTAACATCTTACCAGGTTTTTTCCAGGCCTCTCAGGATGCCCTATCCAAACCTCTTCCTGGTAACAGACCTGATTTTAGCTCATCTGTTTTCTAGCTTTACCTTCACAGAGTTATCTTGTGCTTCATTTCTTAAGGACCCGACCTCTCTCCAACGACTCATAGCTTAGAAGAAAACAATTCCCTACTGAAAGTCACTGAGCACTGATGGCCTTGGGGTTTATTCTCCCAGTTATTAATACATTTCCATTGCAGTAGTGTCCTTCCAGAAGCAATGCTTCCTTCACTTGCAGACAGAAGTCTTTTTTTAAAAAAATTAAATTTTTAAAAAATGGGTTCTTGCTATGTTGCCCAGGTTGTTCTCAACTCCTGGGCTCTAATCCTCCTGCCTCAGCCTTCTGAGTAGCTGTGATTACAGGTGTGAGCCACTGTGCCTGGCTAGACAGGAGCCTTTTGAAAGTGAGAGTTAGGTGGGCAGGTGAGGTACCTTAGGTCAGATATATTGAGTCAGCTGCCTAGAAATGGAGCCAGTTTTGCAAGTGTTCACAAACATGCAGTTGGCTTACCTGGAAGGCTGCATGGCATAGTGTTGAAAGGTGACAATTCTGGAGCCAGCTGCCTGCGTTTGTAATCCTGACTCCTGTGCTCGCCGTGTGGGACCTTAGACAACTTATCTTCTCTCTGCCTCAGTTTTCTTACCTCTAAATTAGATAAAAGGCTGGGAATGGTGGCTCACACCTGTAATCCCAGTACCTTGGGAGGCTGAGGTGGGTGGATCACCTGAGCTCAGGAGTTTGAGACCAGCCTGGCCAACATGACAATACCTCATCTCTACTAAAAATATAAAAATTGGCAGGGCATGGTGGTGAAAGCCTGTAATCCCAGCTACTTGGGGGGCTGAGGCAGGATAATCGCTTGAACTTGGGAAGCAGAGGTTGCAGTGAGCCGAGATCACGTCACTGCACTTCAGCCTGGGCAACAGAGTGAGACTCTGTTCTCAAAATAAATAAATAAATAAATAAATAAATAAATAAATAAATAAAGAGTTATGAGGATGAAATGCATTAATAACTGCAAAGCTTATAGAGCATAACTGGCATAGAGTCTATGTAAGCATTTACAAAATAAGTATAATCTATTGTCAACCTACCACACACTGATTCAGACACATCAAGCCCCTCCTACCCTCAGGCTGCTCTTAAACGGGGCCCAGGCTGAGGGCTGAGGTTTTGTAGCAATCAAGGCCCAATTTTTCTATGGCTGATCAGCTCATAGGCTGCTCATCTAGTTCTCCATTCATTCACACACCCACCGCTATACCCAATGCTTTATTTCCATTGAACACAGCTTCATGTAGGCCATTGAAAGCTCTTTTATTCTATTAGTATGAAAATTACTATTCCTTTGGGTGAATTTATAACAGGTTAGAAATTAGTTTAATAAATATTTACTATTGATAAATTTGTAATAGGTCAAATACCCTGGATGCTAGAGAATGGGCACTACTGAGTTACATTTTATTAATTTACTTATCATATGACTTTTTTTTTTTTGAGACGGAGTCTCACTCTGTCTCCCAGGCTGGAGTGCAGTGGCGCAATCTTGTCCAACTGCAAGCTCCGCCTCCCAGGTTCACGCCATTCTCCTGCCTCAGCCTCCCAAGCAGCTGGGACCACAGGCGCCCACCACCACGCCCAGCTAATTTTTTGTATTTTTAGTAGAAACGGGGTTTCACCATGTTAGCCAGGATGGTCTCAATCTCCTGACCTCGTGATCCACCCACCTTGGCCTCCCAAAGTGCTGTGATTACAGGCGTGAGCCACCGTGCCCAGCCCCTATGACTTTTTAAATTCCCAATTTAGTTTGAAAACAGACTTGAAGTGGCTGGACAAATACCACATGAAGAACAAAAAATACTCCAACAGTGTGCCTGTAAGGACAGAGACACTTTTCAAAGCAAATCCTAATTCTGCAGTGGATTTTACTAGGCTTTTTTCCAAATCGGCCTATTAAATTAGTTTCATTATTTTTTGGTGAAGAAAGACTCAACAATAACTACCTTTATTCACCTACAGAAGCGTCTTCTAGAAACAGCACAGTGAGTGCTTACAGACAATGATCTTGTCATGCTCCACCTAGTCTTCCACAGCGGCCATCACCAGGTGCTTTGGAAAGACTGAAAATACCAAAAATGTTCATAAATATACAAAGTTAGCTCACTGATTTCTTCTGGGAGTGTCTTCTGGGCTATAATGGCTGCCCACTTTGCAACCTGAACTATGAGGCAGTTTTTGCTCATGTAACTAGCTCTAGTTACAGAATTCTTGTCCAGCAATTGCCATTATGCATATGAAACTGTGATTTTTACAAGCCACAATCAACCCTGTTACACACTGAACAATGAGAACACATGGACACAGGGAGGGGAACATCACACACCGGGGTCTGTCAGGGGGGTAGGGGGCTAGGGGAGGAATGGCATTAGGAGAAGTACCTAATGTAGATGATGGGTTGATGGGTGTAGCAAACCACCATGGCCTGTGTATACCTATGTAACAAACCTGCAAGTTCTGCACATGTATCCCAGAACTTAAAGTATAATAGAAATAAAAACATACCTTGTATTAATGTTTAGTTTTGCTTTTTTGTGGTCGGATATATGGCAATAGCTCATTATTATCTAAAGCTAATATAACTGTATTGAAACTAAATTACGTTTACTTGTCTTCACAGTGTGAGAAGAAAAGATGCTTCCATCCCCTCCTTTGGGAGAAAATATCTTAAAGTTTTTCATTAGTTAGGGAGTTAAATGCATAAACAAATACAGAAAGCATTATCTTATAAGTGTTGCCATTTTGATAGCCAATCAGTTAGTTTCAAAAATGAGAGTCAACATCTCAAGTTCAATTAGAAAAATTTTCTGAAAGTGTTTGTTCTAAAGATTCCCTAAAGAAAAGTATTTTTGGCTCAAGTGAAGGTAGGGCTGTAACTTTTTTGTATCTGTATTCCCTGTCACTGCCAAGACATGATAGATGCTCAGTAACTGCTGAAACCCTGATTCATGGTATAACTCAATAAATTGTTAAGAATTGGTGAAAATCTTGTTTTAGTGACTTGCCCTAAAAGCGAGAACACGGACTTTGAAGTCCAGCATACCTCAGTTCAAAATAGGTCTCTCTCGCTTGCCATAAGACTGGGCAGCTGAATTACGTGACCTCCAGTCTCCTCATCAATGAAACAAGAGCAAAAAGACCAATATCTCTGGGCTTCTGGGGAGAACAGTCGTAATGGATATTGGTTACCCAATGTGAAGAAAAAGAGGCTATGGTTATGAGGATTATAAGATAAGGTCTTGACCATCATCATCAGAAAATGAGTTTTTCTCTAACAGTGACAATCAATCCCCACTTCCTTCCTTTGTTATTCTCTCTGTTGGTATTTATTTCTTGATACTTAGTTCAATTTCCTGCTTTACGGCAAAATATTGCACCTAATGGTCTCTTTCTGATGTTTGATGAGGGGCCCCACAGTAATTATTCATCCTAAACATCACGTAGGATTATTGAGTAAATGGTCACATGGAAAGTGTGAGAAACTGGATTAAATGTGTATTGGACCCAATACACTCTGGAAGATGTTTTATTATTTGTTTACTTTTTTTCAAAAGCAACGTTATCAGTTTGATTCCTTTAGATTGCCTAACTTCTTTCTCCTCAAAGTAAGGGGCAGAACACATTTAAGTCAGTGATCTTATTGGTGAGTCTGGGGAGTACAGTGGACATACCAGCTTGACACACTACCCAGGAATGAGCTGTTGCTTTGTAAATGGGTGGAAAAGGCTTCAACCTGCTCTGGGGCCTAAGAGGCAGAATCTCAGATAAGGGTGGACAGACCGTGCAAACAGGTGCTTCACACACAAATCACAGGGAAAGCCTCCGGATGCGAAGTATGAAAAGAACTGCTCACCACCCAGTGGCGTTATCAGCGACGGGGCGTGTGCATGCACTTAGGGCTCTTTGTGGGCCATCCTTGGGGGTGTCTTTGAGTTACCAAGGACAGGACACTAGCAGAAGGGGTCGGCAAACAGCTTCTGCATTCTTGAGCTGAATTGGAAGGATGAGAGGTTCCGAGGTAGCCGGAGGGGAAAAGATGTTCAGCTAGAGAGCAGTTAGGAAGTTTTCAGCACTCTATCCCTCTACACAGGCTTTGTGCAATATGAATGAGGGACGTTTCCTTGCACAACTGACCTTCTCATTGCTTGACATACAGTTGCCGATAAACCTGTCATCAGTGAGCTAATGAGCAGGCCCTTGTGCTGCTGCCTAGCGTAGACAAGAGCCACAGGCACACCGTGATGCCTTTGGAGCCTGCTTTTTCCAATTGAGGCATTTGAAATATGTCCTACACCATGGAACATTAGTGATATTTTGAAATGAAAAAAGGAGCTGTTTCTCCAGCTCAGGGCCCAGTATTGGTAGTAAGGCTGTTTCCTGTGATCCTCAGCAGGCAGGCATGTCACCTGCCTTTTCCTTCGTATTCCATTACATCTCCCGGAAATGACCTTGCCCTAGAGGCCTCATTGTATTTGAAGAAACATATCATCCTCAGATCTGCAGCTTCAACACCGGGAAGCATCGCTTCAAGCAGTGGAGCTGGAGGAGTGCTCTGGAAAGCCAGCAGTAGAACGTTCCTCGGTTTCCACCGAGACAGGCCTCGTAGAAAGGCCAGCCTCCAGGCCACACACTTGCTTGGTCCTGGAGTCACTGAAGGCCTGTCTTGCTGGTCCAGTGCTCCTTCCTTTAGGCCAGGCTGTTTCCACACCTATGAGCCGGTGTTAAAACCAGGCCCACGTGTTACCATGTGGGTCACAGAATGTAAAGTAGCCACCCCATTTTTTTGGATTGTTTCCTAATGTTCATGATTCCTGGCAACTGAAAAGTGCTTCCAGGGACAGGACTTACGGTGGGGCGGAAGAGGGAGGAGAGGAAAGTGATGTGAATACTGCTGACACCATGGAAAGGCTGCCAGGAGGGCCCCTGAATCAGCGGGAGTTCACCTTCCTTCCCGTCCCGCTCTCCAGGCCCCAGTGCTGGGGTCAGCAGTTCATGCATAAGAAATCAGGATTCTTTGGAGCAATTCATGCTGCCAAATGCACACTGACATTGCAGGCCAAACCCCACTCCGCATTTGAAGGTCACTTGGCCTGCGTCAAGCACACTTGACAATTGCTCAAAGGGAAATGAGGGAATTGTTTTGTATAAATGAGTCAACTTACCTTCAGTGAACACCACTGGAAATGAACCTGGCAATGATAGACGAGTTTGCCTGCCTTTACCTGAGCACTGTCATAAATTATGACATGTATTATGTACCTCTCAGCTTATGCTCTATGTCAAGTATGGGGAAGAAAATAATATAGTCTAGGCAATTTCAGCAAGACTGGGGGCAACATGTTAGGAGCATGGGTTCACATGTCAGCGACCTGCAGTAAGGAAGAGAGAAATTAACATAGTCCAAGGTGGGAGGTAACCAGCACCAACCCCTTCCTTCCCCTCATATGCCGACCCTTGGTGTTAGCTTCTTCTAGGGGTGACTGGCCACCTACCTCTCAGCAGGAGGTGGAATTACACATCCAATGCACGGTACTGTGGACACTGGCAGGAGACCTGGGGCAGGCTGAGGGGATAAACAGGTGCCCTACAGAGCATGGCTAACCTGCACCAGGGACAATGAAGAGTTGGATATGCAGATACTTGGATAAACATTGGAAAATACCTTCAGTTTGAGAAAATATTTACAAGTGATTCAGAGAAGAGGATGAGTCCATGATGCTATGGGTAGTAAATTAACAACCATATATATTGTGTGCTGAGACAAAACAGGATTGGGAGAAGTCATTTTCATTTAAGAGAAAAGTGGGTTTTCCCCATCTTTTCCAACTTGTGCTGCAAACTCCAATGATGCTGCTGGAGAAAAACTTCACTCATGGAGGTGTTGGCTACTTTGTATTGTATGGTGGTACAAGGTAGAGGTAACCTCAGAAACTCTGTCAGCCCTTTTATGATCTGTGTTAACTCCTTCCATCATGAAACTGGTGCCTTGGCAGAGGGATTCAAAATCCTCACTGGGTTTTCAAAAACATTTACCACTTAGACATAAATTTTCACCTAAAGTCAGATTACATAGCTATATGCACAAAAGGAGCGCGAGGTCTTTACAGTCATTTTCCCGCTAATCCCCAACACATGCTCAGTAGGAGGGCAGGAAGAAGAAATCCAACCTCAACATCTGCAGAGAAGTCCAAAGCTCTGCCAGAGACCCCTTGGGGTTGGCTGCTGCAGTCACCTGGTGGCCCTTCTGCCTGGCTCGATGGAAACCTGTGCACTCAGTCTTGGGGCTACAGACAATCTGATCCAGAAAAGGACTTCCTGCCAGCCTCTCCTTCTCTCTGCCTCCAACCTGGTATGCACAAGACTCCAAGAAAAATTAAAAATTGAATGTTCCTACTTCACAGCAGTTGAGGATTCATGGTATGACTTAAACCTCACCTAGAAAACCAGGAGAGAGAGAGAGTCAGGGTGAGTGTCTATCTCTTTTGACTTCTAAATCTGTGCCCTATGTTTTAGTCATCCTGCTCGATGCTTTGCACTGGAAATGGATTCTCTTGATTGTGCCAGATACCCACAATGCCATATGTGTGTGTGCGTGTGTGTGCGTGTGTGTGTGTGTGTGTGCGCATGTATGTATGTTTGCATGTGTTATACGTGGGTGCATGTATGCGTGTGTGTGTGTACATGCTTGGGCATGCAAGCAAATATCAGAGAGCCAAGGCCAGGCGTAGTGGCTCATGCCTGTAATCCCAGCACTTTGGGAGGCCAAGGTGGGTAGATCACCTAAGGTCAGGAGTTTGAGACCAGCCTGGCCAACATGGTGAAACCCTGTTTCTATTAAAAACACAAAACAATTAGCCAGGCATGGTGGTGCATGCCTGTAGTCCCAGCTACTCAGGAGCCTGAGGCAGTAGAATCACTTGAACCCAGGAGGTGGAGGCTGCAGTGAGCTGAGATCGCACCACTGCACTCCAGCCTGGGTGGCGAGTGAAACTTTGTCTAAAAATAATAATAATAGTAACATTTTTAAAATTATATATTTTATACATATATAAAATCAGGGAGTCAAGTTTGCCTTTGAGATGCTGAGGAGAGAGTGCTCTAATCCCTCCCTGGTGTTGCCCTGCTGGAAAGAACTAGTGAGAGTGTGGGGAGGGGGAGGCTGAGCATCATCAGGGAACCTGAATGAGGCCTGGCAGTGCCAGCCGGCTTGTAGGAGGAGAGGCGAAATCCTTCTAGAAGATTGCACTATTGTGGGCATGAGGGGAAGTGTGTACACATACTCCATTGTTCGAAGGGGGCCTGGAGAGTAATTGATCAAAGTCTCTTTGGGTTGAGAACAAGGCACAGGCTCGTGGCTCGTTTGCCTAAGACCACGCTGGGCGAAATCTATGGAAATTAGAGATCACAGATCTGAGGAATTAACAGAAAAACTGAGAGAAATTCTTGTGGAGCTGAAAGCTGCTGTGATCAGCATGTGCTGTACATGGTGGAGGGCGCCACCTGTGACCAGGGCACAGAGGGCACAGATTCAGTGGGGCAGGGAGACCTTTTATGTTTTGCTCTAATCTCATTTCCTCACTAGGATCTCAAAACACAAGAGATCAGGCACACACATACAAAAAACAGGAAATAGATATGGAATATTTCAAGAATCAGTTATCAAGCTTGAGTTGTGCAGAGCTCTGACAGCCGGTGACCCTGGCTCTGCCCAGCCTCAGCCACCCGCTCCCTGCTCACACCTGTGACCTGACTTCACCACGAGGGCAGTCGCTCTAAGACCTGAGGTCTAGGCTCCTCACCATCACTCACTACTTCCCAGCATCACTGTCCATGACCATTACACCAACAACCCTTGAGCTTTGCCGGAACCCACAATCCGACATCTTTGCCCTCGTTTCCAGCCCACTCTTCAGCATCCTCAATTCCTTCTGCCCCAAGCAAAAATCCCATACCTTGTCACTGTAATTATCCCTTCTTGCATCCCAAACACCTGCTAATCTCCCTCCAGCTTACTCACCTGGAAATACCTCACTCCTGGTAACATCCAACTCCCTGCCTTCTCTTAGCCTCACCCGGGCAGCTGATGCAGCTGGAGACAAACACACAATATTGGTCAACACTGTCTAGCAGTCTTTTCATATTTCCTTAGAAAATTCATTCCCTGACTCCCCCAGACAACCCTCTCTTACCCTCTTCCTTCTCCTCAGTCCTTCAGCATCCCTGCCTTCCCAGCTGGAGGCCTTGTCTTTCATTTGGCTGAGATCACAGAAACCTCCAGAAGGCACGCTTTTCACCTTCCAGTGCTTAGACTCACCCATCTGACCACATACCTGTCTTTCCTTTTCACTAGATGAACTCACCAAGGCCAGCTCCTGAGTTCTAGGTTGGGTTCCTCAGACGTGGATCCTGAGATGAGGATTTGGGTGAAGCAGTTCTTAAGGAAATGCTCCCGGGAGACACCAGGAATGGCATGGAGAAAGCACAAGGAGAGAGAAGAAACCAAGCAAGGGTGCAAATTTCAGACAAAATCCCTTGGGGCGTGGCTTCTGTTGGATCCTGCGGAACTCCAGATTTGTCCTGCCCGCAGGCCGGGGGCTGGACTCTCACTGGCCTGTATTTACCAGCCACTGGCCAAGGGTCACCCAGGGGCATACACACCCCCAGGTATTTACGGCTTTGTGGGAGCAGGCAAAGGGCTCTATTAGCCTGAGGGCAGTGTTTGAAGAACTGTCGGTATGGGCCTTTAGAAGCAAAAGCACCAAAAGTATATCTATATATATATATAATTATATTTGGGACATGCAGGAACATGATAAGTTGTATAAAAAGAAAAAGTGGAGTAAGAGAGATTGGAGGCAGGGGATTTAGGAGAGGAGAGCAGGTTCAGTGTCAAGTAGGGTGTTCAGGATAAGCCTCATTCAGAAGGTGACATCCGAGTGAAGACATGAATGAGGCAAAGGAACTAGTGAAGAAGATATCCTGGGAAGAGTGGCTCAGGCAGCAGGACCTGCTGCAGCAAAACCCCTCAGGCAGTAACACTCCTGGCAGTAACACTCTTGGCAATTGGGTGACCTGCTCATCCCATTTGCCTGGGACTTTCCGGGTTTACGCCAGCAGATTCCAGGTGCAGCATTTTGGCCAGCATAGCTGGGAAAGTAAGAGGAGGAAGTAGGAGAAGAGGTCATGGAGGTTACAGGGAGGGTGGCCAGATTAGGTAGGATCTTGTAGAATAAAGTATTTGGCCCCGAGTAAAATGAAGAGCAGAGCATGATGGGACCATTGTCTTCTTGCTCTCCATCTCCCTTCCTGCTTTGCTTTTGAAGCACTGATCACTGCTATTTGTCTATTTGCTTGTTTATTTTCGGATTCCCTGATTGAGATTCTCTGATCTGAGCCCTGATTGGCCCAGGAGGGCAGAGGGTGTCTATGTTGTGTTCATTTCTATGACCTCAACGCTGAGAACAGTACATGGTGCATAGCAGCTCGTTAATGAATATTGGTTACAGTGAACGAACGGGTGAATTTGGTATTAGATCCAGGAATCTGCCTGAACTGCCCCTGACAACTCCCTAACCCCTCTCAAACCAGGAGCCAGTGACTTGGAAGCTCTTTTCTCTTTGTCGTTGGGAGACAATGGGACCCCAAAGCACCTGGCACCCTGGTTTCCCCTCCAAGAGTACCTATCTCGAT
The DNA here is from genome assembly GCF_008728515.1 of Papio anubis. Taxonomy (NCBI): domain Eukaryota; kingdom Metazoa; phylum Chordata; class Mammalia; order Primates; family Cercopithecidae; genus Papio; species Papio anubis. The sequence continues at coordinate 112,000,168 of NC_044981.1, read as the reverse complement.
AGATTGACTTTTTTCTGAGTAGTGTCTTTCAGGACGAAATTGCCTCTCTAATGCCCTAGGCAGTCAGACCTGAGCCATTCTCAGTTACGATTGCAGCAAAGATTTGTGCTCAAAGAAATATCCAATTCACAAAAACCATCAGAAATATTGTGTGAGGCTCACTTGAATCTTATAGCAGGATACACACTCTTCCAAAATGCCTGTGAGGAAAACATATAAGAGTTTCAAAATCAAACAGAAGTTAAATGTTGAGATATATTATGCCATTTGGTTGAAAACTCTAAAAGAATATTTCTTTTTCCAATCTGAACAGAAGATGCATTTCTAGTCATATTTCTTCAGTCCTTAAGTACCCAAAACACTAAATATTTGTCAAAGACACTGCTGCTGCCTAAGCAATAAACAATGGGGGTCTAAGGACTCCTTTTCCATTAAGGACTTCACTGGCAGTTTATTGACCTGACCTCACTGTGGATTCCATAGGAGATACACCAAGGAAAATGGGGTGATTAGTTTAGTCGTTCTTATTCCAACTGTATCTTTACTTCTACGGTAAAATTTGCCCACACTTTACCTTTACCACCCACATATTAATTCTAGCCTAATTGCCTGATGGCACATTATTTTCATAATATTGATTTTTCTTCTCATTTTAAGATTAGTGCATACACATAGTAAACATTTTTTTATTTGCTTGCTCCAATTCATTCCACTTATCCTGGCCACAGCCACAAGATAGAAGAATGAAGGAGCTTCTCAGTTCATTCGTATTGATGATGTTGTTTATGAAAATTTCATCTTTGGCTCTGTGTGGTGGCTCACACTTGTAACTCCAGCACTTTGGGAGGCCAAGGTAGGAGAGTTGCTTAAGGCCAGGAATTGAAGGCCAGCCTGGGCAACACAGTGAGACTTCATGTCTTAAAAAATAATAATAATAATTAATTACATAAAGAAAAAGAAATTCCATCTGCTTTGGCATGTGGCCTTTTGTTATACTTAACATTCAGGAAATTCAGAAGCTTTTATGCTTGTATTACTTGGGGTGTGTGAGGACAAAGCAATAGTATTGTCATGGAAACTGGCAGAAGGTACCTCAGGAATGTCAAGCCTAGGATATAAACCAGAATCCCATGATAATTCCTAGGCCATGGGTATCAGAGTAACAATAAATTCTCGTTTTTAAAAATAGTGAAAGCCTACATGCATATATAATAAAAATAGCAAACACATAGTGTTTTATGTGTTAATGCCAGACACTATCCTAGGTGCTTTAAACTAAACTCATTTAACCCTACAATGTCTCTTGAGGTAAATACCATTCTCTCTAATTTACAGATAATAAAACTGAGGCACAGAGAGGGTAAGTAACTCACCCCAGGTCACACAGCTCCCAGGTGGATAAGCTGGGATTCAAACCTGTAGATCTGGCTGGAGATCTACACTAGACGTTATGAACTGTACTGTCCACTCGCTGTGAGTGAGGCTCTCAAATACAGTACTTTTCCTACTCTCAGAACGAGTTGCTGTCCACGGAGTCTACTTTTTTCCTGATCTTGGTTATCCAGCTCAATCTAGAAGTCAGTATATTATATTTCTGTAGCCTGGCACAACAGCATGGGGGAGACCAGTTCTGTCACTGATTCAGGAAGCCATAAAAGTGAGGGGAAATGTGTTGTTCTGGTCAAACATAGGCCCTCTAGTATCAATCTTTTTTGTTTTGTTGTTGTTGAATTTTCCCCCCTTATCTTCTGCTCTCTGGTTGGTGTAGACAAGCCCCAGGTTTTCCTCTATTTAAAACATTCTGGATGTGAAGTTAGTAAACAATTTAGGTGAGTGAGCATATGTGAAGGAAGTGGAAACAGCTGGGGCTGCGAGGCTGCCCTGGCCTGGGTTGTTTTTATGTGGGGGAGTCATTGGGAAAGCTCTCAAACCCGGCCTGGAGTGTCACTCTCTGGCTCTTGTAGGACCTGCTGCCTCCTGTCCCTTCCCTCTCCCTCCCCTCCACTCCCCTCCATTCCTTCCTCTACCTCCTCTTTCCAGTCTGTTCCCTCCTCTGTTTGGGCTTCAATGTGAAGAAGCACAAAGTCGGCTAGGCTTGATGGCTCATGCCTGTAATCCCAGCACTTTGGAAGGCCAAGATGGGCAGATCAGTTGAGGTCGGGAGTTCGAAACCATCCTGGCCAACATAGTGAAACTCCATCTGCACTAAAAATTCAAAAATTAGCCAGGTGTGGTGGCAGATGCCTGTAATCCCAGCTGCTTGGGAGACTGAAGCAGGAGAATTGCTCGAACTTGGGCGGCAGAATTGCAGTGAACCAGGATCGTGCCACCACACTCCAGCCTGGGTGACAGAGCAAGACTCTGTCTCAAAAAAAAAAAAAAAAAAAGCACAAAGTCTTCCTTCCCAAGATGCCCCCTCTTCTCCCTCCTCTTTTTTATTTTTTAATGGGGAGGTGGTGACTGTTATCATTGTGTTTACCTCGAGCCCCACAGGACACACAAGGGGCCAGAAGGAATGGACTCTGTTGCCCATAGCACCTGTAGCCAGGACAGCAGCTGTCTGCAATCTCAGTGAGGGAAACCACAGCGGACGCCAAGGCTGCAGGACTGGAGCCCCAGGGTAGAAGGCCAGCCAGGGGCTGCACAGGAGGAAAGGGGGCAAAAGTCGAGGAGGAGCCCCTCACAGGCAGCACGCTCACGGGGCGGAGCCCCTCACAGGCAGCACGCTCAGGGGGTCAACTGGAATTATAAAGGCAGCATAGAGCCTAACTAAATGACTCCCTTTTCATTAATAATAGTACTGATAATAATGCAATAGTAGCAAACATTTATGTTACATTCCAGGCACTAGCCTAAGTTATTTATCTATAAATACACACATACACATACATATTCTTTTCCTCCTCATAGCAGCCCTTTGAAGTCTGTCTGTATGTTGTTGTTGTTGTTATTTTTATGTTTTACAAACAAGGAAACCAAGGCATAGGGAGCGTAGGTAACTTGCCCAATGCCACCCTGCCCATAAGTAACAGAGCTGGGACTCAAATTGAGGCAATGTGGCCAGAGTTAGAGCTGCAGTTTTGTTTTTTTTAAAAAAATACTTTAAGTTCTAGGGTACATGTGCACAACGTGCAGGTTTGTTACATATGTATACATGTGCCATGTTGGTGTGCTGCATCCATTAACTCGTCATTTACATTAGGTATTTCTCTTAATGCTATCCCTCCCAACTCCCCCCACCGCACGACAGGCGCCAGTGTGTGATGTTCCCTGCCCTGCGTCCAAGTGTTCTCTTTGTTCAATTCCCACCTATGAGTGAGAACATGCGGTGTTTGGGTTTCTGTCCTTGCGATAGTTTGCTCAGAATGATGGTTTCCAGCTTCATCCATGTCCCTACAAAGGACATGAACTCACCCTTTTTTATGGCTGCTTAGTATTTCATGGTGTATATGTGCCACATTTTCTTAATCCAGTCTATTAGTGATGGACATTTGGGTTGGTTCCAAGTCTTTGCTATTGTGAATAGTGCTGCAATAAACATATGTGTGCATGTGCCTTTATAGTAGCATGATTTATAATCCTTTGGGTATATGCTGAGTAATGGGATTGCTGGGTCAAATGGTATTTCTAGTTCTAGATCCTTGAGGAATCGCCACACTGTCTTCCACAATGGTTGAACTAGTTTACACCCCTACCACACACTTGCTTCAAAGAGACTAAAATACCTAGGAATCCAACTTACAAGGGATGTGAAGGACCTCTTCAAGGAGAACTACAAACCACTGCTCAACGAAATAAAAGAGGACACAAACAAATGGAAGAACATTCCATGCTCATGGATAGGAAGAATCAATATTGTGAAAATGGCCATACTGCCCAAGGTAATTTATAGATTCAATATCACCCCCATCAATCTACCAATGACTTCCTTCACAGAATTGGAAAATCTAAAGTTCATTTGGAACCAGAAAAGAGCCTGCATTGCCAAGACAATCCTAAGCAAAAAGAACAAAGCTGGAGGCATTCAAACTATACTATAAGGCTACAGTAACCAAAACAGCATGGTATTGGTACCAAAACAGAGATATAGACCAATGGAACAGAACAGAGGCCTCAGAAATAACACCACACATCTACAGCCATCTGATCTTTGACTAACCTGACAAAAACAAGAAATGGGGAAAAGATTTCCTATTTAATAAATGGTGCTGGGAAAACTGACTAGCTATATGTAGAAAGCTGAAACTGCATCCCTTCCTTACACTTTATACAAAAATTAATTCAAGATGGATGAAAGATTTAAATGTTAGACCTAAAACCATAGAAGAAAACCTAGGCAATACCATTCAGGACATAGGCATGGGCAAGGACTTCATGACTAAAACACCAAAAGCAATGGCAACAAAAGCCAAAATAGACAAATGGGATCTAATTAAACTAAAGAGCTTCCACACAGCAAAAGAAACTACCATCAGAGTGAATAGGCAACCTACAGAATGGGATAACATTTTTGCAATCTACCCATCTGACAAAGGGCTGACATCCAAGATCTACAAAGAACTTAAACAAATTTACAAGAAAAACATCAAACAACCCCATCAAGAAGTTGGCAAAGGATATGAACAGACACTTCTCAAAAGAAGACATTTATGCAGCCAACAGACACATGAAAAAATGCTCATCATCACTGGTCATCAGAGAAATGCAAATCAAAATCACAATGAGATACCATCTCACACCAGTTAGAATGGTGATCATTAAAAAGTCAGGAAACAACAGGTGCTGGAGAGGATGTAGAGCTGCAGTTTTGAGAGCCCATTCTCATGCCTGGCTTAACCATGACAGTCAAACAAACAACCTGACCATTTGGCATGGTATAGGAGTGCTTGTGTGTAACAGAGTCGAGCAGTGGTGTGGAACGAGATTTGAATGTTCTCTAATTCTTCCAACAACTTCACACATGATCATGTGACTAGATGTAGGCCTGTTAGTGAGCACATTCTGTCTACACGTGTGTCTTCTCTGAGTGGTCTGAAGTTGAGAAGGAATACTGGAAAGGCAAGTTACCTATTCATTTATTCAATCATGTATTCATTGTCTACATGTGTTAGATGCTGGGACAGATCCTATGGACATGGAAAAGGAAGGTCATGGACTGGTTGAGACGAGAACCAAGTAGAAATAAAGTATATTAATTGTATCAATATGAGAAGAACTATAAAACCAGACAAGCATGCTATATATGAGTGAAGCTATGAGAACCTCTCCTGCCTCTGGCAGAACACAGCAGAAGTTGGGAAGGGGAGATATCAGGGCATCTTTCAGGAAGACATGGTGTATTAGTCAGTTGTCACATTGCTATAAAGAAATACCTGAGACTGGGTCATTTTTATAAGGAAAAGAGGTTTATTTGGCTCACGATTCTACAGGCTGAACAGGAAGCATAGCATCTTCTGCTTTGGGGGAGATCTCTGGAAACTTCCAATGATAGCAGAAGGCAAACGCAGATCAGGGTTATTACATGGCAGATGCAGCAAGAGAGAGTGACAGGGAGGGTGCTGCACACTTGCAAAGTACCAGATCTCATGAGAACTCCCTCGCTGTCTAGAGGACAGTGGGAAGGGGATGGTGCATGAGAAATCTGCCCTCATGATCCAATTACCTGCCACCTGGCCCTACCTCCAACATTGAGAATTACAATCTGACATGAGATTTTCTGGGGACACAGATCCAAACCATTTCAGATGGCATTTGCAACTCATCCTAGAGGATGAGTAGGCACTGAGTAAGTGACCGTGAGCACCATTTCTTCTCTCAGAGTGGAGTTCCAGGACATCCTGTGGTCCTCATGGTGTACATGTAATTGATCATGCTTTCTAGCTTGTCGTCTGTACCATGGGGGAATCAATAGGTTAATCTTTCTCATCTGGCACAAACTCCCCAGTGTGGCAAGGGAGAAGGGTACGAGTCAACACTGGGCAATGCTTCTCAGTGTTAGGTGGTGAAAACATCCTAGCTATAATTTTTATGGACTTGTTTTTCACACCTCTCAATTCATATGTTGAAGTCCTAACACCCAGTACCTCAAAATGGAACTGTGTTTGGAGATTGGGTCTTTAAAGAGGTAATTAAGTTTAAATAAGGTTATTAGGTGTACCATAATCCAATATGACTGGGGTCTTATAAGAAGAGGAGATTAGGAAACAGAAACACACAGAGGGATGACCATGTGAAGATACAGGAAGACGACCATCTGCAAGCCAAGAAGAGAGGCCTCAGAATGAAACCAACCCTGCCTACACTTTGGTCTTGGACTTCCAGCCTCCAGAACAGTGAGTAAATACATTTCTGCTGTTCAAACCACCCAGTCCATGTACTAATTATGGAAGCCCTGGGAAACTCACACACTGCCTTACCCTCATAAATGCCTGTGCAGAACAAACGTGTCTGTCATTGGAGCAATGTCTAAGGGGAAACTCCTAGTTGAAGGCACCAAGGTGGGCAAATGGGGGCTTCAGAGTAAAGACTGTTACCATTCCTTGTCTTCAGGAGCTCTGTGACTTGAAGGGGCACACTGAGAAGGAATGTCTCTCAGCAGACCTGGTTGCCTGGCACAATGCAATGTCCAGAATGCAATAAGCTCGGCCTTCCTCTTAGTCCATATTAGGCCAAAAGTTGTAACAAGAAGAGATCTCAAAAATGCACGCACAACACATGTGTACAGGATTTCATGTGTAGAAGGATTCCAAACCCTTCAATGTGTACATAGCTAAATGTGGTTGATGAGCTTTAATTCCACATTCTGCCAAAATATTTTCTTCCAGAATAGAAGTATAATTTACTTATGAAGAGCAGATGAACGGGCACTTGGAATCTTAGATGTTTTCTAAAGTAGGGTTTTTGAAGTAATCCTTGAACAAATTGAGTAACCAAGTCAGCTGAGATTTTTTCCTGAAACAGTAAAATAGAAAATTGTGCTATTTTTCCTAATCTAGCATGATTTAGAAGTTAATTATAAGTCATTCCCCCCCAACACTCCCCATTTATTTCTAGTAATAAAAAACAAGCAGATGGGACAATGCTGCTTATTAGTAAGAAATCCCTTGTAATTACAGTGGTAATATAATTTATCCTTCAAACTAGGACATTTTTCAGAGTAAAAGAAAGCACTATTAAAAATTATGCCAGGATAAAGTCAGAATCCAAGGTTATTCTAAGCCAATAAATAATCATTGTACTAGACAAACAAATGTGTTTACCCTCCTTACAGCTGTTATTGAGGAATCTTCCGTGCATTGTCTCATTGTGAAATCCTAAAAATCACAAGCACATAGTTTTCTTTACACAAAGCCATTTAGATAAACTCAGGATATCATGGATTTTCAGTATTTCTCAAAGCTTTGCCTGTGAAATAACTGCAAGTTTGGGTACCCGCATCTGGATGCTTCAGATGAGCTGTAATTCTGCTGACTGACATAACACTTTTTTATAAGATTGACGAAACAGCAATTGTCCATGTCTGAAAATGAGGACAGGGTGCAGACAGAAAGTGCTGGGGCTAAAGCACCCCTGCAGTGTTATTTCCATGATTCAGCTCTAAAACTTATAAACCTAGGACTTAGTAAGAATAAACATAACGACAAAAAATGAAAGCTGAACATTAACTGCAAGACTAGAATGCACCTAACATGTCAAAATTCCTAAAGAAAAGTGGAACATCACAATTCTGATTGAGAAACGAAAACATGAAGAAGCATAAGTGATCATCCTAACAACTTTCTCATTAGCCACAGCTTCACTGGCAATAACTTTTAGGATATAACCCTATAGTTTGGCCTCCTCCGTAAATACCTATCGCATAATCAACAGACATTTATCTCAAAGTGGGAAATTACGCTTTTCACCCACTAGAATGGCAAAAAGTTAAAAATGCAGTAATAACTGGTGACAGGGAGGCTATCAGGAAACGGACATTAAAATGTGCTTGGTGGGCGTATGAACTGCTTCAACCACTTTTTAAAAAAAATAACGTTTTTTATTGAGGTATGACTCACTTACAATAAAATGTACCCATTTTAACCGTGCATTTTAATGAGTTTGACTAATACACCCATAAATCACCTCCACAAACATACAACATTTCTATCACCCCCAAAATGTTCGTTGTACCCCATTCTAGTTAATCCTCCCAATTCCTTGAACCTCAGCTCTCCATCATCTGTTTTCTGTCACTATAGATTAAATCTACCTTTTCTAGGATTGCGTATAAATGAAATCATATGTATGTATGCTTTTGTGTCTGGCTTCTTTCACTCACTATCTCACTATCATATTTTTAAGATTCATTCATGCTGCTGCATGTATCAGTAGCTCATTCTTTCTATGATGAGTTGTACAGAGATAACACAATTTGTTTGTGCACTCACCTGCTGATGGACATTTGGGTTGTATTCAGTCTTTAGATATTATGAACAACGCTTCTACAAATATTTGTGTAAAAGTTTTCATGTGCATATAGATTTTCATTTCTTTTAAGTAAGAGTGGGCTCGCTGAATCGTATGGAAAGCATATATTTATAAGAAATTGCTAACCGTTTTCCACCGTGGTATCTCATTTTACATTCCCACCAGCAATTCTGCTGATGTGTAGTAGGACCCCATTGTAGTTTTACTGTGCATTTCTCTGATGACTGAGGTGTTGAGCATCTTTTCACGTGCTTATTACTCATTCACACATCTTTTGTGAAACATCAGTTCAATAAGAGTTCTTCATATATTCTGGATGAAAAGTGTTCTGGATGGTATAGAGAGAGAGTATGTTCTCTCAATTTGTGATTTGTGTTTTTATTCTTCATGTTTTTTGAAGAACAGAAATTTTTTATTTTGATTAGTAGAATTGTAATTATATTTTTTTCAAATTGTATGGTTTGAGTCCTTTGTTTTCTTTTAAAGGCTTTATTTTCTTATTTTTACATGTAGGATTATGACCACCTGAAACTGATTTTGGTGTAGTGTGAGATAAGGGTCAAAGTCCCTTTTGTGGTGTTGTTTTCTGTAAGGCTATCTAACTAACTAGAACCTTTTATTGAAAAGATGTTCTTTTCCTCCACTGAATTAGTGTTTGTTTTCTTATTCTTGACTTGTATTCTAGTTGAAAATGCTATGTTATTAGTAGTTATATGTATTAAGAGCATTTTCTCTTAGTCCGTCATTTATCTTTTCATTTTCTTCTTTTGAAAAGTAAAAGTTGTAAATTTTGTTTTGATAAGTAAAAGTTTTAAATTTTGACGGTCCAACTTATCAATTTTTTTTTATGATTTATGTTTTTGGTGCCCTAGGAAATCTTTGCCTAACCCATGGTCATTAAGATTTTCTCCTCTGCTTTCTTCTAGAAGTTTTATAGTTTTAGTTTTACATTTAGTTCTATGATCCATTTTGAGTTAACTTTGGTATATGGTGTGAAATAAGAGTCAAAGTTCTTTTTTTGTTGTTGCTATATCATTATTTATTAACAGACTTTTTTTTTTTTTTTTTTTGAGACAAAGTCTCACTCTATTGCCCAGGCTGGAGTGCAATGGCACAATCTTGGCTCACTGCAACCTCCGCCTCCCGGGTTCAAGTGATCCTCCTGCCTCAGCCTCCCAAATAGCTGGGATTACAGTCACGTGCCATCACTTGGCTAATTTTTGTATTTTTAGTCGAGACGAGGTTTCACCATATCGGCCAGGCTGGTCTCAAATTCCCGACCGCAGGTAATCCACTTGCCTCGGCCTCCCAAAGTGCTGGGATTATAGGAGTAAGTCACTGCATCTGGCCTATTAAATAGACTTTTTAAAGAACGGTTTTAGATTGGCAGAAAAATTGAACAAATAGTAAGGAGAGTCCCCATATATCCCACACCCAGTTTACCCTATTACTAACATCTAACTTTAGTATGTACATTTGTTATAATGAATAAGTCAACATTGGCACATTATTGACTCATCTTATGACTGAAGTTCATAGTTTATTTATATAGATCCTTAGTTTTTCCCCAATGTCTTTTTTCTGCTCCAGGATCCCATCCACCCCATTAACTCTTTACATGTCATATCTCCTTAGTCTCCTCCTGGTGGTGATATTTTCTCAGACTTTCCTGTTTTTGATGACCTCGAAGAGTTTTGAGGAGTACTGGTCAGGTAGCTTGTAGAATACCTCTACGTTGAAATCTGACTGATGTTTTTCTCAGGATAAGACTGGAGTTAATGTGTTTGGGGAGGAAGATCACAGAGGTGAAGTGTCATTTTATATCATATTATCAATATGATTTATGATTGTTGATGTTGTGACCTTGGTTGCCTTGCTGAGGTAGTGTTAGCCAGTCTTCTCCACCATAAAGACACTCTTCTTTCCCCTCCCTTCCCATGCCGTACTCTTTGGAGGGAGTCACTGTGCACAGAACATATCTAAGGAGGAGAGCATTATTCCTTCTCTCTTTAGGGTGGATATCTACATAATTAATTTTTTTTTTTTTTTTTTTTGAGACAAGGTCTCACTCTGTCACCTAGGCTGGAGTGCAGTGGCACGATCTTGGCTCACTGCAGCCTTGACCTCCCCAGACTTAAGTGATTATCCCACCTCAGCCTCATGAGTAGCTGGGACTACAGGCATGAGCCACCGTCACCGTGCCTAGCTAATTTTTTGTAGAGATAGTATTTCACCATGTTGCCCAGGCTGGTCTCAAACTCCTAGGCTCAAGTGATCCAGCCACCTTGGCCTCCCAAAGTGCTGGAATTACAGGCATGAGTCACCGCACATGGCCTAGAATTCTTCTGCATAGGAAAGTTATCTCTTCCCTTCCCCATTCATTAATTTGTTTAGTCTTTTATTTATATCAGCATAGACTTTTGAACGTTTATTTTATACTTTTAATTACAGTTTAATATTACTTTATTTGTTCTTGCTCAAATTACTCCAGCTTTGGCTATTGGGAACTCTTTCAGCTGGCTCCTGTGTCCCTTTGATATACCCCACCAATGTAGGGTTATTCTTTTGACTTTTTTGAAGGATAGATTTCCAGTTGTTTCAACAGTATTTTTGGAAAGACTCTAATTTCTTCCATTGACACCTTTGCCACGTTGGCACCTTTGTTGAAAAGCAGTTGACCATCTATGTAGTCACCACGTCTTTCTCAGGCCATGGATGCTATTTTTAACCATTTACCCACCAAAGTGGGAAGAGGAGTAGCAGAAGACACCCCAGAGGACCACTTGATGGTTACCTGTTTCTTTCTTGTACCCATTTTGTAACTACAGCCGTACCTGTTCCTGTGATCAGAATCAATTACCACTGAGAACGTGGGGACTCCTATTCTTGTTGTCTGATCTCTCAGACCAGTAGACTAACTGCCATGGTGTAAAATGTAAAGGGATTATTTCTGGTCCCCTGATGGAAATGTCCTCTTACTAATAACCAAGATCCCTAGAGCCACACGGCTTAAAGCTGTCGTCATGGAAAGCACAAACTCCCAGTGGGTTCCTGAGTAAGTGAGCCACTCCTACTTCTACCTGTTGGTTTCTAGACATTTTATTCAGCATTTCAGGGAAACAACAGCATATAACGGTTGTGGATTTAGGATGTACACTAAATCCTGGAGGATGGTGCCTCATCCCTTCAGAGTGTCATGTGTAAGTTGGCACTACAGCCACGCCTTCAAGAGTGTTCTATCCTTATATCAGACAAGCAGCTTTTGGATGATGTGTTATGTGATAGGACCCGTGGATTCTAGAGTCTTGCACCCCCTCTCCCACTTTCTTTGCTGTAAAGTGTGTTCTTTGGTTTCAAGGGATAGTACGTGAGATCCTGTGGTATGCAAGTCCTCTGCTAGTGGAACTGGTAGAAACACTCAAGGTAGAAAGGCAAACTCACACATGGACTATACATAAATCATAGCCGAGATGAACTACTGCTCCTTCCAGTGTAATCCATTTCTCACCAAATCAGGGGGTAATATATCAGAGACTAATTACAGGTCTCTTGCTGGCAGGCTGGATGTTAGGCAGTAAACTAGCTAGATCAGCCTTGGTGAGTGTGAGCACGTGCTAATGTGCCGATGGGTATTTTCCATTCGGCTATCGTGGCTACTGTGTCCATGGACCCATCATCCAAATGCCAGAGTGGGCCATCTCAGGGCCTGGCTGAAATCAGCTGGCTTAGTCATTGGGTCTTCCTGGCTGCTCAGGGCATTTTCCATGGTGGGCTCACTCCCATAGGGCCATCCACACACCTCTTCAAGGACTCTTCCATCTTCCAAACTTTCTCTTTTTAGACCTCAGATCAACAGCAAATGCATTTACCACTGCCCAAGAGCCCGTTTATCTTCTTATCTCAGGCCGCTTCTCTTTCACACAAAGTTGAAGACCAGGTACACTGCCCAAAGATCTGCCAGTTGGGAGGATTTCCCCTCACCCCTGCTCTTCAGGGCTACCCCTGAGTGGGGCAAAGTTGCATCAGTAGTGCATTTTGGGCTTCCACCCACATGCCAAGCCCACACACCTCTAATAAAACTCGGCTGTTTCTCTCCTCTATCAGCTGGTGACAAGAACCCTCCCCTCCCCACATACACATACTGATGCAGCCACAAGCATGCGCAGAGGGTGAAACGTATGCAATAGCAGAGGAAGACATGGAGGTCTGGGCTACCTGCTTGTGCAGCCTACTTACACTGTTTGGTCCTGCTCTTTCCCAGTCCTGAATGCACTACCCTGTCATACAATGGATTGCGATTGGGCCCACCCAACTTTTAACTTGGTAGGTCTAACAAGTCCTTGCTCATGATGGACAGCTCTAAACACATGACCACTTAATGTCTTATGGTTAAATGCTCTGTCTTTACCAGAGGCATGTAGCACACCAAAAGATGGTCTTTGAATGATATAGAATTCTCTCCTATAGAAGGCATGGTTTTGGTCCAGAACTCCAGGGTCTACATTGAGATTCTTCCACTGTGGCTTGCCACAAACTCCACATAGTGACTTTCCCACCACAGACATCTCTGGTACCATAGTGTCTGCTGCATCAAATGGCCTGAGTGGCAGGGAGGCTTGTACTTCTGTCTGACTTATGCAGAACCCTTTCCTGCTCTGGGCCTGATTCAGATCTTGAAACCTTCCAGAGCACTTAGTAAATGGGTCATTCTCACGTGTGAAGTATGCAGGTTCTAGAGCAAGAAGAGGCCCACTGAGAATTGTGCTACCTTCTTAATGCTAAGAAGCAACAGATGTAATAACTTGTCCTTTAATTTGATGGGATGTTCTGGCATATCCCTAAACACTTCACTGATGTGATAGGGCCCTGAGTCTTCATGGAGTTTACCTGCCACTTTTATGGAGCATTCCGAGGCCTCCAATGTACTGGCCACTTCTTGCTACATAATTAACATAAGATTAACATAGTATCATCATATGATAATGTAATTGGTATAATAGATTAGTGTGATATTCTACAGGATATCCAGGTGGTGCATAATATATCCAGAGAGTTAACACAGCTCTGGGGCAACATTGTGAATATATACTCTTGTCTGTCCCATATAAACAAGAACTGTTTCTGTGCCTTCTGTCTAACAGGGGTAGAAAAGAAAGTGTTCAGGAAATAAATGGCCACATACCATGGACCTGAGGTGGTGTGAATCTGCTCTTGTAAATAAAACACATCTGGCATTGCAGCTGCAATTGGAGCATGAAGAGAGGGAGTGTGTGAGAAGACGAGACTGGAAATGTAGGTTAGTTGCAAGTTGCTAATGGAACTGAAGGGCTCACTAAGGGATTACACTTGATCCTGAACACAATGAGGAGAACTTACAGGTTTGGAAGCAATGTATTCTATCCTCTCACTAGCTTCAAACAGAAAACAGCGCTTTCTAACATTTTAAGAGCAGAGGGGCTACTGTGTGCCGAAATGGGCTGCCCAGATCCTAACTTCAGGACTGAAAGACGCATTCTCGTGGCTGCCAGAAGTGTTGGCTGCTGAAGTCTCACAGCTCGGTCCCAACCAGCAAGATTTTCATGTTTCCAACTCTTTGCATTTGGTATTCTTTCTCTGGAATATCTCCTGTACTTCCGATGCCTGAAGAAATGCTATTCATCCTGCAAGACTTCCTTAGGCATCTCTTCTCATCCCAGGTAGGATTAACTGCTTCTTTCTGTGTTCCTAGAGCATTTCGTTCATCATGTGAGCTTAGGACTAAAAGAGTTCTGTGTATCATACCCTGGCCATCCATTTCATTGGCTCCCTAACTGGGCTGTGCATTTCTTGATGTTCAGGCCACGTCTCATTTATCTTCATGTCACCAGAGGTTTGCATGGAGCCTAACACAGGTAGGCATTTGACAAATGATTACTGAATTAATTTTTATTTAATTGAATCTTACTCTGGTGTAAAGAAAGGGAAACAAACCCAGGCTGATATGCACACATTTATTCTCCCAGAAAACATGTTTTTGTTGTCACCAAACATTGGGCTCAAACAACACTTTTGTGCTGGTATCATTTGTCATTCTGAATTTGTAAAGTAAAACTGTCACAAACCTAAATCTTTTCATCTTCCTTTTTTCTGAATTGGAACTATTTAACCAGGAATACAAATGACCCTAATACCTTTACAAACTGTTTAAGTGTGCATGTGTATGTGTGTTTGTGTGTGTGTGTGTGTGTGTGTAGATGTGAGTTTGTGTTTGGAAACTCTCACTCTTTGATTTATTCATCTTTTGTTTTTGTCTTCAAAGCATTAATTTAATAACAACTAAAGCAACCAGATAGTGCTGAGGGCAAAGATGCTTTTGTTTCTATAGTCTCAAAATTACAGCCTGTTTTTTATTTTGTAAATAGATTGAGGGCGTACAAGTGTACTTTCGTTACATGGATATACTGTGTAGTGGTGAGATCTGGGTTTTTAGTTTAGCCATCACCAGAATAGTGTACATTATACCCTATAGGTAATTTCTTATCCTTCACCCCCTCCCACCCTATTATCTTTTGGAGTCTATTATTCCACTCTGTATGTCCATGTGTATTCACTGTTTAGCTTCCACTTATAAGTGAGAACATGCAGTATTTGGCTTTCCATTCTGCATTGTCACTTAAGATAATGGCCTCCAGTTCCATCCATGTTGCTGCAAAAGACATAATTTCATTCTTTTTTATGGCTGAGTAGTATTCTATGGTATACATGTGCCACATTTTCTTTACTCAATCATCTGTTGATGGACATTTAGGTTGATTTCATGACTTTGCTGTTGTAAATGGTGCTGAGATAAACACACGAGTGCAGGTATCTTTTTTACATAATGATTTCTTTTCCGTTGTGTAGATACCTAGTAGTGAGATTGCTGTATCAAATTGTAGTTCTATTTCTACTTCTTTGAAGAGTCTCCTTGCTGTTTTCCATAAGGTTGTACTCATTTGCATTACTGTATAAGTGGCCCTTTTTCTCCACATCCTCGCCAACATCTGTTGTTTTTTGCGTAATCACCATTCTGACTGGTGTCAAATGATACTTCACTGTGGTTTTAATTTTCATTTCTCTGATGATTAGTGATGTTAGACATTTTTTCATATGTATGTTGGCTGCTTGTATGTCCTCTAAAAATGTCTGTTCATGTCCTTTCCCCACTTTTTAATGGAGTTATTTGTTTTGTTTTTTCTTGTTGAGTTGTTTTGAGTTCCTTGTAGATTTTAGATATTAGTCTTTTGTCAGATGCATAGTTTACAAATATTTTATTCCATTCTGCATGTTGTCTGTTCACTCTCTTGGTGATTTCTTTTGCTGTGTAGAAGTTTTTTAGTTTAAGTCCCATTTGTCTACTTTTTGTTGTGTTGCATTTGTTTTTGAGGTCTTAGTCATAAGCTCTTTGCCTAGGCCAATGTTCTTCTTGAGTTGACTTTTGTATATCACAAGGTATATGGGTCCCATTTCATCTTCTGCACATGATTATCCAATTTTCCCAGCACCATTTATTGAATGAGGTGTCCTTTCCTCAGTGTATATTTTTGTTAACTTTGTTGAAGATCAGTTGGTTGTAGGTATGGAGCTTTATCTCTGTATTCTCTATTCTGTTCCATTGATCTGTGTGTCTATTTTTGTACCAGTACCATGCTATTTTGGTTACTGTAGCCTTGTAGTATAATTTGAAGTCAGGTAATGTGATACCTCCAGCTTTGTTCTTTTTGCTTCGTATTGATTTGGCTATTCAGGCTCTTTATTATTCCATATAAATTTTAGAATTTTTTTTTCTAGTTCTGTGAAAAGTGATGTTGGTAATTTGATAGGAGTTGCATTGAATCTGTAGATTGCTTTGAGCAGTATGATCATTTTAACAATATTGATTTTTCCAATTCTTGAGCATGAGATGTTTTTCTATTTGTTTGTGTCATCTACGATTTCTTTCATCATTGTTTTGTAGTTCTTGTGGAGATCTTTCACCTCCTTGGTTAAATATATTCCTAAGGTTTTTTTAAAAGCTACTGTAAATGGGATTGAGTCCTTGATTTGGTTCTCAGTGATTGTCATTGGTGTGTAGAAACGTTACTGATTTTTGTACATTGATTTTGTATCCTGGAACTTTACTGAAGTCATTTGTCAAACTTAGGAGTCTTTTGGAGGAGTCTTTAGGATTTTCTAGGCATAAATAATATCATATCATCAGCAAACAAAGATAACTTAATTTCCTTTTTTTCCAATTTAGATGTCTTTAATTTCTTTCTCTTGCTTGATTGCTCTAGCTGGGACTTCTACCACTATGTTGAATAGGAGTGGTGAAAATGGGCATCCTTGTCTTGGTCCAGTTCTTAGGGGGAATGCTTTCAACTTTTCCCCATTCAGTATGATGTTGGCTATGGGTTTGCTATATATGGCTTTTATTATTTTGAGGTGTGTTCCTTCCATGCCTAGCTTATTGAGGGTTTTTATCATGAAGGGATGCTGAATTTTATCAAATTTTTTTATGCATTTATTAGATGAATACATGGTTTTTGTTTTTAATTCAGTTTATGTGGTGAATCACAATGACTGATTTTGCATATGTTGAACTATTCTTGCATCCCTTGAATAAAACCCACTTTATCATGGTGTATTATCTTTTTGATGTGCTGTTGAGTTCAGTTTGTAGTATTTTGTTGAGGGTTTTTCATCTATGTTCATCAGAGATATTGGCCTGTAGGTTTCTTTTTTTGTTGTGTGCTGGCCTAGCTATGGTATCATGGTGATGCTGGCTTTGTAGAATGAGTTAAGGAGGACTCCCTCCTCAATTTTTGGAACAGCTTCGGTAGGATTGACACCAGTTCTTTTTTGTATGTCTGGTAGAATTCGGCTGTGAATCTGTCTGGCTCTGGGCATTTTTTTTGGGGGGGGGTGGGGAGGAGATTTTATTCATTACTGATTCAATCTCGCTATTCATTACTGTTCTGTTTAGGATTTCTGTTTCTTCCTGGTACAATCTTGGGAGTTTGCAGGTTTCCAGGAATCTATCCAATTCCTCTGGGTTTTCTAGTTTGTGAGCATAGAGATGTTCACAGTAGTCTCTGATGGTCTTTTGTATTTCTGTGGCATCAGACACATTCAGTTGTAATGTCTTCTTTTTCATTTCTGACTGTGCTTATTTGAGTCTTCTCTCTTTTTTTCCTGGCTAATCTAGCTAGCAGTCTATCAATTTTATCTTTTCAAATAACCAACTTTTTATTTCATTGATTTTTTATATTTTTTGTCTCAATTTTATTTAGTTCTACTCTAGTCTTTGCTATTTCTTTTCTTCTGCTAGCTTTGGCCATGGTTTGTTCTTGTTTTTTCAGTTTGTTGAGGTGTGGCATACAGAACCTTCTACCTAACAACCACAGAATATACGTTTTCTCATCAGCATATGGAACATTTTCCAAATAGACCATGTTAGACCACAAAACAAGTTTCAATAAATTTTAACAAATCAAAATCATATCAAGTATCTTCTCAGACCACAGTGGAATAAAACTAGAAATCAATACCAGGAGGAATGCTCAAAACTATGCAAAGACATGGAAATTAAACAACCTGCTCCTGAATGATGAAATTAAGATGGAAATTAAAAATTTTTTTGAAACAAATGAAAACAGAGACATAACATACCAAAACCTCTGGGTATAGCAAAAGCAGTGTTAAGAGGGAAGTTTACAGCCTACATCAAAAAGGAAGATCACAAATTTATGACCCAATTTTTAGTTTTACACAAGCTCCAATTCTTTTAAAATTTTGATTACAGTATAAACTATTTATTTCCATGAAGGATTGTGAGTTTGACATGTGTTTACACCATTTCAGGTACAAATATTCAGTGGAAGGATTCCCAATACAAAGTTCTCAGCACTTAACAACACCCTCCCACCATGTTTTTTAAATGTGAACCAGATTGACATACATACATCATTGCCTGTGTCTGCATTATGGACCAAGTGTGTGCATTTTAGACAATAAACAACACATTTAAACAAGCTAGAAAATTGCACACCATATGAGTTAGACCCAACTCACCACTAACTTTAAAATCTTAAATCATGGTGTTTTAAAGATATGGAAGAGCATAGAGTGCACTCTCTGTCATGCAAAAGTCTGAGTGTAGAGCAGTCAAGAGCTTTCACGGCAGCTCCATGATTATCTGAGCCCAGGTGAATCCAGCTTTCTGTTAACCAACCCGAGTCTGGTCCTCATTCTCATGGTGCTCCATCATATCTATGTTACAATACCGAATGGATAAAGGGGAGGAAAAGGGGCCTCCATTCTCCCTATCCCCCTTTAGAGACCTGTCCTGGAACTTATGTACATCACTTTCTCCCATACAGCCTAGGCCAGAACCTAGTTCTGTGACTACAAACAGCTGCAAATGAGACTGGGAAATACAGTTTATTTTTAGAATGGCCATATGCCCAGCTAAGTATTGATGATCCTGTTACTGAAGCAAAAGGAGAAAATATACATTGGGGACCACTGATATCTCTGCTACATGCACACATAGTGAAGAGAAAACACAATGTTCAGATGACATTTTGCAAAATAATAAATTGGAGGATTCCAGCTTTGGGGAAGCTGGCTTTGTTTGTCTTCATTTCTTCCACTTGCCCTAGTAAACCTCCTGCTTCCATTTCCTGTTTTCGTGTCTGAAGCCATGTGTTCATCTGAGCCTCTATAGCTTGGCAGGCTTACTCCACAGAGGGCCTCCACACTGGCTCTGCTTATTCAGGAATGTAGCTAATCTACACTCCATGAGCTCAACTGTGAATACTGGACTCATTTGGCAACAATATTTTATTTATAAATAATCATTAACCTTTTCTTACATGTTTTGTTTTGCATTTTGTTTGCTAAAGTTAAAACACTGGTTTTCTGAGGGCTTAGAAAAATAACTCCAGCAAGTTGAGAAAAAGAATGAGGGCCATAAAGTGGGAGCGGGAAATTGAAGCTAAAACTACTTAACTGGTTCTCTTGGAGTTGCTTCAACTACCCAGAGTAGTGAAATTTTCCATCTGTTTCTCTTTCAACCTGGAATATTTGTGACTTTCATAAACCATATCAATGCTAAAATATCTTTAAGGGAAGACTACTATAAGCCTGACATTATCCTTGTTGCTGCAAGATATACAAAAATGTATATATATCCTAGACTTCAGTGGGTAATCTACTCAAAGGAATTAGACAAGGGTATGAATTTAGTCAGGACAAAATAGGCTATACTGCAGTACCAAATAAATTGTGGAATTGCAGTGACTTAACACGAGAAATTTGTATTGCTTACTCACCTTTCAGTCTGGGGCAGGTCTGACAGTCTTAGAGGACTGCTATCTGGAACTCAGGTCCTTCAAATTTGCCATGGAAGGACGGAGAGGACTACTGCTTACAGTATTCAGTACATTAACATGTTGTTCAGGTCTATAGCCTGGGTGCAATGTCTATACCCTACAGCCCAGGTGTGTGGTAAGCTATTTCAGCTAGGTTTGTGTAAGCATGCTCTGATGTTCGCACTTTGATTAAATAGCCTGATGATGCAGAATGTATCCCCATTGTTAAGCAACACATGACTATACCTAAATTATATTAGCTTTCAATATTATTTCAAAGACTTTACCTTTTTATCAGTGCAGTATACCATTCTTTTACATTTTCTCTAAATTTTCTATGGCATCCTTCTTAAAATGTAAGAATCTATGCATGGCTATTTCACTTAACATAATGACCTCCAGCTCAATCCATCTTCCTGCAAATGATGGGATTTCATTCTTTATTCAACATATATCGCATGTTCTCACTCACATGTGAGTCTGGACTCAACTCACATGTGAGTTGATCTCAAGGAGGTAGAGAGTAGAATGGTGGTTACCTGAAGCTGGAAAGGGTGAGGAGTGGTATGAAGAGAAGCCAGTGAATGGGTATAAACATAGAGTTAGATGGAAAGAATCAGTTCTAGTGTACAATAATATAGTGGGGTGACTACAGTTAACAACAATATATTATATATTTCAAAATACCTAGAAGAGATTTGAAATCTTCCCAACACAAAGAAATGACACATGTTGGAGATGATGGATATCCTAAATATCTTGATTTGATCATCACACATCGTATGCATATATCAAGATATCACATATACTCCATAAATGTACATAATTATTATGTTACGACAAAAAATTTTAATGTAAGATTCTGAACAACAAGAACCTGACCAGGAGTGGGAATAAGAGGAAGACTGGCTGGACCAACTGGTGTGGGGGGCAGGGGTCAGATCTATCTGGTTCGGTGCTAAATACTATGCCTTGCTCCACACCTGATGGTAGGAGATCAATAAAATAAACAACACCCTGTCCCACCATCCTTCATCCCAACCCATCAGTTGTTATCATCAGTTCAAAGGAGTAGATGACACTTTGATGAAAGACGACATATCATTGCCTATGGCAGCATTGAAAGTAGTGACCACAGGAAAAAGTTTTATCAGAAAGTCTGGATCGGAAGAATATTATCACATCTGCGATAACTGGAGAGTTTAATTGTTTAAGAGCAAAACCAGGACTGAGAAAACAATAAACAATGTAGGGATAAAGAGAGAGGGAGTAAGTCAGAAGAGAAAAAAGACAACATTAAAAACACAAAATAGGCCAGGTGCGGTGGCTCATGCCTGTAATCTCAGCACTTTGGGAGGCCAAGGTGGGTGGATCATGAAGTCAGGAGTTCAAGACCAGCCTGACCAACACGTTGAAACCCTGTCTCTACTAAAAATACAAAAATTAGCCGGGTGTGATGGTGTGCGCCTGTAATCCCAGCTACTTGGGAGGCTGAGGCAGTAGAATCACTCGAATCCGGGAGGCGGAGGTTGCAGTAAGCCGAGATTGTGCCATTGCACTCCAGCCTGGATGACAGAGTGAGACTCCATCTCAAGAAAAACAAAACAAAACAAAACACAAAATAAAAACACTACATCTGAGGTGGGCAGATCACTTGAGGTCAGGAGTTCGAGACCAGCCTAGCCAACATGGTGAAACCCCATCACTACTAAAGCACATATATATATATATATATATATATGTATATATGTATATATGTATATATGTATATGTGTGTATATGTATATGTGTGTATATACATATATATATGTGTGTATATACATATATATGTATATATGTATATGTGTGTATATATATGTGTATATGTTATACACATATATACACACAGATTAGCCAGGCATGTTGACATGTGCCTGTATTCCCAGTTACTCGGGCTGGGATAGGAGAATCGTTTGAACCTGAGAGGTGGAGGTTGCCTTGAGCTGAGATCACGCCCCTGGGCTCTAGCCTGGGTGACAGAGAGAGATTCTGTCCCAAAAAACAAACAAACAAATAAACAAACAAAACCAAAAACAAACAAAAAAACACACTAGTTTTTGCCTGATGACTATATGTCTAAGTACACTCACATTTAGAATGGCAACAATTTATCAGGGAGAATTATGCATTAACTTAGCACTGCTCACAGATGTTTCTTGGACATAACCACCATTAGAAAATAGTTTGAAAGTTTATAAGTAAGCAGAATACACGATGTTATGAGATAGACAAGCTAGCCTGCTGACATGATGAGTGTTCTCAGGGCCACACATTTAGTGTTTTAAATCACTGACCTGCTTTAAAGCTCCTGAAGGTCTTTAGAGCATGAAGCCACACAAAATCATGTTTATTAATGAGTGTTTACAAGAGGGAAGCAACTAGGAAGAATCACAGGATCTTTAGAGCCAACTGACAATTCCTGACTCTGATTGGTGAAGCTCCCATTTGGGCCAGTGATAGAAAACCAAGGGTTATGGACTCATTTATGAGCCAAATCAATCCCCTAAAATCGTCGTGGGAGTAAAATACCAGGAGACTTGCAAACCGTCTCTTTAAAAATCCAACATAAGGAGCCTTGGTCCTGGTTGGGCCATGGACCGCAAAGTCACAGCTAAGCCACAACAAGGATCCATCCTTCACATCAAGTGGCAAGAAGCCAATTATCATTCCTGATCCCAAAGGGAATCCTTGAGTTCAGAAAAGAGCGTTACTTTCAGCCAGGCACGGTGACTCATGCCCGTAGTCCCGGCACTTTGGGAGGCCAAGGCGGGCAGATCACGAGGTCAAGAGATCGAGACCATCCTGGCTAACACAGTGAAACCCTGTCTCTACTGAAAATACAAAAATTAGCCGGGTTTGGTGGCAGGCGCCTGTAGTCCCAGCTATTCAGGAGGCTGAGGCAGGAGAATCTCTTGAACCTGGGAGGTGGAGGTTGCAAAGAGCCGAGATCGAGCCACTACACTCCAGCTGGTGACAGAGCAAAACTCCATCAAAAAAAAAAAAAAAGGGCTACTTTCTACTCTCTTTGATTTCTCAGTCAGGGTTATGTTTGTATTATTGTATCATAAAAGAGAATTATGCGGGTTTGGGGGAGGATGATGTTAGTTTTATGTCAACTGAGCTAGGTTACAGCACCCACTTATTCAATCAATCACTAATCTAGGAGTTGCTTTGTAGATGTGGTTAACATGTACAATCAGTTGACTTTGAGTAAAGGTGATTACCCTTGATAATGTGTGTGGGCCTCATCCAGTCAGTGGAAGGCCTTCAGAGCAAAACTGAGGTGTCCTTGATGAAGAAGAAATCCACCTGTGGGACTACAGCATCAAGTCCTGACAAAAACCAAAAGGTCCAAACAAAACCATGTGCTTCTGTGATGACTCAGAAAGTTCTGCTCTGACCACTTCAGTTCTATGAAGGTCTGCCAGAGACTGTGTGATCTTGGCAAATTTCTAAAATACACTGAGTCTTTGTTTCCTTATCCATAATTTAAAAAAAAATACAGTGACTATTAGATGAAATAATTTAAAATATATAGTAAATAAAAGTAGCGCTTGACAAGTATAATAAATACAATTTCCTTTCCCTTCCCGCTCTAAATTGTTTCTCCCAAAGAAAGGGCTTCAACTCTTTTGCGTTCTAATGATCTTGTGTCAAAATTGAGCCATTAAAATAGGCACCAGGGATGTCCATAGTCCATGGTAACTTTTTGGTTGGTTGTTTGTAGTTTTTCTTGCTTTTTCTTTTCTTTCTTTTTTTTTTTTTCTTTTCTGAGACAGGATCTTGCTCTGTCACCCAGGCTGGAGTGCAGTGATGTGATCATAGCTCACCGCAGCCTCAAACGTCTGGGCTCAAGCAATCTTTGCACTTCAGCCTCCTTAGCAACTGGGACTACAGGCACACACCACCATGCCCAGCTAATTGTTTAGTATTTTATTTTATTTTTGTAGAGAAGGGGGTCTTGCTCTGTTGGCCAGGCTAATCTCCAACTCCTGTCTTCAAGCAAGCCTCCCAGGTTGGCCTCTCGATTTGCTGGGATTATAGGCTCCAGCCACCAGGCCCAGCTGTTCATTTGTTTTGAGGTCTTTCTTTGGTATACAACACTTGAGATTAATAAGTCAGAGGAATTCAGAAGAAGCCACCACCCCAGGCATTTCCTGCCATAATTAATAACAAAATCAGGCCCTCATTGCTCACAGACATACATATATGAGCACCAAAGTCCAGCTCGTTTATCCTGCCCTGCTGATCTGAATGCATTTCTATTGGAAAAGACAATTCTTTTTAAGTACACAGTTTCAGCATAACACTACCAAAGATACAGAAATCTCCATAACCTGTCAGCTTTGCAAACTCTCCCTCGGCCTCCCTTGCTTTGTTTCTGAGCCCCAGTGCTGCCTTTGGCCCCATCCCACCAAACTCTCTTAATTTTTCCCCACATAAATTTTCTGCTCTAGTTAGTTCCACCTCATGAACAAGTTTTAGTTCTGCCTCCCTCCATATCCCAGGTGGAAAGCCAGTGACATGAGGTCTACACATGGCCTTAACGCCTGTTTTTTGCTTGCTTGTTTTAATTTTATTTTGAAGTTGACAAATCATAATTGTATATATTCATGAGGTACATAGTGATGTTTTGATACATATAAGGTGTAGTGATCAGATCAGGGTAATTAGCAAATCCATTATTTCAAACATTTATTATTTCTTTGTGTTGGAAACATTCGATATCCTCCTTCTAGGAATCTGAAACTATATGTTACAGTTAACTATAGTGATCCCACAGTGCTACAGAACACTAGATCTTATTCCTCCTACCTAGCTGTTATTCTGTATCCTTTAACACAGTGGTCCCCAACCTTTTTGGCACCAGGGACTGGTTTCATGGAAGACTGTTTTTCCATGAACCAGGACGTGGGGGATGGTTTTGGGATGATTCACACGCATTACATTTATTGTGCACTTTATTTCTATTATTATTACATTGAAATATATAATGGAATAATTATACAACTCACCATAATGTAGAATCAGCGGGAGTCCTGAGTGTGTTTTCCCATAACTAGACAATCCCATCTGGGGGTGATGGAGACAGTGACAGATCATCAGACATTAGATTCTCATAAGGAGCACGCAACCTAGATCCCTTCCATGTACTGATCTGACAGGAGGCAGAGCTCAGGCGGTAATGTGAGCTCACAGGCACTCACCTCCTGCCGTGTGGCCCAGTTCCTAACAAGCCACAGGCGAGGTCCAGGACCCAGCAGTTGGGGACCCCTGCTTTAATAAATATCTTCATATCCCCCACCTGATTCTCTTCCCTGACTCTAGTATCTTCTTTTCTACTTTTTACTTCTATGAGGTCAACTTGTTTGTAGCTTCCACATATGACTGAGAAGATGCAATATGTAACTTTCTGTTCCTGGCTTATTTCACTTACCATAATGTCCTCCAGTTCCATCCGTGTTGCTGCAAATGACAGGATTTCATTCCTTTTTATGGCTGGATAGTATCCCATGGCCAGCACCTGCGTTGGTGTGGCCTTTGTGTCAAGCCCATCCAGGAGTTTACAGTGCTAAGCTTGGAAGCCATAGTGGCAGCCTGTCTGGCTTCCTGTCTGACCAGTAACTGCCTTTTTAGACAGGAAGGTTGCTGGTCAGACAGAATTTAAACTCCACAGGCTGACAAGGTGGAGCCCTTTGCTCTCTACCTATTCAGATCATGCCACTTGCCTGGTCTACTCTTCTCCCCAAATTTCTATGTGTCCTTCAAAATCCTGTTGCACTTGCCTGCTTTTCCTGATCAACCCTCCATGTCTTAGGCACTATTTTGCCTCATTTTTACTGGGAACAGCCTCAATGGCTTGGTTGTGCACTGATTTTCCCATTCATTCTTATCACAGATCATTCTTGGCTGGTAGCAATGCTGGCACCATCTCAGAGACAACCAGTCATTACAAATTTCAACATAACTAGCCATGCAAAGGTGAGAAGCTTCTTTAAATTCCTTGAACTTACAAGGTGAATATACATATATGTGATTACAAACGTAAGACTATCATCATTGTGTATCTAGGGGTGATTTCAAGCAGTGACAGGTCCAGAGCCATTCTGACTGAGCCAAGGTGCACAGTTGAGTTTGTAGCCAAATAGTTTAATTTAGAATTGAGTTGCTAAAGGAGAAATAACCATAACACAGAGTAGCTCCTTCTACCCAGGGACTCAACCTTAATAAAAAGACACATTCAAGATGCTCCTGCCTCACTGAGTCATATCCCCAGGGACACTCTTTTGTTCAACGTCAGGAATTTGCTCCAGTTTCTGAAATGGTTGCTCACCTCCTTGACAGAGAGCAGAAGGAGTCCTGTTTCCTTGTTGTTTCCTGAAGGAAAAACACTGACCTAAAATCCCTTTTGTCAATAAGTCTGGAAGGAACCAGTCCATGTGAGCACTTTTTCCGGTCCCACTGCGGTTGATTGTAGCCTCAAAGGCTCTCGCAGGATGTTTCTCTCCCAAGTATCTGGACCTCTCATCCCTCAGATGTCCTTGAACAACTCAACAGAGATGACGTCATGCTCCAGAAGCCTTCTCACTTGCGTTCAGGGAGAATAACATACTTCCCTATGCTTGACCATGTAGCTTTGTCTTAAGTAGAGGATTCTATGTGTGTGTGTGTGTGTACATATACATATGTTAGTACTTGTGTGTATGTTCATGTATATGTACACATATAAACAGGTGTGTGTATGTGTTTAGAGCTTTACCTACCACTACACCCTACACCAACACTGCAACAAAATTATTCAGCTCACTGCTGAGGGCAACTTAGCATTTCTGAGTAATGTGCACTGAGTAGCATGCCTCTGTCATATAATCCTGCACAACACGTGCTCACTTTACAGAGGAGCAAACTGAGGCTCAGCTCACCCAGCTCACAAGTGCCTGAGCTGCAACGCCAGCTCTGCTCCACCTGGTTCCGTGACCTTTCTCTGCTTCTTCTTCTGCTTCTCACTCAGGCTGTTTTGCTATGGAAGGCTCTTCTCCTTCCTCCCAATCTGCCCCCTTTTTAGAACCTGCTGAGATTCAGTTTCTTCCTGAACCCCTAATTTCCCCAGCCCTCACCCTTGGTGGGATGCTGGAGCCAGCTTGTACTGACTGAGTGAGTACTGTACTGACACAGCTTGTACGGACACAGCTCGCAGGAGCCAGCTGGTGGCATATCTTCCTACTCCGTGTTCAGTGGCATCAGGCTGGGGGCTTGGAATTGGCTGTCGGGCATATTTACACTTCAGAAATCATCAAACAATACAAATCAGGGCTTTCTTTTTAGAAAGCCGGTGGTTAAACACTTACCAGTACAATCTCTTCTTCTGAAATTTTAAACTTACATCTATTTGCAATGTATTGTTTGCTTTCAAGATTATTATTCACATATGCCAGCCCCAGCTTTCAATTATATTACATAAATTTCTCTGGGCGGGGGGTGGAATTTTATTCCTTTACTGCTTAGCATCTTGAGAGACTCAGCGCTGTGAAACTAGAAGGCTTTAAGGAGCACTTGGTTAATAGATTTTGCTATGTTTTGTTTTTTGAGAGTAAGTTTTGCTCTGTCACTCAGGTTAGAGTGCCATGGTGTGATCATAACTCATTGCAGCCTCAGATTCCAAGCTCAGTTGATCCTCCTACCTCAGCCTCTTGAGTAACTGGGATTATAGGCACAGGTCACCATGCCTGGCTAATTCTTTATTTTTTGTAGAGGCAGGGGTTTCACTACATTTCTCAACCTGGTTTCAAACTCCTAGACTCAAGCAATCCTCCTGCCTTGGCCTCCCAAAGTGCTGGGATTATAGGCGTGATAGATGTTGATGCATCAAATGTACACTGATGCCCTTCGTAACGTCATGAGTATCAACTCAGAGATTCCACCAGTTCTGACACATCTTCCCTGACACGCCCACTTGTGCCTAAAAGTTGAAGAGTTAAAACTGAGCTTCCCATCCTCCCTGACCCCTACAAACACCCCATCGCACCTTTGGTGTCTCAACCATACCATTCTCCAGCTTCTCAGGCCTGGAGTTCCTTGTGTCTTTACTTCTTTCTCTCACTACCTGTATTAGTTTCCCAGGGTTGCCATAACAAGTTACCACATACTAGATGGCTTAAAACAAGAGGAATTTATTCTATCACAGTTCTGGAACCTAGAAGTCTGAAATCCAGGTGTCAGCAGGGCCATGTCCCCTCTGAAGGCCCTAAGGAGGGGTCTTCCCTGCCTCTTCCTAGCTTCTGGGGGCTGCTGGCTGTCCTTGGCATTCCTTGGTTGGCAAGTGCGTCACTTCAATCTCTGCTCTGTCATCCCTTGGCCTTCTGTCCTGTGTATCTGTGTGGCTCTGTACTGCTCAAATTTCCCACTTCTCAGACACCGGTCATTGGATTTAGGGCCTACCTTAATCCAGTGTGATCTCATTCCAATTTGATTGCATCAGCAAAGACCCTATTTCCAAATAAGGTCACATACACAGGTACCAAGGGTTAGGACTTGAAGATATCTTTTCAGGAGACACAATTCAATCCCCAACACCATCCCAGCTGCCAATACTTGTTTTTTTTGCTAATTTGCCTCAGATCTGCTGCCTCCATAACATTGAGAATGCAGACACTCCCAGGAAACTTTATCGGACTCTAACGAGAGATGGTAGCACACATCCCTGTGGACAGTCTACCACTGGGGTGATCGTCCTTGCCAGAAGACCACTTTCTAGAAAGGCCTCTGACTTGACTCTGCATTGCTGCATGCATCCGCTGATGCCATTAGGGTCACCTCCATTTGGTCCCCTCTCCAGTCACTTTTCCTAGAGCCCAATGTGTCATAAAATATTTATTAATTCAGTCAAATGGAATGCTTAGGTGAAAATGCCAATAAAATAATGTAGGAGAAGGAGCACCTCGAGAGACTTTTTCAGTGAATATTCCTTGGTTTGTTTTCTTCCAAAGCTCTATAAAAGTACAGAATTCTGAGCCTTGCCCTGCAATCAGTAAATTAGAATTCAAGAAAGGGGATTTGGATATCTACATAGTTCTATACTGTTTTATTGAGTAGCTCATAGTTTACATGGTCTGAAAATCCATGTGTAAAGTATACATACAGCAAAGCATTTAGACGGCATCCTTAAGGTCCTGTCCCCAGTCACCCTCCTTCTCTCTTATCCCCTATATTGTTCGTTATTTTTGTTTTTTATGCAAATTCACATAAATATTAATATACATTTTTCCTCCTTTGTTGCAAAAGTTAAGTATATATGTATACATATATATACAACCTGTGATTTAATTTTTTTTCATTTAATGCTATATCCTAAAGATCTCTTCATATTAGTAGTATATAGGTAAATATTCATTGCCTTTTTTATACTACATAAAATTCCTTTGTGTGGATCTACAATGGTTTAATTACGTATATCTTATTGCTTTAAACTTGGATTATTTCCTATCCCTTTGCTGTTACAAACAATGAGACAATGTCTGCATGTGTCATTTATTCTATGTACAGGTGTATCTTTAGTACAGATGATCAGATGGGGGCTTCTGGAAACGCACCTATAACTGTGTTAGGTATTGCCAGATGCCTCTCCTCAGGGACAAAGCCAACCATGCCTAAGAGTGTTTGTTTCCACCATAGCATTACCAACAGAAAGTACCAGATGTTTTGCTCATTTGACAGGTTAGAAATATTGTCTTGCTATAGTTTTGTGCTTCTTTTATTATAAATGAGGTTGAGGATCTTTTAATGTTTAAGAACAGATAAGCTACATTTTTAATAGAATCCTTGGATGATTTTTATATACATAACTCTCTAAAGTTTCTGACCTAAAGCCAAAGAATTTGAAGGAAAAAAGGGTGCCATGAATGCTGATGCTAAGAAGCAGATTCCTGCCCAGCCTCCTTCCTGAAGATTGTTAATAGCCCCTCTAGGAACTGTTTCCCACTGAGCACATGTTCCCCTGGGACTTTATGCCCAGAGAGTTCACCTCACTCCACCCCCAGCAGATGGACCAGCAGGTTTTGAGACAGATTTTGTAAACTGTCTCCCATAACCCACTTCCAGGCTAAAGAAGGTGTCGGGAGACACTGAGGATTCTGGGAGAAGGCAGGCTTGCTTTGGAGCATCAGCCCTCGTGTTCCGTTCTTCCCACTTCAAGGGCCACAGCCTGTGCACTTCCCCTACCACGCAAGCCTCCAAGAAGGGCTGCACTGGCCATTTGGAAGGCTTTCCATAAGTCCCTGGAGTTTGATGAGCATAAGAAATAGTATTTAATTCACACCCAAAAAGCCTAGCAGTGTGACACTGCGGCTGAAGTGCAGAGATGTGGCTGTTTCAGGTCCATATGTTCTAGGGTGACCCACGACCCTGGTTTGCCCAGGACTGAAAGGTTTCCTAGGAGGTGAGGCTTTCTTTGCTAAAACCAGGACAGTCCTGGAAAAACCAGAATAGCTGGTCACCGAGAGTGAGACAAAGGTACCTTTTCCCAAGGAACAGGACTTGAACTGTGGGGACATTGTCTAGCCATGAGTCATCTTTAAGGAGCTCCTATGCTAAAGGAGCACCTGGGAAGGGAAGGGATCCCACAGAGGAGTGCACATAAAAATTCCAGGCCTGTGTGAGGCCACGGCAGCTGGCAGGAGAAGCACTGTCCGTGCAAGGAACTGCAGTCAGAGGTCCTTGGAAGGATCTTTAGGGAAACCGCAAACGCTCCTCACTGAAGACCAGTTTGCACTTGCACATCTGCTGGAAGGTTCCAATGGCAGGTCACACCTGTACCAGCTAAGGATTGTGCCCTTTTTCTCCAGTTCCCTGTGTGGACACTGGGATGTCCTAAAGCAGGATGAAGGGTTGGTGCCCTGCTGCTGGGACTGCTGCCTGCACAGAGCCCTCAGCTATCAGCTTCTAGAGGCCATGCTGCCTTCCTGGGGAGGCCAGCAGCCACTGGCCAACAGATGTGAGAGAATAAAGGCCTGGGCCCCTTGCCAACTGGGGACATCTCTGAAGGGTCATCCCAGCTTCAGAACTCTCTGGGGTCAGCTGAGGCTCCATCGAGACTATATGGCAGGTCAGAGTTCCTTCCTCCCTTCCCCTCCCCAGGTGGTGTGGCCAGGTTTCAGTCCAGAGGCAGGCAGAGCAACTGGTCCAGACTGACTACACTGGGGCCCAGAGGGTTTGGCTGACATCGTGCTGAATTCAGTTCATTCAATGTACCCTTTCCACTAGCTCCACGACTCTTTCACTATCCCCAAGATGGGTAAAATAGTGCAATATCTGCACCTTATTTTACAAAACCCTCAACAAGGAACAAAATGATTCAAACTATTTGAGATAAAGGTAGTCAAATGTCTAACCACAAGTCAGGATGTGGGGATTTTATCTGAGTCACTTAACCCAGTTAGTCATTAACCAAGTTTGCCAAGTGAGCTGAAACTATCTCCTTAATAGAAATAATATGGACCCTGTGCTAACCCTGGGCAAATGTGGACACTTGAGCTCTAACCTAGGCTTCTCCTGAACCTTTGAAGACCCCAAGTCCCATCTGGACAGGGGACATAAGTGGTGTTTGAAAAAGTGCTTCACATGTTTAGCTGAGGTCACTAATGGCTCCAGAACAGAAGCCTCCGCCTGGTTTCTCCCTGGGTGTGGAAGGTTGCAGCCCCCGGCCCCTCCCCACCTTCTCAGCAGGTGTTCCTGCGCTGCTCTATTTCAGGAGTTTAGGAAGCCTAAGAAACACATGTGTATCCAGCTCTGTTTTCACAACAAGGGTCAAACCAAAAAACCACAGGTCAAAAGGAACCAGGAAAAGGAAAAAAAATACACTTTATCCATAAAATGTATTTTTAAACATCTGTTTTTCCTGTGCAGCTGTCTGGCCTGATTCCTCTCCATTGAAGAGCAAAATATTTCGTGTTGTTTTTTTTTTTTAATGTATAATAATTAAAAATAAAGTTTGAAAAGTTACCTCAGGATCAGAATTTTTTTTTCAGAATTGGAAAAGATCTCATAACTCATTTAATCCAACCCTTATTGTATGTAAGTGAAGAAATGGCCCCAGGAGGATGACTCGTTGGTTCGTGATGG
Source organism: Papio anubis (assembly GCF_008728515.1). NCBI lineage: Eukaryota > Metazoa > Chordata > Mammalia > Primates > Cercopithecidae > Papio > Papio anubis. Next base: position 111,968,174 of record NC_044981.1, on the reverse strand, counting down.
GACTCCCTTCTGCTGATGCAAGGGCTGAGTGCCATAATCACCTGGGATGTGGACATTTATGACATCCCAAGACTCATAATTTCCCTTGAGAAGTTCCAAGTTTAGTAGATGGAAAAGATGTTGCCCGCTCCAGGTAATACTGGAGACAATAGGTGATGTGCTTCAAATTTCACAGCTAGTAACCTTACATCCCTGTTCAAAATTCGATGGTTTTTCTACATAAGAGATAAAGCCTTTAGTCCGCCCCATCACTCGTCTCACCCCTTCACTAGTCCCAGCCTCCACGGGCCCTACCTCTCTTTTGCCCCGCCCTCTCTCTCTCTGGCCCCACCTTCTCACTGACCTGTCTTTTCATTGGCCCTGCCCTCCCAGTGGCCCTACCCTCTTCCTGGCCCCACCTTATCATTGACCCGCCTTTTCATTGCACTTGCCCTTGCACTGGCCCCACTCTCTTTCTGGCCCCACCTTCTCACTGACCTGCCTTTTCATTGGCCCTGCCTTCTCACTGGCCCACCTTCTTACTAACCTCTCAGGTCCTTCCATCCTCCCCCCTTGTGGTTGCATGGCTTCCCACATTCTGTGCCTCTGGTGGCACAGGGTTCCAGCACCATCATTAGCTGCGAGGGTGATCCCTGCAAGTCCCCTAAGACTCGAAATTCACCTTCCTCCTCTGTGAAATGAGAAGCCTGCACAGGCCCCCTTCTAAGGATGTCTGCCGGAGGTCGGGTCTCTGGCTCGGAACAGGCACAGATGTGAGGGAATCGCACCACTCTTGCCGGACTGGCACACCAGGGCCACAGGATGACTCAGTCATGCAGCCCTCGGCCCCGCAGGTTTCTTGGCTCACTTCCCTGACTCTCCTCTATTCCCTTTGTCTAATAACATGTCTGAAAGTAAAACAGTTTCCTGGGGAACATTGTCTTCCCATTATAAATTCCTTTACAGCAAGCACCAAGTGACTGTACGTGCACTGGTTAAAGCTCAAGGGTATTTCCTGAGGGCTATATTCAATGTGGAAATTTTATTTACTTGCCTGGGGATTGTGAGTGAATGAATTAAAAATACAAATATTTCCTTCAGAACTCAGTTAAAATGTCATTTCTCAGAGAAGTATTTCCTGACATACTTAAGACCTCTGTTATTTGCTGGCATAATAGTCATTTTCCTCATCATGATTGTAATAAAATAATTATGTATGCAACTATTTCTTTAACATCCACCTATCCAGTGACACTGGCAATTCCATTTCTCTTGTCATGTTTTATCTCCAGCACCTAGTATAGTATGTGGCACAGAGTAGAAACTCAATAAATATTTGTTGAATGAATAGTCACCCAGGCCTCCGAGTGTTGTCTACAAATCCACAGCAGCCAGCCCCCCCGGGGACTTGTTAGGAATGCAGACTCTAGGCCCTCACCCCAGCCCTACTACATCAGAATCTTGGGGGTGGAGCCCAGCATTCTGTGTTTCATAAGCCTTCCAGGTTACTCTGATTAACACTTCAAGGGACCTGATGAAATAAGTTCAGGTTTAGCACAAGGCTATCCCACAAGAGATCTGGAATCATAGGGGGAGATGGAAAAGAAAGAAACCTGAACCTGTGGCTTCGGCAAGCACAACCAGGGGTAGGGGGTAGTTATTGTAGGGGGTGGGTGTTGCAGCCACTGGACACACTGGACTCTGGCATAGTAAATTGGTCCTGTGACCTCCCATCTAATAAGAACAATCAGCTTACTTGACCTGAGCAGATTTTTGTGTTTTTAATTGTTCTTTTCCTAAGAGAAAAGGTCAATGGCTATATTGTTTAGAAAATAGATTCATATTGGATACATAAATTTCAGTGGGAATGAGAAAGGTCCCAGCAAAGAGGAGTCCCTGACCGTGAGCTGGGCATGTTAGGTACACTGATTCATAAGGTCTCAGGCTAGTTGCAATAGATGGTGCTACGGAAAGGCTTCATTTGGGATCAGGTTGGAGAAGGTGTGTGGATGGGCGAGGTGGAAAGGGAATTTCCTTAAGTAAGCTACAAGAGAAGTTGCCTAATATGGTTTGGTTCTGTGTCCCCACCCGAATCTCATCTTGTAGCTCCCATAATTCCCACGTGTTGTGGGAGGGACCCAGTGGAAGATGATTGAATCATGGGGGCGGGTCTTTCCCCTGCTGTTCTCATGACAGTGAATGGGTCTCACGAGATCTGATGGTTTTAAAAACGACGGATCCCCTGTACAAGCTCTCTTTTTGCCTGCTGCCATCCATGTAAGATGTGACTTGCTCCTCCTTGCCTTCTGCCATGATTGTGAGGCCTCCCCAACCATGTAGAACTGTAAGTCCAATAAACCACTTTATTTTGTAAATTTCCCAGTCTTGGGTATGTCTCTATCAGAAGTGTGAAAACGGACTAATACAGTGCCTCACAACCCCACATGGCTGATCTCTGAGTTACTGTGGCCTCTGTCTCTCCTCATATCTACAGCCTCCTGGGTATTCCCTATAACCTGTTAGGTGAGAGGACGGAGAATTTAAAATGGACTTGAGGAGCAGAATGCCACATATCAAGTCCTGTTTTTAAGAAATTGTTACCAGCTGATGAAAATACACATGGAGTATCCACAACGCCTTTGGAACTGAACCACTGTACTTACTCTTCCAGATTATTTCAGACAGTGAGGATGTTCTTTCTGAAATGTTCTAGTCTATTTCCAATGAGTAAAAATAGAAGAGGGGAGAAAAAGCCAGGGCCTGCGCCAGCCTGTGGGCCTTTCTAGGTCACTATTTTATTGGTAATCATTTTTTCATAACTGTGTATTTATTCCCTATGGGTGTGTCCTGGATTCCACGGCAAATATCCTTTGATGACCACAGCAGTGTCTTCCGATAAAGGTCCAGGGCTGCATCCCAAATACCTCCGCCAACAGCTCAGCCAACAGGATGGATCACGACCGAAACAGATGTTCTTGCTCCCCGCGGCTGAAAGTTGGAGTCCCTCCCTGGAGATGAGGCACTTCGCTTTGACACCAGAAGCACCTTCCTGATTTCATCAGATGAGATGCTTGTTTGGGAGATGACCCCAATGTCTTGCTTAAGCAAACAAATAAAATGTTTGAATTTAGTGAGGGCATGAACCTGATATGTAAAGCGTAGAGTTAGGAAAATCATATTATATAGAAAACAGCACATGATTTCCCTGGTGAGCCAGCAACCTCCCAAAATGATTGTGTAAAACAGAGGATAAAAAGAGCTCAGCAAGAAATGCTTATGTTCTCGAGAAGGCAACCAAACTGGAGAATGAGGTTTGGTATATGGTATTTCTCAGTAAGAACTGTAAAACTGAATTAAAGCCTCAAAGCAATGATACAACTCTTCCTAAAATATGTGGTCCATATATTTCTTCTGTGTGATTCTTTAGAACTGAACTGAACACCTTTGGAACTGAAAGGTTGTACTTACTCTTCCAGGTTATTCCAGACAATGAGGGTGTTCTTTCAAAATTAACGTGCTTCTCAAAACTTAACAGGCGCATGAGTCACCTGGAGATCTTGTTAAAACGTAGGTTCTAATTCAGCAGGTCCTAGGTAAGGCCCCAGATTCGGCCTTAATCTTTTTTTCGTAACAAGCTCCAAGGTTTACACTATTCTTAAAGCAGTGCAGTCATTTCAAAGTGTGGTCGTTGGATCACCTGTATGAGAATCTTGTAGGTGATCTGTTGAAAAACACAGATTCCTGAGCTCCACCACAGACTTACAAAATCCAGTGTTTACAGTGATTGCCCAGGAATCTGTATTTAACACACTTACCAGATGATTCTTATTAAAGCTTGAGAACTGACACCGTCTATGGATAAATGGTTAATTTGGGATAACTAGGAAACTTGTAAGAGATGCCATGAGATTGTTGCACACAATGAAGAAGGTTTGGGCTGTGCTCAGTGGGTTCTTGTGCTGCTACAGTAAGGGAAACTGCTAAGCAGTTAAGTGGCTGGGGCATAAATAGCAGGTGCCAGCAAGTCAGGCAGTCCAGGTGACAGAGAAGGAGCTTACAGGAGCATTAATGATGATAGAATACTGTACTAATTTCTGTTGTTAAAAGAAACTATAATTTTCAGTATTGAGCAGATGTTCCTTACTTTAAAAAATAGTTATCATTTTGGAAAGTTGCAGAAAATTAAGTTTTTATTCTCTTATCTTCTCATTGACTTCCATTATAATTTTGGAGGAGTTTTGTCATCATTTATGTGAATTCTACAATTGGTGGTGGGTCTTAGCATTTAGTTTCTATATATTTCTAGTCCTCAGTCTCCATTTCTTTGATGGAAGAGAAAAGAACTTGTAAATATATGCTAACTTTTATCAAGTAAGTTTCTCTAAGAAATACAGTAAGTCTTTGTTCAAGATTACACTTGTTTGGTAATAATGATAGCTAACATTTGCAATGCATTTATTACACACAGTACTTGGAACTGTGACAAGTCAATTAAGTTTATAATTTCATCCTATCCTAAAAACAATCAAATGAATATGTGCCATTATTATCCCCATTTTCTATTGCATGAATGAATTGCCCAAGGTCACATAGACCACGAGGGGTCAAGGTCAATAAGGGGCCTGGTGCCAGGGCCTGAGGCCTTAACACTACACTTCTTAGAGACGCTTATTGATTTAATCTTTAAACACTTTTTATTCAAGAAATGGATGTAATTTACTTAAATGCAGTGTTTTCAAATTTAATCTTTTTTTCTTAACTTTTTTCCTTTGATTCTCTATCCCACGTTTTACCCTATCATCTCATATGAACTACTCGGATAACCTCATAACTATCTTTCCATATTTTTCTAAGTTTATCTAATTTCACACACCCACACACATAAACATGCCTGTATGGATGAAATGTGACTTGTTATTATAATTTGACTTCCCCTGATAATTAGTGGTTTGATCATTTTCCATATTCATCTTAGCTGTGTGGATTTATTCTTGTGAAGTGCCTATTCGTCTTCTTTACTCACTTTTCTGTTAGATTGCTCACTTTCCCTTTTCATCAGTTTCTGAGAAGTTTTAGTATATTGCAAATATTGTCAGATACTGTTCTCTGCCTTACAAGTATTTTTCCAGATCTGCTGTTTTATCTGTTTTTAAACATGTACAATTTGCGTGGGTCAAATATGTCTTTTTAATTTTCTACCTTCTGAGTTCCTAGTCTTTGTTAATAACATCTTCCCCTCCCAATATTAGACAGATTTTCTTAGATTTTTCTGCAGAAATTATTGTTTGTTTTATTTATTTACTTATTTTGGCATTCGGTCTATAAGACATCTGGAATTTATTTTTTATATGAAGTACGTAGGCATCCAATTTTATTTTCCAGATAGTGGCAGTGCTTATATTAAATAATTCATTATTTTCCCACTAAATTTAAATCTCACCTAAATTATTACCTATATTCTATTTATTTGCCTTTATTTTTAGATGATTCTTCCTGTCTCACTCTTATTTATTCCTATATGAATACCCTATTGATTTGTTTACAATGCTTTAGAGTTTTCCCATATTTGGTCAAGGCAATTATTTTTCAAAAGCATCGTGACCAATATCAGATAGTTATTCTTCTTTACAAATTTTAAGATCCTTTAATCTAATTTAAATATTTGATGGAATTCTAACTGGAATTGCATTATGTCCAAACGCTAATTTGGGGGGTATCAATATTTCTATTGTAATAAGCCTTCCTACCCAGGAATATGTAACATTTTTCTACTAGTTTGGAAACTCTTTCATGTCCTGTGATAAGATTTTATTGTTTGCTTCTTTTAAATCTGGTGTATTTTGTTACTCCTGTATGTGTTAGGGTGTCTGTCTATATGATAAGTGGGATATTTTACCCATTTCTTTTTGGCGGTTTTTGATTAAATTGGAGGTGGGGGGAATATTGATTTTGAATATTTAGGTTATATCTAAAAACCTAACATGATTTTTATTAATTCAGTTGTTAGTCTCAGATGTTTATAACTACATGGTATTATAATCAGCACTAGTTTTCAATGTTTACAATGTAATTTCATTTTCTTATCTTACTAAACATTTCTAAGAACCTTAAGACAGTGTTGGATCTTTTTGATAAAAAGGAGCATTTCTGTTGATTGCCCAATTTTAATTGAAATGATTTTAAGAATGTACTATTTAGGATTAAATTGTGATTGATTTTTAATAGTCTTCACTATATTTATACAGCATCTGATAGTCCTATAAGACTTTGAGATTTAAATAAAAATAACTGCTATTTTGTCAACTGATTTTCACTTTAACAACAGACATTCTAAACACTCTATGAAAATAGTTATACTTATATGCCTTTTTTTTCTCTCGAGACACGGTCTTGCTATGTTGCCCAGAGTGGCTCAAGCAGTCCTCCCACCTCAGCCTCCTAAGTTGCTGGGACTATGTCCAGTGAATTTTTATGGCTACAGAGGGTTTTATTTGTTGGCTGTACATAATTAATTACTACAAACCATATGATTAAAATTTTAGATGGTTTTCAAAGAGTTCACCAGTATGAACACCATCACAATAAATATTGTGAAGATGCCAGCATTTTCAATAGCTTCTATGGCATGAATATGTCCCTGTTTATTCAATCTTTTTCCTATTGATGGTACTTCAACTTTTTGTACTCTTTTGCAACTATATCTAATGCTTCAACATATTTTCACGTATATCCTGGGGGCCTTATGTTTATATTCTATAGAGCAAATTCATAAATAAAGAATTGTGTGCTGGTCCAATTATTTTAATTCTATTTGCTTATCTTGCCAGATTGCTTTTCAAAAGAAATGTAACAATTTATACTTTCACCTGCTATGTATGATAGTGATTTCTTCCTGATCCTCATCAGCACTGAATGCGAGTGGCAATTTTATTACTTGCCATATATATATATGAAATATATATGAAATAAAATATGGATATATTATTTTATTTCATACATGTCAGACATATAACATATGAAATAAAAGAATATTTTATTTCATGTATATAAAATATTTTATTTCATGTATTTTATAAAAGAATATTTTATTTCATGTATATAGAAATAAATTTTTATTTCATGTATATAGAAATAAATAGAAAAAAATTTCATGTATATATTAAATAACATTTTCATATTATTTCATGTATATAGAATATTTATTTCATGTATTTTATAAAAGAATATTTTATTTCATGTATATAAAATAATATATAATAATATATAATGCCAAAATAATAATAATAATATATAATAATAAAATAAAAGAATAAATATACATGGTGCTCATACACATATATGTCTATGTGCATCATGTATATTTATTCTTTTATTTTCTGCTTTTCCCTAAACTTCACATGTGGTTTTTATAAACAAAAAATGCTGTTGTGGTCTATCCTTTAGTAGAATAATTCAGCCCATTTACATTTAATGGAACTACCAAAAAGCTGAATATTATTCCTTCCATTGATTTATGACTCTTATTTATTTCACTTTTTTAGTCTCTCCTTTCTCCCTTTTCTTTCTTTCTTTCCCCTGAATCACTTAAGTTATTATCTCTTTCCCATTTCTTCCTATTTTCAGAAGTTCTATTCTGCTTTACCATTTGACTAGAGGTTACCTTCCCTGTCCCTATAGTCACAATCCAACCCTTATTTCCTACTATTACAATAAAACTAATGTAGCCAGAAAACATCGATGCCTAACACTTGTTCACACACATGCAGTAGAGAGGGGCTGAGGAGCAGAAAAGGAAAAGGGGGTAAAAATGAATTATTTCTATGCCTTCCAAGCATCTTTGCCAGCTGCTTAGGATCTAATGCCTCTTTGGATGAAACTCTTGTTGATCTGGTTTTGTCCCTATAAAGGCAAGGACTAGAGTCACCCCAAGGTAGGATTCCACACAGGGGTGCAACGTTTCTGTGCAAAGTGCACATAGGAGGACAAGAAGATGCAGGCTGGGTAATAATACAGCAGGATGGAGATTACTCACATGGACTCTTGCTCACTTCTCCTAGCTCAGTGACCCCAACCAAGCCAGGCTAAGTGTGAGAAAGAAAGCTCTGGGGTGAATTTGGACAACAGAAAAAATATCCAGAAGAAAACATAGATTGCCGTCATTCCACTGTCCACAGAAAGCCACTGCTGACCTGTAGTAGTATTCTCCTTCACTGTTATTTTTGTGTGTTTGCTTCTGTGTTCACAAGAATTTAGAATATTGACTCTCTCAGCTGGGCACGGTGGCTCACACCTGTAATCCCAGCACTTTGGGAGGCTGAGGCAGGTGGATCACCTGAGGTCAGAAGTTTGAAAGCAGCCTGGCCAACAGGGCAAAACCCCATCTCTACTAAAAATGCAACAATTAGCCGGGTGTGGAGGCAGGTGCCTGTAGTCCCAGCTACTCAGGAGGCTGAGGCAGAAGAAGGGCATGAACCTGGGAGGTGGAGGTTGCGGTGAGCCGAGATCAAGCCACTACACTCCAGCCTGGGCAACAGAGGGAGACTCCATCTCCAAAAAAAAAAAAAAAATGGACTCTCTCATTTACTGTGTGTCTTTGGTCTAGCTACTTCTTTTGAATCTCACTTTCTTTTCTGAAAAATGGATATAAAGATGGTACTAGCCTCATATATCTGTAACTAGAGTTAAATAAGGTAAGGCATGTACAGTGTTTAGAACCCAACACAGAGTAAACACTCAGTTACGTTAGCTTTCACCTCCTCCTGTTCTTCCTCCTGCATGGTCATGATGACGTAGCCTTTCTCGGGCTGCTTACTTTATACTTACAGAGTTGTTGTGACAATAACAAGAGATAAGAACTATAAATGTCATCCTTGTAAACCACAAGCCTCCTGGATTTATTTCTAGGATATTGGAGACCAAATGTTTCCTTTTTCAAAAAATATTTGGCAATCACCACCATGTTCACACAAGTTAGCTGGATTCTGGGGGGAATACAAAACTATTTAAGATGATATCCCTTCCCTTGAATTATGACAATTGGCTTCTTACATTATTCCCTAGGAGGACTCTAGATATCAAGTCATACTCTAAAATTAAGTAATTAAGCATTGTGTTATTGGCACAAAAATAAGAAAATAAATCCGTGGAACATATTACAGAGTCTAGAAGGAAACCCTTGTGTATATGGGAATTCAGCTCATGAAAACCAAGACATTTCAAATTGGTTGCAGAAGAAACTTCAATCAACAGTGTTGAGAAAATTTGCCTTGGGTGACGAAATTGTCTGTACACCAAAACCCTGGGAAACAAGTTTGCCCGTATTTACAAACTTGCATGTGTACCCCCGAACCTAAAATAAAATTAAAAGACATTAAGACAAAATTGGGTATACATTTAGCAGAAGAAATAAAGACCCCTTAAAACACCGATATGGTTTGGCTGTGTCCCCACCCAAATCTCATCTTGAATTCCCATGTGTTGTGGGAGGGACCCAGTTGGAGGTAATTGAATCATGGGGTCAGGTCTTTCCCATGCTGTTCTTGTGATAGTAAGTCTCATGAGAGCTGATGGTTTTAAAAAGTGGAGTTTCCCTGCACAAGCTCTCTCTCTTTGCCTCCTGCCATCCATGTAAGACGTGACTTGCTTCTCCTTGCCTTCCGCCATGATTGTGAGGGCTTGCCAGTCACTTGGAACTGTTAAGTCCTTTAAATTCTTTTTCCTTTTACTTTAAATGACCCAGTCTCAGGTATGTCTTTATCAGCAGTGTGAAAATGGACTAATACACACATCACGCACAAAAATAAACTTCGTGTGGGTTAAAGAGTTAAGAACCAAAAATCCCAAAATAAAACCTGTTAGAAGAAAATATAGATGAATCAGTTATTTACTGCCTCATAGCAAACTTCCCCTAAAACATAGTGCTTTACTATTATAATTATCATTGCTCACAAGTCTACAGGTCCTCTGGGCAGTTCTGCTGTTCTGGGTCAGATGGGGCTGACCTCAGGTGGGCTTGCTCACAAGGCTGCGGTCAGCAGGTGGATGTGGTCAGCAGGGTTCTAGGATGGCCTAACCTACTGTGTCTTCTGGTTGGCTGGATACTGGCATGAGAATGACTGGGTCACATGCCTTTTATTTTCCAATAAGTCAGTCTGCATTGGCCAATGGAATGTGGTCGAAGTGGCGGTGCCTCATGAAAATCCAGGCTGGCTTATTGGAAAGAGCAAATGGTGCACACTGTCAGTTCTACCACTGGTCAATGCAGGCCACATACAGGGAGATAGGTGGCATCTTTTGATGGACAAAGCAGCAAAGTTGTATTACAGGGCATGGATACAGAGAGTGAAAACCTGTAGCCATTTTTGCAATTTCCTATGGTGAGAAGTTATTTTTTTTTATTTAATGCTTACAGAATTGATTTCATAAACATTTTAAATTTAGGCACAGTAAAAGATTCTATAAGCAAAGTCAAAAGAAAAAGATCAAACTGAAAAAAAATATATGAAATTTTGTCTACCATATATGAGCAGCATATATGGTAGACAAAATGTTTCTATTAAACAATCAAAAGATGACATTCTAATTTTAAAATAGACAAAAGTCCAAAACGGCCAATTCCCTAAAAGAAGTACACCACCGTTCAATAAACATATGAAAAGATGCTCAATCTCAACAGTAATCTAGAAAAACACATTTAAAGAAAAGCAAAATAAAGATCGTTATTGAAATGATTGACAAAGATAAAGATAGCATTCAGAGTGTTGTAGGCATGCAAAGAAACACTTTCATGTACTACTGAGGGAGGTGTAAATTTGTATATCTTTTGTGAAGACCCATCAGCAATATATATCAAAATATATTCAGCATGTGGGTACCTTGTGTCTCAGCAATTTCTCTTCCAGGGATGTTTCTTAAATGATCAATTGTTTATAACAATTGAAAGCAACCTAAAGTCTAGCCATAGGGAATTGGGCACTCAACTTATGGCATATCCACACAATGTGATAATGTGCAACTACTAAAAAGAAAGAGACAGGTCTATTTGAACTCTTCGCGGAAAGACTGCATGACACATCGTTTAGTGAAAAAAGTGATATTATGTAACATATAATCCTATTTTGATGAAGGCCACTTTGTTTCAACCTCTAGGACTTTACCCATGTTATTCCTTCTGACAGGAAATACAACCACTCATTTTCTAAAATACACTAGAGTCCATCCTCAACAGCCTCCAGATGACACATCTTTCCCTCCCAGGAGAACTGACAACTTCCTCCCTGGTACTCCTTGGACCTGTACACAATTCTACAAGTCCATTTCTATGTTTATCCTGTCTGCTGCCTAATCTCTCCTTCTCTCTGTCTTTCTCTCTCTCTCTCTCTCTCACACACACACACACACACACACACACACACACACACAGAGTAGCTGGTTTAAAGAAAGAGTAAGAAAAATAAATAGAAATTTTGTTAATGGAGAAGACTGGGACATTCCCCATTCATCTTTGTCTCTTTTAATGTTAATCAGCTCAAAATATACTAACACTATTAACACTAATAATGTTATGAGTACTATTAATTAGTGTTATAATACTATTAATATGAATAGTGTTATTAATACTATTAACAGTGTTATTAACACTATTAATTAATACTAATCATGTTATTAATGTCATTACTAATACTATTAATTATATTATAATTATTATATTTATATTATACTTATAATATTCATAATATTATATAATTAATATACAATTATATAATTAATAGTATAAAATTAATATATAATATAATTATTATATTATTTAACTAAAAATTAAATATTATTGACATTTAATGTAATATTAAATATTATTAATATTAAATATTATTAACACTAACAATATTAATAATGATACTATTAATAATATTAATAGTGTTGTTAATAATGTTAATACTAATAGTGTTATTAATATTGTTATTAGTATTAATAGTGTTAGTATATTTTGAGCTGATTAACATTAAAAGAGATGAGGCTGAATGGTGAATGTCTTCAGTTGTCTGCCTGTTTGATGAGGGAGCAATGCCCTGGCTCAGGGCTACAAGGGCAGGGGACCATGTTAGCACATTAGTCTGCAAAAGGCAGGCCTGTGCCCCTTCAGTGTTTCTGGTGCAGAACAAAAATGAGTTTATCCAGTATATGAACTTTACTTGTTAAAAAATGTATGCGTTAATCTACTGAAGCTTTATATAAATTTCCATAGTTCATAAAAAGTGGAAGGCACTTTGAGGGAAAAGAAGTCTGTCTGCTTGAACTGTGTTCAGAACAGTGGCATGGCAGCAAAGTTAAAAATCCACAGGGATGGAGAGAATAAAGCAAGGCACTGCCTCAGACCATTCATTGCTATAAAGAAATACACAAGGTTGGGTAATTTATAAAGAAAAGAGGTTTAATTGACTAACAGTTCTGCAGGCTGTACAGGAAGCAAAGCGGCATCTTCTTCTGGGGAGGCCTCAGGAAGCTTCCAATCATGGCAGAATGTAAAAGGGAAGTAGGCACGTCACATGGTGCAAGCAGGAGCAACAGTGAGAGGGGGGTGCCACACACTTTTAAATGAGATCCCCAGAAAATTCACTCACTAGGGCGAGGACAGCACGAAGAGAACGGTGCCAAATCATTCTTGAGGTATCTGTCCCATGATCCAATCACCTCCCATCAGGCCCCTCATCCAACAATGGGGATTACATGTCAATCTGAGATTCGGGCAGGGACACACATCCAAACTATATCAGGCACATTCCCCAAAAAAACCTATTTCAAAAGAAGAGATCATTGTTGCGAGATGAAATCATTTTGTGTGACGAAAGAAAGAAAAATAAAGAGAAAGAAATAGAGAGAGAAAGAGAAGGAGGGAGGGAGGGAAGGGGGGAGGAAAGGGAAGGGAAGGGAGGGGAGGGGAGGGGAGGGGAGGGAAGGGAAGGGAAGGGAAGGGAAGGGAAGGGAAGGGAAGGGAAGGGAAGGGAAGGGAAGGGAAGGGAAGGGAAGGGAAGGGAAGGGGCAGCTTACCCTCTAAGAAAAAAAAAGCAAAACCTACATATACTCATTATATGCACAGAAAACTTGGTGCATTGCAAAGTACAATACTGGATTTGGGGTCTTCATGTATATTTGTATTTTGTTAAAGTGTGACCACCTAGTAGTAATCTTTCCATGTTGCCCCACCTTGAAACACACTGTGTGTAATGACTACATTTTAAATTGTGTCCTTCTCTGTGTTCTCCTAGTGCAAACCCAAAGCATGGAGTTTAGTGATTTTTTTAAATGTGATCATGTAGGAACCTCTGTCAATTACCAGACCCCAGACAATTTTTTAAAAACTACTTCACATATAATAGCTATCAAATACAGAACTGGCTGGGGTTACAATGGGAATAATGACAATACATATAACCTCTAAGTATTTGATATAAAAATTATAGAAGGCTAAAAACTAAAACATGCCAACAGTCTTTAAATTTTCTGAAAGCATGAGATTTTATCTTAACATAGAAATGAACTCTTCCCAGACGAAAGCACCTATACTTTCCCCAAATCTTACACATCAATTAAAATTTATCGGATTACTTATCAAACAGATTTATTTTACAGTTAAATATTCTAGATTAACTATTGACTTACTGCTTTCAGTGACTCTTGAAGAATGGAGTTGGGCCATTTTTTCTTTGCAAAATCCATATTTTCTGAGCATTTCTTCTGAGTGTTCTCCTAGGAGTGGAGTTCCTCTGGGATGGCCAGAGGCTGGCATTGTTTAAGGAAATAAAACTAACACTGGGGCTGTCCCATCTTGCTGGCCCATGATAAAAGAAGTGTGCTACTCAGCAAAGGAAGCAATCAACAAAGTGAAGACACAGCCACAGAAGGAGAGGAAGACTGCAAAGCACCCACCTGAAAAGGGACTAATAACCAGAATATATAAAGAACACAAACAGCTTTATAGGAAAAACTGTAATAATTCAATTTAAAAATGGGCCAAAGATAGGAATAGACATTTCTCAAAAAAAGACGTACAAATGGCAAACAGGTATATGAAAAGGTGCTCAACATCACTGATCATCAGAGAAATGCAGATCAAAACTACAATGAGATATAATCTCACCCCAGTTAAAATGGTTTTTATCCAAAAGACAGGCACTAACAAATGCTGTTGATGATGTGAAGAAAAGGGAACCCTCATACACTGTTGGTGAAAATGTAAATTAGTACAATCATTATTCAGATCCATTTGGAGTTCCCTCAAAAAACTAAAAGTAGAGCTACCATACGATCCAGCAATCCCACTGCTACATATATACCCCAAAGAAAAAAAATCAGTATATCAAAGAGATGTCTGCACTCACACGTTTATTGCAGCGCTATTTACAATAGCTAAGATTTGGAAGCAGCCTAAGTGTTCCTAAACAGACGAATGGATAAAGAAAATGTGGTACATATATACAATGGAGTACTATTCAGCCATAAAAAGAATGAGATCCTGTCATTTGCAAGAACATGGATGGAACTGGAGGACATTATGTTACGTGAAATAAGCCTGGCACAGAAAGCCAAACTTTGCATGTTCTCACCTAGTTGTGGGAGCTAAAAATTAAAAGAATTGAACTGATGGAGATAGAGAGTGAAAAGATGGTTACCAAAGGCTGGGAAGGGTAGTAGTGGAGGGGAGGGGAAATGGGATGGTTAATAGGCACAAAAATATAGTTAGAAAGAACGAATAAGACCCAGTATGTGCTAGTACAACAGAATGACTATAGTCAAAAATAACTTAATTGTAGATTTAAAAATAATTAAAAGACAGGTCGGGAATGGTGGCTCATGCCTGTAATCCCAGCATTTTTGGGAGGCCAAGCCAGGTGGATCACCTGAGGTCAGAAGTTGAGACTAACCTGGCCTACATAGTGAAACCCCGTCTCTGCTAAAAATACAAAAATTAGCCGGACATGGTGGCGCACGCCTGTAATCCCAGCTACTCAGGAGGCTGAGGCAGGAGAATCGCTTGAACCTGGGAGGCGGAGGTTGCAGTGAGCTGAGATAGTGCCATTGCACTCCAGGCTGGGTGACAGAGCAAAACTTTGTTTCAATAAACAAATAAATAACGGGAAGAGTATAATTAGACTGTAACACAAAAAAGAAGTGCTTAAGGTGATGGATACCCCATTTATACTGATGTAATTATTACACATTACATGCCTGTGCCAAAATGTCTCATGTGACCCATAAATACATACACCTATTATGTACCTACAAAAATAAAAACTAAAAAAAAATTTTTAAGTGTGCTCCTTATTCTTCAGGAGTTGGGAAATATCATCAAAAGACAGAACAGGTGGCACCCATGCACCCGATTCTTTTTTTTTTTTTTTTTTTTTTTTGAGAAGGAGTGTCACTCTGTCACACAGGTTGGAGTGTACTGGCGCGATCTTGGCTCACTGCAACCTCTGCCTCCCAGGTCCAAGTGATTCTCCTGCTTCAGCCTCCCGAGTAGCTGGGATTATAGATGCACACCACCATGCTCAGCTAATTTTTATATTTTTAGTGAATACAAAATTTCACTGTGTTGGTCAGGCTGGTCTTGAACTTCTAACCTCAGGCGATCCACCTGCCTTGGCCTCCCAAAGTGCTGGGATTACAGGCGTGAGCCACTTCGCCCGGGCATCCAATTCTGCAAAGATCTAGCACCATGGTGCTAGAGCCTATGTCTGCACAAAGTGATGCAGCATCGGCCAGTCCAGTGAACTCAGGTGTGTAAACCAAAAATAAAATCTTAAACCCCTCAACCTACTGAAGAGACCCCCCTTTTTGCCAAGGGGACCCCAGAAAAACCTGAAAACCTGAAGTCCCAGTCCTGGACAGGAAGGCAGATCAGACATGCGCTGTTGTACCCCTTGCTTTGGAAAGTAGGCATAGCTGACCAGCATTACCATTAACGCAGAGGACATGAGGCTGACAAACCAGACTTCTTAGTAATAAGATGCTACATTCCAACCTGAGTCTGGTGTAACATCACATGACAGATAGCAAACCCTGAAGCAAATTAAAATATTTTACCCCAAAATAAATTCCTGTGACATATTTGAAATGGCCCTGCAAAGCCATCTTTTGTGGGGGGAAATTTGCATCTGTTAGAGAATCTCCATTAATGCAGCCAAATGTCCCCTTTCTAGGCCTTTCCCAGATCTAGGAGATTAAAAATGAGAGTGTGACACCGTTAAGGTCCAAAAAGAGACACTTACCATCTATTCTCTCTGCAGGTGGCTGCCTGTGAGTTTCATCTACATAACAAGAGCCTTAGTCTCCATAACTCCCCTTATCTTAGCTCAAGAAAAGATATCCTGCCTCTTTAGGCTGAAAAAAAATACACCTTCCTCATACTGACTTATGATTTTACCTATAATTCCTGACTCCCTGAAATGTATAAAGCCAAATTGTAACCCAATCTCCTTGGGCACACTTAATCAGGACCTCTTGAGATGGTTCCGTGGGCCATGGTCATTACAAATTGGCTCAGAATAAACCTCTTTAAATATTTTACGAAGTTTCTGGGGTTTTTTATTCCCCCTCAGCAGGTGCATGAGAAGTTTTGAAGGGTCAAGATGTAATGTTTCCATAAATTTCTCCTAGATGGGTGCTTGCAAAGCCCCCATAGCCGTGAACTTCCCATGAGAGGTAGCACAGGTTTCCTGAAGGGTACACCACCATGATGTAGATTTTCGCCCTTTGTCTGCATTAAAATTGTCCACATCCTACCTATACCACAGGCAGAACTATCCTATGCTGTACCTCCTATTACATTTGCATCCATTGTTTGTCCTTTGGCAGATTGGGCACATTCAAAAACAGCTTACCCATTGCCCCAAGAACCCTCCAACTGAGGGAGCCAGGACACTTGGAGGCACATATCGTTTCTTGTGTTTCTAGCCAAATTTTGACAACACGCTAGAAAAGGCCAAAATGTTAATATCGTGACTTCACTTTGGAAGTACTTACTGAAACCTAAGCAGAGGCGACTCTTGGATTCTTGTGTAGCATCTCCTCTGGCAAAATTTTCCCTTTGCCCCAAGCTAGAGACCCTCTTGGGAAAGGATCTCTCGGCCTATTGGTCTATAGGCAAATTTCCTCAAAGATGGCAGCACCTTCTGGAGTTTTCATGTTTAGAGCCCGTGACTACTTACCTTAGTTCACAGACTCAAACATGTCTTTTTGGTCTCAAACCACGCAAACCACCTGGGCTCCAAAGTCAGCTCGAATCATCTC
Source organism: Papio anubis (assembly GCF_008728515.1). Taxonomy (NCBI): domain Eukaryota; kingdom Metazoa; phylum Chordata; class Mammalia; order Primates; family Cercopithecidae; genus Papio; species Papio anubis. The sequence continues at coordinate 111,950,906 of NC_044981.1, read as the reverse complement.
ACAGATAGAAGGAAATTTCCCACCAACTCCAGTACCAAGACATTCCTCAAGGCCATTTACAAGCAGAGAGCTGGGACTAGCTGAGATATACCTGGAAATTTATTTTAAAATCTGAGCTCAGGAGGAACTTAAAAAAAAAAAAAAAAGAAAAGAAAAGAAAAAACTCCACCTATTCAAGAGTCAATGAACAACTTTCATTTCATGTATTTCTTTTTAGACAGGGTCTTGCTCTGTCACCCAGGCTGGAGTGCAGTGGTGTGAACTTTTAAAATTTGTTTGTGGGCTGTCTTCCAGCTTCCACCGCTTTAATAGCCTATCTCCTCTCAACTATTAACTATAATTAGTGCATAAAGACAGCTATTTCAACCCTTGAGGTCCTTACTTCAAACCATCCTAAAGAATTAAAATGTAGTCCTAAGTGGCGCTTTTCTAGGATCATAAAAATTCCTTCCCCTTCAAAAGCTTAGAGTAAAGATAAATCAGACAGAAGGAGAATTATCCTTTTATTGGCTCAAAGCAACCACTGGCTCCCTTCTCAGTGGTGTGATGTTCTGGAAGGGAGATTAGTGTCTTCTGAGGGTTGTTGCAATAATGGAGAAACACTTGGCCAAAACTTTCTTCCCCTGCCAGTGTCCCCTGCCTAGGATGGTCAGATTTTGGAAATGCTCAAATGTTCTTCAATTTAGAGGGATATGCAATGAAAAATTTGCTACTGTTCAGGATTCGTTAAGTCAATTTAATTTCTGCTTAATGTAAAGTTATATTGCCCACAATTTTGTTACTATTATTAACTTTCCAGAACCAGTGATGTGCTGAGATTTCTGCAGTGGTTCCAGAGTACTAGATTTAAGGTTTGGTGGTGAAAATAGCATATGACTGTAACTGATATGCTATTCCACCAGTCTGAAAGGAGACAAGGGCAGCAGGACCTGCCGTAAAGAGGCCAGGGGATGCTCAGTGAGATGACTTCTCCAGTCCCCCCAGTTGAGTCTCCCACCATATGGTTGGATGGTGGTGATGGCCACAGTGAGGCCTTGCCCAAACTCAGAAATGTCTAAGACTCTACTATTCCCAACCACACTTCCCTGACCTTCAGCACACTTACCTTTAGGCAAGCCAGTTTGATGTCGTTTAAAAACAATTTTTTTCTCTGCCACAGCACTGGATGGCCACATATTACGGAAGAACGGCTTGTCTTTACTCATGCTCAGTTCCCTTGTGATACCATTGTGGTGGCCCATTTGAGGAGTACAGTCCTTTCAAGGCAAAGAAGAAACTGCACTCAGAAGGCCTGGCCAGGACCTACCAGCTTCACAGGGGCAAATCTAGAGCAAATCCTCCCATAGTTTGTTAGAAATGATGCCAGCCTATTGAGATTGTTTCTGAGTGGTGAGAAACAGTGAAAAGAGTTCATGCAAAACACAAGTGTAAATGTCATCATTTTATTCTTTTTGTTGATAAACTGCTGGAGAGTCAAGGTCACATCCTGAATTTCTTTCAGATCCTTTACATAGTAGGCATAGAATCCCAAAAGTTGTAAGTTCTGAAGAGTCTTTATCATATACTGACAAAAATATAAATGACATTTGTTTAAGGCTACTTATTGTAAAACTACTGTAGTAACAAAAGACTGAAAACAGCCTAAGTCTCATTAATAGGAAACTGGTTGAAATGGAACACCCACTCAATGCTGTACTCTGCAGCTATAAAAAAGTATGAAGATGTCTGTATATTGCAATCGAGGGTTTTCCACATGTATGAAGTTAAAAAGCCAGATGCGGAGAATGCGGCAGCATGCCACCATTTATCTAAGAAGGGAAGGGGAGTTAAACAGTTATAAGTATTTGCTTGCCTATTGTTTAAAGTAATGGCAGGATAAGACATAAAGCTAATCAAAATGTTAACGATCTCAATAATTGCATATAGTGATTACATGTTGAAATGCTAACATTTTGGGGACGGGTGCAATGGCTCACGCCTGTAAATCTCAGCACTTTGGGAGGCTGAGGCGGGCGGATCACGAGGTCAGGAGTTTGAGACCAGCCTGGCCAACACAGTGAAACTCCGTCTCTACTAAAAACGCAAAAATTAGCTGGGCGTGGTGACGGGCACCTGTAATCCCAGCTACTCAGGAGGCTGAGGCAGGAGAATGGCTCGAACCCGGGAGGCAGAGGTTGCAGTGAGCAGAGATCTTGCCACTGCACTCCAGCCTGGGTAACAAAACTAGACTCCATCTCAAAAAAAAAAAAAAAAAAAAAAGCCAAACCAAACCAAACAAAACAAAGCTAACATTTTGGACATACTGGGTTAAATAAAATACACTATTAAAATTAATTCCATCTATTTCTTTTTATTTATTTTTGTAATGTGGTTCCTGGACAATTTCAATTACATGTGTATCTCTTGTATTCCTATGGGAGAGAACTGCCATGGAGATGCCCTCTCATCACCATATACACCACCTTGCCAGCAGAAAGGACGTGGACTCCTAGGTGAGAAAATGTTGGTGATATGGACTAATAAGACTATTTGAGACAAATACTCTTGACATTCAAAGAGGTTCTCAGCCAGGTGTGGTGGCTCAAGCCTGTAAATCCAGCACTTTGGGAGGCTAAGGCACATGGATCACTTGAGCTTAGGAGTTCAAGACCAGCCTAAACATAGCAAGACCCCATCTTTACAAAATATGCAAAACTTAGCTGGGGGTGAGGCACACACCTGTGGTTCCAGCTACTCCAGAGGCAGAGGTGGGAGCATTGCTGGAGCCCAGGAGATGGAGGCTGCAGTGAACCATGATTGCACCACTGCACTCCAGCTTGAGCAACAGAAAGAAACCCTGTTTTCTTTTTTTTTGGTTGTTTTTGTTTCACAAAAGGTTCTCTCACACTCTTAGATCTACTCAGCCCCCAAATCCCAAGTTAGGCAAACAATGTCACATGCTGTTGGACTAGAAATTAGGAAATCAGGAATCAAAGAAATACAAATTGTTGAGGAAAGAGCTGCCTTTCTTCAGAACTTAGAATTGATGTTTAATGGTATTAGATTCCACAGCAGAGCATCCAACCCACAGAGATATTTGTATCTGTGAGAAAATGGAAATACCCGCGGATGTCTTCAGAGGTCATTAGAAGTTGGGTTTGGTGTAAACCTGTGGTACGATCATTGGTCACTCGCGGAATGTCTTCTAGAAGAACATACTCTGTGTCTGTAATGTTTGCATCATGAAAAATGTAGGAAGGTGTCATCACTGCTAATATCAAAGATTAGGGAGTTTCATCTAAACCCTAGTATTTTCCCTAACAAGTGATCATTCCTCTATGTATGTAAATACTTCTCAAGATTTTTTTTTTTAGCTAGTTGGTTTTTTTTTTTTTGAATGTAGCTTTTGTCTGCTTACAAAAATAATATAAACAGTCCCAAAATTGTTAGAAAATGCTAAAAAGTATATATAAAGAAAGATCTAAAATCTCAGGACCCAGATGTAGCCTCTGTTAACATTTAGAAATACCTTCTTTCAGGTAATGTTCTCTGCATATTATAATAATTAGATATAGAATCCTATATTTTTTAATAAAATGATATCATATTATACATACTGTTTTCTGTCTTGCCCTTTTGCTCATCAATATGTTGTGGACATCTTTTCGTGACATGAAATTTAATGCTACATTATTGTCTTCATAGTTATAAGCTATTTCATGGAACAGATGACTCTTAAAGTCTCTTGTAGATGAACATTGGAATTAATTCCAACTTTTCCTATTACAAACAACACTGCAGTGAATATCCTTTTACACTGATATTTTCATATTGTCTGATGTAAAATTACACTGTAGATTTCTGCCCTTCCAAGACTTTGAATGTGATTGCCTTAAAGAAAGTTTTCCACAACTTATACCAGCAGCATATGATTATGTTTGTTTTCTGATGCTTTTACCAAAACTAGGTATTTTAATAATTTTGATGGACAGAGATGCCTGTCTGTTGTGCCATAATATATTAAATTGCCATTTTTCAGTCTCTGTTGACTTATAAACGACTATTTCATATGGACAGACTTAATATAAATTTCTTTTTCTTTTCTTTTCTTTTTTTTTTTTTTTTTTGAGACGGAGTCTCACTCTATCACCCAAGCTGGAGGTCAGTAGAACAATATCAGCTCACTGCAACCTCCTCCGCCTCCCAGGTTCAAGCGATTCTCCTGCCTCAGAGTCCCAAGTAGCTGAGATTATAGGCGCCCGCCAATACGCCCAACTAATTTTTGTATTTTTAGTAAAGACATGGTTTCACCATGTTGGCCAGGCTGGTCTCGAACTCCTAACCTCAAGTAATTGGCCCACCTTGGCCTCCCAACGTGCTGGGATTACAGGTATGAGCCACTGCACCCAGTCAGAAATTTCTATAAACACATTTCATTATCTTATACTTACATACAATATTTTGTTAAGATTTTAAAAAGACATTCTATCAGTCACAAAGCCTTACAGACTGACCTTCTTAATAGCCACCAACTCACTTCTCTCCTCTCATTTATGAAAATCCTGACGACATATTGTTGCCAGGATGATAAATAAATCTGGTCATGTCATTAAAATCTCTTCAATGTCTCCTTGGTGTAGGGTGGTTCAGCTGCTAAAATTAGAAGAAAAAAAAAATGGGGAGGATCATGTTTATGGAGGGGGAAGAATGAAATCAGAAGTTTCATTTCAAACACATTACATTTTAGGTAGTGTGAAATATTCAAGCAGAGGTGTCAAAGAGCCAGATAGAGATACGATCCAGAGTTCAGAGCAGAAGTCTTAGCTGAAAATTTGCATATCATCTGCCTAAAGATGGCATTTAAACCTGCAACCATCAAACCTGTACCTCCCTCTACAGTGCACTCTGTGTGAACTGCTTTAGTGGCTTTATCCTAAGCAAATTTGTGTAGGATGATGAAAGACTTTCTCTCAGACTGTCACAAGTATAATTTATTAGGGAACATTTACATGCATGGAGGAAAGGGAACATTAATTCTCCTGTCCCCAAGGAGACACAACAAAGGTAAACGCAAAGATAAGCTAAGATGCTGTTCAAATTTGCAAGAAAAGTCCTGGAAGGAATGCCTGTCTTCTTCAATCTTTGTCACTAACTTCTACATCTTCAGAGTCATCGCTTGTCCAAGGTGGCTCCACTCTGATTTATGGGAGGTGAAGCAATATTATGTACCAGGAAAAAGGAAGGTTTCTCAGTCAGAGAGACAGCAGTCTGAATTCTCAGTCAGCCCTTTATAATCTCTGTGGCTTTGAGCATTCTTCCTTAACTTCTCTGCACCTCCTCACCTGTAAATTAAGGATAATAAATGCCTACTCTTGGGAAATTCAGAGATGAAATGCGTTCACAGTGTAGCACACTTTCTGGCTCATAGCAGACCTTCAGTGAATACAGAATATTATCACTGAGAAACATATAAATCCTTTTTTAGCTCAGAGTTTTCACCCAGAATATGGCAGTGCATTTGTCATGTGTGAAGGGAATTGGGTCTCCCCCATGCCTGCACTGGCCATTCACATCAACTCCTTGTTTCTTTACTGCTGAAATTCAGGACCTATGTGTGTTCACCAGAAGTAAACACACACACCTGCAGCATGATGGAATGGATAAAATGTTCTGTTTCTGTCTCCTGGTGCTTGGGGTGGTGGAAAAAAATACACACAGGAAAACTTCTGTTTTGTTGCCAGAGTGAGTATCTTAAAATTGTCAAAGTTGGAAAAACTGTCATTTGAGAGATTGCAAGTGATTCTGCATTTTGGGATAAAGGCCGAACTAGCTTCCCTCCCTTTGCTCTGGAAGGAAACCTGTTTTCTTGGTCATGAGGGTGTTAGGCAAGAGCCCACTCTGTGGTGGGGAAAGACCTGACCAAGGGGCACAGGTGTTTGAGACAGCGAGTGCTGACCTGTGGGCAGAGCGGAACATCTGCAGACATTAGGAGGATGCTGAGTCCAGTCTGACTGGACTCAAGCAGGGCAGAGATTCAGCTAGGATGGGGACAAGGGACTTCCACTGGAGAACTTGCCAGCTTTCTCAATTTCAGCAATTTTAAGATATTCACTCTGGAAACACGACAGAATGACGGCCAACAGGAGACCCCTGGGAGAAGCATGGCTCATGGATTCTGGTAGTGATATATGATTTTGACTTAAGTTTTCCTGAAATACTACACAATCACCATCAACAACAACGATAATAAAGGCTAATCCTTATAAAGTGCTGTTAATTTTACATAAATGAGCACATTTAACCCTCACAGTTCTAAGTCCTCTTAGTATATCCACGTTACAGAAAAGGAAACTGAGGTACAGAGAGATCAGGTAACTTGCTCAAGGTCACACAGATAATAAGATGTCTTTCCTGCATCACGTTAGAGCCAAGCCCTTGTTAGACTCTTTTTGAACACTTGAGTCTATTGCTAGCTGTATTTTACGGAATTGGGGTAGGAGCTGTGTTCATGCTTTGGGTAAATCAAGGAGGGGGGAAGGGCAGAACTTGAGGAAGATACACACGATCTGACTAACAGAGGCACAGATACCTGAGCAAGAGATGACCATGATGACCAGGTAGCTGCTGGGAACATACAGGCAGTCCTGGAGGAGGCTCAGGAGCGAGCTGGGAGGGGCTTGCTACTGAGGGGTGCAGTTGGAATTCTGCTGTGAATTTTAAAAAGGATAAGTCCTGCAGACTGGAGAGGGATTCAGGTTACATTTATGTTAGAGACATAACATTGAAGATAACTTGACACGAATGGGATTTTGTCCCCCCAGATCCCTATGTTGAAGCCCTAACCCCCAATTTGACTATTTTTGGAAAGACGGTTTTTACGGAGGTGACTAAAGTTAAATGAGGCCACATGGGGAGGCCCTAATTCTAGCATTTGATGAAACTGCCTTCAAAGAAGTGATTAAATAAAGTGAGGCCTACTGGACGGGGCCCTCATTCAATATGACTCATGTCCTTATGAGAAGAGAAAGAGGCCTCAAGAGGCCATCTGAGGACACAGCGAGAAGGCAGCCACCCACAAGCCAAGGAGAGAGGACTTGAGAAAAACCAAACCTGCAGCACCTTGATGCTGGACTTCAGCCTCCAGAACTATGACGAACAAATTTCTGTTGTTTGAGCCACCCTCTCTGTGGTATTCTGTTATGGCAGCTTGAGTAGACTAAGACATCACTTCAGACAGAAATGTTAAAGAAATGCCTTCCAAATTCCCACAGGACCCATCTTTTCCCCTACTTTTAGAACTATGTCTCAGAATACTTGATGGAAATCTTCACTCATTCATTCTGCTGACTGCTAAAATCCAATCAACCCAAACCAAACCCTTTATCCCTGCCCTCAACCAGTGCCCAAAGCAACTCTCCACCCTGACTTTCCAATCGTGGGAAGGCTGTCATCTCTTTAGTCACCTCCTCACCTTGGGCCCCCTTCCCTCTGTCACCAAGTCTTCTCAGCCCCTCCCTGGGTCATCCCTTAAAATTATTTCCTCTTTTCTCTTCCCACTGCCAAGCTGCATATCCACATACGTATTAACTCCTCACCTATACTATCCCCTGGTGGGATTTTTCTCTTTTTTTAAAGGCAGGGTCTCACTCTGTTGCCCAGGCTGGAGTGCAATGCTGTTTTCATGTTTCACTGCAGCTTCGACCTCCTTGGCTCAAGGGGTCCTCCTGCCTCCCCAGTAGCTGAGACCACAGGCACATGCCACCATGCCCAGCTATGTTTTTTTTAAATTTTTGGTAGAGACAGGGTATCACTATGCCAGACTGGTCTTGAGCTCCTGGGCTCAAGGGATCCTCCCCTCTCAGCCTCCCCAAGTGCTAGGATTACAGGCATGAGCCACCATGCCTGGTGCCTGGTAGGATTTTTACCTCCCAATTGCCCTACTCATACTCCACAGGAAGGCACTGGTTCTAAGGGTCTCATTGCACCTGTTAGTGTGCAGTAGTGCATGGTGGTGGGGGGTGCTTGGCACAGCATCTAGCAGCCAGATATGATGAGGAAGAGAGAAGTCCATACCAACAGTAACAGGGAGTGAATGAGATAGCACAGGAAATTCTTCTGGATTCCAGGTGAAATTGACTCCTAGAGTTGGGGAGACATTCTGAAGGCCCCCACATCCTGAGGTGTGGCCAGTGATGAAGAGGCTCCACTGTGTCTGAGGCCTGGGGAGGACATGGGCCTCTCCTTTCTGCTTCACCACAACCCAGAGAAATAGACACAAGTATCCCCATTTTTATTGATGAAGAAGCTGAGGCCTGGTAAGGCAGTCAAATGGCAAGGATCCCTGATGTTTCTTTCCAAGTGGGTGAGTTAGAATAATATCCTGGGTCTCTCCCCACTTCCTGGGATCAGGCCTGCCAGTTCAGTTTGTCTCTCTTTGGGATCAGCCTTGTCTGCATAGATCATCCTGCTCTGTGCCATAAATAGAGGTGGTGAGGTGGGGTGGGGCGGGGCAGAGATACTAGCCTTGGGTGGGGTTATGGTGCAGTGTTACCTGTAACTGTGCGTGTCTGAGTCTGCCTCTTGTTGGAGACTGGAATAAGAAAGCCATTGTTATGTGCGCACACACACACATGCACACACCCCTACCCTGATCCTTCGAATTAGCCTTTCTCAGTAATAAGGCTGGTATTTTGAGTGTCATCTTCCTGACTTCAGCATCTACTAACTGTCTCCAAATAGGGAACAGGGTGAGCTGACTGAGCCCCATCAAATAGCAATAGGGGTCTAACCACAGGTCTGACTACAATTTCCCATCTCTTTCTACTCTATTCCTCCACAGAGCCTACTGGCAGTGGGGATCAGGTCTGGTTCAGGGGTAGAAGTTGGGAAGCCCCTGACTCCTTACCCTTAGGATCATGTCCAAAGGTCCCCTGGGTAGAGTCCCAGGTTGAGGCACTAGGAAGATGACAGATTTCTCCTGGTTCAACTGTAGCTGCCTTTGCACTACGAGTCTGGAGGCACTCAGGGCCAGTGAGCCGCATGAGTGAGGCAGCAGCCAAGGACTGGGCCAACTGCATGACTTGGGAATGGTTCAGGTCAACAACTACTCTTTGCTGGGTGCAGAGATGCAGTGACAAATAAGACAGAGACCTTGCTCTTGTGAATACTATATCTTCAGGGAGAAGCTGATACCTCAATATAATTGACAAGTAGGATAGGTACAGAGTACATCACCTATAGAGGGATGCCTGAAGGTCAAACTAGGGGTCAGGAAAGCCCCCTAAGGAGAGGACACTTGAGCTGAGTCATAAAGAATTGATAGGGACATGCTTGTTGGAGAAAGGTGAGATGAGCTTTTGAGGCAGAGCTGACACCTGAGCAGAGGTGCAGGGCTTGCACCAGGTTGGTGTTTGCAGAGACCTGGAGTCAGCAGGCTCTACTGACCACACTGTGAGCAAGAGGGTGTGTGGAGTGGTCAAGCTAGGAGCACAGCAGCCACCATACATAGTGAACCTCGTACCACACCACAAGGAGCTTGCACTACATTGTACAGTGATGGGAGCCTCTAGGAGGTCAGAATGGCTTCTTAATACACTGCCTGTTGTGTGGAGAAATGATTAAAAGGGAGGATGCAGGGTGGTAGTCTGGAGGCTTCTGCAAAAATCTAGATGAGAAATCATGATGACCAGGCAGGGAATCAGGCTAGAGAGGAGAGAGTGGGGTCAAGAATCATTTCCTTGATTGGATCAATTATTGATGATTAAGGGGGTGAAAGAGAACTCTGTCTGGGATGCTCTATGGTGATGGGCCTTTAAATGGTTTTGGAGTTTACAGTGGGCAGAGGAGGCTGGTGCCCCAAAGGAGATAGACACTCTAAGCAGGAGGAAGGAGGGGCATCAAGAGAGAGCAGGGTCCCAGGACTCAGGAGAACAGAGTTCAAGAAGCAAGTGGTCACTGGGAGTAAATGTGGCAGAGAAAGCCAGGATGATAGGAGATAGAAAATATCCATTGTTTTTGGAAATTGTTGATGTCCTTTATCAAAGATATCTCCATGAAGTGATTAGGTGGAAGCTAGATTGCAGAGGGTTGAAGAGGAAGAAGATGAGGAAACAAAATCAATGTAGAACATAGAGTACTCTTTCAAGAAACTTGAAATGGGAGACATGGGGCTATAGCTAGAGTGATACAAAATGTCACCTAATATCTTTTTAGGATAGGAAATCTGCTAGAGTTTGGATGTTTGTCCCCCAAACCTCCCTCATGTTGAAATTTGATCCCATTGTTGGACACTGGGCCTAATGGGAGGTGTTTGGATCATGGGGATGGTTCTTTCATAAACATCTTGGTGCTGTCTTCCAATAATGAGTGAGTTCCTGTTCTATTAGTTCCCACAGGAGCTGGTTGTTAAAAGGAGCCTGGCACCCTCTCCTCCCGATCTCTCTGTATCTGTCTCTGTCTCTCTCTCTCCCTCTCTCTGTGTGTGTCGCTTTCTCTCTGGCCACATGATCTCTGCACAGGCCATCTCCCCTGCACCTTCTGCCATGAGTAGAAGCAGCCTGAGGCCCCCACCAGAAACTGAACAGATGCCAGTGTCATGCTTCTTATGTGGCCTGCAGAACTGTGAGCCAAATAAACCTCTTTTCTTTATAAATTATCCAGCCTCAGATATTCCTTTACAGCAACGCAAAAGGACTAAGACAAGATCCTTGTGCACGTTTAAAGGCTGAAAAGAAAGTGATAATAAAATAGAGTGGGAAGGATTAAAGACATAAGAGAGAAAGGGATAATGACACAATCTATTGGAGAAAATGGTATTAAGAGTGTGGGTGGCTGTGTGGCCCTTGGACCTGAGGCAGCATGCCTCACCCATGTGACATGTGAGAAGCTCCTGATAACAGGCAGTTTAACTCTGCCCAGAATGTCCTCAATTCTTTCATTTGTTGAAAGTTCTGCTTTTCTATTAAGATCAAGAGCAAATGTCAACTCTCACCCCTGGTGAGCTCCCATAGCAGGTGGTTCTTTGACTGTATCCTGCAATTGTTATAATCCTGTTACAGTTCTTTCTGGACATGTCTTTTACCCCTACTAGATTTACACATTTGTTGAAAAAGGAAAAATAGCTTACCTGTCTATATTTCAACCAAATGATTAATAAATATTTTTTTGATTTTCAAAATTTCCTTCTCAATAGTACTCTAATAATTAAAATTAAAATTATATTATAAAGCCTTGTAATCTCAAAAACAGTATATTAAACGAAGCCAGACACAAAGAGTAAATACTCCACAATTGCATTTTTATAAACTTCTAGAAAAGGCAAACCAGTGACAAAAAGCATTGGTTTTTCTGGATTCTGGGGAATCTCGCAAGGGGTAAAGGCAACATTTTGAGATGATGGAAATGATTTACACCTTGATAGGAGTCCACACTCCTATCATGTGACCCAGGCACACATTTGTCAAAGCTCATTAAGCTGTACATATTGAATGGGTACATTTTATTTTAGCTAAGTTATACCTCAATAAAGGTGATTTCAAAATGCAAATTTTAGTTCTGGGTGTGGTAGCTCATGCCAGGAATCCCAACACTTTGGGGTGTTGTGGAGGAAGAATTGCTTGAGCCCAACAGTTCAGGACAAGACCAGCCTGGGCAACAAAACCAAGACTCCATCTCTAATTCGAAAACAAAACAAAACAAAAATAACAAAATTAAAACGTGAAAACCCTAATAGAAATCAGGTTAACCTGACCAACTCTCTATGTACCAGGACCCTCTGAGAGCCATTGTTAAGGACATGAGCAGTATTTCTAGATAGCTGATGGGATGGAGGAGGTTTGCTATGAATTAAGAGATAAAATGTTTGTTTTAAGTGACAATAACAACAACAAAATAGATTTTCTTTCCAAGACTGAAATTTTCCTTTCTCTTCTTCTTAGACCAAAAGCAAACAAACAAACAAACAAAAACAAACAAAAAAACAATTGAGAGTGGATGAGGTCTTTCCCCTGACAAGTCTACACCTATGGTCTTTCATGACCCATGGCAAATGCAGGTGGAAGGTTTCTGTGAGTGCTTTGGGAGCCAAATTGCATGGAGGTCCCACAAATTTGGGAGCCAGGAATAAATCCTAGGAAATTCTAGAACCCATTAAACACATTTAAGAGTGATTATATTAAACAGTAATTGATAACAGCAGAAAATCAGAAAGTTAAATAATAGTTTATCTTTGATGGGTGTTTCTTATAATTTTTCTCTACATAGATGATCTAGGTAAATATAATGATTGGAAACTTTAACAAACTTTGTACTTAATTAACAGCATTTTATTGTCTGAAAAATCATATCTCATTGGTGAAAAAATTTAGACCTATGTCCAGAAGAGGTTTAAATGAAGAGGCTCTTGCATGGGCCCTGCTAGGAGTTGCTAACCTGCTTGTACATGTCAGGGTGGACAGGCTTTGCAATGCTAGTCCAGCAAACCTTTAGAAGAAAACAAAACCACAGACATATCATCTGGCGCTTAAGAGACTGTGCTCCACGTGTGTTTATTGCAGCACTGTTCACAATAGCAAAGACCTGGAACCAACCCAAATGTCCACCAATGATAGACTGGACAAGGAAAATGTGGCACATATACACCATGGAATAATATGCAGCCATTAAAAAAGGATGAGTTCATGTCCTTTTCAGAGACATGGATGAAGCTGGAAACCATCATTCTCAGCAAACTAACACAAGAACAGAAAACCAAACACTCCATGTTCTCACTCACAAGTGGGAGTTGAACAACGAGAACGCATGGACACAGGGAGGGGAATATCACATACCAGGGCCTGTCAGGAGGTGGGGGGTACGGGGAGGGATAGCATTAGGAGAAATACCTAATGTAGATGACAGGTTGATGGGTCCAGCAAACCACCATGTCACGTGTGTATACGTATGTAACAAACCTACACGTTCTGCACGTGTATCCCAGAATTTAAAGTATAATCAGAAAAAAAGAAGAAGAAGAGACTGTGCTCTATGCTCCCAAATGTGTCTCATTTGTCTTGTATTAGTTTTGACTCCCATATTACGGGCAAGGGTCCACTTTCTGTTTCCCAGAATACCTAGAATACCTACCATACTCAAATTTGGTCCCTGGCACCACAGTGCTCCCTTTTTAACGATTCTTCTATTCATGGTCTCAACTCAGGCCTAAGTTCTGAAGTTTGTTCCCACTTACCTGCTCTACTAACATCCTGGGTCTACACTTCTTTTTGACTAGACTAGCCCTGAGACCCCATATTTCTTCATAGTCCTCCAAGGAGCACCCACCTTTCCTCTTCTTCCCCACCCCAGCAAGAGGGCCTGAGGCCCCAGCCTCTCTTCTTCAAGGCTGCTAATACCCCCCATTAGACATCTTCCATTCTCCAAAGAAATCTTGCTTTGGGAGCCAACACACAGGGCAGGTAGGTTATTCGTAGTCAATGCAGGTTTACCTTGGTAACTACAAATACCAGAAGGGGACCTAGAACCCAAACATACAGATTTCATATAAGAAGTATGCCACTGAGTGTAACAGGTGCCTGTGCCCTCATCTATATCTGACATCCAGACCCAAATGGATTCTGTAATTATTTATACCTCAAAAATTTCCACTGTGAACTAAACCACACAGGTAACTCCCTTCTCTCTCTCTCTCTCCAAGGAATATAGGAGGTGTGGGGACTTGGAATAGCCCTCAAGTGCCCACACAAGGCAGAGATACTCTACCTGGATTACTTCTTTCCAAAAGAGCAACTTTCTTTTTTCATATAAAATCTATTCAGAAAATTGACTCTGATTCTCAGTTCTATTCTTGTAGTCTTATACTACAAAGCCTGTGTAATCATTTTCTTTCCCCAAGATTCTTATTTCCACTAACTCTAATGTTCCAAAAAATATATATGAAAAAGCAGCTATACATGCCATCAGGCATGAGATTCCCCCAGATTTGAGCAGTAGATATGCATTCTGAGAGAAGTCATTTTCCCTTTTGGAAAAAAATATTAAAATTGTTTCTTTCTATAAAAATAAGGAACCATCAAATAGTCTTCCTATTAAAAATAACACATAAAATAAAATCCAGAAATAGCTGCTACTCTGAAACTGAAGAGACAATAAAGAGTCTCTGACTCTCAAATACAATTGAGAGGCAAAAATAAAATGGGGACATTTCAAAAAGGGCAGGACTCTTTCCCTATAGTGTTTGACAACGAGCAATGCTTACAAAAAGAAATGTGCAGAAGAAATTAATCATAAGGGCAGAGACCTTTGTTAAATAATTTAAAGCCATCATATTTGGTAGTTATTTCTTTTTTTTTTTTTGAGACGGAGTCTCGCTCTGCCGCCCAGGCTGGAGTGCAGTGGCCGGATCTTAGCTCACTGCAAGCTCCGCCTCCCGGGTTCACGCCATTCTCCTGCCTCAGCCTCCCGAGTAGCTGGGACTACAGGCGCCTGCCACCGCGTCCGGCTAGTTTTTTGTATTTTTTTTTTTTAGTAGAGACGGGGTTTCACCGTGTTAGCCAGGATGGTCTCGATCTCCTGACCTCGTGATCCGTCCGTCTCGGCCTCCCAAAGTGCTGGAATTACAGGCTTGAGCCACCGCGCCCGGCCCATATTTGGTAGTTATTTCACAGAAGATTTTAAATAAAATATCATATCATTTTTGATGACCCGTTCCTATAGTGGAGGATGTCCATCTGAGGAATTTTGTGTGGGCTTTTTAGATCCAATTTAGCCTTTTCATCAGTTCTCTTTACATACGATTCACCACAAACTGGACAGATGGGACAAATGAACAACTCTTCAATGGAGTAGAAAAGAGAAAATATTTCTCTCTTCATGTGAGATGGCAAAAGCGTGTGATCATTTTGAAGGGAAAATGATTTTCCATTGTTTCTATTGCTCTTATGAAGAAAGCATGTGAAGCATCTAAACAAATGCAGAGCCAAATAATTCACAATGATTTCAAAGATGTTTTCTGTCTATATTCAAATAAGGGTGTGTCTTAGTCTCCAGAAATTCACATTTTGAGTGAATTTCACATAATAATTTCCATACTTGCATAGAGCCTTGTTTCAGCCAGTTCAGGGCTTAGTATCTGACAAAGACTACAAATTACATCTTGTAGAAAGAAATCGTTATCATCTCTCAAATGTTAGCATTATAAAGTGAAAGTGCCCATTTTCCTTAACAACCCAGCATGGTCCTGACCTTCTCAATCCCCTGTCCTTTCAGCCACCACATTTGTATCATAAAAGAATTAGAGCCCATGGCCTTAGCACTCAGCCATTCTCCTTCATCCAAGCCTTTCCAATCTTCCTTTGACCCCTAGCCTTGGATGAGGTTTTTAAGTTTCCATTCTTACTTTCTTTTACCCCAGTTCATCTACCTCATGTCTTGTCTCCTTTCCATAGATTGTGGTTTCCCAAATTAGCTACCCTCCCTCAAGAAATCCCTTTCAAGCTATCTCTGCTTTAGACCTTCCTACCCATACTGTGTATCATTGCCCTTCCTGTAGAAATCGGTCCATACAAATTGTAAAAATGGATTCTGTTATTTCCCGGAGATAATGAGTACAATTTATTCATTGTAGAATTTCAAGTGTTTAGGAAATGATGCAGAATAGAACAATCTTTCTGTTTCTTTTTAAACACCATTCCTAGAAATGTTCACTATTTGGCTGTTTTTTCTGGTTCCAGCAGGACAATGGGTTGAACATTTTATAGGTGATTCCTAAGCCCTTTCCTAGGTTGTGACAATTATTTCAATGTTGGTCATGTGAATGGAAAATAAATCTTGGGATCCTTAAATGACTAAGCGAAAGGGAAAAGTCAAGATGGGCAGTGTGTCAGGTGAACCCGCCTCCCATTTTATTCCTAAATAAGACAGCTACAAAGATTAAAAAGCCACATACCTCCATCACAATTTTTCCACAGGGAAATTCCTTGGGGGCCTCAAGATGGTTACCCTAAAACAGTTCTGTTGAATTTCACCCTGGCGGTGTAAATTGATAGCTGATCTTCACAGGTGCGGGACAAAGGAGAGAATTCAAAGTCATCCCTCTGCTCACCTGAGACAGATGCATGTCTGATTGCTTCCTTTGCCCTATGTTTAGGTAAAAAATGCAGATTCACTAAGCCAGACTAAGGCAAAAGTGACTATTCCTCTAACCCCCCTTCACATGTAAATTGTATATTCAGTGAAAGGATAATCAGAGACTCAAAAGAATGCGACTGTCTTATTTACCTATGATATAGGCGCCCCATAGTCCCCCCAAGCTATGTTCTGCTGTGCCACAACCACTTTGGGCACATGTCATCAGAACCTCCTGAAGCTGGGTCACACCACATCCTCAACTTTGGCAAAAAACACTTTCTAAATTGATTGAGGCTTGTCTCAGATACTTTTGATTCATAGTCATTTACAAGACAGGTTCATTTCCCTTGCATGCACTCACCTACATCTAACCACATGCAAACTCAATACTACTCTTCTGGCCTATCTTTGAGTCCCTGTTGATCTTTTGGTTCAGTACCATGTGATCAACATCTGACTATATAAACACGATTGGTACTCCCTGCACACTTTGAAAATTCCTGGAGCACTTTTGCTTTTATATGACAATTTCTTAGGTTGTTCCAATCTTGTTTCAAATTTTAAAATCTAGGCTGAGTGTGAGAAAGATTCCAGTCGTTTGATCAACTAGTCTATCAACTGGAGTTTATTGAGAATGTGCATTAACGTGCCGGGGAGTGTGGTGATCGGGGGAGTGTTTATGTCTGTCTGGCTTATGGAGACTGGAAGTTTGAGTCATCGTTTTTGGCTCACAGGGTGCCCCTGAGTGCCTGCCTAGGGATATAAATAACACTGACAGTTCAGCAGTTCTCTATGAAGCACAGTGTTCCTATAAAATTAAAGTTCCATAATTTGGTCAATAAGTCCAGAATTTCATTCCACCTCTTCCTAATGGATTGGCTTCACCTCCTCTGTTCACAGGTCTACTATGTTTATCCATCATTTACCCATTTCAAATGACAATTTAGGAGTTGGAATCTCCCTCTAGCCTTTTCTCCAAGGGTAATTCTAAAGAAGAGCACATTCTTTCCTTAAAAAACAATCAGAAAAGGAAGAAATAGTGATATAATTATCAAGAGGCAGCACTAGGTAGCTTCTTTAAACAACTTCTTGCGGTTGGACTTGGAGGAGTGCTGTATCCTCCTTGGAGCTCTTCCTTTGCTCAGAAGCCAGTTTGAGTTCTGGTTGTTGCTGACCTAAAATACTTTCAGATCTTCTCCTTGGGGCCAACAAAGCATGGTCCCCAGCCTCCCTCCAGCCCCTGACCCCGCCTGGAAAGCTCTGTGAGTCTCCCTAGATAGAGGGGACTCTCCCTTGTCTTCTATCATCGAATCCTCTCCTTCTCAGGGAATGAAGACAAACTGTGGGTGAGGCAGTGGTTGACGGGGGCTCCAGGCTTTCCTGGTGTGACTCTGGGTTCCTTGTGACCTGGGGCAGATTACTGATCCTATTTCTGTGTTTCTCTTTCCTTGCCTGTAAAACAGAGACAGCCGGGCTGTTCCCAGGATAAAATGAGTTGATATAGATAGAATGCCTGCAATAGAGTAGAACCTATTAGCAAGTATCAATAATTGTTAGTAGTAATATCAAGGAAAAAAATAGAATTCTACCAATTGGAAAAACCTCTCAACTCCTGACACCAAACGTACAATTCATATCATTTCCTCCATCCTCCTATCATGAAAGGAGAGATTCTTTCAGGCTGAGGCTAGTGCCTCCCACTGTGTGCTACAGAGACGTCCCATGACCCTTGCTTTCTCAGGTGTCTCCTCTTACCATAACCTCCTGCTCTTTCTCTCCTACATCTTAAGTCCCACCCCAGTTTCACTCTAATCCCTCTCATCAGCATTAAGCACACACAAGGCTTTCTTATTAAAAAACAACAATACTATGGGAGGCCAAGGTGGGCGGATCACGAACACAGGAGTTGGAGACCAACCTGGCCAACATGGTGAAACCCCATCTCTACAAGAGATACAAAAATTAGCTGGGCGTGGTGGCGGGCGTCTGTAGTCCCAGCTACTCTGGAGGCTGAGGCAGGAGAATCGCTTGTACCCGGGTGGCAGAGGTTGCAGTGAGTCGAGATAGCGCCAATGCACTCCAGGCTGGGCAACAGAGCGAGACTCCATCTCAAAAAAAGAAAAAGAAAAAAGAAAAAAACCCAACAACATCAACAATAATCCCCGCCACTGTAATGATGACTTAGTCTCTCACCACCTCTGCGAAGGCTAAAAGCTTGGAAGCATCGTCTCGACTCTGGGCTCCTCCTCCGCCTCCCTCCGCCCTCAGCCCCTGCAGTCGGCTCTGGCATTCATTCTCCACTTGCCTCCGCCTGCTCTCACCAGCGGCCCTTCCTCTCATTAAACCCAGCGGACACGTCCCAGACCTCATAGTACTGGAATTCCCCGCAGCATGTGGCCCTGCGAACACTCCCTCCTGACAGCAGTCTCTTCCCTCAGCCTCTCACACTCCACAGTTCCTTGGCTTTTCTCCTTACTCTCCCGTATTTCTCAGTTAAAACTGCTGCTGCATTTCCTCTGACTTCAATTGTTGTGCACTGGGCCTCTGTTCTGGTTTCTCTTCCTTTTCTATCACTATTCTCTTTGTACCTAGTGCTTTTGGTGTTCTGTTTAAGAATTTTTTATTCATCTTGACATCAAAAAGATATTATTCTATATTATCTTGTAAAGCTCAATTGTTTTGCCATTCCCGTTAAATCTCAATCCAATTGGAACTTTTCTCTCTGGTGAGAGAAATGGATGAATCTGTTTTCCTCCACATGGATATTCATTTGATGCAGCGTTGTTTAGGAAAAGACCATCTTTACCCACTGCGTATGGTATTTATTTGCCATAAATACCGTAGTATAAGCACACGTGCGTCTGCTCCTGGGCTCTGTGCTGTTGCCTGCTGTTTGACTACAGTTGTGCTAATGTCAAACTTTATAACAGGTCTTGGGCCGGGCGCGGTGGCTCACGCCTGTAATCCCAGCACTTCGGGAGTCCGAGGCGGGCGGATCACCTGAGATCAGGAGTTCGAGACCAACCTGGCCAATATGGCGAAACACCATTTCTACTAAAAATACAAAAATTAGCGGCGAATGGTGGCACGCGCCTGTAATCCCAGCTACTCTGGAGGCTGAGGCAGGAGAATTACTTGAACCTGGGAGGCAGAGGTTGCAGTGAACCGAGATGGCACCGCTGCACTCCAGCCTGGGCAACAGAACAAGATTGCTTCTCAGAAAAAAAGAGAAAAAAAAACCACAGCCAAACAAACAAACAAAAAAAACAGGTCTTGGTAACCGACAGAAAAAATCTTTCCACATTTTTTCTTCTTCATAAATTGGTTGTTTTAGTGGAACTGAAATTGCATTGAATACATATATCAATTTGGAGAGAGCTTAACACCTTTACGATATTGATAATATATGAACTCAGTATTCCCACCCCCAATAGATTTAGATTTAATTTATCTTAATGCTTCTTTATGTGCAAAGAAGTGTTATGCATCTTTGTTAGATTTATTCCTATTTCATATTTTTGATACGACTTAAATAGAATCTTTAAAATTACATTTTCTGTTTATTTCTGGTTTTTGTAATTCTCCACAAGGTCCTGCTAGTGCTACACTCACTTTATTAATGAGAATATTGTTGAATATTTTTGGACTCCTCCATATATCTGCATAATGTCATCAGTTTTATTTCTTTTCTTTACTTTTTTTTTTTTTTTTTTTTTTTGACAGAGTCTTGCTCTGTTGCCCAGGCTGGAGTGCAGTGGTGTGATCTCAGCTCACTGCAACCTCTGCCTCCCAGGTTCAAGCGATTCTCCTGCCTCAGCCTCCCAAGTAGCCGGAATTACAGGCATGAGCCACCACGCCCAGATAATTTTTGTATTTTTAGCAGAGATGTGGTTTTATCATCTTGGCCAGGCTGGTCTCGAACTCCTGACCCCAGGTGATTCGTCTGCCTCGGCCTCCCAAAGTGCTGGGAGTGAGCCACCATGCCTGGCCTATTTCTTCCTTTTCAATATTTGTACATTCTGTTTCTTTACCATCCCTCAATGCACCAGCTTGAACCTCCAGGTTAATGTTGGATAGAAATGGTGACGATGGGCACACTTGCTTCTTTGAAATAATGCTATTTGCCTATTATTATTTTCCATAATATTATTTTTCTGGTTAGCTCAAAGTGTAATAATAGGATTACAGCTGAAAGAAGTCTTGAGGGCCATTGGTCGAGATACTAAGAGGTGAATTAAATACCTTAATGCCACACATTGAAAGCAAAAACAGGGATTAAAACTGAAATATTCTAACTGCTAGTTTAGTGCTCTATCTCCTACAGGAAAGTCTTTGCAAAGAAGGAATATAATTAGGACAATTTCTTTTTATCTCCTGAAGTTAGGGAGAGCATGAGGTTCAGAGATTTTGGAGTTGAATAACTTGCAAGTCATGCCATCAACGAGGCAACCACAGTCAAGCCAAACACAGGGAGGCCTCACTGGATAAACCCAATTCATTCCACTAGAGCTTCAGCCTATCACATCTCCAGGGAGCTCCCAGAATGGGCACCAGACCTATTCAATGTGGGAATCTCTAGTAATTCCACTGACTGTTCTCCATGGTCCTACATCAACCTATCCTGGTACCACACAAAAAGGTGAATAAAACTGTTTCTAGACACCTCTCCAATTTTACAATCTGATTCCACTGCTCCTTATAACTGGGCTGCTGAGCCCTGCTGGGACCTAGTGAGCCTAAGAAAGGGTAATCCATTGATTTTCAAGAGGCCCCTCAAAAGACAATGGAGATATCATACATAGTGCTAGACTGTAAAGACCATAATCTGGCTGAGGAGACAAGATTAACACACGTGAATTGCACAGCAGTAAATGATATAATTTCTGTTAGCAAATAACATACAGTAAATAGCTCTAACAAGGGAATAAGTCCAAAAGTACTTAGTCTAATGCCCACAGTCCTGACTTCTGCTTTGTAATCGTTCCTGCTTTCTCACAAGTTACTCCCCGGCATCTTAGCTCTACTCACTGCTTCATTCTTCTCCCTTCCCCCATCTAAGTCATTGAGGGAAATGTTTGCTTTGGGTATTCTCAGTTGAAACTTGGCATGTACTTTCCTCTAAGACAGAGTGGTTAGGAACGATGTAAATACTTCAGTCACATTATAGGTTAAATGGGCTTTTATGAAATGACTATTTATAACTATTTGTTTGGAAGAGTTGTTCTGAATACAAAATGACCTCCTTTCAAATGAAATTTCAGAACACAGACCCTTCTTTTAGCTACAAATACTCAAGACTAAGCACTCATGAAGTGTGTCCCACCAGCGCCACGATGTTTTCCTTCATTGGCAATGTTGAATGTCTTGTTATCGTATAAACACAAAAGAATAACTATGAAAGTACCCAGCAATAGAGAGTGGTGGGTCACATGCTCTTTGTTTTCATGGAGACAAGCATTCTTCTACTCCTCATGGTCTTCTCCTCTACAAGGACAGGAGGACTAAAAACATTTTAGGAGAATGGACTGGATGTGGTTTTTGTACAACCACAGCACCCAAGTCTGTAAAATGAACCATGAGATCTTGGTTTGCACTCTTGGCCTAACCTGAGGAAGACAGCTTTTAGAACACGCATTATTCATCATTCAGAGGCTGCTAAATAATAAAGTGGAGCTGGATTTAAGGAGGACAATTTCCCAGAGTGTCTATGGCAGTGCCACTCAAAGTGTGGTCCGCGGACCTATAGCATCAGCCTCACCTGGAAGGTTATTAGAAGTGCAGATTCTTGGAGCCACCAAGAATCTCTGAGATGAAGTCCAAGTATCTGGCTTCAACAAGGTTTCCAAGGGATTTTTATGCATACCAAAGAGAACAAACTAGGCTGTCTTCCTTCTCTCAGCCCTGTGGACCAGCATGGGTGACAATTTGCTGGAACTTGTAAAGGTTGCATGGCACCCGAGGTGCCCTGCCTGGCTGTGATGGGACAGATGGTTGGCTGAGCTCAGGGCTGGGCAGAGAGCAGCGCTGTGGAATGAATGCACCTGGCACAGCCCTGGGTACCTTCTGAATCTCCTCGTACCCTATAAACTTCTTGTTAACTGTTAGGGGCTGAATTGTGTTCCCCAAAATTCATATCTTGAAGTCCTAATCCCCAGTACCTCAGAATGGAATCCTCTTTGGAAATAGGGTCTTTAAAGAGGTAATTAGGTTAAAATGAAGTTATTAGGGTGGGCTCCTAATCCAATGCCTAGGTCCTTACAAAAAGAGGAGATTAGGAGACAGGCATACACAGAGAAAAGATCAAGTGAAGACAGAGGGAGAAGGTAGCCATCTATGATCCGAGGAGAGAGGCCGCAAGAAACCGGCCCTGCCAACACCTTGGTCTTGGACTTCTAGACTCCAGAACTGTGAGCAATTAATTTCTGTTTTGAAGCTTCCAGTCTGTGGTACTGGCTTATGGCAGCCCTCACACATGACCACCCTCCCCATCTCTGCCCTCAAGTGCCCGAAGCGCTTCACGCAGAGCTCAGCCCAGAGTGATGGCTAGTTCCCGCAGCAGTGTACCACTGGCCTTTGCAGTGGGGATGCTCACCAGATTTTCTGCAATGGGCCATTTGTGCAGAGCACCTGAACCCAGTTCTGCCTCTGGTGAGAATGTAATCACCTGGGTCCTGATGGCCAACCAGGCCTAACACTCAGGAGCCTAGGCTTCTAGTGTTTACCACTAGCTACAGGTGTGTCTATGGAAAGGCTCTCACTCTGGGTTTGTTTCTTTATATATAAAATGGAGACATTAGTGACCTTAACCTTGACAAGTCTCTTTCTCACCCCTATAGAAAAGATCAAATGAAGCAATATACATAAAGCATGAAAATGCATTGTAAATGGAAGGTGGGGTCATGGGCTATTGTATTGACTTTACCATTAGGGCTATGATTAGCAAACCTTCTCTAGTTCTGCAGCTCGGACAGAACAGCAGCTGGGAGCCCAGAAGGGGCATCTGCTTCACGCAGCTCAGTCACCTGGTAGAACTGAAGGGCCCTCAGCTTCAACCAGGCAGCCATTCCTTTGAAAACTTGCCAAAAAAGTCCTGTAAACACATTTGTATTTTTGTAATCTGTTTGTCACTAGACATTTTCATCTCCACTTCAGGGCACATGAGTGAGAGAGAAAAACAGAGAGAGGAGTATGTGTGTGTTCCAACTCTCAGCAGATTGTCTAGAATTTGGGCTCCATCTTGCCTGTCTCCTTAGTTTAAACATCACATTCCTTCCTGCTCTCATTAAAGAATGCCTGTATCTTGGATCAATATGGGTACAATTAGATTAAAAATAAAGGCCCCCTTATTTCTGAGTTTAAGACATCAGAACAAAGAAGTCATACCAAGGGCTCTGTTCATCCAGGAAACGCAGCAGATTGAGAGCTAAATGACACCAGACAAAACAAGGGAATGTTTTGAGAGATCACTGGTGGGGTTTAGACTCAAAGACTTCTATTTAATTCAAACCACATAACAAATAGTGATGATATCATTAAAATAAATATCCCACATGGGCCATCCTTTCCCTCCCATATCACAGCACTGACATCATTTTTGCATATTATATCCATGCCGTTTTCCATATTCTGCTGAAAGGTCACAATTCTGTCAGTAATGAGATTCAGCCCCCAGTCAGGCCATTCCAAGACACCACCGCCCATTTCCAAAACAATTTTGAGGGCGGCTTCCCAGCAGTATGAGTTCCAGAGAGCAGAGGTCCAGAAAGCAGATGTCTCCCTGGGTGTGAGCTTCAAGTTGAACTGGGGCAGCACCAGGGCCATCGATGCTGTGGCCAGGCCACCTAGGAGGACCATAGTAGCACACAATATTCAGGAGGCGAGAGCTGCCACAGAGCAGGTGGAGGGGAGCCAAAAGCGGCCCAGTGGCAGCATCTCTCTGGGGCCAACCCTGGAGTCCATGCTAGTGCAGCCACAATTGTCAAATAATAAATCCTGAAACAAGACTGGGAGCCACAATTTGTCTAAAGATTTAAAAGCTCTTTGGAGTTAAGTCGTACTGGGACAGGGCCCTGGTTCTGTTTTCTGTGTAGCTGTGTGGCTTTAAGTAAATTGCTTAGGATCTCTGAGCCTCAGTTACCCCAACTGTAAGACAAGAATGATAACGATCCCTCCCTCATAGGCTTATTGTGAGAATTACGAGGTAATGCATATAAAGTGCCTAGCACAGCAGCCAGAACATCGTGATACCCCCGTAAATGCTGATTGCTATTTTTACTGTTAATGAAGATCTTAGGTTTATGCTGAACTTGGATATCTGTCGCAATAGGGACTTACCACCTCTCTTGTTGGGGCTGGGATGTAAGGTACATTTGACACTTGAGGAATGTGGTGATTCTCAGAACAGAAAGGGAGAGAAGTACGTATCTGTGAGTGTGTCCTGGAATCCTCAGAGGCTATGTCATCAGTTACACATCTTTTTCTCGATGTAAAACGTGGATCTGTGCATGGGCTAATTCTTGAACTCATTTACTGAGTCAATAAGACTTGTTTCCACTCCCCATTCTGCTGTGGCTATGCACTTTTTGCCTTTATATTAACAAACCCCCTTCACCTCCCCCAGGATCCAGTAACCTTCCCATTCCCACCTGAATCAGATGGAAAGGGCTCTCTTAGGCCACTAACATTTTAGTGTGGATTAATACAACATGTTAGCCTTCCCGGGGGTGTTTACCTTTCAAAAGAGAATGCATGGGAGAAAAACAGAATCTTTTGATTACTGTATCAGGAGAATGATATACACATAGATTATCTGGATTTCAGCAGTGCAGTTGACAAAAGCTCTCACAATATCTACATGAAAGAGATGGAGAAATATAGACCGTAAAGAACCCAGTTCTGCTTATGATCAGTTCAGTGCCCTTGACCAAAAAATACTTATTAACAAAACAAAGGTGCAAGGGAGTAGTGTCCTTGGAAAGGGCCACTGGGCTCTTTCCCAGGTCACATCCTGGTCAACACTTTTATCAGTAACATGAATGAAAACACAGGTGGCATGCTGAACAGGCTCACAGATGGTCGATTTGTAGCTGGTACATTTTGATGATCAAGACTATTCCATGCTCTTATTTGACGTAAGGGTGTGGTTTAATGGGCCAAATCATTCCATGATTGAGTTCCCGCTCAGTCCAGGTGATGTGTCAGGCAATTTGCACACATTCTCTCCAAAGAGATAGATTATTGCCTTCATATTATGAATAAGGAAATTGATGTTCATCCTGCTTAAAAAACTTGAAGGGGCCAGGCGTGGTGGCTCATGCTTGTAATCCCAGCACTTTGGGAGGCCAAGGTGGGCGGATCACGAGGTCAGGAAATTGAGACCATCCTGGCCAACATGGTGAAACCCCATCTCTACTAAAAATACAAAAATTAGCCAGACGTGGTGGCAGGCGCCTGTAGTCCCAGTTACTCAGGAGGCCGAGGCAGGAGAATCCCTTGAACCTGGGAGGCGGAGGTTGCAGTGAGCCAAGATCACACCACTGCACTCCAGCTTGGGCAATAAGAGCAAGACTCAGTCTTAAAACAAAAACAAAAACAAAAACTTGAAAGGATCCTGCAGCTAAAAGGAAGGACATATCATTATGATTGTATGCTTATATCAAAATATCACATGTACCCCATAAATATGGACAGCTCTTATGTGCCCATAATAACTAAAAATAAAGAAAAAACTTTAAGCAAATCAAATCAAAGGAAAGATACACTGAGACTGGAATTGAGATCCTTCAGATCTACATAACTCTGAAGTATGGGCTCTTTCATGACCTCACACGGCTTATGTGTTAGTTCTGTACTTCCCTTTAAAGTGTACATGTTATATAATGGAGGGAAACAATGTCTAACACAGTTTCTGGCACATGTAGATGCAAAAATACTTGTGGGAATTAAAAGAGTAGTGAGTGGGACGGAGGAAGAGCAGGAGGACAATATCGGCTTTAATCTGTGCTAGTAATCATGACCAATGAGAAACAGCTGAAGATATTTAGTTTAGCAAATGGTGACACACTAGTTCTCTTCAAATATTTAAAAAACTGTTATGTGGAAGAAGTATTAGATGCAACCCAGGGAGGTGGATTTTAATTCAATCATTGCTGGAACTTTCTGAAATAAGGAGCGAGCATTGTTGATTCATGCAGCAGGCTGCCTCCTGGGCTGGCATCCTGTCCTTGAAGGTCTTCAGGCCGTATGGGGTCACCACTCACTGGAGGTGATAGAGAAGGGACCCTAGAGCAGGAGCAGTGGGATCGACCAGCTCTGCTTTATAAAAATATTCTGGAAGGATTTCAGATACGTTAGCCTTTGGGTGGGACTCTTCGTTGTGGAGGGAGTGCTCTATATCCTTAAATTATATCTCATGGGTTTCTACCTCCCCACTGGACATGCAAAAATTATAAGTATCAAATAGACATGGCCCCTTGTTATGCCAAATGTCAGCTAAACAGTGGCCTAATTTGAAGGAAAGGGCTAAAGGTCCCTAAAGCAGGCGTCTGGGGAAAAGAAAAACCCTCGAAAGTACAGCAGGGGTGCTTTGGGAAGCACAAAATAGGCTTTGTTCTGCTGCTGCAAGCCTGTGCCAGCCAAGCAGTGAGCAAATGGAAAACCATCCTACCAGCCCGCATTGATCACCCAGGCCATCTTGCTTTATTCATAGATTCTTATGGCCCTTCTCGCTGGGATGTTTATGCTGATGAGTTTGAGCTGTATGGAGTGTTGCTAGTCTTTTCTTTTAATTTTCAAGGAAGAGCTTTAGACATCCTCCCAGTAACTGGAATACTAACAATAAAACACACCAAGACCACAGCCTGCTTGATTATTTCCTAATTTTCTCTTTATGCTGGTTCCAGTCCGGAGACCCTGCCAGATGCAGAAAGCTTCCTTCATGGCAGCACAAATAGTTTCCATTTCCCAACTGAGAGCCAACATCCAAGAGGATCTTCTGATGTGAAACTGAGTGAAACAAAAGATGGCCCAGAACCCAGCTGCAGCCAGGAAACAGAGGTTCAGAAGCCAGAAAACCTCTGCAATGTCCCAGAAATCCCCACAGAGCAGAGAGAGGGCACATTGGCTACTCTATGCAAGGAAGCATGCTTGCAGCACAGCCTCCAGCTACTTGTCTAACAAAGATGTTTTCAAGTCCTTCATGAACTTTTGTAAAAATACATTTCACATGATACTTCTAATAGTGAGCCCTCAGTCCTATTCTGTTTTCATTTGTCTATACGGGCTTCCATAAATTCATCATCTGTCATTTTTTCATTTGTTGCTTTATTCATTTAGCAAACATACATTGAGCATCTCATAATTCATTCATTTCTTCAGTGTGTTTATATGTTTTGAGCACCTATCACAAGCCAGAATAGCGTTGGGTTAAAAAGGTCAATATAATTGGTTTCTGCTCAGTATCATTGCCCCTATTCACTGAGGTCTGCACTTGCTCTCTCTCTTTTTTTTTTTTTTTTTGGTGACAAAGTCTCACTCTGTCACGCAGGCTGGAATGCTGTAGCACAGTCACTGCTCAATGCAGCCTCAAACCTTCCACATTCAAGCGATCCTCTAACCTCAGACCTCAATCTCCTGAGTAGCTGGGAGCACAGGCATGTACCACCATGCCTGGCTACTTTTTAAAAACAATTTTTTGTAGAGGTGGGGTCTCCCTATGTTGCCCAGTCGGGTCTTGTGCTTCTAGCCTCACACAATCCTCCCGCCTCAGCCTTCCAAAGTGCTGGGATTACAGGCATGAGCCAGCGCCCCAGCCAGAGCTGTGCACTTTCAAAGAGCTTCCACCCACAGGCAAAATGCTCTCAACCATTTATCTCCAACTCTGTTTTCCAGAGCCTTCAGCCAGATGTCAATGCACGGGCTGGATCCAGCCTCTTCTGACTGTCCCACTGGCCACTGACCTTGAAACATCAACATAATGAGAACTGAACCCACGTCTTACCCTTCTCAGCCTTCTGAGTCTTCCTCATCGCTTCCCATTTCTCCTTTTCTCATTTTTCATTTTCTCAGTACCTGAGCTCAGGCTCAAAGATGCCTTTGATGTTCCCTTCTCCTTTACTCAAGACAATAGCAATGTTCACCTCCAATATGTCAAACAATTGTTTTGTTCCATTTCTGTTGCTCCCATCCAAGGACAGGACAGGAGCCCAGCGGTTCTAACCTGAACTTCAGAAACAGCCTCTCAACTGTTCTTCTGGCCTTCACATCACCACACTCTGGTCCATCCTGAACTTTGCCACCAGAATAAACTCTCTAACTCACATTCTCACGATGTCACTTTCCTACCCATTACTTACAAGACATTACACTAGGATGGCATTCACAATCCTCTGCCATATACCTTATACTCTACTACTCCCTAGATGTTCCATGTGCCCCCCAAAACTGGAAAATCTCTTTGCCAGATACTCTCTAGGCTTTCCTGCCTCCATGCCTTTTCTTATGCTATTCCCCTTGGCTGGTGCCCCCTTTCCAGTTTCTGCCTGCAGCAATCCTCCTAGACCTAGCCTTCTAGCCCAGGCCCTCCATGAAACCTTTTTACCAGCTCGCTGATGATGAATGCCTTCTTCCCTGAACTCTAGTCACAATGATTGCATCTCTCATGTTCATGCAACACTTACTTATACCTTGTCTCTCCTTTCAGTGCCTGAGCTTCCTGAGGTCAGCACTCTGCCATGTCAATCATTGAGAAGGACTTCCTACTCAAGTTCCATATTATTTTGCACAGGGAGATGAATGGACAAAAGCTTTTTCATGAAAAGGAATGAGTGGATAATGAAAGATTAAAGGTACAGAAAACGAAATGAAGGGAAAAAATCTTATAAAATGGAAAGGGATAGAATCAAGGCAAAGGGCATGGGTCCATTTTAGACTAGTGGTGAAATCTCTCTTTTTTTCTGACTTTTCAGGGAAGGATGGAGAGTAGAGGAAATGCTAAGGAGGTGACATGCCTGGTGCTTTCAGAAATCCAGAATGTAGCAGTGCTTCTGCTACAGTGAGGGAGGGCACAGCAAAGTCAACAAATGCCTCATTCTGTGACTTGGGCAAGTCACCCTCCAACCCTGGTTCTTCATTTGTAAAACTGGGGAAAGGGTAGCCCCTGTCATGCATTTGTTTAATGAATATGAAATAATGTAAGCAAAAGGTTTAGCATAACGCCAGGACCCCATCGCATTAATTGATATGGGTGCTTCTTGTGAGTGACTGCAAAGGAGAGGAGCTGAAAGTCCTGGACTCTAGAAATGGCAGGAAGTGTGAGAGAGATGTAAGTGACAAGGTGTTGAAGCAGATATTAAAATTGAGAAGAGATAAGATCATAAACAGGAGGAGGCCTGATTAGGTGGCAAAATAAGTGATGAATTAAGAACAGATCACTGCCTTTATCAGGATCTTAAAAATAGGGACTGGCTCTCTGTAACACTTACCTAGGATCATAGAGGTAGTTTGGGTGGGCATCAGTAACTGGCTATAATAAGAACCTGTTATAGAGACTAGTATAAAAGTGAAATGCTTCTTCCCTCCTAAATGCAGTTCCCTTCATTGCATCATCAATAAACCTCATCTTAATTCATTCTTTCCTAGGACTCATCTCTCTCCTCTTCAGACTCTAGTACTGTCCCAGGACTTCAAAGTAGGTGAGAGACAAACTTCAATGGCCAGAGCTCCCCAGCCCCTTAAGCTACTTCTCCAGCGTCTCACGTAGGGGCTCACACATCTCTATGGCATAGTGATTTGTGGAGTGAGGAAAGGAATTAAGGACAACTGCCCACCCAGGGGAGCATATTAAACTAATTTTAATTAGGAACAAGAATACTAGGGCATCTATATAGAGTTATTTAAATAGCTCCTGGAAGAAATCCCTCTCTCAGTTTATATGGCCCTGGTCTCCTTGTTGGGAAGATTTTTAGTGTCTCTGTTATGCTAGGGATTCATCAGGTAGTTTTCCAATCTATCTCAGCACATACAACTGTGATTGCAGGTAAATGCTCTAAGCCTGAGACTGTCCCAGAGACCTAATTAGTGTCTCCGACTGGACTGATGCATTCGGAGTGACCTGAGAAACCGGCATTCCTGGAGACACTCTTTGCCTTAGTGGGTGATTCAATACAGGATTCATTTTCTAGTTCTGACTCCCATATCAAAAGTAGAAAATTAACTCCAGGCAATCACCTCTCCATATGTATTTTGGTTAACTGGCATTTAAGGGTAGATAGATGCCAGATTTCACTTGGAAAGGCCAAAGATAGTGCCTTTCAACTGAAGCAGGTGGCCGAATTAGGACTGCAGGTTGCTAAACAGAAGGCATAGGTTCATTATTTTGCCTTTGTATTTCCTGGATGTGGAAAGAATAGTAAATTTTCGCTTTACTAGTAAATCTGCACTTTAACCCAGAACTCCTAGGAGGTGTTCCAAATAGTATATTCTTCTTCTCTTGGTTTTGTTTTCTTTCAATAAGTGCCTAATTCTTTTGTTGAAAGATCGAGTTGAACTTTGGTAACAAAGAGCTGATAATTATTTATCTTTCATACTTGCTTGTCTGTTTTTAAAAACATTGTATTAGTCTGCTCAGACTGCTATAACAAAATACCACAGACTGCATAGATTAATCGACAGAAATTTGTTTTCAAATAGGTCTAGAGACCAGGAAGTCTAAGATCAGGGTCCCAGCATGGTCAGGTTCTGGTGAGGGCTCTCTTCCTAGCTGGCAGACGGCCATCTTACTATGTCCTCACAGGGTGAAGAAAGAGAGAGAGTGAGGGCTCTCTGGTGTTTCTTAAAAGGACACTAATCCTATCAAAATAGGGCCCCACCCATATGGCCTCACTTAACATTAATTACTTCTATAAAACCATGCCTCCAAATATAGTCACATTGGGAGTTAGGACCTCAATACATGAATTTGGAGTGGAGGCACAAGCATTCAGTCCATAACAAAATTTGTATGTAGAATATATAGTGTATATATATCATTGCAAGTTAGAAATGTCAACAGCATCGGATTTAAGGGTAAGCCCATTGCTTGGGCTCCTAATGTAGTTTCATTTTTATCTTTAACTGCTAAATGAAGATAAAAGTGAATGTGTTAGATGAATACAGGTCCTAGTCTCACAATATTTTTCTTCCTTGGTTTTAATGTAACTCTTTGTTCTTTTGACAATAAGCAGACCTTATTTTATTCAATAATGTCTACCTGAAAACAATATAAGTGCTAATTTTAAAAAATTATTTCTTTTTACCTTACTTCACTCCAAACAAAAGTGCTTGAGGTGGTTGCCAGAAACGCAGACAGGACAATAGAAGTTTTCAATGAGATGAGGGAAAGGAAAAACAATTCTGGAAAAAGAAGATGAAGCCAAGAGCGAGGTTGGAACACAAAAATTTGCCATAAATGCCCAGACAATGGCCTCTAATAGACCCCAAATTTGAGGTTGAGCTCACTAGTAGCAAAGGCAATAAGAAAATCAGGAACATAGGTTTTCTGTGTCAATGGTTAATAGCAAGTCCATGTTCTTTGAAGGTTGACCAAGGGAGACGGAAGAGGGAAGAAAAATAGTTGGCATGTTCTTAGGGAAATTAAGAAACCTAATTAGCAGACAAGAATAACCATAGGTGTGCTGAAACCATAGCTATGGGTAAGCCCAAGATTTTTCTGAAAAGACTCACTTTTGGACATAGATCAGGAGTTCTAGAACTTTAGCGTGCAAAAGAATTGCCCAGCAGATGCTGGGTCCATCTCCTGGTTTAGAAAGCCTAAGGTGGGACCTAGGAATCTGCATTTTTAGCAAGTTTTCCAGGTGATGCTTATCCTAGTGGTTCACAGACCACACTCCAAAAAACAGGACCACAGAGTATGGCTGTGATAACTTTGCCAAGAAAATTTTTCAGAGCAAAGCATAACAATTGCTCACTGTGCATAGATGTGTATGTATATGTGTGTGTGTATGTGCGTATGTATATAGTGTGTATATAGTGTGTATATATATATACACACACACACACACAAAGGGTCCATAGAAATCTAATTTTAAGCAATGTTACTTCCTGGTTAACCCTCAAACATAAACTAGTTGTAAAATGTATACATCGGAAACTAAGTAAGTTGATTTGCTGTACATGGATTTTGGATAGAAGCCAATTAAAACTCTCAGGTCTTTTTGACATAAACTCCACTTGAGTTACTGATTTTTTTTTCTGAAGCCCAAACACAGGACTTTACATTTATTCCTGTTTCCACCCATGATTCCATTTGAGTGGCTGGCTTGAGTCCATGAAGCTGGCCTCACTTGCCCCATGCTCTCAACAGCTGAATTCATAGGGGACAACCCTGCATTTAAGCTTGTAGAATGTTTATCAAAGTCAGTCGATTTTCTTGAATTGACAATGAACAACGTATTCTATTTAAAGTTTTCCATTTTCTTTCTAAGTTCAATTTCTTATTTGGCAGTTAACTAAAAAAAAAAATGGCTTAATGCTTCTTGAAGTCTTTCAGAACCTAAAGGGCAAGAGCTATGTTCCATTCATCTTTAGGTGACACCAGTTCTTAATGAAAGAGGGTAGCAAATGAGGGTAGCAAATTGCCGAATGAGGGAATGAATGAATTCAGGTATAAATCAGTTTAGAATTTGAACCAAATTTTCCAATGAAACAAGATTATACCTGATGGTTAAATGACCATGCTAGCACCAAAAACCAATTAAGTAATTGATTAATATAGATCAGCTGTTCTCAAGCGTGGTTTTCTCCCACCCAGCAGCAAAAGCATCACCTGGAAACTTGTTAGAAACGCAATTAGGGAGCCCCCGCCCCAGATCAACCGAGTCAGAAATGCTGGGAGTGGGCCCAGCGACCTATAATTTAATCTGGCCTCCAGGTGATCCAAGTGCACTGAAGTTTGGAAACTTTTAAGATAGTGTTGGTCCTTCAGAGGTCACACACATTGCTGGCTCAATAAAGTGTTTTGCTCTATACATGTAATTTGTGATTCAAAACATTTCATTGAGCCCTGACTCTATACTAGGAACTGAGCTAAACATTCAGGATAAAGACAATAAAGATGAACTGATATTTTACCATATTATATTTTTCTTCAGCATCAACATAATATATATTCATGGTAAAAATTTTAAAGTATAAAAATAAGTACATAAGCAGGAGGGGGGGAAACTCATATAATCCCATCACCCAGAGGTGACCTCTGTAATTCCAGTGAAGTCTAAAGAGTAGTACCAAGAATGACCCTGAGTCCTGCATCTGAGGCTGGTTTGGGAAGGTTCCAGAGCTTGGGCAGCCTTACCAGCAGCAGCACAGAAGGCCCTGGAGATGCCAGGGGTTGAAGCAGCCAATTGGTACATGCTGCTGTATTTTCGGCCAGCGTTAGGGTGGCCAGCTGTCCTTGTTTGCCCAGTGTTTGGACATAGGACTTGAAGTGCCCAGTGTTAGCACTTCCTGGGGAACCCCTCAGTCCCCAGCAAATCAGGACAGACAGTTGGTGACCCTAAGCAGATGTTTCTTCCTGTTATGAAGAAAAAAGGTCTGAGGACTTCAGACGGCTGCGATGTGGTAGAAGTAATGCTGGAGTCAGAAGTCCTGAGTCCAAGACAAGATCTGCCACTTACCAGATGAGCCTGGCAATTTATGGAACTTCCCAGAGGCTGTGAACATTAAATAACCTCAATTTTCTTCCCATGTAGCTCAAAGTCAAAGCCAAAGTATTTACAGTGACCTCATGATCCCTCAGAGCCCACCCTTCCTCTACCCTCTCAGCTCTCCTCTACTGTTCCCACGGCACACTCCATTCTAGCTCCACTAGCCTTCTTGCTATTTCCCAGACACATGAGGTGTTTCCACCCCAGGGCCTTTGCTCTGGCTCCTCTCTGCCTAGAACAGCAACTCTTCACCCAGACATCCACAATCTTGCTCCCACACTTCTTCAGGTCACCCAAGAACCAGCTTACCAGTGAGGTTTTCCCCAACCACCCATATAAAACAGCAATGACCCTCCCCCTTCCCTGCTGGCCCTACCCCTACACTCAGCAGTCTCTATCCCTTTCTCTGCTTTATCTTTCATAGCACTTATCACCAGCTGACCTGCACTTTATTTGTTGCTGGTGTATTTTCTGTCATCTCCAACTAGACCATGGGCCCTATCTCGGCAGAGATGTCTGTAATCTTGGTGACTCAAATAGTCCCAAGCACTGTGAGCAATGAATGCTTGATGGAAGAATAAATGAATGAGTGGTGGAAATATTATCTGTGAAAGTGCATTAGACAAGGTGAAAGCATCACCATAAACAAGCTCTATAAATATGTGGCAGACCGGGAGATGTTATTTGCAACACATATAATAGAAAAAAATAGTATCTATATTATATTTTTTAAAAATCCAAGATAGCAATAAGAAAAAGATCAGCAACACAATAGAAGAAATGGGTAATGGAAAATAATAGGAAATTTACAGCAGAGGGAATCTGAATGGTCAATGACGTTGGGAAGTTAATTTGACTTCAGAGTCTAGTTTTTCTCATCTGGTAAAACTGTTCCCTAACTCCTAGGGTTGGGAGAATATAATGAGCTAAGACAAGTTAGCTGCTTGAAACAGCGGATGTCATAGGAAGTGCCACACAAATGCTAGCAAGTATCATTATCGGTGGTAATCAGAGAACTAGAACTTAAAAATACCACTTTTCATCCTTCAGATTGGTAAACAAGTTTAAGTCTGAAAACAGAAAACATTAAGGATATGGAAAAAATACCTATTTTACAATGCTGGTGTGATGATTCAGTGGAACAGTGCCTTCAGAGAACAATGAGGTAGTATCTAATAAAATTGAGTATGTGCCCAGCCTGCGATCAAACAATTCCACTTTTGAGTATATAACCTAAGGCAGCCCTTCCAAAACCTCCTTGACTAAAAGGACACCTGGAATGGTGGTGAAACACACAGATGCCTGCAGGCCCCTAGACCACCTGATTCAGATGCTCCCGGGAAAAGGCCTGGGAATCTGAATATTTAACCAGTCCTACAATACTACAGGTGATTCTCATTATCAGACAAATTTTGGAAACACTGAAGTAAAGAAATTGTTGGCCCTTAATTCAAGACTTGTAAAAGGAGGCTAAATACAGCATTCTTAGCAAAAATAAAATGATGGAAACAACCTAATGTGTATCAATAGATGAATTAATTAATAAAATGTGAGGTACACATATAATGGAATAGTCATAGTGGTTTAGAGTCATAGCTCTATATGTCAATATGAATGGGTTATTTTAAAAACTGGGTGAAAAGAACAAGATGCAGACCGATATATGGTACTGTTTCATATTGTAAGCACTGTGTGGTGCTCTTCAGCACATTTCAGAAACAATAAAAACTGGTGGAAATATAAATTGGCATTAGCACTTTGTAAAATGGTTTGGCAAGGCTTACTGAAGTTCATTATAATCATATCAGACGACCCAGCAATTCCACTCCTCATTACGTACCCAATAGAAACACACACAAAAACATACGCTCAAGAATGTTCATAGCAGCACTACTCATAATAAACAGAAACTTTGGAAATTGGGAAACATCCCAAATGTTCATCTCTGGAAGAATGGTTAAATAAATTGTAGTATGCTAATGTGATTGAATGCTGTTAAATTAAGTTTAGCCTAATTACATATTAGCTGCCTCCTTACATATTTTAAGTTCAGGATAAAAGTTTCTCCATACAAAGTGAACTGTAACCTGACTGGATGCATAAGCAGACTATGTAACCTACTCTTGTACCAATCACTGAGTTTCAGGTGATTAAAGGTGGCCAACGGTTCAAACTGTGCTGTAACCAGCCCAGCAATTTCCATACCTCCCTCTCCTTTTTCTGTCCATAAAGCCTCTCCGACGACACAGCAGAAATCACTTTGAACCTATTCTGGTTGGGAGGTGGAGGGCTGCCCAGTTCTTCAATCTCTGTTTTCTCAATTCAACTCAGTTAAATATGATTTGTCTAAAGTTTTTCTTTTAACAATACTATACAGCAATGAAAATTAATGAACTACAGCTATATGCGAAAGCACGTTTGAATTTCACCTAAGTGTTGAGCAAAAGAAGCCAGACACGAAAGATTATATAACACAGTATAGAATTCAAAATTAAGCAAAATGAACATACAAAGTTACAGTA
Source organism: Papio anubis (assembly GCF_008728515.1). Taxonomy (NCBI): domain Eukaryota; kingdom Metazoa; phylum Chordata; class Mammalia; order Primates; family Cercopithecidae; genus Papio; species Papio anubis. The sequence goes on along the minus strand of NC_044981.1, from coordinate 111,914,581 downwards.
TGAGGTGGAACGCTGGTAATAACTCTGTTAAAAAAACAGAGATAAAAAATCTGGGTGTTTGGTTCATAGATATACTTACTGTATAGTTATTTACTGTGCTGTAACTTTTGAATATGTATGCTTTTTACATACACATTTTGCTTCAATAAAAAGCAAAACACACATATAAATGTACTCTATATTTCATGGGTATGTATTACATGTAAAATGTGGAAATGATCTTAAATTATACACACCAAACTCATCACACTCACGGTATAATTGCATAGTTGGGGTGGTGGGAGGAACCAAGGTTGGTGGAATCAAGGATGAAGTGAACCTAAGCTACCTCTGTGATGCTTTAGTTATTTAAAATAGGGGGAAAAAAAGGCTAGAAGCAAATATATTAAAAATTAAGTTGATATTTCTGGGCAATAGAAATAGGTATCGGGTATTATATTATGCATTATTTTTAGAACTTAAAATGTTTTTAAAAAATAAGAAAACATTCTAAAGGTCAAAATTTTAACATCAAAGAACTGCTAAATTTGAGAGAAATATTCATGTATCATAGATAAGCCCTAAGAAAAAGATGTAATTTTTTTGAGTTATTTTAATAAGAGTAACATTTCTTTAAAATCCTCATGCAACAACTGAGTTTGGAGAATAAAACGAAGCAGTCATGTTAGTTACACCCGTCACCCCCTCCACCCACTGCTACTAGATGCCACAAAAATTCCCTGGACATTCACAATGTCATTTGTTCTATTGTTAGTAACAAAACTGAGAAAATCTTGTTTGCTTGCAGGGGCACAAATGTTAGCATCCACCCACTTCTGGCTAAGAAAGCCACAGAAACAGAGACAGATTAAAAGGATATGGAATAAGATGAAGCTTAATCTTCTCATCTGAAAAACAAAACTAATATTTTACAAACAAGGTGGAAGCGTTGTGAGCCATCTGGGCCCCGCAAACATGGACTTTGGCAAAAGCCTGAGCGGGCCCTGGGCAAGTAGTGCACGAGGTGCCACAGGCTAAGTGGGGCTGTCTGCAGCTCTGGACGAAGCTTGGCCAGGAGGATGCTCTGGCCAACACAATTGACTTCCTGGTCTCTGCATCGAGATAAAGCCATCCTCAAGGAAGAATGCCAAAAATAGGACATCTTAGAATACAAAGGAAACAAACATTGTTTTTTCCTGACATTGACGCTCTTGACGTGGGCCGCCAAAAGATAACTTAACCCCCTTAAGAGAACATCTCCATCCCAATAGAAAGAGGGGAACAAAATGCAGTTCCGTCTGTGAACCATCTGATTTTTAGATTGGACATTTCTGAGAGGCAGCTTTTTGACCATGGTCAAAAGCTACTAAGCCGCTGGATTTCAGGCATCAGCACATTTTCCGGTGTCTCCAAACACCTCCAAGGCAGCTTTTCATGTCAGTAATTTACAACCGATAACTAAGCTCTTACTTGTTATTCTTTTCCCGTGTCTTTGCTTAGCAGTGAAAACTGTGTGGCTAGTTGTTTGCTTCACCTACCCAGCCCTGATGGAGGATTAGCTGAAAGTGAACAGGCAGACTCAACAACCAGTGGATGGGCAGATTTGTAATCTGGCCCAGAAAATGTCCGTTCTGAAGACAAAGTCCCTGCAGAAGGGATGAAACGTGTTATGTTGGTTTGTTGCATGTTTGTTGCCTCATGCTTTGTCCAGGATTCTCTTTCCCTTCAGTCTGGAAGTTGCTTTTTGCAGGCATCTTACCAGTAGAGAGAATGGTCTTCCAGGAGCTCCCTCCTAATGCTCGAAGGATTTGATTTCTTGCTCTCAGACAGTCATTTTCATGCACATTTTGCAACACAGGGAAATAGATGCATCGGTCTGCTTGTGGAAGTGCTGCCCCTTGTGAGGAAGCTGGGCGAGCCCTTCAGTCCTGCTCTCAGCATGGACTTTAGTGGAACTTGTATCTGTGGAACTTGTATCTATTATGCTCTTGTCTGTGTCCAGGCAGCTGGCAAGGAGGGAGAGAGACTAAAGGAGAAAAAAGAGGGAGGGAGGAAGAGGAAAGGGAGGGAGGAGGGAGCTGGGTGGATTGAGGAGCATGAAGTCCCTAGAAGTGAAGGAGAGGAAGCCCAACAGAGTGTTTCTGTGACTGGAATGTCAGGAACTAGTTTTCCATGTGGCTGGAAACCGACCCTGAAGGCCATCCCTGGGGAAAAGTTTGGTAAACTAAACTTCGAACTGGTGTTTTGGTTGGGAAAGGAATGTCATGACGTTAGAGGAATGCCTTCCCTTCAATCCTTGCATCTCCTTGAGAAGCAGAAAATATACAGCCCTGGCCAAGGTTACGGGTAGGAGGTTCGGTGCAGGAATTGTGGCAGGAATGAATAGACCCTTGATTCTGTGGCTTCCAGCTCAAAGGCCACACCACATGCCTTTGACTATAGTTCCAACTGAAATCAAAATTTGAAGCCCCTTGACAATGGGGCATCCCCGTCAGGTGAAAAATCAAAAGTTGGACTATTTGGTGTTTGACAAGAAGGCATAGCCAGGGATCGTGACAGGCAGGTCCCCAGAAAGACCCACATCTCTAACTCTGTTGCCTAAAGCACATTGACAGTGAAAAATGGTGGGCAGCTAGCACAGGCCCAATAGAATTCTTCAAATGTGCCTGTCCAAGTCCGTTCAAATGAGCCTTCCTGAATTCCCCGAGTCAATGTTGTAGGGGTCACACATATATACGTAAAAAGAAAATAAAATTTCAGGACCTTCTGAATTTATTACGCCAAAGGGAATAATTAAGACCTGGAAACTGACTCAGGGAACACGGCTGTTTTTCTTCTCTGGTGCGTGGCCACCGTTGCTTTCTGACTTTTGTGTTGGGATGTTATACATTAACCAGACTCTATTCTTCATTCAAACCTGGGCTAAATGATGTGGAGATAGAGACCCTTGTGATGGCTACCTCTTTACAATAAAATGTTAAACAACCCTCTTAGAGTTTACAATCAGCAGTAGCCAATCAAATCTTACATTTGTATGTCAGCTTTTGTATGGAAAATGTGATTCTATTCAGCACCTCCGTTTTGCCTACATAAATGATCGTCATTTTACCCAATGCAGGGAACACTGATCACCTTTTTCCAGCGTCACTCCACTCCCCAGACAGCCACCCTCACACTTTGCCCTTGAATAAACTCTCTTTGAATTAGATTCTGACCCTTTTGATTAATTTAGGCACACATGTCATTTAGGATATGTGCGACTGGTTACCATGTAACATTATAAAGTTGTATTCTGGATCTGGAGGGATAAATGGAAGATGTTGCACCATAACCAGATCTCATTCTCTACTCTTGCCAGCCTCACCCATTGACCAGGCCCATGGGTATCAGTGAGCAAGGGAGCTCCCCAGTGCAGCCCATAAAGTTCAGTTCCAGAGGCACAGAGGAGGATGAATGAGAATGAGAATGAGAATGTACCTAGAAGAGCAAAGGAAGACAACCCAAGGCACTGCCTTGCTCTCAGTCCTAGGGGAGCCCCCGTTGGTGCCCCTGGAGGCAGAAAGGATCTCTGCTCTTATGCCACAGAGCAGATGGACATGCATTTAGGCTTATCCCATGGCCTGAATGGAAGGCAGAACAAGTCCATCTACCTCATGGCACCACCCGCAGCCTGCACTGCTGTTCACGGGTGCCGGTCATGTCCCCTGCTGTTATCAGAGAAGGCCAGGGGACCCTCCGTGGGTGTCTGAAGGATGTACAGTTCTGCTAGGTCCATGGCCCCTTGCAACAGACCCCATGCCAGGCCTCCATGCCAGACCCCCTGAGGAGACACTCTCCAAAGTTTTTCTAAGGAAAATGTCCCTTGCAACAAAAGCAGTACCTGTGGCGCTTTGTTTGTGCTGCACTAGCTTGGATGGTGTGTCACAGGACTGCCACATGGCAGTGTCTCTCTCATGCTCCCTCCCCCTTCCCTCTGTCTCTTGGCCCTCATCCTCCTCCTGTCCCTCTCTTTATCCCTCCTTCTCCCATTTCTGTTTACCACTGCCTCGACTTCTCCCTCAGCTTCTCCCCTTCCAACTGTTTGCAAAAGATTTTGAAACAGTGGGGAGTAAGAAACAGGCAAAGATCAGGCAAGATTGTAGAGTGGAGAGAGGGAGGAAGGACCTGGAACTTCTGCTGAGCTGTCTTTGCATTCTCTTGCTTTGAATAAATGACCTCATTTCCTAGGATGTCTGTTTATGAGAATTCTTCATGACACTCTATACCAAAACTCTCCACGATTCCATGATCAGAAGCCAGATCACGAGCTCTCTAATAAAGCTCACCACTCCTGAGCCACCTGCTGCCTTGGAAAATTCTTCTCCAGTGACTGTACCTGTTTGTCATACATGTCTGGAAGAGTGGGCTGGGAAGGAGGGTTATGAAGGAAAGCAAAGGTAAACTGCCTGCTGCTCCCCTCCCCTTCCTGCCCTGGGCTGACCAGGCTCCCCGGTGAAGCCACACACTATGGGACACATCTCCCGAAACCAGGCCCTGTTGCCCAGGCCTGGCGTCCTCTGATGTGACTTGTTCCCAGGCCCTCTTTTTTTTCCACTGCTTATGGCCCGTTCCCCCAAATGGCTGGCCTTTGACCTCTAACCTGTCCACAGATTGGTTTTTTCAATCTCTAAAGCCCTTTTACCTCTCCCATTCTCTGAATCAAACGTAACAGTTAAGGGTGTGATTTGCCTGCCTGCACACACGCGCCCAGGGCATTCTTATCAAATGCGCATTCATCACATGGGCATTTTGTTGTTTAACCCAGATAAGTGATTCTGATGGTGCTTCCTTCAAGCCAGATGGGCAGAAGCTAGCGCAGGTAAGAAGCAAGTGTGTTAAGGTAGGTGAAACCTTTCAGTGGGATGTCCTGGGCACCATACCCACCATCCTGTACAGCCACAGTACTCCGTAGGGGCCAAGGTGGGCTCTGTACTCCTTCCTGGAGCCTAAATGATGTATGTATACATATATATATATAAAAATGTGTGTGTGTGTGTATGTGTGTGTGTGTATATATATATATATATATATATATTTGAGATGGAGTTTCGCTCCTGTTGCCCAGGCTGGAGTACAGTGGCACCATCTCCGCTTGCTGCAACCTCCGTCTCCCAGGTTCAAGTGATTCTCCTGCCTCAGCCTCCCAAGTAGCTGGGATTACAGGTGTCCATCACCATGCCTAGCTAATTTTTTGTACTTTTAGTAGAGACACGGTTTCACCATGTTGGCCAGGCTGGTCTCGAACCCCTGACCTCAGGTGATCCACCCACCTTGGCCTCCCAAAGTGCTGGGACTGTAGGCGTGAGCCACCACGCCCAGCCCTAACTGATATTAATGACAGCTTCTAATTGGTAAGAATGAGCAATTCAACCAAAGGGCCTCCCAATGGCCTTTAAGGCAAGAAATCTGTCACTCAGTGTCCTCAAGACAAGAAATTGTTCTTTCTTATTTTTCCTGGTATATCAGTGTGTCCCATGGAGAACAATCCTTGAGATTTTTCTGAAGCTAGAGCAAAATTGCTCCCCAAAAAGTTGCAAGCAGATTCTGCTTTTAATGTTAAGGCTTGCTTTTACTTCAGGTTTTACTTTTGAATGTCCCTTTTATGGGAAAAGTTGCTTGACAGGGCCATTTTAGTTCATTAAGTCAATTATTCAACAATTACTGAGCATTGATTAAATGCCAAAACTATCCTCATTTCTAGGCTTATCACAAAGCAGAGTCCCTGTGATCCTGAAGCTTGCAGTAAGTAAAGTAGAATTACAATCAACAAGCAACCAAACAACAACCATTTTATATATATATGTGCAATGGCACAATCTCAGCTCACTGCAAGCTCTGCCTCCCGGTTTCAAGCGCTTCTCCTACCTCAGCCTCCCAAGTAGCTGGGACTGCAGGTGTGCACCACCACGCCCAGCTAATTTTTGTATTTTTAGTAGAGACAGGTTTTCACCATGTTGGCCAGGCTGGTCTCAAACACCTGACCTCATGATCTGCCCACCTCGGCCTCCCAAAGTATTGGGATTACAGGTATGAGGCACCACGCCCGGCCCCAAACAAATATTTAATTGCTCAGAAGGAAACAGAGTGAATGATGGGCAGCGATGGAGGAGGATGGATTTTGATGCAGTGTTCATGGCTCATGGAAAGTGAAGACCTAAAGAATGATAACAAGGCCAGGGAGTGACTCACGCTGGTAATCCCAGCACTGTGGGAGACTGAGGTGGGTGGATCACTTGAGGCCAGGAGTTTGAGACCATCCTGGCCAACATGGAGAAACCCCGTCTCTACTAAAAATACAAAAAATTAGCTGGGCATGGTGGCGCATGCCTGTAATCCCAGCTACTTAGGAGGCTGAGGCAGGAGAATTGCTTGAACCCAGGAGGTGGAGGTTGCCGTGAGCCGAGATGGTGCCATTGCACTCCAACCTGGGCAAGAAGAGCGAAACTCTGTCTCAAAAAAAAAAAAGGAAAGAAAAAAATGTCAGTCCAGTGTGGCAGCGGGAGGGGGGATGTCCCCAGCAAAGGAAATAACACCTGTAATGGACTAGGGGAACATGGGGCGCCTTAACCTGTTCTGAGCCACTCCAACCTGCCTTCAGCTGTGCCTGTTCATCATTGCCTGTTGCTGTAGCGTGCAGCAGTTCCAGGATTCTTTGCAGAGGAGGTGGGGTTTGAGTGAAAGGAATGCAGAGGAGCCGGCTCTCCACCTCCGCAGACTTGGAGTGGAGATGCCCAACGTGATTTGGGGTTTTACGCAAGATGGTAGGTTTGATGCTCGTGATGTGTATATAGGTCCTGACTACCACATGAGTGGTGCTTTGAAGTCACTTTCTCTGTTATATTTCTCTTCCATTGTCTTCAAGCCTTCCAGAAAGTCTTAAGTTTTCTTCCAGATCTCAGCTGTTCAGTGAGGAATTAGAGAAGGACCTGCTTTGGAAGGAATGACAAGAGAGAGATGTATGAACTCTCTAAAGCCACAGTGGGAGAACCAGCAGTGGGCACCCACGGAGGTCAACGAGCCCAGAGGCCACAGAAGTCACCCACTCAGAGACAGCAGGGCACATTGATGAGGCCAGGAAAGAAGACAGAAAGGGAAGTAGCCTTGGAAGAATGCACAGAGTCAGGAGGACTACAGGGAGGATGGTAAACAGTGGCCCATGCTGGGAGCTAAGGCCACCCCCCTATCTATAAAAGGGGATATGGCCGGGGGCTGTGGCTCACACCTGTAATCCCAGCACTTTGAGAGGCTGAAGCGGGTGGATCACAAGGTCAAGAGATAGAGACCATCCTGTCCAACATGGTGAAACCCCGTCTCTACTAAAAATACAAAAATATTAGCTGGGCGTGGTGCGCCCCATAGTCCCAGCTACTCGGGAGGCTGACGCAGGATAATCGCTAGAACCCAGGAGGCAGAGGTTGCAGTGAGCTGAAATGGTGCCACTGCACTCCAACCTGGCGACAGAGCAAGACTCCATCTCAAAAAAAAAAAAAGAGGGGGGAGGTAGGGGGCAGGATATGACAATGTGTAAAGCCAGAAAGACTTGTGTTACTTCAGTGGATTAGGTGACCGATGTGTGACTGGCTTTAGATGCCTCTTCCCCACTTCTCCCACTTTCATGGATCCCCAGGACCAACAGTCACCTGACATGACAGCCCCTTCTGCTTCTTTTTAGGACTTGAGACAAAGGGAGTTTTATAAGAATTGAGAATAACAAAGAGCTTTTAGATATGGTTGAGGATCCTTTAGAACTCTTCAAAATCTAATCTTTTATCTATTAATTTTTTTAAATAGACTTGTTTTAAAGAGCAGTTTTAGGTTCACAGCAAAATTAAGAGAAAGTTCCCATATCCCCCACCCTCTGTACATGCACAGCCCCCAAGATCAGCCACTCCCACCAGAGAGGTCCATTTGTTAAAATCAGTGAACCTGCGTTGACACACTGTAATCACCCAAAGTCCAGAGTTAACATTAGGGTTCACTTTTGGCGTCATGCATTTGATGGGTATAGGTAAATGTCTGCTGACATGCATTCACCATTGTAGCATCATACAGAATGGTTTTACTACCCTAAAATCCCTGGTGCTCCTCCTATTCATCCCTCCCTCCCCACTAACCCCACCAACCACTGATCGTTTTACTGTCTCCATTGCTTTGCCTTTCTCGGAAGGTCATACAGTGGGAATCATTCAGCATCTAGCCTTTCCAGAATGGCTTCTTTCATATGGTATGCATTCAAGGTTCTTCCACATCTTTTGATGACTTGGTAGCTTCTTTCTTTTTAACTCTGATTAATATTCCGTTGTCTGGATATATCAAGTTTGTTTATTCATTCACCTACTGAAGGACATCTTGGTTGCTTCCAAGTTTTGGCAAATTGTGAATAAAGCTGCTATAAAATTCCGTGTAAAGGTTTTTGTGTGGACATAAGTTTTCAGTTCATTTGGGTAAATATCATGGAGTGTGATTGCTGGACCATATGGTAAGAGTATGTTGTTTACTTTTGTAAGAAATGCCAAACTGTCTTCCAAAGTGTCTGTACCATTTTGCATTCCCACCAGTGAGTGAGATTTCCTGTTGCTCTACACCCTTACTAGCACTTGATGTTATCAGGGATTTGAATTTTGGCCGTTCTATTAGGTGTGCAGTGATACCTCATTGTTTTAATTTACAATTCCCTAATGATGTCATGTGGAACGCCTTTTCATATGCTTATTTGCCATCTGTATATTCTCTTTGGTGAGGTATTTTGACCTGTTTTTTAATTGAACAGTTAGTTTTCTTATTGTTGAGTTTTAAGAGTTTTTTTCTTCAGGAATATGGTATTTTATTGTGATTTGCTTTATTGTGCTTCACAGATATTGCATTTGTTACAAATAGAAGGCTTGTGGCCACCCTTCTTTGAGCAAGTCTGTGGGTGCCATTTCTCCAACAGCATGTGTTGACTTCATGTCTCTGTGTCACATTTCGGTAATTCTCACAATATTTCAAAAAAATATATTATTATTTATTGGTGATGGTGACCTGTATCAGTGATCTTTGATGTTACTATTATAATTTTAGGGGAGCACCATGAACTGCACCCATATAAGATGGTGAACTTGATCAATAAATGTGTGTGTTCTGACTGCCCCACTGCCCATCATTCCCCATCTCTCCCTCTCCTCAGACCTCCCTAACCCCTGAGACATACACTATTGAAATTAGGCCAATCAATAACCCTACAAAGGCCTCTAAGCGTTCGAGTGAAAGGAAGAGTCACATATCTCTCACTTTGAACCAAAAGCTAGAAATCGGTACACTTAGTGAAGAAGGCATGTCAAAAGCTGAGATAGGCCAAAAGCTAGGCTTCCTGCACTAAACACGTAGCCAAGTTTTGAATTCAAAGGAAATGTTTTTGAAGGAAATTGGAAGTGCTACTCCAGTGAACACATGAATTATAAGAAAGCCAAACAGGCTTCTTGTTGATTTGAAGAAGTGTAAGTGGTCTAGATGGAAGATCAAGCCAGCCACAAAGCCACAACATTCCCTTAAGGCCAAAGCCTAATCCAGAGCAAGGCCCTAACTCTCTTCAATTATATGAAGGCTGAGAGAGGCGAGGAAGCTGTAGAAGAAAATTTTGAAGCTAGCAGAGGTGGGTTCATGAGGTTTAAGGAAAGAAGCCATCTCCATAACATAAAACTGCAAGGTGAAGTAACAAGTGCTGATGTAGAAGTTGCAAGTTATCCAGAAGATCTAGCTCAGATCATTGATGAAGGTGGCTACACTAAACAACAGATTTTCACCGTGATAAAACAGCCTTCTATTGGAAGAAAATGCTATCTAGGACTTTCAGAGATAGGAGAAGTCAATGCCTGGCTTCAAAGCTTCAAAGAACATGACTCTCTTGTTAGGGGCTAATGCAGCTGGTGACTAAGTTGAAGCCAGTGTTCATTCACCATTCTGAAAATCCCAGGACTCTTAAGAATTATGCTAAATTGACTCTTCCTGTGTTCTATAAGCACATCTCTCTTTTTTTTTTTTTTTTTTTTGAGACAGAGTCCCACTCTGTCACCCAGGCTGGAGTCCAGTGGCACAATCTTGGCTCACTGCAATCTCCGCCTCCTGGGTTCAAGCAATTCTCTTGCCTCAGCCTCCCAGGTAGCTAGGACTACAGGCACCCACCACCACACTCAGTTAATTTTTGTATTTCTAGTAGAGACAAGGTTTCACTGTGTTGGCCAGGCTGGTCTAGAACTCCTGACCTCAAGTAAGCCTCCCACCTTGGCCTCCCAAAGTACTGGGATTACAGGCGTGAGCCACTGTGTCCAGCCAGCACATCTCTTTAGAGCATGGTTTACTGAATATTTTTAGAGTCACATTCATTCTGTAGCCCTTAGATTAAGGAGTAATTTTGCCTTTCAAGTCTTATTATTTAAGAAATACAGTTTGTAAGGCTATAGTTGCCATAGGTAGTGATTCCTCTGATGGATTTGGACGAACTAAATTGTAAGCTTTCTGGAAAGGAGTTACCATTCTAGATACTATTAAGAACATTTGTGATTCATGGGAGGAATTTAAAATATCAACATCATTAAGAGGAGTTTGGAAGAAGTTGGTTCCAACTCTCATGGATGACTTTGAGGGGCTCAAGACTTCAGTGAACGAAGTAACTGCAGATATGGTAGAAATAACAAGAGAACTAGAATTAGAACTGGCACCTGAAGATTTGACTGAATTGCTGCAGTCTCGTGATCAAACTTGAACAGATGAGAAGTTGCTTCTTATGGATGAGCAAAGAAAGTGGTTTCTTGAGATGGCACCCACTCCTGTTGAAGATGCTGTGAACACTTTTGAAATGACAACAAAGGATGTAGAATATTCCATAAATGTAATTGATACAGCAGCAGCAGATTTTGACAGGATTGACTCCAATTTTAAAAGAAATTACTCTGTGGGGAAAAGGCTATCAAACAGCATCACATGAAATAGATAAATCTTTCGTGAAAGAAAGGGTTAATTGATGCGGCAAAATTCATCGTTGTCTTATTTTAAGAAATGGCCACAGCAATCCCAATCTTCAGCAACCACCTCCCTGATCAGTCAGCAGCCATCAACGACAAGGCAAGACTTCCCACCAGCTAAAAAAATATAACTTGCTGAAGACTTTGATGATTGTTAGCATTTTTCAGCAATAACGTATTGTTGATTGAGGTATGTGCCTTGTTTTTTTTTTTTTTAGACATAATGCTGTTGCACAATTAATAGACTACAATATAGTATAAACCACTTTTATATGTGCTGGAAAAAACAAAATTTTGTATGCCTCACTTTGTTGCACTATTAGCTTTATTGTAGTGGTCTGGAACTGTAACTGTAATATCTCCAAGGTATGCCTGTATATTCTAGATAACAGTCATTCATCAGCCATGTCTTTTGTAAATATTTTCTCCTACTCTGTGGCTTTAGATCTTATTTTGAAAATTCCTTTAATTTACAAAAAGTAGTTGCTTTCACTCACAGAAGGAAAGGGGAGGATTACAGTTTTGAATTTGCATGATAAAGGGCTTAGAGATTATTAATAATCATGATTAGTCATCATAATCCCAAAGGAGCTAGGTAGTCTGCAATAAAAGTTAAGGAAATTGTGTTTGTCCTATCCTAAACATTTTCAGGCAATTTCACTTTTTAAATATTTTTATATATGACTTTTATTTTTTAACACAACTCAACTACAGTATCATTATCAGACCTCCCAAACCCCAACATATCTCAATACAATCAATTTCTGTTCAATTTTTCCTGGTTGTCTCAAAACTGGCATTTTTTTTTTCTTTTTCAAGAATATCTTGGTTATTCGAGGATATTTGCATTTTCATGCTTATTTTAGTTTATTTTTACATATTTGGGGGTACACATGCATTTTTGTTACATGGATATATTGTGTACTGGTAAAGTCTGACTTTTAGTGTAACCATCACCTGAATAGTGAACACTGTACCCAATAGGTAATTTCTCATCCCTTGGCACCCCCGCTCTCCCACTCCAATACTATTCTATTGGAGTAGAATAATAGACATTGGAGTATACATGTATGCCCATGTATACACATTGTTCAGCTCCCACTTATAAGTGAGAACATGCAGTATTTGACTTTCTGTTTCTGAGATGTTCCACTTAATATAATGGCCTCCAGTTCTATCCATGTTGCTGCAAAAGACATGACTGCATTCTTTTTTGCTGGCCTAGTAGCATTTCAAAATCAGGCAATTTTAAATGTCTGTACCAGTTCCACAGAGATTTTGTTTTTAGGATAACTGTATTAATTTCCATTGAATACTTTAACTTGCCTCTTATGTTTGATTAATTATGGTACATCAAAATCCTTTGTAGAAGTATGGTTAGGGTTTTGGGAAAAGTCCGGATCTTGGGTAGTAGTATTTTCTCAATGTAAACATTCCACCTGAACCAGAGAATAATGCTCAGTTCCGCTCTTGAAACCACCATTATGCAACAGAACTGTACAAATAATTCTGAAGCAGCCATTATTCTTATACCAATGTTATATGCATATAAATAGTTACACACACATTCATCATTCATTTGAAACCAACTCAAGCATTTCAACGTGTTTTTAAACTAGAATCAATCCTAAATGATCACTTTAGACACAGTCAGTAAACTTTCACCACGTCAACCAAACTGGGGGAAATACCACTTTGAATTCATTAACAGCTAAAAATACAAAGACTATTTAAAAGCTTCAATCTTTTGCAAGTCATAACTCTAAGTGAATATTTCATTGTGCTGTCTACAGTTCTAAGCAAATATTTCACACAGAAGCCCTTAATGAATAAACAAACATTGCATACAAAGGAACAGCAATAAAGATAGGGGCTGGCTTTTCATCAGTAGCAGTGAAAACCAGGAAGCAATAGTACAACATCACTATAATGTCAGAAGAAGAAGAAAAGCCTGTTACCTTAAATAATATACCCAAAGAAAATGTCTTCCAAAATAAGCAATAAGACAGTTTCAGATTAAAAAAAAAAAAAAAAAAACTGAATGAAATTGTTTCCAGCATAAGTCCACTACAAGAATACTAAAGAAATTTCTTCTAGCTAGAAGTGAATACCATTCGACAGCAATGTGTATCTACCTGAAGAACGAAGAGTGCTAGAAAGAGTAACTTTGCTATACCTAATTTTTCTTTTCTCATTTTCTTTAAGAGATAACTGAACTATTTAAAGCAAAAATAATAACAGCATATTGTGGGCTTTATTAAGAAGAAAAATGTAAGACAACAATAGAACAAAAGATGGAGACAGATGGAAATACACTGTTTTAAGATTCTTACATGTAAAGGCGTGTGGTATTAATTTAGGGCAGATTGAAGTTGAGGATACATATTGAAATCTTCACAACAAAAAATCATTTTAAAAAACAAACAGATATAGCTGATGTTCCAATAGATGAGAATAAAAAAGGCCAGGCATGGTGACTCATGCCTGTAATCCCAGCACTCAGCACTTTGAGAAGCCAAGGTGGGAGATTCGCTTGACGCCAGGAGTTTGAGACCAGCCTGGAAAACATAGTGGGACCCCATTTCTAAAAAAAATTAAGTCAGCCAGGCATGGTGGCACATGCCTGTAATCCCAACTATTTGGGAGGATGAAGTAGGAGGATCGTTTGAACCCAGAAGTTTGAGGCTGCAGTGAACTATTACCACACCACTATACTCCAGCAGTCTGGGTGACAGTGAGACCCTGTCTCAAATAATAATAATAATAATCATCATCATCATCATCCTACTGAGTATACCATGAATTCAAAAGAAGGAAGAGAAATAAGAAAAACAACAACAAAGAAGGTGATGTGATAAATAGAAAACAAATAACAAGATAGTAGTCTTACATAGGGGACTTTTCATAATGATGTAATAATCAATTCATTAAAAAGATATAAGAATTATAAATATGTATGTACTTAGTAACAGAATTTCTAACCACATAAGCAAAAACTGACAGAGGCAAAAAAAAAAAGAAAGAAAGAAATAGATAAATCTAAATCTATAGTTTGAGATTTTAACACTCCTCCCTCAACAGTTCTAAACACACTTATTTAGATAAACAGGAAAATTTACTTTCTAAATTCCTTTAGATACATAAATTACTGATATTGACTCACAAAGAAATAGAAAACTTGAAAGGCTCTAGATCCGTAAAAGAAATTCATTTGGTACTTACATTTCCACAAAGAAAACGCCAGACCTAGATCCTATCTAATACAAGGAAAAGAGTCAAGCACCAGCAGGTTCAGTTATCTAGTTAGGGTCTGGTCTCTGCTTCCAAATCAGCACCTCGAACCCTGCATCCTCCAGAAGGCAGAAGGGAAAAGGGAAGAAGGGGACGCATTTCCTCCAGCAAGCCCTTTTATTATTTTTTATATTTATTTATTTATTTATTGAGACAGAGTCTCACTCTGTCACCCAGGCTGGAGTCCAGTGGTGCAATCTCGGCTCATTGCAACCTCTGCCTCCTGGGTTCAAGTGATTCTCCTGCCTCAGCCTCCCGAGTAGCTGGGATTACAGGCGCCTGCCACCACACCTGGCTAATTTTTATATTTTTAGTGGAAATGGAGTCTCACCACATAGGCCAGGCTGGTCTTGAACTCCTGACTTCAAGTGATCCACCTGCCTCAGCCTCCCAAAGCACTTGGATTACAGATGTGAGTCACCTTGCCCAGCCTAGCAAGCGCTTTTATAGGGATGCTTAATCCCATTCATGAGGGCAGAGCCCTCATGACTCAATCACCTCCCTAAAGCCACACCTACCAATACTGTTGCATTGGGGATTCAGATCAACATAAATTTTGGATGAGACAAAGACATTCAAATCATAGCAACTTCTAAACTCATTTTATGAAGCCAGTATCGCCATAATATGAAAGCTAGACAAAAATCTAACAGTGAAAGAAAACTACAAACAGATATCCCTCATAAACATTGTAGTGAATTTCTATAATCTTATGCTACCCCAGCATCCTTTGTAAAATAGGTTTCGCTTTCTCATGCGAGAAGCAGGGCTTAGTCCTCCTAGTTCCTCCATGTAGTCCATCCAGATGTCTGCCTTAAACAGCTGCCTCCTGGTGACCACCACCACCACCACTGATCCTCACACTCTTTATGGACTGCACAGATATGCTACCACTTCTCAGTTACAGCATGACCCTACAGAATGTGCACCCCCTAGCTCTAAACCCACCAATTAGAACTCCCTAAGGGAAACCGCTAGGGTTACACCCCAGACCTCAATAAAGGCGTTGGCCCATAGGTCCATCTCTCTCTCACTCCCTACCTGCTGGTAAGTGCATTGTCCCTGAAACCTTCCCATCAGTCCCCATCAGTACCCCTCTTCTCCCAGAGACCTGTAAGTAATAAACTGCTTCTGTTATTCAAATATTTTGGTTGTGTTGTCTCCTCTATGTCTCATCCAACCAACACATCTAGTCCTAACTTTTCTCCCAGTCAAGGCTTTTCTAGAGAGTGGCTATCTTGGCAGGAATAAACTGGACACAGGTCAGATAAGAGCCACAGTGGTATCTGCCAGTATAAACAAGTTTCCTGTGAGAGCAATACCTGATCATGAGTCAAACAATTAGGCATTAGGCCATCTACCAGGATAAAGAAATATTCTGTGAAAGGCACATTGTAAACATACATGACCAAATTCCCTAGAGCCCTGTCAGGGCAGAGCTAGTTTATAGCCATTCTCCCAAGACAAACCTCAAGATCAAAGTAAAGAAAAATACAGAGGCTGAGGTGGGCGGATCACGAGGTCAGGAAATCCAGACCATCCTGGTTAACACAGTGAAACCCGTCTCTACTAAAAATACAAAAAATTAGCTGGGTGTGGTGGTGGGCACTACTCAGGAGGCTGAGGCAGGAGAAAGGCATGAACCTGGGAGGCGGAGCTTGCAGTGAGCCGAGATTGCGCCACTACACTCCAGCCTGGGCAACTCCATCTCAAAAAAAAAAAAAAGGAAAAATACAACAAACATATTTGCAAAAATTCCTTACACAACATTAGCACATCAATTCCCTACAATATGAAAATAATGATATATCATGACCAGTTGAGGTTTATTCCAGAGAATGCAAAGTTGGTTTAACATTTAAAAATCAATGTAAGTTATCATAGTAACAGAATAAATGAAAAAAATCATATGATCAATAAGTAGATGCAGCAAAATCATTTCACACAATGCAATGCCTATTCACAGTCTTAAAAAATTAAGCAAAGCAGAAACAGAAGGAAACTTCCTCAACCTGATATAGAAAAAAAGCTTGCAATTGCCATCAAATGTAATGGTAAAAAGCTGAATACTTCCATCCTATTACTAAGAACAAAGCCAATATGTCTGCTCTCACAGCTGCTATTCAATATTGTACTAGATATTCTAGCCACTGCTGTAAGGCAAGACAAAGAAACAAAAGTCAATTAGATTGAAAAGAAAAAATTTTAACTCATTTTTTTCAAAGATGATATAGAAAATCTTATTGAATCTATAAATAAATAACTAATAAAGGAATTTCAAAAGGTCATATGAGAGATAGTTACTATATCCAGAAAACTGTATTTCTATATTACAGCAGCAAACAATTGGAAAATGTAACGTAAAAAGCAATACCACCGGGTGCAGTGGCTCACATCTATAATCCTAGCACTTTGGGAGGCCAAGGTGGGAGGATCACTGGAGCCCAGGAGTCCAAGACCAGCCTGGGCAACATGGCAAAAACCCATCTCTACAAAAAATACAAAAATTAGGCAGAAAATACAAAAATTAGATGGGTGTGGTGGCATGTGCCTGTAGTCCCAGTTACCTGGGAGATTGAGCTGGGAGGATTGCTTGAGCCCAAGAGGTCGAGGCTGAACTGAGCTCTAATTGTACTACCACTGCACTCCAACCTGGGTGACAGAAGGAGATCCTCTCCCAAAATAAAAAAAAAAAAAGCAATACCAAAAAATAGAATACTTCAGGATTAATTTAACAAAATATGAACAAGACCTGTGCACTGTTAACTACAACACTTTGCAGAGAGAAATTTTAGAAGAACTAATAGGCAGAGAAATATATTCATGTATTGAAAGTTTTAATATTTTAACATAACAGTTTTCCTCAAATTAATTTATACGTTTAACATTATTGCTTCCAAAATTCCAGCAAAGTTTTTGTAAAATTTATAGGCTCAATCTGAAATGTATATGGAAATGCAAAGGACCTAAAATAAACACGACATTTTGAAAAACAGAAACATAGGTAGTGGAATTATAATAATAGGTTTTCAAAATTTACCATTAAGCCACAGTAATCAAAACCATAAACAATTCTGGCATAAGAACAAACAGATCAATGGAATACAATAGTGTAGGAATATCACACACACATATGTATTGTCAGTAGATTTTTGACAATTCTACTGACTGAGGGAATCCAATGAGGAAAAAAAAGTCTTCTCCACAAATGGTGCTGGAAAACCTGAATATTCACAAAGGGAAAAAAATAAATTTTGACACATGTTTCACATTATACACAAAAATTAATTTGAAATGGATTATAGATCTAAGTATAAGAGTTAAACTTTTAAAATTCTAGAATAAAACAGAAAAAAATCATTATGTTAAGGAAAGATTTCTTACATAGGACACAAACACATGACCATAAAAGAAAAAAGAATAATAAATTGGATTTAATAAAAATTTAAAACTTTTGACTATCCAAATGCACGGTTAAGAAGATAAAAATTCAAGACACAGCCAGGTGCCGTGGCTCATGCCTATAATTCTAGCATTTTGGAAGGCCGAGGTGGATGGATTACCTGAGCTCAGGAGTTCAAGACCAGACTGGGCAACATGGCAAAACCCTGTCTCCACTAAAAATAGAAAAAACTAGTTGGGTGTGGTGGCACACACCTGTAGTCCTAGCTACTCAAGAGGCTGAGGCATGACAATCGTTTGAGCCTAGGAGGCAAAGGTTGCAGTAAAGCGAGATAGTGTAACTGCACTCCAGCGTCAGCGACAGAGTGAGACTCTGTCTCAAAAAAAAAAAAAAAATTCAAGATAGACTGGAAAAAAACATTGCAAGACATGTATCTAATAGAAGACTTGTATCCAGAATATGTAAACGACTCTTATAACTCAACAATAAGGCGATAACCTGCTTTTTAAAAAGGGGACAGAAAATTTGATTAACATGTCACAAAGAAGATAAGCAAATAGCAAATAAGCAGATGAAAAGATGCATATTTTCAGTTACTGGAAAAATGAAAATTAAAAGCACAATGAGATACTACTATATAACTGGCAAAATGGCTAAAATTTAAAAGGAACGCAATACCAAATGTTGGCAAGTATATGAAATAATTAGGACTTTCATACATTGCTGCTGGTGAGTACAAGGTGGCTCAACCGCTTTTGAAAGCAGTTGGTGATTTCTTAGAAAGTTGAACATGCCCTTACATTATACCATAAATCCCATTAGGCATTTACCCAAGAGAAATGAATGCCATGTCTACAACAATACTTGGACATGAATATTAATAGAAGCCTTGTTTATAATTGCTGAGAAGTGGAAGCAACTCAAAAGTCCACAAACAGATGAATAAGAAAACAATATATGATATATATGATATATTCAGACACTGGAACACTATTCAGCAGTAAACAAACAATAAAATATTGATAGTTGCAACAACTTGTATAAGTCTTGCAAATATTACACTGAGCAAAAGAAGCTAGCCACAGGTGAGTATGTGCTCTGATTTTACTTTGTGACAACCTTGGACAGGCAAAACTAATTTATAGAGACAGAAAGCTGATCAGTGTTTGCCTGGCATCAAAAATGGGAAGAATTCACTGTGAGGGGATGCAAATGCAAACAAACAAATGAACAAACTTTGAGGCAATGGAAATATTCTACATCACATCATCATTGATTAGGGGGTGGTTACACAGGTATCTACATTCTGAAACACATGGAATTGAAAATGGGTACATTTTATTGTCGGTAAATTGTAACTCAATAAGGTTGGACTAAAAGGAAGAAAAATACCCGGTGAGATATTGCTACACAACTACTTGAATGGCTAAAATTAAAAGCACTGACATTACCTAGTGTTAGCAAGAAAGGATCCTATCCACTGCTGATTAGTGTGTACATTAATAAAAATCACTCTGAAAAGCCATTTGGCATTATTGATCATATGTGTAAACTATGACACAGAAATTCCTTTTTAAAGTACATACCTAACAGAAATGTGTCCATACATTCACCAAAAGAATGTTCACAGTGGCATCGTGTGCAATAGCTAAAACCTGGAAGCAACCAAATGGCCCACAAATAGTAGAATGAATGAATAACTGGTAATATATTCGTATATTAGAATACAGCAAAGAAAATGAATGCTTCTATGTGCAAGAAACATGGGTGAGTCTCACAAATCTTAAATTGAGCAAAAGAAAGCAGACACAAAGTCTACATACTGTATGATTACATTTGTATAAAAATTTAAAATATGGAAAATTAATCCATTGTGTTAGAAGTCAAGAGAGAAGAGGGAGGGTTGGAGCTAGGAAAGCGGCATGAAAGGAGCTTCTGGGAGGCTGGGAACTTTCTATTTCATGACCCCTGTTGCTACCAGAGTGTGGTCACTTTGCAATGGCTCATTGAGTGGGACACTTCCGGTTTGTGCATTTTTTGTGTGTGTGTCTGCTTTATGCATGTATACAAAACATTTTTTAAAATAATAAGGGATTTATGAGTAAATGGACATCAAGGAAGTAGAAGAAGCCTAGAGCTTTCTGTCAGTAAGTTTGCTGTTGAGTGGAAAGGTGCAAAAAGAAAGGAAGCTTGTGATGTAGTACTACCACTGTAAGACATTTTTTGGATTAGAAAAGATGTGAGCATGCTCATATTCTGATGTTTTATTTTATTTTATTTTATTTATTTTATTTTTTGAGATGGAGTCTCTCTCTTTATTGCCAGGCTGGACAGCAGTGGCACGATCTCGGCTCACTGCAACCTCTGCCTCCTGCATTCAAGTGATTCTCCTGCCTCAGCCTTCTGAGTAGCTGGGACTACAAGTGTGTGCCACCACGCTCAGCTAATTTTTGTATTTTTAGTAGAGACGGGGTTTCACCATGTTGTCCAGGCTGGCCTCGATCTCTTGACCTCATGATCTGCCTGCCTCAGCCTCCCAAAGTGCTGGGATTACAGGTGTGAGCCACTGCGCCCGGCCCATATTCTGATTTTTCAAGTCAGTGAAAGAGAAGACTAACACTATAGGAAATCAATTATTTAAATGATGAATACTGTTTTTAAAAAACTATGAAGCAGGGGGCCAGAGATGGTGGCTCACGCCTGTAATCCCAGCACTTTGGGAGGCTGAGGCGGTTGGATCACCTGAGGTCAGGAGTTTGAGACCAGCCTGGCCAATATGCTGAAACCCCGTCTCAACTAAAAATACAAAAATTAGCTAGACATGGTGGCATGTGCCTGTAATCCCAGCTACTCCAGAGGCTGAGGCAGGAGAATCGCTTGAACTCAGGAGGCAGAGGTTGCAATGAGCTGAGATCACCCCACTGCACTCCAGCCTGGGCGACAGAGCAAAACTCCGTCTCAAAAAAAAAGAAAAACAAAACAAAACTATGAAGCAGGGGCTCCTACGGGAAAGGAGGAGGGCTTTTGTGGAAGTCCTAATCTTATACAAGATTGGCTTTTTTTCCTCTAAGTCTCAACAAAAGAACATAATGATGGGAGCCACATAGGAAACCGATGAAAACATGAAGGAAGAATGGGACGTTTTGAGAACAACTGCTGAGGGAGTCTGTGGTGTGATACAAAGCACAGCCACATGCTGAGAGGCTGTGGATCAGGTTTGGAATCTTAAGAAAAGAGTGGCCAAAGGAGGCACATAAACCATAGGAAAGTGAGGGGCAGCTGCTTACAGACAAATGAATGAAAAACTCAGTCCTATTAAGGGTTCAACTAAATGTAGAAACTACACATTTCTTACTGTGTTCATTGGCACGTTCATTCTCCTGGATACCCGAGCATGAGAATTTGAAGTCACTGTTTTATGACCGTGTTTTATTCCTCCTCTCACCACCTTCATGTACCTAACACTCCTCTTTCTGTCTTCTGTAATGGAGGCCATAGCGGAGAAAATATAACTCCTGGAACATCTTCCCAGTGGAGTCTCTGCCTCTGGTTTCTTCTTTTTATTTCTGTCTCTCTAACAGAACACTTAGATATTGTCGTGCCCATGTTTAATGACCTTCAGTGGCTGCTGGTATTGATTTCCAGTTAAACTAAAAAGCTTAGTTAGCTGACTTCACCTCTCATTTCAGCCCAGGATGGAATCAAGAGCACATGGCACCTTCGTAGACCAGACATGAGCTCAGCAGCCCTAGCTCATCCCACAGTCAGGTTCTCACCCAGGTAAGTATAAACTAATCAGAGCTGGCCAGTATTGATCACTTATTATGTATGAGGCATTGTTCTAAGCACCTGGTATGTGTTAGCCCATTTGAGTCTCACAGCAATATCTGGGCTAGGTTTCCATTTTTTCATTTGATAGGCAGGAAAAATGAGATCTGGAGAGGCCAAGTAAATCACCCCACTTAGAATTAGAGAGTGAGCACACCAGGATGCAAATCCAGGTAATTGGGCTTCAAAACCACATTTGCAACCATTACCCCAAGAACAGGCATTGGCTTGGCTTCCAACATCTCTGTCTTTGAGTTTTCCTGTCCAAGTTCAAAATCTTACTTTTGCAAGTCACCTTCAGCATGGCTTGGGATGCTCTGAATGTTGATTTTTCTTCTGGTTCCAGGTGCTACATGCTGTCTGGAAGCAGAATTCTCCCCTCCCCTCAATCTGTTTGCTGGGATCCAACTTCCTGCAATAGCTCCTTGTCCATGAGTCAACCCCGATGCTCCAAATTTGGAAGCTCAATGGTGTGCTAATGTTTCTGTCTCTCCTACTCAGCCTTGAGAAGTGGTTAGTCATTTTTAAATGCTGGGAATAAGTATTAGGAAGTTTAAAAAATGGAGAGCAAATTCCATTTTCATAGATAAGTGGTCTCCTGAAAGATCATTTTCATCTTCTTCCAGGATCTAGAGTTCTGGTTTTAACACAAAACTATCTTCATGTATTTTACCCTGTTCTGCTGGATTGCTGTGTTTTACCTTTATGTATCTTATCTTGCTCTGTTGGATTGATTCTCATTTGCAAAAAAAGATTTTTTCTTTTTTTCCCCTTGCTTTTCTTAAGAAATTCATCATCTGAAGAAAGAAATGTTTAAAGAATTGATTTTCCTGCCCCAGAAGGTTTGTTTTCCCTTTCTAAAGAGTTATTTCCCTTTTTCTTCCCAGAACATTTTTTCCAGGATTTTTTTAAAAACAAGTTAACGGTTACAACAGCCTTTTCTATGCTATCAAGGGACACTCTTAAGATTCCATTGTAGATGTAATCCTTATCAGTCTGAATAGTGTTGACCATGTAGGAGAATTTGTCTGTCTGAGTTCAAACTCTTAGTTCAAAGATTAATATACTATCTTCAGTCACAGATTTGTGCTAATATACTACAAACTAAAATGCTGCAATGCTTTGAAAGTTGTTTTATAGGCACTGCTCTGACACTTAATGTACTTCTTTCTTCTCACAAGACAGAGCTTAAAGACTCGTCATGAATAACATGAAATCTCAACTTCCCACGCCTCAGTGTGGAAGCCCTATCATAAAAACATAGTACATTACCCTTAAAACAAATTTCTCTCTGACTTCAGTGACACTGAAATGGACAGCAAACAATGGTGCTGGCGGAGTTCCAGGGTTTCTGAACACTGCTCCTTAACATAAAGTGAGTTCACAAAGGCTGGGGTTGCATTTCTGAGGATAACCGATCCTTTAAATACTGTACACTTTTGTGTGTACACATACAAAGTAACGCAGTGAATTGAGGCAATTATCCTTGTAATTCAAGTGCGCCCTTTCCTCCCCACATACATATTTTGGCTTCAATTTCTGAGCATTTTAAACAAACGGTATCTTTTTCCCCCTTGGATAATTGCTTCATTTCTCTGCTTTATCTTGTGTATGTGAACTTAAATTATTCCCAGATCTGTATGTATAGGTGAGAGAAACTTTTGCAAATAAATCCTTTTGAAACCAAAACTTCTCTGTTTTCTAATGGAGGACCATATAACACTGCACATATCAACAAGCAAAAGGGCAGAGTCCTACCCAGGCAGGGACATCCTGTCCCCCCATCTTGCAGGGAATTGTCCTGTGGATCAGGGATGATGGCAGAGGCCTTCCCCCCTTGGGGACTTGACAGAAGCTGTCATCCAGTAGGCAGGCACACAATTCACCTGTGGCCCGTTCATTATCATCAGACGTGTTGACAGGCCTGGGGCCTGGGAAGGAGGCACAGCGGTCTTTCCATGCCAGCTGGTGAAAGGATGGGAGGCTCCATCTCACAGCAGGAGTGAGACATGGTGCCAGCGTCATAGACAGGCATAAGTATTCCAAATCACAGACAGAAAGTCCCTTGATGCCTGTGGACTCCTTTGCAGGGCTTCCTTGTGTGGGGAAGGACTTGCAGATTGGGATTAGAAATTGTAGACTGGTCTCTAGTGTTGGACTGAAATATGATGTGATTAGCTGGTGACCCGAAGTCCCAGAGGAATCAGGCATCTTAATGAGCTCACATCAGTTTAAGGAAAAAAGTCTATGGTTGTGTAGGTAAGCAATGCAGTCCATAATTTTGTTGTTGTTTGTCCTTCTCACTAAGCCATGAAAGGAATGTGTGGCTTTCTTTCAAAATGTGTATGGCTGGGCATGCTAGCTCATACCTGTGATCCCAGCATTTTGGGAGGCCATGGCAGGAGGATCGCTTGAGGCCAGGAGTTTGAGACCAGCCTGGACAACATGGCAAGATCTGTCTCTACACATACACAAACATTAGCCAGGCTTGCTGGAGCACGCTTATAGTCCTAGCAACTAGGGAGGCTGAGGTGTGAGGATTGTTTGAGCCCAGGAGTTCAAGGTTACAGTGATCTGTGATCATGCCACTGCACTCCAGCCTGGGTAATAGAGCAAGACCCTGTCTTAAAAACAAACAAACAAAAATGTGTAGACATACATATGCACTTCATCCCAGGAATCCTTCGTTGACTGCAACTGAGTAAAAGGAACGTATGTTTAAGATACAATAAAGTCCATTCTCGGAACACTTACTGATATGCCAGAATCTCTGAAAATTGTGGATTTTTCACGTTATGAAACATAGGTCAGGGGAGGGCATCCCTGAAAGACCTTATATAACCTTAGGGAAAAACTGTATGGTTTTTATTGTATTGCAGTTATAGTTTCAAGGTTTTAGACTGCAAGACTCTAAAAATGTGATTACTTCCCTTAGCATTGAGCAGGAGAGCTTGTTGATTCCAAATCAACACAGAGTGAGTGTGTGTGGGTATATTCATCTTGGAAGTCAATTCCTTCGTTCATCAGCTGATACTGCTAACAAAATGCTTTGCTTCTGGAAGAGGGGGAGATCTATGGTGCCATATATCCAAGAGATGTCAAGAGGCCCCAATTCATTAAAACTATGAAGAATGAGGTGCCAGAATGAGGCTGGAACCATTTAAGATTAGTGGCTGGGATCAAAGGTCTGTGATGAAGTCCTGGGAATTGTCAGCAGCTGATGGAGGCACACGAATGAAAGAAAGATTATTTCATGATGCTAAGGTTTTCATTTTCTGGTTATAAATCAGTATTTATTTATGTCAGTTTACCTTAACGGGAACATTTAGTCACGTAAGATATTTTAATATAATTTTTTATTGCCCCAGGTCAAAAACACCAAGAGATACGAGAGCCTGCAGGGAGGGAGTCCCTGCGTAGAGTGCAGACGGCCGGTTCCATGCTCAAGACTGCCAGCTGCTGCTGGACGGCTCCAGTCTTTTCTTCTCTTTCTCTGTCAATACGTTTAGGGATCCCAAAAGGCTATCCCTTGCTTAAACTTACATCCGTAGCTACTTGCCTTCTGTCCTGCTCTGTCGTTTTCTTGCTCAAGTCTTCAAGCCTGTGTTTGAAGTTCCCACTCTTTCACCCATTTATTCCCTTCTTCAATCCCTGAAATTCCCACCTCCACCTCTGGATGGGACCTGCACTTTCAAAAGCTTCTCTGATCTCCTTCTCTCTCCTCTTGATCCTCCTCTTCTTCCTCCTCACTCTCTCTCTCTCACTTTCCCCAGCTTTCTCCCCTCTGCTCTCTGCCTGTTCTCTCTCCCCAGTTCAAATTCAGGGGTTTAATTGACATCTCATTCTTTCCAGCCCTTCTTTGATCTTGACTTTTTTTTTTTTTTTAGACTGAGGTTTGCTCCTGTTGCCCAGGCTGGAGTGCAATGGTGTGATCTCGGCTCACCGCAACCTCCACCTCCCAGGTTCAAGCGGTTCTCCTCTCTCAGCCTCCCGAGTAGCTGGGTTTACAGGCATGTGCCACCACGCCTGGCTACTTTTGTATTTTTAGTAGAGATGGGATTACTCCATGTTGGTCAGGCTGGTCTCGAACTCCTGACCTCAGGCGATCCGCCCACCTCAGCCTCCCAAAGAGCTGGGATTACAGGCATGAGCCACCGCAGCTGGCCCTCATGTCTCTATCTTTAGCTCTCTTCCTTTCCCCCATCTTCTTTGCAAGACCCTTCATTTACTCTGTGATGCCATCTAAACCATCATCTCCAGCATTACTTTCTTATGTGACTACAGTCAATTCAGCTAAACTGAACACGGATTGGGCGCCAACCCCCGTGCCCAGCTGCCTATGAGATCGCTCTTGCTATCTGTCCTGGTGGTGCTGTGGGCTGGAAATGCCCGATGCTTAGTATCTTCCCTCCTAAATGACCTCCCTTCCCATCAGTCCCCTATCTGTTATCACTCATCCTGCTTCCTGTCTTTGAAGTGAAAAACCCTACCATTTGATTATTTCCTATTCCTCAGTTATAATATCCAAGCTGTCAGGTTTCTCACTTCAACAGCCCTCCTCGGTATAGCCTTTCTTAGCCCCCTACCCAGCTGCGATATTCATATGGTTTCTTTCCTTTTGGCAGAGATTTCCATGTCTCCTGCAACAGTGCTCCTTCTACTGCTTCTTCCTATACCACGGCAGTCTTTCGTCTCCCACACCTACCCCTCCTAGCATTGCAGCAGCCTGAGCAGCGTCTATAACCTCTCCAGAGGACTCACAAGTCTTCCTGTCCAGGCTGCAGGATACAGCATAGTCCGAGTGGCCAGCATTGGAAGCCTAATTCTGTGTCAGTTTACTGAAGGCTGCATGTGTATTCCTATCACACTGTCCTCCCGATAGCCCTGTGCAGTATAACGAGCAAAGGAATGATGAATTAACCACAGATAATGAAACTAGAGTTTAGGATGGTTCAATGCTTGCCCAAGGTTTAAGAGCTGATGACTGGTAGAAGCAGGACTCACATCACTCAAGTCGCAGGGGCAGAGCCCAGAGTTCCCTTGTATCTTTCAGAAACTAAACAATGATCATCTTGTTTTGCTGAAATCTCCCAGTGGACCCTCACTGTCAGTGAAACAGAGTCTGATTTTATTAACCTGGCTCTCAAGATGGAACCCTCATGGTCTGGTTCCAAGCTACTTCTCTAGATTTATTTCCTGGAAAAATAAACTTATGTACTGGATTCACGTACCACACTCCAGGAAAAGGTACCCCCTACAACTCTTAGCTGATCCCCAGCTTCAACCTATTTTATAGTCAATTCTCCTTGCAGCAGCCAGAGTTGTCCTTCAGCAACGTGAATGAGTGCATGCTTTGCTCTACATTCTCAAGATAAAATCCCAAGTCATTACTGTGGTGCACCAAGCCCCACATAATCCGGCCCCGAGGTTCTCTTTAACCTCATCTCTATAATTCACCTGCTTGGTAACTTGCCACGGTGGTTCATTTGTGTCCATTGGATACACTCTGCTGTTCCCTCTGCAGGCCCTTTAAGAGTGCTAGTCCCTCCACCTGTGGTGCTGCATCCCCAACACCTGCATGGTGGCCCCTGTCACTTCCAGAAGATTTTTGTTGTTAGAAGGGCTTCCCTGATGACCCTCTTAAAAATATGTCCCTTGTCACTCTCTGCCCCTTATCCTGCTTTTATTTATTTATTTATTTATTTATTTATTTATTTGTTTGTTTGTTTTTGAGACATAGTCTCACTCAGCTGCCCAGGCTGGAGTGCAGTGGCACGATCTCAGCTCACTGCAACCTCTACCTCCTGGGTTCAAGCAACTCTCCTGCCTCAGCCTCCCGAGTAGCTGGGATTACAGGCGTGCACCACCACACCTGGCTAACTTTTCTATTTTTAGTAGAGATGGGGTTTCATCATGTTAGTCAGGATGGTCTAGAACTCCTGGACTCAAGTGATCCGCGTGCTTCGGTCTCCCAAAGTGCTGGAATTACAGGCGTGAGCCACTGCACCTGGCCAGATTTAACTTTATTTTCAGTGCCTAACACCACCTGGCATATTATAGTTTTATTTGTTTAGTGTCTTTCTCCTGCTGCTAAAGCACAGGCTCCTTGAGGGCAGGGACATTTTGTGCTCAGTTTATTCCTAGATCCCTAACACTGAGAACCATGCTTGCTGCACAGTAGCAAACATTTGCCAAACAAATCAGTTCATCAGTGAAAACAAGGCTGCTTGTTTTTTGCTGTCTCTACATTATTACTTATGCTGCTCTTTCTGCCTAGAATTTGTGGAATGTCCACTTTGCACCAGATCCTGCAAAAGACCGCAATGCTGTACTCTGCCTATTACTACCCAATTCATTGCACAGCTAAATGTCATATTTACTGACCATCTCTGATCACTTCATCTGCTAGTAGTCTACTCTTGTCTACATCCCAACAGCAATGTCTTTGTATCCCTTTTATGACATTTATTGCCCTCTATCTGTAGTGAGGTTATTTGTGTACCAGATCCAATTCTCATTGTATTTGGGACAGTGCCTGGCACAGACTTTAACACATAGTATTTGAATAGAGTTGTATTTAGTGATACATTATGAGAGTATAATTGTGTATTCAATTCAATGTATAAATAGAAAAGTAAATATAAGTGAAAAAGCCTAGAATAGGTGCGAGAGTGTAAGTAACAAAAGGAAGAGAAAAATGGAGGAAAAACCCAAGAGGAGTAGAGATTCATTATCCTTCCAGAAAACACACATCCTTCTTTAGGTTAATCCCTTTCCTTGAGAAAATGGCCTGGAGAAGATGACTGGTTAATGTCAGACACCCTCGACTTCCATTTGTCTATTGGAAGTCAGCTGGATGGCTGTGTGGAGGCTGGAGGGGCGGAGATAAGGACAGATGGCTATCGCTGCTTGCAGTCTTCCGAGGGAGGAGCTGGTCCTGCCCGTGCCCACGGTTGTCAGCACTTTCCCCCGCTGGCCCTGCTGACATTGTTCTGACACCTTGTGCACCACCAGAAAGTTCACTGACCCTTCATAAACAGGGGTCATAGGTCCATTTCCCAGCGTCATCAGGGATCACTCCAGGCTGTGTGCTGACCCAGCTCAGGGAGCAGTGGCCAGCGATGTCAGCCAGCAGGAGCCGGGCAGGGCCCCAGGCAGGGGGGTTAGGGGCAATCCCAGAGCAAACCAAAAGCTGTATTGCAAAGTCCTGGGTGGTGGCCTCAGAGAACATAAGAAGCAGGAGGAGGGAGCAGTGGTAGAGGGGGCCTCTCTGCAAAGGGGCCAGGCAACAGCAGTGAGGTGTTTCCTGGTGAGTGGGTCAAATCAGCTCACACAGCGGGGATGAGCTCACAGAGGGCAGGCTGAGAGCAGACCAGGAGTGCACAGGTGGCTGCCCTATCAGCCTTTTCCGGGAGGCGTGGTGGCGCTTGCAAGAGCTACTCTGGCTTTGTCCCCTGCTGACCCAGTGCCAGCAGTCTTCCACATTTACCCCGCATGCACCCCTTTCTTCCCCACCCTTACCCCTCACTCCCTTCCACAAGAGGCAGTACGAATAGGCACTAAGTGTGGTATCCAAAAACCCTCAAGTTCTGAAGAAGAGCCATATAACCCCCCTGCCCCTTGATTTCTCCATCTGTAGAATGAGAACACCTGCCTCAAATGAAATGCTTATGAAAAATTGCTACTAAACCATCATGCATACGGTACTGATGTTAGTTTTCTTTAGCCTCCCAGCTTATTTATTTCTTGTCTTCCTCAGCTTTGCTTACCTGCCCCTTTAAAAATCTGCTGTAATATGGGCAAATCATATTTGTAAAACTGCAATTAAGCCAAACATAAAGGCTCAACCCCTGAAAAGAGATAGCTTTGTGCTTATGTGTATAAACCAAAACCAAAATCTTATTTTTGTTCAAAATTTCAGGATATTACAGATATTTTGCTTTAGTACTTAAAAATATTACTTACAACCGGTTGAAACAGATCACACCGATTTTGTGTGCCTCTGCTGGGTGCAGGAAATGATGTTTCTTCGACAGATCTAAGCACCATGGGTGGCTTTGACAAAAGTGGGGTCCCAGGTTGCTTTGTGAGGCGATTCTAAGCATGAGTGGGAATTGTTCTACACCAAATTTACACCTCCTGCCCCCAAATTTCTCTCTCTTGCCTACTTTTGATCCCTAAAATGCCACCATCAATTAAATAAGGCAAGAGTCCCAGGCTAGAATGAGAAGCTATGTTCACTCATGGGCATGATTTAACTCTAGCTCATGTCCACCTTAGAACAACTTTCTAGAAGATAGTACAGAAGAGAACAACTATTTACGCACCTGACATAGCAGAGGGAGCGGTTAAAAGATTTTTGTGAGCAAAAAGGAGGAGGGAAGCAGTTAGACACTGCTTCTGACCTCAAAAAGTTTCTGAGGTTTGAAGGCGCACGCTTAGTCATGCTTACTCCAGAGTCGGGCTTCTGTCTGGTGTGGGCTTCCCTGGACAGGTACAGTAAGAGTGCCTTACCTGGCCAGCCAAGAAGACAACAGAAGGTGCTGGATACCTGCATGGGGGAGATGGGTGGAGGAGGTGGAGTCACCTCAAAGGAAGAGAAAGCACTGCCGAGTCAGGGGGGATGTTCTCTAATGCTATTGCCACGTATGGCTGAACTTGGTCTGTATGTATTAGACAGACAAGTAGGAGGTGCCATCTCCTATTTATTGTGTCCTACTCTAATTAAAAAACAAAAAACAAACAAACAAACAAAAACAGGCTGGGCACAGTAGCTCATGCCTGTAATCCCAACAGCTTGGGAGGCTGACACAGGCGGATCACCTGAGGTCAGGAGTTCGAGACCAGCCTGGCCAACATGGTGAAACCCTATCTCTACTAAAAATTAAAAATTAGCCAGGCGTGGTTGTACATGCCTGTAATCCCAGCTACTCAGGAGGCAGAGGCAGGAGAATCACTTGAACTTGGGAAGCAGAGGTTGCAGTGAGCCAAGATCATGCCATTGTACTCCAGCCTGGGCAACAGAGTGAGACTCTGAGTCAAAAACAAAACAACAACAACAACAAAACCCAGCTACCTTTTTTTGGATATGTACTGTGTCAAGTAGTATTCAAAGTCCTTTACATTTAAGCACTACAGCAACTCTTTGAGGGAAGTCTAGTTGCTATTCCCATTTCACAGATGAGAAAACTGAAGCCTGTGCTATTAAATTAGCTGCTGCAGCACTCTCAGCCAGGTGATGACAGAACCAAGATTTGAACTCAGGGCCTTGGACTCCAGGGGTTCACTCTCTTAGTCAGATGCTGAGTCCCCTGTGCAGTGGTTTACATAAAGCCCACAGAAGGGTCCCTCTTGGACACTGACACAGCCAGAACTACATCCTGCCAGCCCCGGGGTACGGCTGCGGCTCATTTCTCTTTCATTCTCCCAAAGGCCACAGATGTTTTTGGGAGCGCCCACAGCAAGGATTTAGCCAGGGGACACTGGCTTCTCCACTCCCCTCCACCCTGAGATAGAAGCAGTCCTTAAAGCCACCAATGGGGAAGGGCCAGGAGGATCCAGTGGCCCTGTGGCCAGAGCCAGACCCTTCTGACTCTCCCAGGAAGGCACACAGGGTGACAATTTGTCGCACCGAGGCTTTGCAACAGCTGCTTCTCTTCAGACATATGTACCTGTTCACATATACACGTGCCCATACATGCAGACATGCACACACACACAAACACACATGAACACACCCAGGGAACGGAGTCATGTAGTGACTCAGCCTCTCCCCAGTGTCCACACGAGGAAGATGGAAGGTGTTTCTGCTGATGTGACTGAACGGTCCATCTCTGTGTAATTTATGGGCCTCCGTTCCCTCTTGGACTGGAAAGGTAGGCTCCCCTCCCACCTTCTACCCAGGGCCCTGGCACTGTGAAGAATGAGGCTTCCTCTCGGTTTTGAGATATAGTGAATGCAAAGAAGAGGCCGGGTCTGCATGCTCCTCGAGATACTCAAGTAGGCAGAAGCTGTCAACCTGGGGGCTAGGGGCCCACAGTCCTTCCCCGACTTTGGTAATTATCTGAGTCCCTAAGATGAGCTCCAGGAGAATAGGTGCAATCTTTCGTCCATTTTTACATCTCCAAATCCTAGAGTAAGTGCTGGCATATGGGAAGGAGGAAGGGTGGATGGATGAGTCACGCACCACCCTGCCTTCACAGGGCTTACACTCTGGGAGGAGGAGACAAGGGCACTTCTCACGAGAAATGGGGGGGCCTCAGATGATGAGGGGGTTTGGATGACAAAGAAAGGACATCTGGTGGGCAGACTGAGGGAGACGAAACATTCTTGGAGACACCATTAGAGGTGGCCGTGCAGGACGGGTAGGATTACCTCAGGCAGAGGAACAGGCGTGAACAAGACCTGCTGCAGGAAAGCATGCGAATGTTCTGGAAACAGGAGGAACTTTCCTTTGGCTGGAGCACGAGGTGCACACAGAAGAACGACAGGGCCCCGAGAAAAGTGCGGTGTTGGGGCTGGGCTGGGAGGAGGGTGTTGCCAGGCTGGGGTGGGAAGCAGGAAGTCCAGGGTGAAGGGGCTCCCTGCCTTCTGTGTTTCCCCTCCTGCCTTTCTCCTCTGGTTCCGAGAATCAGTTCCTCTGTGTGAAGTGGATGAGGGGACTTTCCTAGCCTCCGATCTGCACTTGCACTAGACTGAGTGGAGCCTAGGACAATGGCTTTCCGTTCAGAACCAGAAATCGGGCTCCGGGAAGGCACTCTCCTAGAGGAGGGAGAGAAGGTATTGTTACCTATTTGTGGAAAGACTCCATGGAGATTGTAACCATCCTAATTACATCAAACTTCAGTGGGCTGCTTTCTTTTGTTAATAGCATAGTCCTTTGTCCAGAACACACACACTGCACCCCCAGAACCTGAATGATTCAACTGGATGCGTAAGTAGGGAATGTGAAGTGTAAGAATCACTGGTAAGCCCGCGGAGGATTCTGGGAATAAGGCAATTGAGTACAAACTATTCGCCAAGTAAAATATTAAAATATTACAAATAAGGCTAAAGTCCTCTTTGACAGACCCCTGATCCAGCCTCAGCCCTCCCCGCATCCTCCCCCATCCTCTCTATGGAGTGGACCTTCTATATCAGTCTGTCGTCTGTATTTCCAGAATTTATTTCTATGTATTTACAAATTTAGAAAATGTATATTTGTGGCTGGGCGCAGTGGCTCACGCTTGTAATCCCAGCACTTTGGGAGGCCGAGGCCAGCGGATCACTTGAGGTCAGGAATTTGAGATCAGCCTGGCCAACATGGTGAAACCTCTGTCTCTACTAAAAATACAAAAATTAGCTGGGCATGATGTTGCATGCCTGTAATCCCAGGTACTCAGGAGTCTGAGGCAGGAGGATCAGAAGGATCTGAACCCTGGAGGTGGAGGCTGCAGTGAGCTGAGATCACATCACTGCTCTCCAGCATTGCACTCGTATTTTTGTATACCTAAATGTATTGCGTATGTGGTTTTGAACTCGTTTTAAAAGCTGGAGGACAGAAAATGAAGAGAACACAGAGTACCTGATGAAGTGGAAATAAGAAGCTCTGGTTTGTATTTTCCTTCCATGCTCAGGAAGATGTGGAAAGAGAAAGTTACACTTTTATTTTCCTGCTTGGATGCCTTAGCGCCTTCTGGAAATCTCTGCTAGATAACCCTCCTCGCACAATCATTCGCAAGCCTACCAAGAATACGTAGATGGAGAAACGCAAGCAC
This sequence comes from Papio anubis, assembly GCF_008728515.1. Lineage (NCBI taxonomy): Eukaryota > Metazoa > Chordata > Mammalia > Primates > Cercopithecidae > Papio > Papio anubis. The sequence goes on along the minus strand of NC_044981.1, from coordinate 111,881,285 downwards.
GGCAGGCTGTCACCCACTCTGCTCAGCCAGAGGTGGACACCCACCAGCCCCTCATACTGCCAGAAGGACACTGGCTACTGGGGCCTCCTGACGCTTGCATCCACCATTTCAATTTAAAAAACACGAAACTGTATCCCTCAACCCAAGGATGCGGGAATTCATCCCATAGCTTGCCTCAGATCTGTAGTTCGATAGACATTGTGCAAGTTCTGTTGCCTTCTTTTAGCTCAAAATTCCAGGAAACACAGAGCCTTGCAGATGGAGGCTTCCTACTGAGAAAGAGACAAGCAAGCTGCTTAGACAATTCATAGACTGGAAAAATCGAGGTGAATTATTAATAAATTTAGGAATGAAGAGTATTTCTGGCTGGGCATGGTGGCTCATGCCTGTAACCCCAGCATCTTGGGATGGCAAGGTGGGTGGATCGCTTTAGGTCAGGAGTTCAAGACCAGCCTGGCCAACATAGCAAAACCCCATCTCTACTACAAATACAAAAATTAGCCAGATGTGGTGGGTGCACACCTGTAATCCCAGCTACTTAGGAGGCTGAGGCAGGAGAATCGCTTGAACCTGGGAGGCAGAGGTTGCAATGAACCAAGATCACGCCATTGCACTCCAGCCTGTGTGACAGAGCTGAACTCTTGTCACAAAAAAAGAAAAAAAAAGAAGAAAGAAAGAAAAGGTTTCTTCTCTCAGATGCTAAAGCAAACCTTTTGTGCAGATAAATTCTTAAGTGTTAACTCCCATGCTGTGAAACTTAGAAAGTTAGACTGCTTTTTCATGTCAGCTGTTACCGAGGATCGAGCCGGCTCTCACTCTGGGTGAATTAACTACTGATTTTTTTTCTGCTTCCTAAAGTGACACAACTGATTTAACCTGATACGTGATCATTTCATTAGGGCAAACTAAGGCCATGTCATCCTCCCCTGATAATTTGTCTTCCTTTTTATTTCCATGTGGCACTTAGAGGCCATGTTGGTCATTATCAACCATTGCAAAAATTTCTTCTGCCTTCATCGTAAGGACAAATTATAAATTGCTTTGGGCTCAGGTTTTATGAAGATGATGAACACCTCTAATGGGTTCCAGGTGCTTCTTTTCCACTAGTCATGAGGCCATCCACAGGTTACTGCATAGGTATTATCACAGCTCAGTAATATTGATAGGACAGCTGTGCCTAATGGTTTCCTTCTACCACCTCTTTTTTTTTTAGCTAATCTCACTCTGTCTCCCAGGCCGGAGTGCAGTGGCACAATCTTGGCTCACTGCAACCTCCGCCTCCCGGGTTCAAGTGATTCTCCTGCCTCAGCCTCCCAAGTAGCTGATATTACAGGCACCTGCCACCATGCCTGGCTAATTTTTTGTATTTTTAATAGAGACGGGAGTTCACCATGTTGGCCAGGCTGGTCTCGAATTCCTGACCTCAAGTGATCCACCGACCTTGGCCTCCCAAAGTGCTGGGATTATAGGCATAAGCCTCTGTAGCCAGCTCTCTGCTACCTCTTTTAAAGGATTTCCACTGACATCTGGAGGTCTTAGATGCTGAGATTTGTTATATGAAAGAAAAATGAATTTACCTTCCAACTTTCCTCAAATATTTTATTTCTGGAGTGATTTTTATAATCCTCAAGAACAATTTTCTCCACTGTCTTTCTGTGCCATGAAGTGACACATCTCTGCCTGCCACCAAGCATGGTTCCTCAGCAATACATGGGTCATGTCTGGTGACAGTATCCCTGAGGCCTGCCAAAGACATCATTGGCTTTGGACGCCAGACGGTCCTTGGCTCTTGGAGCTGCTCTTTTACATGTGAGTGAGTGCAAGGCAGCACTTCAGACGTGGGATTCTGAGGTCTGATCTAACATGCAGCATTAAGAAAATATATTGTAAAAGAGAGAACATAGTGCTGCACTAAAATATCGTATTCTGTGATTCCAATCTGCAAGTGACAACATACCAATTGTATTCAACTATAGCTTTTGCTTACTTTTTAAAGTTTCATGTTAAAATGGTAAAGATTTACATGAAAACAGTCCTGTCCAGTGGACTGTAAGTCCCATGAGTGAAGGAAACGGGCGGGTTTGGTGATCTCTTGATGATGCCTCAGAGTGCATCACAAGCACACCCAGCACAGCCCCGGGAGTGTTCTGGAACACAGCAGCAGTGGAACTCTGTGCTGACCCCAGCTGTCATTCTCGGAGCACCAAGAAAGGGCAGTGTGGCAGTGCCTCCAGGAACATCATCCTCACCTTGGGTTCTACAGCTCCTTCCCAGGCAGCACAGTCAAGCTCTTGCTTGCCCTCCCCCGCAGCTCCCACCCACCCTTCCTCTTGCCTGGCTGAAGGGAAGCATGAGCGCCCTGTTCCCAGCAGCTTCCCCTAAGTGACTGCCTGACAGCCCTTGTTCAAGTGCCTACAGCCAGGGGTGACAGGGCCTGTGCAGTCGCACCTCATCAGGAGCTGGGGGCCCACCCAAGCCCCATCCAAGGGTCTCTGTGTGTCACCTGTCCATATGGTGAGGGTTTCCCACTCCGAAGGAAAGGCCTCTCAGTCAGTTCAGCCTGCATCTTAAGCACAGCTTCCGTCATACCAGGAGGCTATTAGATGCCATTATGTTACATACCATGGCATAGCACCTAAGTCACAGGCATGATGACATCAGTGTCAAGTAGAACTGCGCTCAAATTTAGTCTCCAGCTAGCTGGACAGGACTGTTCAAATTTCGCAACTTCTGTAGTCCCTCATTTTGTAAATCAGTGAAACAGAGGAGGTGGTGATGATGATGTTGAGATTATTTTCATAGGGTCCTTTACTGTATTAAATGAAATAATATAAGTAAACCACTTGGTACTATCTAGCAACACAGAATCTCTCAATACATAGCAGCTGTTATGAAATTTCCTCTCCGCCTCCCATGTTCTCTTACATATCCTATAGCACAGAGTATGTACTTTTGTGCATTTTTCAAGTTATGAAAATGTGCTAATAGCATGTCAGAGCACATATCAATCATTCAGATACTAAACAGGTTAATCAGTTAAATAGATTAATCCTAGGTATTCCATTAATGCAGAAAGCAATAAACTAAAAGAAAATAACCTAACAGAGCAGCGGTGTATTTTTAAAAGTGGCTTCCATGCTGAGACCTGAGTGTCCGTCCAGTCTGCTCTCAACAGGATCACCCTCCACATTACACAATAAGAATTCATTAATACTCAGAAAGATTAACCTGAGCTACTACAAGATCTGTATTGGTGAGAAAAAGACCCAATTTTTTTTTTTTTTTTTTTTTTTTTTTGAGATGGAGTTTCACTCTTGTTGCCCAGGCTGGAGTGCAATGGTGCAATTTTAGCTCACTGCAACCTCCGCTTCCCTGGTTCAAGTGATTCTCCTGCCTCAGCCTCGCAAGTAACTGGGATTACAGGCGTGTGCCACCATGCCCAGCTAATTTTGTATGTTTAGTAGAGATGGGGTTTCTCCATGTTCGTCAGGCTGGTCTCAAACTCCCGACCTCAGGTAATCCGCTCGCCTCAGCCTCCCAATGTGTTGGGATTACAGGCATGAGCCACTGCACCTGGCCAAGACCCAATTATTTGAAAAAGACCTTTTAAGTTACAAATATTCCTAATGCTTTTCTATATGATACATTGCAAAGGAAAGGGAATGCTAGTGATCCCAAAATTCAGCGAGCCAAAATGCCCTATTTTGCAAGGTTTTATTTTATCCAGACTTGATTGAATTGAGTGCGTGAAGAGCGTCTGTGGATTGCAAGATTTCTGGCTGTGTGTGGTTGAACTGGCATCCATCACAATTCTTTTTCCTGTGTACTCCTTCAAGACCATGTCATTAGTCATTATCTATGGTTTAGGCCTCAGAGTAGGGAACATAAAATATATAATCACAAGATAACATGCTCCACTTAGAGCATTTTTTCATACTATTACATTAACCCTGAAAATACTTCTATGCAGCAAATATTAATATGCAGAACTTACTAACTCCCTTTGATTGCTGGAGAAATGAGGGGCAGCAAGTAGCTGAAGGGCCACTGAAATTTACAACATGAGCTACTCCTGTCTCATTAATACCAGAATTTGGGTCTGTGGATGCCCCATCACCTCTTTGCTATCACATTGCCTTTGAAGGTTTGCAAAGAGCTGCAGTTCTGACTTCCCCTTAAACTGAATATAACTGACTTAGGGGAGAATGACCATTTCAGGGAGGGTGTGCTCCATCTCCCGGGGGGAAAGCACAGTAGCCCATTCACTGTGCTGATCCCTGAGTGACTCATAACGCAGCTGCTTCCATAGATTTATGGCCAGTTGATGGATTTAAGGGCTGTTGGCTCTTTTGTTTAATTCGTATTAATAAAGAAGGGGGCTGCATAAAAATTTACTGTTGCATGGAGAGAATCTATGAAGCATCACAGCACAAGGATTATTATGTCTTGACAGCTCAAGAAGTAGAGTAGAACCATGCTTTCTTTCTTCAGGTTTTGCAGTCTTAAAAGCAAGCATGCTTTGATGGAATTTACCCATAAAATTTGTAGGACAAACTAAACTCCAGCAATTATATTAAAGCCCTGTTTTCTTCTTACCCACCATCACCACCAGCACCAAGAAATTACTTTTACCACCAAGACATAATGTGTGTGTGTGTGTGTGCACGTGTGTGTGTGTGATGTGGCTTTTTTTTTTGCTTTTTTTTTTTTTGATTGGACATGAACACTCCAAGGCTGAATTCTGGCAAGTTCTTTTGTCCAAGTTCTTAATTTATGCTGACATACAATGTGCATACATCAGTTTACAGCTACTATGGAGAAATCAAATCCTGATGATGTCATACAGTGGCATAAAATTCTTAAAGAACATCTGAACTTGCAAGGGACAGGATTCATTCTTACTTTCTACAGAAGCTGTCTTCAAGTATTAGGGGCTAGCTGGGTTCTCACTGCATAACACTGAATATGAGATGCATAGGAAAGGCATCTCATTCGCTACATATTTGCCATGTTTTAGGTACAATGTCTATCTTATTTTACTTATCAACACAATGATGGTTCAAGGTATGATTCATGAGGAAACTAAGACCAGGAGAGGTTAAGTAACAATCTCATCAAGGTCACCTTGAGCAATGGTGGTAGGCAGAATTCTGAAAATGACTCCAAAGATTTTATGCTTTAATCCACAGAACTTGTGAATCTAATACAATATCACCCCCATGATTATATCATATGGTTCAGTTGACCTTAAAATAAAGAGACTATCCATGGCTCTAATTTAATCACAGACATTCTTAAAAGCAGGAAGTGTTCTCTGCCTGCTACATAAGAAGTCAGGGAGATTGAAAGCATGAAATGGTTTGATGGATGTCGCTTGCTGGCTCCAGGATAAAGGGTAAAAGGTCTATGTGCAAGAATAAGAGATAGGCCTCTAGGAACTGAAAATGACCCCAAGCAAGGAAACAGGGACCTCAGTCCCACAACCAAAGAAACTGCATTCTGCCAACCATTTGAACAAGCTTGAAAGTAGATTCTTTCCCAGAGCTACAGTCAGTCAACTCCTTGAGCATTAGGTTGTTGGCAGAGAACCCAGCTGGGCCACACCAGACTTCTGACCTACGGCAGTCGTGAGATAGTAAAGGGGTGTTTTTGTCTGTTTGTTTTGGTTTTTGGTGTTTTGAGATGGAGTTTCACTCTTGTCACCCAGGCTGGAGAGCAATGGCATGATCTCGGCTCACCGCAACCTCCGCCTCCAGGTTCAAGCGATTCTCCTGCCTCAGCCTCCCGAGAAGCTGGAATTACAGGCACAGCCACCACGCCTGGCTAATTTTGTATTTTTAGTAGGGATAGGGTTTCTCCACATTTGTCAGGCTGGTTTTGAATTCCTGACTTCAGGTGATCTGCCCACCTCAGCCTCCCAAAGTGCTGAGATTACAGGTGTGAGCCACTGTACCCAGCCACGGATGTTGTTTTAAACCACTAAATTTATGGGGATTTGTCATGCAGCAATAGAAAACGAACATAGCAAGGAGGTGGAAGAGCTGAAATCCAAATGCAGCTCCACTTGACTTCAACCAAGTGAACAAAAAAACTTCCGGCCTGATCACAAAACTGACATAAATAGGTTAATACAGAATAAAGAACTAAATCATTTCCAAAGCAGATTAGCAAAGTGAGCTCTTGGTTTGGTATTCACCTCCACCCCAGTCCTTGACTTCATCCTCGGGAACACCTGTGCTTCTGCTGTTGCACCTCTACTCACCACGATTGCATTCCTGTCATTACTGTTACCTTCATCAGGTCATGCTTCCCAGTTTTTCAAAGCATTTTCAGGTTTGTTATCTCATTTTCTCTTCACAACAACTCTGCAAAGCAGACTAGACAGGAATAATTATCCTTGCTGTCTGGTTGAAAAAGGTGAAGAGCAAGGCGTTAGCTAATTTTTCTAACAGTCACCAAGTTAGTGAATAGGATAGCCAGGAACCAACTCTGGCTTTCCTCCAAGTACAATCTTTCCCTTGAGATTATTGAGAAACCAGGCTGGGCGTGGTGGCTCACGCTTGTAATCCTAGCACTTTGAGAGACTGAGGTGAGAGAAAGTGAGATCCTGTCTCTACAAAAAAATTTTAAAATTAGCTGGATGTGGTCGTGTACACCTGTAGTCCGAGCTCCTTGGGAGGCTGAGGCAGGAAGATTGCTTGGGCCCGGGAGGTTGTGGCTGCAGTGAACTGTGATCATGTCCTTCAGCCTGGGTGACACAGCGAGACCCTGTCTCAAGCAAACAAAAAAAAGAGGCCAAAGCTCAGAGAAATGGAGCAGCATGCAGTGGGTCACGTACCCACTGACCTCACAATTCCTGGTTTCCCCACGCACCAACCTGGAATTCCTCCGTGTCATCTGACCCTACCTTCTCTTCCCCCTGGAGCCCACAGCTCAACTCCAGCACCACAGCCTTCTTCCAAGCACCAGCCCTCTGGCTGGGGTCCCTCTTCACACAAGTCCCCAGCCACATGAGCCGTCTTCGCAGGGGCTTTGCCCTCCTGCCTCAGGGCCTCTGACTGGCTACAAAGCTTCTCTGCCTGGAACACTCTGCCTCCTCCCCTTTCTCTTTGCCGTCTTAACTCCTACTCGTTCTTCTGATCCCAGATCAAAGGACGGTTTTAGAGACAACTCTTCTGAACCCCTAGACTAGCTGAATATTCTTACCTACATTCTCACAGTATCCTTTACTTTACACAGTTGGCAATTTACACAGTCAAACAATGTTTCAGTCAACAATGAACCGCATATATGATGATGGTCCCCTAAGATTATAATGGAGCTAGAAAATACCTATTGCCTAGTGACATCCTAGCCATCGTAAGGTCACAGCACAATGCATTACTCGTGTGTTTGTGGCGATGCTGGTGTAAACAAACCTATTGTGTTACTAGTCATATAAAAGTCTAGCATATACAATCATGTACCCAATACTTGATAATAATAAAAGACTATGTTACTAGTTTTTGCATTTACTATACTATGCTATTTTATTTTACTTTATTTTTTGAGACGGAGTCTCCCTCTGTCACCCAGGCAGAAGTGCAGTGGCATGATCTCAGTTCAGTGCAACCTCCACCTCCCAGGTTCAAGTGATTCTCCTGCCTCAGCCTCTTGAGTAGCTGGAATTACAGGTACCCACCACCATGCCTGGCTAATTTTTATATTTTTAGTAGAGAGGGGGTTTCACCATGTTGGCCAGGCTGGTCTCAAACTCCTGGCCTCAAGTGATCCACCCACCTCTGCCTCCCAAAGCACGGGGATTACAGGCATGAACCACTGGGCCCAGCCTGTTATTTCAAAGTGTACTCCTTCTAATATATATATATGTGTGTGTGTGTGTGTATATATATATATATAGTTGTTGTTGTTTAAAGGTACCTGTAAGTCAGCCTCAAGCAGGTCCTGCAGAAGGTGTTCAGGAAAAGGCATTGTGATCACAGGAGATGACAGCTCCATGCATGTTATTGTCCCTGAAGACCCTCCAGTGGGACAAGATGTGGAAGTGGAAGACAGTGATATTTATGATCCTGACCCTAGGTAGGCCTAGGCTAATGTGTGTGTTTGTGCCTAGTTTTTAACAAAAAATTTTGAAAATAAAATAATTAAAAATTTTAATAATAGAAAAAGCTTATAGAATAAGGATATAAATAAATAAAATATTTTTGTAGAGCTATACAATGTGTGTTTAAAATGTGATTACAAAAGTCAAAAGTTTTTAAAAAATTAAAAGTTGATAAAATTGAAAGGTTACATAAGCGAAGGTTAATTTATTATTGAAGAAAGAAAAAAAGTTCGTATAAATTTAGTGTAGCCAAAGTGTCCAGTGTTGACAGCGTCTACAGCGGTGTACAGTCATGTCCCAGGCCTTCCCATTCACTCCCCACTCACTCACTCATTCCCCCAGAGCAGCTTCCAGTCCTGCAAGCTCCATTCATGGTAAGTGCCCTAGAAAGGCGCACCATGTTTTATCTTTTATATCATATTTTTACCGTACTTTTTCTGTGCTTAGATACACAAATACTTACCATTATGTTACAATTGCCTATGGCTTTCAGTGCAGTAGCATGCTGTATAGGTCTGTAACCTAGGAGCTAGAAGGCTGTACCGTGTAGGCTGTACCATATAGCCTGGGTGTGTGGTAGGCTATGTCATCTAGGTTTGTGTAAGTGGACTCTGTGATGTTCACACAATGACAAAATCGCATGTACCCCACCCCCCCCACCCCCTGCTAAGCAACGCACAACTGTACTGATTTGGGTATTGTGTCATGGACGCTGATTTCCTCCATTATGTGGCAATTCCATGAGGACTGGATCAGTGTTTCTTTTGTTCATACTGTGTTCCCTGTGCCTCGCATGGCCTGGCCCATACGTGGGACCCAGCAAATAATGGATGACTTAATGAATGCACTTGGCTGGGTGCGGTGGTTCACACAGATGATCCCAGCACTTTGAGAGGCCGAGGCGGGTGGATCACCCGAGGTCAGCAGTTCAAGACCAGCCTGGCCAACATGGTGAAACCCCATCTCCACTAAAAATACAAGAATTAGCTGGGCCTGGTGGTACACGCCTGTAAACCCAGCTACTCCGGAGGGTGAGGCAGGAGAATCGCTTGAACCTGGGAGGGAGAGGTTGCAGTGAGCCGAGATCACGCCATGCACTCTAGCCTGGGAGACAAGAGTGAAACTCCATCTCAAAAAATATATATATACACACACACACACACACACACATATACATGTATATATACATATGTATATATACAGGTATGTATATATATACTATATATACACACATATGTATATATATTTTATATATATATATATGTGAACACACTCATGCATTGCAGTACAGCTAGTCTTCTGGTAGGCTGGCCATTACATCAAGGACAGCCTCTCCAAGTGGCCAGCCTGTGGGGGTTCTTTTGGCAATACTGGACCTTCTCTTTCTACCTCCACCATCCCTACACCAAACCCATGAAGTGAGAGCACGACCTTTCCAGTAAAAATGTAACATCCCCAGTCCCTTAGGATCCCTTCACAGGCCTGACTGGAAAGCGCCGTGCACCACCAGAACACTTCCCTTTTCTGTGGACTGGCACGGATGCTATTTCTCACCTCCTCCCACTAACAGCTCTGTTGCCCGATCTGCTGATGAAGAGCCTCTCCCCTTTCCAGGCGGCTCTCACCAAGACACCCCCTGGAAGCTACTGTGCCGACGCTGCTCCCGCGGCTGAGTCCATCTCCTTCTCACTGCAGAATTCAGTCATAACAACTGCGCCATGTGTTAGCCACTCACGAATAAATTGGCATTTTTATTTTCCTTTCTTGACAATTGCTATTTAGAAAATTGTTTGAAAAGTTGCACTGAGTTCCTTTCCAGTTCTGAAAAATGCTGTTGGTCTGAGATGTGCTGGTTTTGCACTTCAGACATAGTAAGTAATGCACCGAAGTTCCCTGTAATCTAGTTTCAGCTCATTTATTCCCTACACTTCTGCCAAGAACTTAGCAGTCTATTAAGAAATACTATAGTAGAGAGGCTGCGACTTTAAAGAACCTGCCAATGAATCATTTTGTTATATGCATAATTACCTTCAATTATACCAATTTTGTCTGCTGACATTTAAAAAAAAAAAAAGTGTATCCACACAGGTCTGACCATTATGAAATTCAGTGTATCTCACTGACCCTATTCTATCTTTACCAAAAGTCACAGTTTGAGTGCACACTCGGTAAAGTATTTTGGTCCTTGTTGGAGTCGGGGCAGAAAAGGACAGATAGATAATGTGTGGTTTTAGACATTCTGAGGAGGAACATATCCCAGGGATGATTGGGGTACACCTAACATAGGAAGTGGTGCTGGAACTTCTCCTTGGAGGAAGGGTACATCTCAAAGAACACAGGAAAGCACATTCCTGCCATAGACAGAGAAATTCACATGATATGCTTGAGAAATACCACTTATTGGTAGATTGGGCTAACTGAAAGTTTTGGATGGAATAAAAATCATGGTGATGATGATGATGATGATGATGATGATGATGGAAGCCATGGTGGTCAGAGAGGAGCTAGATGAACAGGTCTTGAAATCAGGCTAAGGAGTTTGAATTTGATTATACACTAGGGAATCAATGAAGGGTGTTCCAAGGATGGCTGATGTGTGTATACATGAGGTACAGTCAGGGCTTCTTCCGTGAAGGCCGGGTGTTCCTTACCTTTTCTGCACACTCAGAGTATCAAGTTGAGAGTGAGATGCCCCTGATTCCAGTATCTTTCTTTAACAATCCTGAGAGATTGTTTCAGTACATTATTTTGTGAAGTCAACTAACAAGAAATTAATTGAAAATTAATGCATCCACCTTATGGAATGACCTATACATAATTTTTAAAGCAATAAATATAATTAAATATATATATACACAAACTTTGGCCAGGCGCGGTGGCTCACACCTGTAATCCCAGCACTTTGGGAGGCCGAGGTGGGCGAATCACCTGAGATCAGGAGTTCAAGACCAGCCTGGCCAACATGGTGAAACCCCGTCTCTACTAAAAAATACAAAAATTAGCTGGGCATGGAATTACAGTGCCTGTAATTCCAGCTACTTGGGAGGCTAAGGCAGGAGAATCACTTGGACACGAGAGGCAGAGGTTGCAGTGAGCTGAGATCCCACCACTATACCCCAGCCTGGGCGACAAGAGCAAAGCTCTGTCTCAAACAAACAAAAACAAAAAAACTTCAAATAGTACGCAGATATTCCAATAAGTGTTGAGCCCTTCTTACTTAGAAATTTGTGAAACAAATAAGACTAACTGGTATTGTAAGGACTCACATCCATCACTTTTTTTAAGGGAAATGTTTTTGTCCCAGGCCTATCAAACTCTTCTTCTTTCATTTTTCTAATTTAGGTTAACTTGGTGATCCTTATAGGTATCTAACTGATCCACATTCCATGCTAATCCACAATGGATTGATTGTTTCCTTGCATTGGAGGTAAAACAAGAAAAAATTCAGAGAAGCAATTCCCAATCAAGCTTGCAATTTCTCAAAATTGAGTGTGTAAGTAAAGAGTCTTCCTCAACTCTAATCCTAAACTCTAGCCACATTGTTTCCACTTAGCCCTGAGCAAGTCTGGACAAAGCTGACATTTAATCAGATGTGTTCTGCTCCAATGTGCACCCAGCAAAACCACCTGCTCCAGTTCCGTGTGACTGCCTGAGGACCAGCCTGCTTTCTGGACAGCACCGCAGCGTGGGAAGGGTTATACACATCAGGGCTCCGGAGAGCAGGGGCCGGGAGTTAGCTGGAGGGAGAGGATATGCAGGTTGTAGGCCTCTTGCCCAGTTTCCCCACTACCCATAAGTCTTTGATTCTTCGCTTACTTTCTGGATCACAATCACGAAATTCTCTCTGGCCACACAGCTTGGTTGCGCTTTTAGCCATTTAGGGGCCCATTGTGTGTTGTTCGCTATGCAAACAGTATCCCACTGAGACCAGGCTGGTAGAGCACTATGTAGAATGCATAAGAGCCTGAAAGTGGGCATATCCCAGGCGGAGGCTTCAGTGAGGAGGACTTGAACTATAAGGCCGGAGTAGATGGACAGGAAGGAAGGAAATAGACCTTAGAACTCCTAGAAGGTATACGGTCATTTCATCTTTACGTGTTAGATTTTTCATTGTAAGATTACAGGAGATGTTTGTTCATTTAATTAGCCCATATCAAAGCTATCTTCTTTTTAAAATTTTGTTTATTTATTTATCTGAGACAGAGTCTCGCTTTGTCGCCCAGGCTGGAGTACAGTGGCGTGATCTCAGCTCACTGCAACCTCTGCCTCCCAGGTTCAAGAGATTCTCCTGCCTCAGCCTCCCAAGTAGCTGCGATTACAGGCGCCCGCCACCACGTCCAGCTAAGTTTTGTATTTTTAGTAGAAAGGTGGTTTCGCTATGTTGGCCAAGGTGGTCTCAAACTCCTGACCTCAGATATCTGTCCACCTCGGCCTCCCAAAATGCTGGGATTACAAGTGTGAGTCACTGCGCCTGGCCTATCTTCTTCTTCTTCTTCTTTTTTTTTTTTTAACTTGATGAATAGTTTTAAAAGATCCCTTCTGTTCCTGAAAGTTGGAAGGATATGTTTCCTAAAGGAAATAGGAGCTCAAAACATCTTGCTGAGAATGTGGGAGTCAACTCTCAGGAAGGTATTTGGTTGCTGGAAAGTGACCATGAAGTTGGTTTCTTTCTAGTTGAAGTCCTTCTGTAATTACAGAAAAAGTTACTTTGAAACCAGTATACTGAGTGTGTCTGAAGTTAATCATGTTACAAAGGACTCCAATGCACACAGGCTGCTGAGTCCCTGTGATTTGTGGGGCTTCAATCTTCTCTCATGTTTCTGTCTAGATATTTGGTAGGCAGTTTTTATCTATACATAAGTCATTTGTTCAACCATGGTGAATAAGTTGAAGGGGAATAACAAAAATGAAGACGTCAATTTTTATAAGAAAGATTTTTGAAGAGACATTTAGAAAAAAAGCATGACATTTATTTGGTTCTGATTTAATTTTTTCTATTGCAAAATTCCAGAAAAATGTGGAGCATCTTGGAATTAATATATAATGTATTGATATTACATAATCAGGTTTTGCTGAATTAGGCTGGAAGGAAAATGGTAATAGGAACAAGGACTTTGATAATGTGAGTTTTGATAAAGTTGAGTTTTTTGGAGGGAAGGGGACTCGGAAATTAAAAAGAAAAAAAAGGAAAGCTAGAAGGATAGACCTGTACAGAGACAGGAATACGTGTGCAAATGTTATTGTGATGAGGAAGTGGATTTTATTTTTGTTCTGAAGAGTGATACATCCAGGTGGAGAAGGTGATCTCATCAGTATTTGATGCAAAACATGATTCTAAATATTTAGGGTGTATTCACTGAGCAAACATTGAAGAATTAATATCCATTACACATTTTTCACTTATTCTCTTTTCCAATTTTTTCTTAATAACTTCTAAGTTTATCCAGAATATTTTAATAGAATCTGGGTGCTAGAGGTAATGAATAAAATTTCCTTGAGTTTAGTAATAACGAATTTGGAGAAAAAAGAATGGGTTTAAGGTATTTTATCATAAATTGGCACATAGGAAAAAAAAAACCCTCAGTTTCCCATAATATTTTAGCAAGTCAGAAAGTTTGATCATGCTAACTTGAAGAAAGTATATTGGGATCATAATGATGTCACCCTCAGTTCTCGCTTCAGGGACCTCCAGAGACAAAGTAGAAATTCAGTTCTCTGAGGAATTTTCTCCATTCCCTGCTCATTTTCCCTCTGCTCCCCAATATTGTCACACTGTTTTTCCAGGACTGAGTTTATGATCCTGCTGATAACTGCCTCCTTCGTTATTATAATAAACTCTGCTTAAGGTTCAGGTCTTCAGATTTTCAAATATCAATGTTTCTCCATCCAAAATGAATTTTCATTTTTATTTTTGAGAGTTGTATGAGATTTCTTTTTTTTTTTAAGTTAGCATTTTTCTTACGGGTTGAACTATATGAAACTATACTTCAAAGTTCATGTTTTAACTTGTTAAACATGTAATGTGAAAACCCAGGTCTAGATCATTTCATGCCCAATTCCAAACATTTTAGACAACATTTTGCAGTTGATGAGAGAATAACATTTAAAGCCTGGCTTCATTGGAACCTTTCCTTTTGGAGCTTTTTGCTTGAAATAAGGCATTTTTTTTATTTTTCGTGAAACATAGCCTGCCACCATTTGACATGGAAATGGAAAAGAAAGAGTGCTGACCATCGCAAGGCTTCAGATTTGCCAGCAGCTCCTGAAGAGTTGCTATAGATACCTTAGCGATGGCCCTCGGTAATTATTTCTAAGATGATGTCGTGTCTGAAAGAACACTGCCAATTTGCAGTCTCACAGACCTTTATTTGGCATTAATGAATGAGGATAATCATGGGGCTTTTTTCCTTTCCCCTGATTGCTTTGTTCTCACTCATGATTCAGTCCCCACTTTTCTGCTTTCAATCCCATCCTGAATGTAAACTTTCTTTCCTCGCAGGTAGAAGAGCCTTATGTGAAGATGCAGAGAAGAAAGGAGAACTTGACAATCACAAAACTCAATCAGAAGGTAGCCACATACAAGGGGGAGGGTTTCTGTGGACTAAAACTCTTGTTCCCTCCAATTTGTATTTGTTCCTGCACTGATCAAGCCTGCCCTGCACTCTTCCTTCGGCCCCTGCACTCCAGCTGACAAATAAGGTCCATGCATCTTACCACCAGGGTTGTGCGGGACCACTGAAGGTGGCACCATTCACTGGTCCTTTTCTCTGCCTCTGCCCAACATTCCCGAGTGCCTGTGGTTCCGGTATCCTTTGGAGAACCATCTTTGCACAGTAAAACTTTAATCTTATTATTTTTCATGTCTTCCTTTAAAGGGGTGGGGGTGGGGGTGGAAATTCACATCTCAGCCTTTCTTTCTCACAACTGTTGTAAAACTGGGATCATGCCCATCATGGCACCAACAATTTTTTGCAACACCCAATTCTGAGACAAGGACTTGGATAGAGAGTCTAAGGCAATGCCACAGGTCCTATTTTTATTGATTTATCTATAACATATACCTCAAATCGATAGCTCCTCATTCTATCCAAATGCCTACACTGCTCCTTACTAATTATCAGACTTTGGCCACATTACCTAAACTCTCTGAGCCTTAGTTTCCTGATAAGCTTAAATGCATCAGACAATCCTGTTCTGGCACTCATGCAATTACTCTCAGGACAAAAAGATAAAAGTCTATAAAAAGTGGTTTGCGCGTCAGTGAAACCAAGCTGACAATTGCTCTTTCTCTGCTGTAGATCCTCCCTTAGCACCAATCAGCTCGAGACCTGGCCCTTCCAACTTGCTGGGAAGGGTAAATAGGAAGAGCTCACAATATGACATTTTTAATAAGCAGCTGGGGTGGACGTAGGGGAACTGGACACAAGTCCCTGATTTGGAGTGTTTGCCAATTTCTGTGGTGTAAATATCACCACCATGGCTGATTTCAAGCCACCAATGTGATGTCAGTTAGTTACAAAAGTTCAAAAATGTTAACAACCAGCTCTTAAAAACTAGTACAAGTCAGCAGCAACACACCACTGCTTCTTACCATTCAGAAAACATAGTTTTGATAGTATCTGTTCAGTATAGCACAGGGTCTTTCAAATCTCAGATTCATAATTCCTAATTCAATATTTTATGGGTTTTCTGAAGGGGGATTTTAGAAAGGTCGTACAGTGCATATACCACATATTATGCAAGAGTTGTTCAGGAGTCTGGGCCAATACCCCAAAATCAAATACCTTAATATTTCTGAATTTAAATTAGTGGAGATTCAACTAAATAAGTTCTTTTAAAACTACAAATAGTCTCAAATCATTGCAGGTGTGGCTTTATTGCCAAATGAATTCAGGTCAGGGCAGGCTTTGCCACAAACGATTAAAAAAAAAAAACTTCCCATTTGCAGGGTTGTTGGACTTTAGAACTGAGAATAGAGGACTGTGGATTATTGTATAGAGTATCTTACCAGAGCATATGTGTGCATTTTCCCATGAACTATTGTTCAAAAGAACTCAGGTGGTCATGCAGTCAAAGAAGAAGGTGACCAGGAGAGATGAAGATGGCTGGCTCCTGTAGAATCTCACTGTTTACTGAGAAACCTCAATGGCGCATGGTACATGAGGGGACAGGTTTGGGGTCACAAAGCTGGTTCCAAATTCCTGCATTGCCCCTTACCAATTATAAAACCTTACCTTGGCCACATTACCTAAACTCTCTAACCCTTAGTAGCCTCATTTATAAAATGGAGAAAAAAAAATCTACTTGTTAAGATTAAATAAATAATGCATGCAGAACATGTAATGTACAGTTGGGATATGGTGGGTATTCAAAAACCAGTAGCAATCATTATGTCTACTAACTTGTAAATACACGTGTCCCTCCGTATCTGTGGGGAATTGGTTCCCCGGGGAACCCCTTCCTGACCAGGATACCAAAATCCTCCAGCCTCTAATATAAAATGGCATAGTATTGGCATATACTACATACATCTTGTGTATACTTTAAATCATCTCTAGATTAGTTATAATACCTAATACATTGTAAATGTTATGTGAATAGTTGTTATTCCAGGCCATGTGTGGTGACTCATGCCTGTAAGCCCAGTACTTTGGGAGGCCAAGGTAGGGGGATTGCTTGAGACCAGGAGTTCAAAACCAGCCTGAGTAACATGGCAAAAATCTGTCTCTACAAAAATAAGTATATAAATAAATACAAGAAACTAGCCAGATGTAGTGGTGTGCACCTATAGTCCCAGCTACTCAGGAAGCTAAGGTTGGAGGATCACTGGGGCCTGGTAAGTCAAGTTTGCAGTGAGCCATGATCATGCCACTGCACTCCCTGTCTCAAAAAAAAAAAAAAAAAAAAAATAGTGGTTATACTGTATTGTTTAGGGAATAATGACAAGAAAAAAATTGTACATGTTTAGTACAGATTCCACTACTTTTTTCGAATATTTTGTATCCAATGTTGGTTGAATCCACGGATGTGGAACCCATGGATGCGGAGGGCCAACTGTATCTTGTTTTACATCATTAAAACTGGAAAAGAGAAGAGATACAGAAGAGGAATGAAGGAACATGCTTCAGGCCTCTGCCATCAGTTTATTGCTTAATATTTTTAACAGTTAATTTAATTTTTCATGGGTGAAATAGTCCTTTTTACCTCCTGGTTATTTTATTCCTTTAATTCTAGCATTCATGACACTGAATTTTAAGGGAGGGGAAAAGTATTTTCTATCCATCTTTACTCACACAGTGGACTACAAAAGAAGAGGGAGGAGAAAGAGCAGGGCATAGTGATTCCTTCTTTCATTTTTGTCTGAAAAGTTATCCAAAAGTAATTGGGAGTGAAAGAGGAGCAAGCTGGAAACCCACAAGAAGAATCTGGCTTCAGGGAATATTTGTATTTGGCCAAAACAATGCTTAAGAAAATTTGAATTCATATGCCTTCAGGTATGTACCACATCCTGACAACTTGGAACTGCTGACCAAATTATTTTACTGGCCTGGCCTCTGAAAGCATTTAAATTTGAGAAACCCCATCTAAAGGCACTACTCACAGTGTGCACTTAAGGAGATGCTACTGGTATTTAGGATGGGACAACTCATTGTTGTGCAAGACTGCAGAACAAGTGCATTGCAGAAAGTTTAGCAACCCTCGTACTCTACCATGAAATACCAGCAGGTTCCCCCTTCCACGTGACAATCAACACCCTCCTCACCACCTCCACTACACACACACATCTCCTAATATTCTACTACTTCTGGGGATAACTTCTAAACATAGTGTTTTTGAGAAATAAATTTGGAAGTAGCTCTTCCCCCCAGCACATCCAACATAAAGAAAATGGCTCAAAAAAATACACTAAATTTCAAAAGCATCCAAAGGTATACTCTATTATCAACTTGAAAATAAAGTTAATTTTGAAGCAGAAGTATAAACTGGCCAGTGTTGCTTTATATTTTAGTAGAATATGATGAAAGATGTGTTCGGTTATCAAGATGTCCACGATATCTGCCTAATATTGGATTTTGTTTGTATCTAAGATGTATTGCCCCAAAGTTTAAAAGTTTTGAGTTCTAGAATTCTTATTTTTGCAAATATCAATATTTGTAAAGCAGGTACACACACAGCTTATTTTACTATATTGGTCAAAATTAAGGTAACATAGGCAGGTAAAATGATGATGTTGACCATGAGCTATTTACACTTATTTTCACACATCTGTTACCTGGCTACATTTCCTTTTTCCATCTCTTGGTCCCTTTGCTCTTTCTTGCCCTGGCCGACACTTGGTGTCCGTCCCCTGTGCCACGGCCTCCTTTGCCAGTGAGCTGTGGTTTTTAAGAAGATCTGATGCACTTACTATGCGAATCTGATCATGTGAATCTAATCTTTTACTATGTTATCTTTGATGGATAATGAATTTGCACTTGCCTCCTGCATACCAGGTCTTAACCTTCTAAGTCACTAGTGATGGAGATTTTGGGTACTCTTGTTCAAGCAAGCAATGGGGATATTCTGAAGTGTCAGGATTTCCAGAAGGCCTCAAATTCTTCTACCCACTTTTAGGCCCAACTCAACTAGACACTAATAATCATGAACAGTTCTTATTGTATCTTTCACTCTTTGGGCTTAGTACAGCTTCTCAATTTTTAAATCTTCTAGCTAATTAGAGGATTGAGAGAAACAGCAGCACCAATGTAGATTTTGATGGCCACTCCTGGCTTCAGAGAATTTGAAGACACGTGTCATCCTATATGCACTTACTTATGCTCTTGGCCTTCCTTTTCCCTACATGAGACTTTTTCCTATGTGAGTACCGTCTCTTACCCTAATCCCTCTTATAAGGTCAGGACATTCTAGAGAGTATTTTTTAAGCCTCACACATCCAAATTTGAAATTGAAATAGCTTCCCCACCCCCTGCCAAAAAAGGGATAAACGCTACCTGTTTTTTTTTTTCCCCCCCTCAGGTTCTCCTACAATCCAGTGGACATATATCTGATCTTGTGTAATAAAAAATTCAGTATATTCACTACTCACATCATAAAAGTTATCACCATATGTCGTAAAGTTAAGGCAGGGTGTGATCGAGCCTTTTAACTCTGTAAGTTTTGCAAACATTAGATCCCGGGAATATGTGCATGGATTGGTGACCCTGAAATATGACACTGCACAAAACTATGCAATTGTGTTGCCTTTCAGGACGAACAGCTGAGTTCGTGAGATGAGCATAAGAACTGGATGGCAGAGCTGTTTGCATTCTGCTCTGCCTCGCATAGCTCTGTGGCCTTGAGCAAGTCACCAAACTTTCCTGAATAGCTGTGACCTTATGCATAATTTAGGGATTATAGTATCTACTTTACTGAATCTGTGTGAGGAAGAAATGAAACACCATAGGAGGCATTCAATAATCTTTTTAAAGTTCTGGGATACACGTGCAGGTTGTACAGGTTTGTTATATAGGTAAATGTGTGACATGGTGGTTTGTTGTACCATCAACCCATCATCTAGGACGTTCAATCATCTTAAAAAGCAAGAACTTCTCTTCTACAGAAATCTAATTGATAAACCCACTTTTACTTGAGAAGGAAAAGGTATAATTTGAGGGTGGGCTAAGCCTGGGCCTGTTGCCCCCAGCCTCTTCTTGTTCTTTTCCCATTCAGAATCACAGGGTTATGGGGATGGGTGGGGGAACACCCCTTCAAGCTGTGTCTTCTGAATTCCTCTGTCTAGAAGTGGTCATGACTTTCTGCTGTTGTTAATTTCTGGACTGCCTCACTGTCTCTTTTTGGATTCTTGATTCTTCCACCACTTGTAGAGCCAATTTCCTGCATTAAAGTCCCTCTTTTATAAATACTTGAACTGGGTTCTGTTCCCTTTGTTTGACATTGACTGATAGAGTAGTTTTAGAGCAGTATTAGAAAGACCACTCGCCAAAAGAATTTTCCCAATACTGGGTGCACCATTAGAAAGCCATTCCATTGGGTCCTTTTCCTTAAAGTGAGAAAGTAGACTATTACTAACAGGGAAAGCTATAGCATCTTCACAACTCTTATGTTGTCCATTCATCCATCCATCCACCCACACACTGAATATTGTATACCTATTGTGTGTTAGGAGCTGAACTAAGTGCTGGGCACACAAACTAGACCCACAATGTGTCAGGCCAGGTGATTTCAAGGAGCTCAAATTCTAAAGATCTAAAGGGCAGAGTTCATTTACTTGGAAATCAGGAGTGATCACGGGAGTTAGGTGCTTAGTGCTGTACTTGGCATACAATCTCAATAAGAGACTTCGGCAGATCACGAGGTCAGGAGATCGAGACCATCCTGGCTAACATGGTGAAACCCCGTCTCTACTAAAAAGAAAAATACAAAAAATTAGCCGGGCGTGGTAGCTGGCACCTGCAGTCCCAGCTACTCGGGAGACTGAGGCAGAGAATGGCGTGAACCCGGCAGGCGGAGCTTGCAGTGAGCCGAGATCGGGTCACTGCACCTCCAGCAGGCGGCAGAGTGAGACTCCATCTCAAAAAAAAAAAAAAAGAAATTTCTTGTTCCTGTTTCCACTTTCTACCTCCCACCTCATTAATAAACTGAGGTGAAGTAAGCGGGCTGGCCAGGAAATATTATAACCATCCCATAAGCAAAGTACTAAATTCAGAAGAGTTATCTGCCTAAGGGTGAGTGCTCTTGAGCAGCAGCATCTGTAGCTGGTCCAGTCTTTTCATCAGATCACAGTGCTTCATCGACTGCTTCATTCGCAGTATATGTGCTAAGAAATTTGTGACTGAGACCAGGCACAGTGGCTCACTCCTGCAATCCCAGTGTTTTGGGAGGTGGAGGCTGGAGGATTGCCTGGGGCCAGAAGTTCGAGACCAGCCTGGGTAACAGCGTGACCCCTGTCTCTACAAAAAAATTAGAAAGTAAGCCCAGCATGGTGGCACATATCTGTAATTCCAGCAACCCAGGAGACTGAGGCCAGAGGATTTCTTGAGCCCAGGAGTTCCAGGCTACAATGAGCTATGATTGGTGCCACTGCACTCCAGCCTGGGTAACAGAGCAATATCCTGTCTCAATCAATCAATCAATCAATCAATCAATCAATCAAAGAGATGCGTGACTGGGGGCCAAGGAGGAGACAGCAGAGAACAGGAATCCTCAATTATCCTCCCTTCCTTTCCAAGTTGTCAGAAATCCTTATCTCTCAGCCACAAACACTCATCAATGAGCTTCTTTGAATCCTAGATGCTTTGAGGGTCAGATAAGGGCTGGCACCTACCTCACAGGGTTGATGGAACCATTAATGCGGTACTATTTCAGAAACATACTGTACACTTCTATCACAAATCACAACATAGAGAGATGGGGTAACAGGCATGGTTTTGTGTGAGCTCCAAAAGCTGGGCAGGGTCTTAACTAAGCTCAGTTTCCTGTCTGTGAAAGGCAACTAGCACCTGTCCTGTCAACCTCACAAGGTTATTCCAAGGCCAACAGAAACAATGCTTTGAAGATGGCAAATGTCTGTTAGTCCCATTGCAAATCTACCGTGGTAAATGTATTCCAAGCATAGCCCAGTCCCATAGCTTTAGTAATACAAGTCAGTTGTGGAGACTCAAATAAATTATAAAACAGAACATAAACTCCACGTGGTAGAGAACTGTGATGCTGTGTGGCCTTACTGCACAAACCTTGTTTTGTTCCCAGTCTTTATTATAATTTCCATAATCATATATATGCATAAAAGCAGATAAAAGGGAAAAATCAACAAGAATAGCTAACATTTATTCAGGCTTTAGAGCATGTGCCAGACAGTCTCCTAAGCACATTCTCTTATTTAAATCACATACAGCAACTCTATGAGGTAGGCACTATCATCATCATCATCATCATCATCTCCATTTTACAGATGAGGAAACAGACACAGAACACAGAGAGGTTAAAGTGTTCTCTCAAGGCCACGAAGCTAGCGAGTGGTAAGGCTGAAGGTCTGTTAACAACTAAGAGTGCAATCAAATCCACACCAAACCTAAGGGGGTTCACAGGCGAAACTGATACGTCCGACTTTGGCGAGAGATCAGTGTTAAGAAATGACTTCACACGCCTTTAACTGTTGCTGCAGGCACCTTTGATTGGAGTCATAACTTTACTTCAGAGCTGGTGCCTTTAAACATCTCTCTGGCTGTCACCAGTTATTCTTTACCTCCTTTTCCACTTTTACTTTCTCTAGGCAAAGGTCGCTTGGTGCTTTAACCAAGGTGATTAGGGTAATGACGCCTGAAGAACACCAGGCTTCCCCCTCTTTTTACGTGATTACCGGCAAAGCTTCTATGTAAAACTAGAATGTTCACTTAAAACCATGATTTTGGGTATTATTTTAAAGGACTCACATAGTAAATTATTACGTCCAAAGGAAAGCTAAATCTGAAGAGCTCGGAAAATGAAGAAAAGTGATGTGTCTGAGAAAACAGTAGCAGAATATCTTTTTAAAAAAACTTTGTTCCCTCCGAGGCTGTAATTTGACTGTTCTCTTTGGCAAGGCTCCAGAGACAAGGCCAAGTCCCTAATTTCTTTTTCTCTTCGCCCCCCTCCTCTCCACCTTTTTCGCCCTCAGGGCAGAGGGGAGGCGGGACGAGCGATCCGCTGCTCTGGCCGCCGAAGCCGGCGTCGGGGCGCGGGGAGGGGCGGGCGGGGGCGCGGCCGAGCAGTGGGGCAGAGCCCAAGGAAGAGGAAGTCGGAGCCCCAGCCCGAGCCCGACGGCGGCTGAAGGGCGCTCCGGCAGCCCGAGCCGGCGCAGCGCAGCCTGCACCTTCCCCGCCCGACCTGCGAGCGCCGCCCGGGCTTGCGAAGCCGCTGCTTCCCGGGTAAGCGCGGGTCAGTCCCGGACGCCCCGGGGATTTTTCCAGGGATGGGAGGGGGGACCGGGGATCTCCAGTTGGAGCCCCACATCCGCAGGTGGGGCCGGGCGAAGCGTGGTACCCGAGCCCTGCCGACCCCCTGCGCGCCCCTCCGCGGTGGGGACAGAGGGCCTTGGGGGACGCCGCGCGGTAGGGACGGAGGGCGCTGGGGGCACAGCGCGGGGGGACGGAGGGCACGTGGGGGCGCCGCGTCTCGGGGGTCGGGGTCGGGTCGGGGATGCTGCCTGCCGCCGCCCCGCTCGGGGTTCCGCGCCCCCAACTTCCCGGTGCTCTTGCCCCTCCCCGCAGCCACAGCGGCTGCAACACCACCACGCAGAGGAGTTTCTGCGAGCACCCGGGAGTTGTGGCCACCGCTCCCCTACCCCCGACTCGGCAGGACGGCCCCAGAACGGGACCCCACGGCCAGCCAGCTGCGTCAGCTCCCCAGCAGCGAAGCCGGGAGCCCGAGGACCCGGGGACGCGCGGTGGCGGCGGCGGCCGAGCAGCTGCGGCGCTCAGGGCTTGGGGGCGCCCCCATTCTGCAGACGTGCTTTTCGGGGGGTGGGGAGTCGAGAGCCTGCGGCTCTTCCGTCACGGGGGAAACGGTAACACCTGGGCGGCCGCGAGTCTGCGAGCGTTCTGGCCTCGGAGGGCGGCAGGGATCCGCGGTGATGCCCGAGCTCGCCCCGTTTGTGTCCTTGCTGTGAGCCCCGTTCCGAAGCCGGAAGCTTGGGGACTCTCTAACTGGGAGAACTGCGCTCAGCTGGTCAATTCATTCCGCTCCTCGGAAACAATGAGCTGGATCCTTGACTTGAATGTGCTAGAGGAGTGGGGTTTGTAAGCCGGCGTTTCATCCCGCTCTGGTCCTCAAGGCGCCCTTTGTACCACCCGCAGGTGGCCCAGGCTACTGCATGTATTTTCGAAATCACTGAGTGTGGGGGTTTGGGGCAGGCATCACCCTGCGAGGACCATCTCAGACTGAGAGTTGGTTTAGGAGTTTTGAACAGATTGGGTATAGAACTATCTTGTGTTTTGTATTTAGACCGGGGGAAAGACTAGAATGTTAACTCGAGGTCCAGTTTGTCATCTAACAGAATTCGGGGCCTAGATAGATCCTGTGATGCGGTACAATAACAACCAGGTATTAAAACCGGCATCTTCTGGCTTCTCGGATTCTGTAGATGGCATACTTCTAAAAAATGTAGAGATTTTGGATTTTGATTAAATCGCTGTGAAAACGTTTCCAAGCTCATCATTTCAGGAGATCAGAAAACTGTTCAAACTTTAGCTTTGCCCTGTGGGACCCTGGGCAAGATATTCGCCTGTAGTCATCTTGGCTGCCTCCCTTATAAAGCAGTGCGCACGAACCAGATAGCTTCTACGGCCGCCTGCTCACTCCTCATCCCCCTCCCAAGCACCTACCCCTGTAATTTGGTCTACAATATTTAAGACAGAGAGAAAAGTAATGGGTAGATGTTTGACTATCTTAACATTTCGAGTCTGGCTTCCCGATTCCTGACTTGACTTTTTGTCTCATTTGAGGTCCCCAGTCTAAGCCACCAAACCACCTGACTAAAGAAACTTTTTTATTCAGAGTTCTCCCACCTCCCTGGCTTCATCCTCAAATAGGTCATCAGTAGCAGTCCACAGTCAACGGCAATGGCTGCACGACCTTCCCCATCCTTGTGTAGCAGCCCCCCAAGTCCTCTGCTAAAGGGCAAAGCAAAGCAAGAATAAACAGTTACCTGGCGATCAGATGCCAGATAACTGCCCCGATTCTGCTTGTCCTTGGTGGCATTTTCCTGCTTCCTCTACCCTAAATGGGCACCCTGAATTCGGGGCACCAGCTTCCTTCAGTGCCTTTAATATAGATGACTGTCACCAAATACAGGCTTAAATATTTCAGTGAGGGATTCAAGCTGTAGTTCAAAGAGGTTAAATGGTCATTTTTAAAACGAGGAAGTGGCAACATAATTTTTGAAAACCAGGAATAATCAGTCCTATGTTGTGTTCCCCCTTTGCGGATTTTTCAATGATTTAATTAAGATCGAATGGTACATAGTCTGTTCCATAAATATGGGAAGTGCTTGAGTAGCACTAAATCTCTTGAGCGCTTCATCAACCAAAAGCAATTCCTGGAGCTGTTATCTTAATGGTGGCCATTCACTTTTTTGTAGGTTTCTTCTCCTCTCCACTCCTTTCATTGCTGGCAGTTTATCTTTCAAGCATTTGACATCTTTTAATCCTCCTGCAGCATGATTAAGTCCCTGGAGTATTAAACTCAGAAGGGCTCTTGGATGTCCTAGTCCAGTCCTACATCTTAAAGATTTAGGAAGTCTGGTTAAGATCCAGTGATCTAGAATTAGCCCGCTTGTGTGATGCTCACCTCTGTGTCTCTGTAGCTTTGAGACCTTCACTTCTTTAAGGAAATTATTCAGATGTGGATTATTTCATAACCAGGGAAAGTAAAAATCATAGTTGGTGTCTGTCGGTTTTCTCACCCTTCCTCGTTTTCACACCTTTCCTCCTTTCTTCTCTGCCCTTGTCTCAAGTTATGCCAAGGATTAAATGAAATGATTCGTATCAGTGTTTGGCACATAAGGTGTGCTTTCAAGATGATTGTTGATAAACCAAGTCCCAGGAGTATAAACTTCTGTGATTCTGCAGAAGTTTATACATAGCTCTGGACTGTAAGAACTGTGATTTAACCCAGGTTCTCTTCTGTCTCCCCTCCCCCTCTTGAACTGCACTGCCTAAGAAATGATGGTTGCATGGAGATGTATTTTTAATTAAATGTAATGGTTCAGTTTTTAAGAAAAAATAATAATCACTTGTCTCTTTTGACTTAGGAAAAATATGGTTTCTAATGCAAAATGTTCGTGTATTCAGGCAGGGATAGGAATGAAAACATTTTCTAGACAAAGACTCTCTAAGCAACCTCATGCTTGTGTGTGGCAAGGCATCTCAGATATTAATGTTTCATCACAGGCTTGCATCAATCTTGCTTGATAAAATGAAAAGCTGACCCCAATCCATTCGGTCATTCAGAGTCATGGGCAGTCTGTGCCAAGTAGAATTTACTGATAGAAGAGCCAGCTTTCAAGTGATTAAGAGATGACTACATCTTCAGCTTTATATTGTCTATGCTGATGAAAAGCAACAGATGCTTTAGCCGAGAAGATAGAAGTATATGGCTAATCACCTAGCGATGGGGCCCAGGTTTGCTATGGAATACCTGGGCCATAGCGTATCTAATGCTGCAAAACAGCTTCAGGTATGCCTGGGTGATCTCCATTCCAGTGATTAGGAGTTGACTGTGTATCTAGAATAGTTTTCATGTTTGAGTCTGAGTTGAGTACATATCTTTTCAATTTGTAAACATAAGGTTACCAAAAAAAAAAAAAAAAAAAGACCACTTTTTCTGATGAGATACAAGCCAAAGTAAAATTTCCACATCTAAACATCCTTCTTTGGTAAATATTGAATTACCGTTTGATGGAAAGCTAAATCCTGCTGGATTCATGGATCCACAAATCCATAACTTTCCTCTTCTTTTCCCCTCCCCTCATGGTCCTAGAGGAAAGGCAATTTGAAGAGTGTTAATGGTAGGCTAAGATTTTAAAAAATTCCATCTACACCCACTTGTAATAACCTGATGGGAGGAGAGTCAGGGCTTTCACTAGGTCTTTAATTAAGAAAGTTGTTTTGGTAAGCTTTAAATACCAGGGTGTTGTGAGGCCTCTTAGCACCAGCACTAGGAAGGGCAAACCCTTTGCCGTTATAGCATTTGGCCAAAAGCTAGTAAGCCTGTTGATGTGTAAGAAGGAAATTTTTTTTAAACATCAAAGAAAAATTTAAGATAAGCATGAGTCTAATAATAGCTAGAACTTTAGTATTCTCATAAGAGGAGTTATTGATCCATAAATCATCATAGTATAAAATGAGCTCTAATATTTGAAGTAGGTGAATAGATCTAGTTCTCTGGGTCTAGTCACATTGAGCACCAATTTAAATGGTCTGTGACTGTCTAGACATTGAAAAGGACATATAAAGTCCTAGGTGGGGGATGGCAAGTCTTTTCCTGTAAAAATCCAGGTAGCATTTTAGGCTCCACATGTCTCTGTCATATACTCTTTGATTTGGGATGAGGGTTGTTTATTTGTTTACAACCCTTTAAAAATGTAAAAACCAGTCTTTGCTCACAGGCCATACAAAAACAGACTGGATGTAGTCTGCAGCTATAGTTTGCTGGCTCTGTTTTAAATGAACTATTCTGTTTTGTTGTCCTTCAGTATTTCTGTTGAGACTCAAGATGACAAGTTTCATTGGCTCTATCTACGTTGACTCGTCATAGACTGACTTATAATCAAGATCACTTCGTCCCTCACTTTCCTAGTCACCTTTTTATATTTTCCCTTTGCCCTGGGCTAGAAGTCTCTGTTAAACACAGCCATCAGTTGACATAGAAATGGCAGAGCCAAACGTCAACATTCTGCTTCAAGTTAGATGCTGAATGGGGGAGAGAAGCTGGACTGGATTGGGATAAAGCCCATGTTGACACAGACCACAGATGACTCCTATGAAATGAGGCCCAAACCCCTGAGCAAGGCACCCACAGCCCTTGTACCTACTCTTCTCCCGATACCTCTTCACATATGCCCTATGTCCTTGCCATTCAAGATAACTTGCAGAGCCCTGGGTGGGCCGCACTCTCTCTCACCAGTGGTGGGGTCATTCCACACACAGTTTAAATATCTGTCTCTTCCCTGGAGCCCTTCCTCATTTACTGGACAGAGATGCCGGCACCTCCATCTCTATGTTTGCACAGGAGCTGATAAATGAAGCACTTAGAGGTCTAGAGAAATGTGACAATTCCCCATTGGCAAATATTACCTTTCAAAAGTGGGGGAACAGTTGTATTCTTCTTTGTATAATAACTTCATCTTGCTTTACATCTCTAAACCAGCCAGAGAATCACACACAAAATAATTCCAGGGCTTTGGACGCGATACACAGTGTAGCAGAGTACCTATGTGTGTGGGCTTTGAAGTCAGGCTGAGCTGAGCTCTAGTTCTTTGCTTTCCCACTTACCTGCTGCAAGTTCCCTATCTGTAAAGTAGGGAGTAAGAATGACCTTTCAATTGCTAGGAATAAATGGGATTTCCCTCTGTAAAGCATTTAATTCAGGGTCTGACATGTAGTAATTGCGCAATAAATGGTAACTTGTATTCATTCCAGAGCATTTATTGAGAGCATACTATGCCTAGGATAATTCCTGACCAATACAAGAGATGATCTCCATGGAGATGTGATTGGTAAGGTGGTGGAGACTCAGAGTGATGGATGGGCTGCCTTTGATTGGTGGTCCAGGAAGCCTCCAGGAGGAGGAGGTGGCAACATTTAAACTGAGACCTTGATGATATTGATGAGTTCCTCTTTCATCAGATCTAGGATACCTTTGAATTATTTCAATTTTTAATGAAATATACAATTTTAAAATGTACCACTTTAGAATGTACCACAAAGAAAGAAAAACTACTGTCAATAAAATTGGCACCATCTACTGTAAGTTGCATCCATAAGTTGTGAAAAATGTGTTTTAGCGTCAATGAAGTGTGTTCATTGTATTTGTGCTCAGTAAATACCCACTGAGTATATGAGTGTTACTCTTTGGTTGCATACAACATTCTGCTACCACACTGTGACTGAATTTCTTTCCTCTGTTTCTTAGCTCTGGGGTGTTGACTTAGACCTGAGAAAAATAATAATATAGTACCTACATAAAAGTATTGCAAGGCATTTATCATCTAATATATTTTAAAAAATAGTTTAAAACGTTTGCTTTGGCGAAACCTTCACTTTGATTGCCAAAGTGTGTCAGGGAATCCTGTTTATGTGAAATTGGCCTACACATAACTTGTGTAGGAGAGCAGTTGAGCAGCTCTTGCAGCCGGATAATTCCTTTTGGCAGCTGTCGGCAGAGATGTGTGAAACCTTAATGCACATAAATGCCATCCGAAGGGCAACAAAGGCATTACCTCCAGTCTTCTTTCTGTTTTCTAGATTTAATTTAACATAAATACTCCTTCTCTCCTCCCTATCCCACGGGCTGACGTCCCTGTGACCCAGTAGGTCCCTTGGAACAGTGAAATGGAGGAGGCTGCGTTTAGATCCAACCCCCTTCCCAGCTCTGGCAAGCCTCCAGCTTTTCACACTCCAAGCTGGGTTCTCTTCCAGTATTTCCCCACCCTCCTCCCTGTTTAGAGAGTAAAATACTGCTGAAGTCTTTGCTTTTTCTGACCACCCTCTAAACTCTGAATCCTAGTCAAGACCTGTTTTCTGCGCTCACTTTGGAGCCTGTTGACCCTCTCTAGCTTTTCTCTTCCTATCCAAGTTCCCTTTAACTCCTCAGTTTCTGGATGATTCAGTGGAAATCTTGATAAAACTTGGCTGTTTCTGGCTGTAATAAAGTGTGCATTCATGCTGTTTTGATTTTCAATTCAGCATGTCACCCAAGCCCCCGGCACTCAGCAGCACTCGGGGGCATGCTGGCTCACATGGTGATTGGGCCCTTCTGTAATCTGTTCCTTTGGGGCATTCTTCAGCTCCTCCCACCCTCTCCCAACTCTGCTGGTGAAGCCAGAGCAAAGTCCCCTTCCTGCACCCTGTCTGACAGGGAGGGTCAGTCAGCACTTGGCCAAGAGGGAAGGAAGCAAAGCATGGACCTGTTTTTCTTCCCTCCAACTTCTCGTGTGATTAAAGGCCCTCGTGTTTTAAGAGTTCTTCAGAACAGACACCAACTCTGGCTGAAATTGGAGTCTTTGGAAACAAGTAGAAGCAAAGGAGAAGTCATTTGTAAGCATTCCAGGGATGCATATTAACCATGGTCCAGCCTTAGCCAGGATGATTGAAGGCCATCTCTGACCTGTGACTAGCAAGCTGGTTGCAGCAGAGGGAGTATGGGGAAAAGGTGAGGCTGCATGGAAGAGCTGGTGAGGCTGATCCCTGGCCATCACGGAGCTCAGCTTTCCATGGCTGTGTGATTACAGACAGGCCTCAAACACTGACATCTGCACTTCTGTGATGTGCTGCAGAGAGAGGAAAAGCTGTAATCTGAGTCATAAATATACGATCCTGTGTGTTCCCTCTAACCGTGTAACCTACTATTAGTTTAAGCATCTATGTCGTGCTAAACTATTAGAGCTGCATCAAAGGAGGATATGGTTGTTGTTCTGGAACAGCTTACAGTTTCAATATTCAGGTGTCTCCCACTTTTTTTAAAGTTGGAAACAACTAAAGGTGAATGATGCCATGTGAAGGTCAGAGTCAAGGATCTGGGATTACTGAGTGGGTGGTAGTGGGGATATTAGAGGAGATGCAGGCTTTAAAGGTTTATTGTTTAAAGGAAAAGCTTTTCCTTACATTATGCGTTTCCCAACATATGTGAGAGTTTTTAGGGAGTTTCTTGATGAGGAATAGGCAGGGTGGGGCTGTCAGGGTAATGAGACGGTCAGGGAGCAGATGGGAAATGGGTGCATGGATGGGCTGATGAGTATTGGCTCTCTTGAGGAAAGCACTTTGGGAAATATTTGGAAGCTTTGGGAACATAGTTCATGGAGGAAAACTTTGGTGGTCTTGGCTTTTTTCCATTTTTCAAAACTGTCTATATAAGGTAAATGCTATTTCCCCCTTTGACAATTGTTTAGATTCAACTCAAAGGAATATCATTTCATCACAATACTTAGTGATATCTGACCTTGAAGCTGAAGCAGCAAGGACAGAAATATGAAGATAATGATTTTGTACACATGGAACCCTCGTGGTCCACAGGTGTGTCCCATCCCAATGAAGTATTTTACCTTTAGCCACTTAGAATTCAGATGGCTTCTAAAAGCATCCTTATTATGAAACACTCTTATTTTTCTTTGTTTCTTTTTAGAACTTATCTGAAAATGGAAGCAAATATTATGAAGCTCTGAGAACTGAGCTGTGATGAGTTCCATCACAGCAATGACTTTCAAAATCCAGAAAGCCCCTAAGGAACAGAAGGAGACTGGTTTTGCCTTATGATCTGTCTTGTATCAGAATGTGATACTGTCCAATACTATAGTTTAAGACATTTCTAACTAGGGAGTGAACAGGTATTTATTCTTCTTACAGAAGTAAAGAAGAGAATACATTTCTGTACTAGCTAAAGTCATAACAGCTAGCAATAACTATTCTAAAAATCTCCCTGGTTTTGGATTACTAATATATGCAGAAGATATGCTTGGCAAATGTTCAGAAACTATATGCCATATCTTTAACGAGAAATTATTACTTGATGCTTCAATATGCATAATACAGACAGCAATTGAACCTAATATTTTCTTTATTTGCTTACCTATTATAGTACTAGTTCAAGTTGGTTTCTGGGATATTATGAAAAAAATTTTGCACATGGAAAAGATAAGTTGGTTTTTCTAAGATCTGAATACTCAGTTGAAATGCGGGAATAGTGTAGAAATTAGGCAGTCTCTGTATGTTATTTGGAAGTTACTTGAAAATGCCTTCTAAAATGGAGATAAGATGATACAGTAAAGACGTTGTGAGGTTTAACTGCTTAATATATGGATGGCATCTAGTACACAGGAAGCCTGTGATAAATAGTGAGTATCTTATTATGTTTACTGATTGTCACACATAAGTTTTATTCTCTGTTACTAGAGGGCTGGAATAATAAACCAACATGAAAATAATGGGGAAAAGCAGTCTAGGTGTTAAAAGAAGGGCTTTAAGTTTCCTGAGGCAAAAGTCAAGGGTGAGAGGGGGCAAGGGGAACACATTTTTGCTCGACTATAGTAGAGACCCAATGTTCATTACACTTGGGAATTGAGATTAGAATTAGTTTATTCAACATATGTCCCTTTCTAAGTTCTGGAGATTCAATCTTGAACAAAACAGACCAAACCTAGAATGAAGAGGAAATCCTACATATAACAAGTACTTTGAAGAAAATTACACAGGGAAACGGGGTGGGGCACTGTATTTGCTTGGGTGGTCAGAAAGGCCTATCTGGAGAAGTAACATTTCAGCCAAGGTTTAAATCATAAGGAGTGATCTTGAGAAGATCCAAAGGAAGAACATCCTAGACTGAGGAAGAGAGTTAAGTAGGGCAGGCCTTGGAGAGAAATAAGCTCCATGAGTTCTAGAAAAAGCAAGGCAGCCAGTGCGTGTGCACAGAGGAGGAGCAGTAAGCAGGAGATGAGGTGGGAGAGGCAGGCATGGCTGGGTTATGCAGGTCTTTATAACATCAAAGACCTTTGCCACAGCTTGGCAGTGCGATGCAAAACCACAGGAGGGTTTGAAGCAGGGGAGTGACATAATCTGATGGATGCCAAATTACCACTCTGCCTGCTGTGCAGAGAAAGAGCTGTCATGGAAAGTTCTGGAAGCAGGTAGAACTGTTGGGAATCCATGCATTGGTACAGAGAGGGAGGATGGTAGCAGAGGAGGTGGTGAAAAATGCATTGGTTCAGAAATGGCACATGGGCCAAGACAAGGCAGCCCCAGGAGAAAGAACGTGTGGGGCTTGGACAGCGTAGCTACTGTTGCTGGCTCTGCCCCACCTGTTTGCGGTCTCTGTTTCCCACTTCCAGCATCCTCTCTCCTTCAGTTCCCCAAGAAAAGTACCCAAAGCAGCTCATGGTTCTTGGTGATGCTGTGAAGCAATGCTGGGGGAGCTCCCCTCCCCATATGCACCTATAAAGCAGGTACGCCTTCCTTTCAGTTCCCTGGCATCCTGGGTACCTCTATTCTAGCTCTTTTCTTTCTCTCTCCTCTCTCTCTCCCCTCCGCCCTAGGCTGGAGTGCAGTGGTGCAATCTCAACTCACTGCAACCTCTGCCTCCTGGGTTCAAGCGATTTTCCTGCCTCAGCCTCCCAAGTAGCTGGGATTATAGGCACCTGCCACCATGCCTGGCTAATTTTTGTATTTGTAGTGGAGATGGGGTTTCACCATATTGGCCAGGCTGGTTTCGAACTCCTGACCTCAAGTGATCCGCCTGCCTTGGCCTCCCAAAGTGTTGGGATTACAGGTGTGAGCCACTGCACCCGACCTATTCTAGCACTTTCTATGTGGTATTTTTTGTAACCATTTCGTTGTCCACCTTCCCTCACTAGACTACAAGCTCCTTGATAGCAAGCATTGGAACAAAACTTTTTTTCTTTTTACTAGTTGAAATTAGCTTTAAGAAATTTAAATTTAAAAAAAAATCACAAATTAATTAAGAATAGTAATTCTGAGTAGGTAGCTAAATATTTAAATAGGAAAGAAGAGGAAGGAAAAAAAGAAGAGGAAGAAGAGGAAAGCAAAGGAAAAAGAAACCCACTGGAGCAGTTCAACAGGGCCCTGGGTTAAAAGGTTTCTTTAGAAAGTGTTTTTGTTTGAATGATTTTCTGTCATGGGAGTCGAGTAGCTCCATTGGTTTAAAGGTTTTATAGGTCTGTAATAAATGTGGGGCTGTGTAATATCTATGTTTCTTCCCTTTCACTGGTTTATTGTAGAGTTGCAAACTCAACAGGGATTGTGTTTATTCTGAAACAGATACAACTGTCAAATAAATTGTAGAGGTAAGAAGTCTCTAATATTCCAAACCATTTGAGTGTTAGGCATTTCTAAATAGGATATCAGCCCTATTCCAAGCCTGCAAACGTACCTTCTGATGTATTGGGAGGGCATCATAGACCTTTGGGTAAGGTGGGAATCACCTGGGCACATAGATCATGCCATACTCATCCTTCTGTTCCCACTAGAGAGCATGGGAACTGGCACACCATTGACCTTTAACCAGTTGTTTAACTTGAATTTCGGACCACTTCTTTATGTCTACTGTATAGTGGAATTTGCAGATCTGATGTTCAATGCTAATTGTGTGGGTTCTGAATGAAAACCTTACTTCTGGTCTACCAGCTTAGAAATGAAAAAAAAAGTCTGAGAAGTCTGTGTTTGTTATGCTCATATTCAGAATGTAGCACTCCTGTGGCAAAAAGACCCAAAACAAACATACAAACAAACAAACAAAAAAATAGCTAAACTGCATTGTAGAACATGAAGTGGTACAACAATTGCTCTGCGATTATAAATCCAGTTTATTGAGACAGATCTCCAAAGAGCCCCTTCATATTGAAAAGGAATGGATTCTGGTGGCCTAGTTTTAGTTACTGTGCCTATTAGAAAATAATCAAATGGTGGCCAGGCGTGGTGGCTCACGCCTGTAATCCCAGCACTTTGGGAGGCCGAGGTGGCCGGATCACCTGAGGTCAGGAATTCAAGACCAGCCTGGCCAACATGGTGAAACCCTGTCTGTATTAGAAATACAAAAATTAGCCAGGCGTGGGGGCAGGGGCCACCAGGTGAGTCGAGATCGCACCACTGCACTCCAGCCTGAGTGACAGAGTGAGACTCCCATCTCAAAAAAAAAAAAAAAAAAGAAGAAAAAAGAAAATAATGACATTTCTCATAGAATATGCTGATTTAACATTTCTGCTCAAATAGTGAGGCCCTATTGTGTTTCAAAATAAGTCAAGAGAAAAACTCTGAAATAGGGTTGGGGATTTATCTATTTGGCTTTTGCACAATTGACTCAAAGTCACCACCCGTAACTGGACTCATAATCTCTATTTCCAGACCTACTTTCAGCTTCCTGGTGTTGTTTTTCCTCCCCCTCCTTTTCTAGTTCTTAGTTAATAGCACCACAATTCAGTGGTCACAGCAAGCCATTTTCCTTCCCTTTCCTGCCTTGTCCAGTCAGTTAGCAATAATTGCTTGAATAGTTCTCAATCTATGTTCACTTATTCAAGTCTCCTTCCCAACCTTTTAGACTTTTACCTCTTGCCTAGACTTTTGGAAGAATGGCTAAGCCATTGTTGATTGATATATTAATAACCAGAACACGAACCTGACATTGAATATGTGTGTTTTTTTTGTTTTTGTTTTTTGGTTTTTTTTTTTTTTTTGTGGGGTGTTTTGTTTTGTTTTGTTTTTGAAACAGAGTTTCTCTCTGTTGCCCAGGCTGGAGTGCAGTGGCATGATCTCGGCTCCTTGTAACCTCTGCCTCCTGGATTCAGGCGATTCTCCTGCCTCAGCCTCCCAAATAGCTGAGATTACAGGTGCCTGCCACCACACTTGGCTAATTTTTGTGTTTTTAGTAGAGACGGGGTTTTGCCATGTTGTCCAGGCTGGTCTCAAACTCCTGACTTCAGGTGATTCACCCACCTCAGCTTCTCAAAGTGTTGGTGTTACAGGCTTGAGCCACCACGCCTGGCCTGAATGTGTTTTTTTTTTTTTTTTTTTTTTTGAGGCGGAGTCTTCACTCTGTCGCCCAGGCTGGAGTGCAGTGGCGCGATCTCGGCTCACTGCAAGCTCCGCCTCCCGGGTCCGCGCCATTCTCCTGCCTCAGCCTCCCAAGTAGCTGGGACTACAGGCGCCCGCCACCGCGCCCGGCTAATTTTTTGTGTTTTAGTAGAGACGGGGTTTCACCGTGTTGGCCAGGATGGTCTCGATCTCCTGACCTGAATGTGTTTTAATGAAGACTTCTTCTAACGGCTCAACCCAAAGGGAAAGGTGGGGGTGGAATTTAAGGTGGAGATCAAAGTCCCTTTAGGGCTTCCCTGGTCACATTTGTTTCTCATACCTCATCGATCCATAGAAAACCTCATAGGCTCTACCTCCAGCATCCAGATTTATACAACTTCTCATGGTCCTCGATCCAAGGTCCCTCTTGGTCCAGTGCACTGTCTTCTTTTCCCGGTTTATTGCAGTAGGCTCCTAACTGGTCTCCTTACTTAGACCTCGCCTACTACCAGCCAGAGCAATCTTTTCATATGTCGGTTAGCTCAATCCACTCTACTAGTTTGTCATCTCAGAGTCAGAAGCAAGTCCATGGGGTAGCCTGTGAGACCCTCCCCGGTCTGGCCCCTGCTCTGCTGTCTGGTACTCTCTGATCGCATCTCCTGCCCCTCTCCTGATACTCACTCTGCATCAGCCCACCGGCCTCTCTGTGGTTCCCGAGTACTCCAAACAAGTCCCAGCATCAGAGTCATCTTATTGTCTCAGCCTGGAATGTTCTTTCCCAGATATCAGTGTCTTGCTGTCTCACTTCTTTCAGTTCCCTGCCCAGGTGTCCCCTTATCAAAGAAGTCCTACTGACCATACTTTATAACATGCAAACCCCTGCACCTTGCAGGTCAGATCCTTCTTACCCCACTCATTTTTATGTATAACACGTATCAATACCTAACCTAGGATACATTTGCTTAGTGAAAACAGAGACTTTGTGTGGCTATGATATTTCCAGTGCCTTAAAATAGTGCCCAGTGCAGAGAAAGGCTGAAACGCTTGTTGACTAAATAAACATCACTTTGGCAATTGCCCTGTCATGATCTGAGTAAGTTATGATTGTCTGATTCTGTGATACCAAGTTCTAGAACAGAGAGCAGCAGCCTAAGTGCTGTGGGTGCGAGGGGAAGCAGTAGAGAACCTTCACTTTCTTTTTCCATCCTTGCCCGCACTCTCCTGGCTTCTGAAGAGGCTTCCATGTGAGGTCCTCCTTTGAGGGCCGCCGGGCTTCTTGGCCTCAGTGTCCGCTCTCCAGTGCCGTCCTACCAAGAAAGCCTTACTCATCGCTGTCCCCACATCTGCCCTCTACTCCATTCAGGTTACTCCTTCTTACTCTGCCTTATTCCTCTCTAGTATCCTCCAGCACCAAACAGCATCTCACAAATGGCAGACACCAGAAAACATCAAGCCACTGCTGTATTTAGGTCTGCATTTTTTCTGGTTTATCCAAATGCTACTTATCCATCACAGTAGGCAGTATGGTTTGATAGTTAAACGTTGAGACTCCGGAGCCAGACTAGGTGGATTCAAGTCAGCTTCCAGCATTTAAGGTTCTCATGACCGTGGGCAAGTTATTTAGTCTCTCCAACCCTAGGAGCATAATCTTACAGATGATGGAAACAGCCCAACTTTCTGCGGTTATAATGAGGATTAAATCCAATCATTCTTTAACATGCTTGCAGAACCTAGTCCTAACTAACATATAGAAAAAGTTAGGTAAATGTTAGCCATTATTTTCATCAAAGTTTCTTTAAAAGTCACATCTCGCATGAAGCTCAAATTACTCTCTTCCTTCTTAGAAAATTATGTATCCTTTAATTACCATTTTATTCGGTTACTTGTATATTAATTCCTTCTCTAATATAGGTTAATCCATCTGTGCCTCATCTTTATATATAAAATAAATATTACATGCACATAGAAAGATCGTATTTATCCACCCACCTCTTAACCTTGTCCACCTCTCTTTCCTGTTCTATTTTTCTGCATAGCACTTATGTCTGTCTGATTGACATGCCATAAATTACTGTTTGTTCAATATCTTTCTAAGCTCCTTGAAGGGAGGAATTCATCTTCCAATGAAGGAAATTTCCAAATCAACATAGGTAGAGAAAATAGCATAATGAACCCCCACATACCCATCTTCCAGATTCAACAGTTATAACCATCTTACCAATCTTGTTCCATTGGTTTCCCCACTCACCTTGCTCTTCTGATTAGGAGTATTAAAAGCAAAAAATCCCAGGTGCCATGTAATTTTGCCCACAAATACTTCAACATGTATTTCCAACTGATAAATCTTCTTTATAACTACCACACAATTAACACCTCTAATAAAAATAGACCAAAAAAGGATTTTGGTCTATTTTGTTCACTACCATACCCCAAATGCATAATAGGCACTGCAATATTTAAATGGATGAATGAATGGGTTGTATTTTGAAAGTTTATTTTTGGAAGTCAGCTCTACAAAATATTATAAATGCTGATTGTGATCTTGGACTCATAAAAGAAAACCCACTTGACTCAATGTGGCAGAGATGTATGATAGCTCTAATGTTTATGAGTGCTATAGAGCTAACACCTTGAGAGCTCTAACTTGGCCTAAGCTATCTTTGAACCTGACTCTGTTGCCTCAGAAGGGTCTGAAATCCCACCTCTCCTCCCCTTCTTGAACAGGCAATGAAGTTCACATAGTTCACACTCACAGAGTTGGAGGGACTCTTTTGAGTAGGAACCGTACTATTCACTAGCTAGTTCTTCATCCATAAAATGGGGGATAATTATAACTACTGTACAGGATCATGATGAACATGTAATAATAATGGAGAAAGTGTTGCACAGTGCTTGGCCTTTAGCAGCAGTTTTATGGACAGTGGTGGTCCACTGTCACCAAGTCACTGTTGTTGCAACCAAAGCACGAGTTCCCAAGACACAGGGGAAGGCCCTGATGGTTGGGTCAAAGGGCTACCAAGCAGAAGCTGGTCCTCAACAGTGTCATCTCCCCAGGCCTCCCAGACCCTCTGTCCACACTCCTCGCTCTCCCTCACTCTCTGTCATTCACTCTTTAGGGTTGACTCTGCAGGGTTCCTCACTTTTGCTGTGGTCTCCTGCAGAATGGAAAAGTTGTGTTACAGTCTTACTTATGGTCAGTGCACCACCCTTCTGAGAGTTTTTACTGGACAGTTTGTACTGCTATTGAGGAGACTTAAACAAACACATATTCTCTTTTGAGTCAATATTAGGGAAAATCAGTCACATGAAAATCAGATTTTGTGCTATCCTGTAAGTTTGGAGGATTGTATCACCTCTCTAAAATTAGAGCTGTATTCCTAAAAACCCCCAAATGAATGACTGAATTACCCTTTAGATTCATAACCAGGTGAAATTGTTGTCAGGCACATTGGGCTCCTTAATAAAATTTTGAAGTCACACGTAGTCATCGGTAACACATTGGCAAATCATTTCTCTAAATCAGTTTAGATAGAAGGTTTGTTTTTCCTGTCTGGCATTCATCTGATGCTTAGAAATGCCTTTACGACTTCATGGTTTGAAGAAGTTGCTCTGTATTTCCAGGACCACACCTTGGTCTGAGGCAGATTATCTGGTATTTGAGATGAATAAAGCTCTGGATAACCTATAACCTCAGCAGAGCTCAGTCCCCCTCTATAGCACAGAGGGATTCAAAGCATTAGACCAACTCTGATAACTTTCTACTGGAACATACACCATTGAGCTTTCTTCTCTGGTATGTCTGTGGCCCTACCCTCAAATGCACCCCAAAGCCAGAGTTCTCTGTTAACTCTCCCTTGGCCTTCTTTACTCTTCCAAAAGCCGGCACCTAGTTTATTTCTCATTTTCCTGCATTGCAGCCCGTTCATCTTTCTAAATCTCGCCAATATAAATCTTATAACATGTATTGATTTAAATTCTCATAACAGAAAATACCATACAGATGTAAAATCACATAGGCTAGAATTTCCTGCAAGAAGAATCAGACTGAGGAGGGATTTCAGTGGCTGAGTCTACTCTAAAGAGTAGAATGGAAATTCTACCGAGGAATAAGCAGATCGGATATGAGGACAATGAGGGTAACAGAGAGGGGAGGAGGTAGTTAGGAAGCTTTACCTCTGGTTCCCATTAGCCTCCTGCCTTGCAGTTTTCTGTTGTACTAAGAAGTAGCAGATGCTCTACTGATTGGTACAGTGGTGTTGATAGCTTACATTGACTGAGCACTTACTAGTCCAGGTGATGTTCCAGAGGCTTGGCATATGTTTACTAATTTCATGCTTGCAAGAACTTTGAATATATGCAGTTATTTCCATTTCACAGATGAGGAAACTGAGGCAAGCAAAAGATGAAGTAACTTGTCCAAAGACACCCAGCTAATCAATGTCAGTGTTGGGATCGGTGCCCAACAGACTGGCCCCAGATCTGAAGCTCATAGTGTACATGGTGTTATGAGCTAAGACTGCAAGTGAGGAAAGAAACAAACAGCGGTTGAAAAGAGAAATTCACTTTTTTGCCCCACAGATCTTAGTAGCTCCAGGGCTAGTATAAAAGCTAGTATAGGTGGCTCTCTGCAGTTAGAGACCAAGTTCTCTTATCTTATTGCCCTGAAACATGCCATCTTTGTTACAGGCAGCTACATACCTAGTTAAAATTGAGGATGGTATTGTTGTAGAAGGAAAGAGTAGCTAGTTGGCAGACCACTCACTTGGGAAGAGAAAAGGGAGGTACCATTAGAAGATGTGGCAGTTGGGAGGGAGGCAAGGATGCCTTTGGCCAGCATTGCTGAACTGTGCTGCTCATGTGCCTTGCAAAGCTGGGGCTCACATTGGCTACTAAAGTACTTGATGAACTATTGAGGTGTCTTCTCTAGAGAGAAAAGCCGTATTTAAAATGTTTAACTTTTGGTGGAATGCCCCACTTAAGTACAAATAAATACTAGAGCTAGTATTTAATTAACAACTGGGCATTTCCAACAAAGATTTCATTTTGGCAAGGGTTGTTTACTGAAAAATTCAGAAGCATTCTCCTCTGGAGAGGAAACTTCTAAAGATGTGAGTCTTTAGGTTATCAATCTTTCATGGTGACATCAGGAAACCCGGAAAACTAATATGCACTACTTGCCTGCTTCAGCTTACTGTCTTATAAGAACATGTTCATCTCACAAAGAAATGCACTAATCAGACTCCTGTTTGAAAGACTGAATTTATTAAAGAAATTATTGAGGTTGCAATATTCTCAATCTATTATGATAAAAATCACTGGTAAATGCTGAAGTTCTAGAATTATGACCTCAGTTGAGGGAGATGTGATTTAAATATTGAGAAGATTAAAAAGAAAATCAAGAACTTGGAATATAATGATTTTTACCACCATTAAGAATTTGAAGATTTAATTAATGTAAGTTGTGTATTTTCAGATATTTAAATTCTGTGAATTTTCTTGCATTGCATATTCCCAGAGAATTACAGGAAATCCTTTGTAACAGGGTATCCTGAGTTTGGAGGATTTGTTAAGTTAAAAAAACACTCATTTGGTGGTATGCTTCTGGTGAAGATTATAGAATCCATTATGCTTCACTGAGTTTGAAGAATAACAATCACTTTAATCACACTTGTTTTCATGGTGGCCCAGAGAAGAATTAAGAGACTTCCTTTTTAAAAAGTTTTTGCTAAGACAGCGCTTTTATCCTCCAGTTGAGTCAACAGAATTGTTGTTTCTATTGGAATTTCAAAATCAAACTTGATGTCCTAGTGAAATTTAAAAGTAAATTGATGAGAAGTAATTAACCAGTTAATTATTGAGTGTGGCAGAATGCACTTGTACCTTTAAATGTTTTTAATGACCTCAAAAGGTTGGAGGCTTTTAGAAGAAGACTGTTAATGTCATCAACCTTTGGAAGTAGAGACCTCCAAATCTCCTTGGCTCTGTTTCCCATAGAGCTCTGTAAGGTTTGGGGCTAATTTGAAGGTGTTTATCTCTTTCCAGCTGCCGAAGAAAGTTGAGAACAGTGATCCTGATGGTGAGCGGTGAATACAGCTGCCAACTGCTCTAAGTCAGCTTGTGAAGCCAGGCAAGAGAACCTTCACCAGGGCTTAAAATGCAGAGGATTTCCTTCCATTCTTTGAGGAAGTTTGACAGACAAACCTATTGCAGCTTATTGATGGGCATATCAGCAGCCATTGTTTTGTGTAAGGCCTGGGGTGTGGGAACAGGTCTTAAGGGGAGCAAGAATACATTGAAACACAGGAGCAGTGGAAAGCTTATATGATGTGTACTGGTTAATGTTTAACAACCTACTGGAATAGAGGTGGGAGATTCAGCGTGTGTGTATGCACACATGAGCCATTACATATACACACATATACATATAAGTTTATTATAAATTATGCTGATAGAATGTGTGATACAATTTGCAAATAATAATTTATATTGATTCTCATAGAAGCTGTTGTTAATGTTTGCAAACTTTTTATGTTAGTAACCGACCTATTAACAGGTGAATGTAGTTTTGACACGAATATTGTTTGATATTTTCTTTTACATGAATGAGTAAGACAAGAGTGAAACAATGAAGATGTCAGAACTTTACTCATTTGTCAGTGACATGAGTGATCCTCTGCTGAACTGAATGATTGTTTTTGAGTGCTGGACGAATATTTTGGCTTTTTCTGTGTGTGCTATTTATACAACATGGTGGCTACAGACACAACACATTTTTGTGTTTAATCTGTATTATTAACATGTTCTGCGGGCCTGATTCATAATGTTTGCCAATATCCATGGTGGAAATATTCCCACTGTGGCTGATATCAAGCTGCCAGTGTGACATTAAATTCAGAGTGGGGAAGAGATGTGCAGTATTGCACCGTTTGTCTAGTATCTCTACCACATAGATGCAATAGATGTAAATAACCCTAAAAGCATAGATAATAGTAAAATGCAGGGAAATAATTAAGAAGTGATGAGTTTGGGGCATTATACCTTTGTTTTTATTAGGATTTATTTAAATTTAAATGTGCATTATTTTACTTTTAAATAATGGCTTTAACACTTGGCTTACAAAATTTCTGACATTTAACAATTGGCTCTTAAGAGTTGGTACAGAAATAAAAGGGAAGAAATGATGGAAAGGGAAAAACAGGCTGGGTGCTGTGGCTCTCCTTCAAAATCCCAACACTTTTGGAAGCCAAGATGGAGAGGATAGCTTGAGACCAGGAATTCAAGACTAGCTCGGACAGCATAGTAAGACCCTGTCTCTATAAAGAAATTTTTTAAAAAAATTAGTTGGGCATGGTGGCAGTAGCTGTAGTTCCAACTACCCCAGAGGCTGAGGCTGGAGGATTGCTTGATCCCGGGAAGTCAAGGCTGTGGTAACCTATGATTGCACCACGCACTCCAGCCTGGGCAATAGAGTAACATCCTGTCTCTAAAAAAAGAAAAAGAAGAAACAGTTCAGATTTACTTTAGGAACAGATCCTAGACAATTTGACTCAAATGATGGCCCTTTCTCAAAATTTCACGAGAGATCCATTTGAGCTAGAGACATGTGGGTTTAGGGGAGGGCGTTCAAAGGTCATCTGAGTTCTGTACTCAGTTTCTCCTTCCAGTGGTCTCCTTTGCACTTTAGCACTCCTGCCTGCATTCCCCTTTCCCACCTCCGCACCTCCCTGCCCTCTGTCCCATAAATGCTGTCACATTCTTTCATTCTCCCTTCTTCTGCCTTATAGAGTCTTTTTAAAGTATTCTTCATCGTTGTGTCTTCCTGATGTCCATCATCCAGCTCAGGAAACCAATGACTCTCCAAATTCCTACTCCCTTAGAGGGCAAT
Source organism: Papio anubis (assembly GCF_008728515.1). Lineage (NCBI taxonomy): Eukaryota > Metazoa > Chordata > Mammalia > Primates > Cercopithecidae > Papio > Papio anubis. The sequence goes on along the minus strand of NC_044981.1, from coordinate 111,838,024 downwards.
AGAAGCTCATACAACTGGTCATGGATGTTTTTCCGACACAGTTTCATTTGAATTAATTGAGTGTTGACTGCTTTATTCCTGATACCCACTGAGATGCTCCATGCCAAGGGAACAGATGATGAAGGGCATAGAAGGCAGTTTGGGAGCAGGGAGCTTTTGCAGACATAAGGCAGCTTTTATGGGGCAGGAGTGAGAGGAAGTACAGGGGTAAAGAAAATAAAATGTGTGCTTCTGGATGCTTTCTTTAGCCAGTTGTAAATTTTTTTTTTTTTTATTGCTCTTTTTTCTTTCACCTTTCCACATTATGTTCTTCACAGCTCCAGTGACCAGGGCTTAGGATAGCGCTGCTCCATTCCTCACAGGAGCACACGGGAAAAACCAGCTCTCAGTTCTGCCTGAGATGGCAGATCTTTTAGACAACAGCCCATTTGCTACTTGACTGCTTATAGTTTGGGGGCATAAATGGATCTCTTTTTCCTAAAAGGTGTGTTTTGAATTAAGGAGAGTGTGTCCATATGTTTTTGTTATCTCATTTACACCAACATCTATGCTGCTGCATTTTCTCTATGTGTTATCCTTTATTTGATCACAATCACACAATCGTTACACATTTTGTATTTTTGTTTTTTGTCTTTGTGTTTGTTTTTGTTATGTTTATTTTCTTGTGTATATTTTTTATAACTTTTATTGTGTTTTTAATCTGAAAGGGAATTTTCGTGTGGGTGAATGGAAAGAAAAACACCAATTTCGGTTTGATCCTTAGAATTAATTCTGAGCCTGTGTTTCCCAAAGTCCTTGACTGGCCCTGAGCTGGGAGCCCTGAATACAGGGAGACCTGACAGTGTTTCTCTCCAAGGAAGACACCGCTACTCAGAAGCACCTCAGCTCTGCTGACTCCAGGCTGCCCCCAAGCCAGACCTAGTGGGTCTTGATCAGGGAAGAGATTGCTGCAGCAGCCTGGCCTGTCCTTTGTCCCCCCCAGACCCCTTCAGTATTTGTGCAAGAGGGGAAGGGCTCTATGTAAACACTGTCACTCCCTCTATGGCCATTGGGCCCTCCACACCCACTTATTCCAGCTGGAGGGTAAACAGAGCCAATTGTGTGTTCTATTTTGCTTGTCTTTTAACTTGCCAGATCTTAATGACTCGACTTACCTATTTTCAAAAATTTGTCTATTTCTGTTGTTAGCAGGACTCTATGTCTGTATGTGTGTTCATTCAGCAAATATCTCTGTACCTGTTTGGTGCCAGGCATCAATCAGTTGCACCAGGCATTTGGGATATAGGGGAGACAGAATGGAAGTTCTGCCGTCGTGGGGTTTGCAGTCTCTGCAAGAGACATTACAAACAAGGGAGCATCAGATGTTACGAGAAATGATCAGTGCCATGAAGAATGGGAGATAATGAATTGAGACTGGAGAGAGAGGTCTCTCTTAGGAACACCCAAATAAAACTCATTTGTTCATAACCAGAAGAAGGAAATAAAGCGATGCAATTTATCCTGCCTCTGACAACAAGGGAAAACCTTTGGCCTGTCTTGGATTGAATCTCTTAAGTCCCTGACTTTACTCTCTCTGGGCCTCAGTTTTCTACCTTTAAAATGAATTTAATAATGGTCACAAACTCCTGGAGTTGTTGCAAAGAGTCATTAATACTGGCAATGTGCTTAGACTGGTGCCTGACAAGTAGAAGTAGTAGGACCTGATATAATTATGTATAGGAATGATGGTCAGTGAGGGTCCAGTGCAAGAACGCCATGTTCCAGAGTGTCAGACTCTGGGGCTGTTGCTTTGCTGGGAGATAATAAAAGTCACAACCTCTCTGAATATCAGCTTCCCTTTTTGACACATGGGATCCTATTAGTTGCGCCACCTCAGAGGCTTCTGTGGCACAAATCGATTTTTTTTTTTTTTTTTTTTGAGATGGAGTCTCACTCTGTTGCCCAGGCTGGAGTACAGTGGCACAATCTCGGCTCACTGCAACTTCCGCCTCCTGGGTTCAAGTGATTCTCCTGCCTCAGCTTCCCAAGTAGCTGGAATTATAGGCCTGTGCCACCATGCCCGGCTAATTTTTTATTTTTAGTAGAGTCGGGTTTTCACCATGTTGGCCGGGCTAGTCTTGAACTCCTGACCTCAAGTGATCCTCCAGCCTCAGCCTCCCAAAGTGCTAGGATTACAGGCGTGAGCCACCATGCCCAACCAGCATAAATTAATTTAAACAATATAAACACACAGTTTGAAAACTGGCAAATACTAAATGAGGGTAGATGATGTTATTGAGCAGTAACAGGGACCATTAGTGACCTACTTGAATATATGGTTATGAGTGCTGTCTAAATGTACATCTGTCATTTGTGCTACACATCTCGTTCTGTTTACTTTGATGTCTGTTTTCTGCTAAGGTAACATCTTATGACTTGAACCCATTACAATTCACTACCTGGTCTTACCGTGTTGCATACAGCACTGTTGTGTGAGTGCAGTTAACCTTGAGCTGTAGGTGAGAGATGCACATTTGAACCCAACTCATATTTGAGTCTCTGATTCCCTTACTTCTCCCTAACACCATTTCCTCTTCCAAGAGCTCTGTCCACATCTGGGGTCAGCTTGGTTGTGCCAGCCAACACTTCATGTTATATCAGACGGAAGGAAGCAGAGAGCTGAATGAGTCTATCATACTGTGGGGTCTCAGATGTATATAATTTTGCTAAGTGAATGAATCTCAATAAAAGCCAACATGTTATATGGGCATTTATTGTATTCCAGGCACTCTTCTACATGCTGTGGTGAGTGGTAATTTTGGCCCAAAGGTAAAAAATAATAAATTAGTATGTTATACTACTTTCAATAACAAAGAGGTAACATTCCCAGACTTTATTTTTTTTTTAATTTGCAAAAATCAAAATGACTAGAGACACCAGGCTGTGTTCTAGTGTGTGGGCAGCTTGGTGGGTCACCCATCCTGTGCCTGCACCCCATTCGCCATGGGTAGTCTTTTGGTGCCAGAGCTTCTCAGGCAGCATAGAGCCACCTCCAGAATTCTCCCTACCATAGCACTGTTCTGAGTTAGGTTACTGGGATGAACCCTGGAGCCCACCCTTCAGTAATGAGACAATACTCAGATGCCATTTTCACCCCTCACCAGCCTCCCCCTCCCAGTGTAGGCAGAATTAGTAGGAACCTCTGATGCATCCCCTAATCACCTCCAACAGGTTTTGTTCAAGGACGAGTTACTTCTACAGGATGTGTTCATCTAGGCGTCCTCTGCCCTAGCTTCATTTCATTGTGTTGGTGGTGTTTTGCCACTGCGGGAGATTGGACAATTTTTCTATAAGTTGAAATTTAAAATCAGCAAATGTTTCTCTCAAGATCTCCTGAGTTCGTAACACCATGTAAGACCCTTTTAGAAGATAGAAAAAGAGGGAGTTTTGTAGTGGCATCCCACCTCCCAAGGAAAAAGACTTGGTTAACTGCATTGTTTGAGCCAGTCTATTAGAGAAGAGAAGAGGTGACACTTCCTTTTGTGTCCAATAGATATGGGTTCTTAATGAGCATCTTTTTTTTTTCTTTCTCTGTAGGAAATGAGCACAGAAGCTTGTTGAGGCCACTTCTGCTTCTGTTGTTTGTGTTAAGTATCCTGTATGTCAATGACACATTCTTGAAGTTTCACTTCTTCCTACCCCAGACCTCACTTGAATATAATTCATCAAATGACACTGAAATCACATCTGATGTTATCATGCCTTCAACCACACAGGTGCAGCCAGAAAGAGGAAAACAGATGGGAAGTCTTGTTTTGTTTCATTTTGCAAGTTAAATAACCTTGGGGGAAAACACTTGACCTGGTTTTGTGAGAGCTTGGCTGTTGGGTTCTTCAGTAGTGTTTTATGAGGAGGTAGCACCTGCGTCCTCCATCAGCACCCTTTTAACGGGCAAGCACGTCACGCAAATAACGAATGTCGCCTGCCTTTTATGTCTCAAGTCATGCCTGTCTCATGCAGCCTGTAATGATCAGATGATGAGGCAGGTCAACTGGCATTCTCTGTAGTTTTCCAGTGGGAACTCAAAGTCTCAAACTCACGTATCTAGTAAGTAGTAGAAGCAGAACTAGAAGTTAGTTCTGTTCCCTTCCAATCCTGTGTTCAGCCCTTGCGCAGACTGCAAACAGACAGCACAGAGTTGGCCCCAGGCCCTCCCTGTGTACACTGTACAAGTGTGGTGCTCTTTTTCAGTCTATTCACTGGGTATGTGTCCTCGGATCGCACGGCCTTGCCACTGCCTCTGTCTTCACCCAGCCAGACCCACACGTTTGTCATCTGCCTGTCTGAGCATCTGAGGTTGTAGCGACCTATTTACTGTGCTGCCCTGTGGTATTGGGCTTTTAGAGAGGTCACTGTGCATGTGTATGTATGATGAAGTTTTGTATCAACCTAAAAACACCTACTCAAGGAGGAAAACAGAATCTTCAATGTGTCTTAAATCTCCAATTAAGCTGTGCACAGTGGTTACAGAATGTCGCAGCAGTTGAGCTAGATGCAGTAATAACAACTTATCAGATTAATGTATTAGATTGTAGGCTGCTTAAGCTTCTGGAACCATAGCGGTGGCTAATTGAAAAGGATCATCTATGTTAGGCACAATCCTCATGTAAGATCCTGCGGTGACTACATGGTGTTGTAGAATTTATTACACATTTCTCCCTCTGAGCCTCATCCCTGAATAAGACCCTTACTCCCATTCCAGCTCTTTCTCCCAATACTGGCCTATTCAAAACCGTGTGCTCCAGGCAGTCTGGAGGTCCCTGGGCCTTGGGGGTGCCGCTGCCTTCTCTCAGGGGCCCTCCCACCCTGCCTATCTCTGCTGCTTGTCTCCAGGATCCTCCCCTCCCCAACAAGGGACTCGCACTGCAGGCAACCTTGCTTCTCCCTCCCACACCCTTAACACCTGAGCCCCAGTTTTCCTCTTTGCTAGGCTCTGTAAGGATAAAACAGCACCTCATAGAGTTGTTGTGGAGAACAAATGAGTTAATTTCCAAAGTGCTTCGCACAGGGCCTGAAACAAAAGAAGTACTTAAATATTAGCTTCGATTATGAATAAAAATGATTTAATCGTGTGCCTATCACCCCCATTCAGACTCTCTAACTCTTCATGGGAAAAGGAGGTCTTTCATCCTATGGAGCACCTAGCAATGTGACTACTATAGGACAGCCTCTTAAGAAATTCAACCAGACGATTTTAGTTTGCAAAGTACAATAGGGGGACGATTATCATCATGATGGCTCCTGGAGGCATAGCCATCAGTTCTTCATCCTTACTTCTAACAGAGACTTGTAGATTTCTGTTTGGATTAAGGAATGAGAGGGACATTTGCTGAAAACTTTCTATGCACCAACACTTTCATATAATTTTTTTTCCCTCAGTTGTCACCACAGTTGGCCTCACTTCAACAACAGCAGGCAGCGTTGGCTGGTGTCTCTGATGAGGAAAGTGAAGCCCAGAAATAAGGAATTCAGTTCAAAGGCACCTTGTACCAATTTCATACTTGAAATCCAGTTTGGCTAAAATAAAAGCCTGTGACTTTTTTTCATAACAACTGAGTATAATGGATAAAATTTGGTTAATGATTTCTTTTTAGGCCAGGCATGGTGGCTCACACCTGTAATCCCAACATTTTGGGAGGCCAAGGTGGGCAGATCACTTGAGGTCAGGAGTTTGAGACCAGCCTGGCCAACATGGCGAAACCCCACCTCTACTAAAAATATGAAAATTAGCCAGGCTAAAATCGCCAGAACCCAGGAGGCGGAGGTTGCAGTGAGCTGAGATCGTGCCACTGCACTCCAGCCTGAGCTACAGAGTGAGACTCCATCTTTAAAAAAGAAAAAAACAAAAAAACAACGATTTTTTAAAAACTATAAAATAAGTTTAGAACAGTATATTTATTTGCTAGGTATATTTATTTGCAAAGTACCATTGCCTGGGTGGCTTCAATGACAGAAATTTATTTTCTGACAGTTCTGGAGGCTGGAATTCCAAGATGAAGGTGTCGGCAGGGTTGTTTCTTCCGAGGCCTCCTTTGCTTGCAGATAGCATCTTCTCCCTGTGTCATTACGTGGTGGTCCCTCTGTGTGTGTCTGTGTCATGATCTCCTCTTAGTATGGGAGCACCAGTCATAATGGATTAGGGCTCATCCTAAGGACCTCATTTTACCTTAATCATCTCTCTCTCTCTTTTTTTTTTTTTAAGAGACAGAGTTTCGCTCTTGTCACCCAGGCTGGATTACAGTGGCACAATCTTGGCTCACTGCAACCTCTGCCTCTTGGGTTCAAGCAATTCTGATTGAACTCAGCCTCCCAGGTAGCTGAGATTACAGGCATGCACCACCATGCCTGGCTAATTTTTTGTATTTTTAGTAAAGATGGGGTTTTACCATGTTGGCCAGGCTGATCTAGAACTCCTGACCTCAGGTGATCCACCTGCCTCAGCCTCCCAAAGTGTTGGGATTACAAGCATGAGCCATCATGCTCAGTATTTAATCATCTCTTTAAAGACCCTAGTTCCAAATAAAGTTACATTCTGAGGTACCGGGGGCAAAGACTTCAATATATGAATTTGGGGAAGACACAATTCAGCCCATGACAGACACAGCTGGATATTAGATGACATCATGGAATTATTGGTACTTTTTCAGGTATAATAACGGCTTGTGTTTCTGTGGGAAGATATCATGGGGGGATGCATGATGAAATATGTTGGGATGAGGAGTGATAGAGAATTGCACGTTACCTTCAAAGGTTCCATACCGGCAGAAGTGTTTGTGAGGGTGATGAAAAAACTGCAAAGGCACCACGATGGCAAGTAAGTTATGCAACATAGGCCATTGTGGGGCAAGGGGGTGGGGAGTCTGCTGTACAAAATGCATAAGATCTCCTGAGGGCCAGTAAGCAAGACAAAAAGCATCTGTAAGAAGGCTCATATTTTGTTTCCATTAAGGAATAGAGAGAGATAATAAGGCACTGTAGATTTGCCCAAAGAAAGGGAGTTATCTTCAGAGGCCTTCAGGTGAAGGCTCAGAGTTCCATGGCCAGCTGAGCTTCAGTGTGGTCTCTCCCAAAGGAGAACTCGCCATGCTGACCTTGGACGTTCCATTGACGCCTCGGGATCAGGAGTCCATATTGATCTGTGTGTCTGCCTGCGAAGGGGCGTTAGGGACACCAGAACATGTGCTCTGTCTCTATTTACTGCCTGGCTCTCTGGAGCAAAGGAGAAATCTCCGGCCTGCTGCACCCATGCTGGTTAATTCACATTTTCTGACCCTGCAAAGGCTTCAGATATACACTGCTGGCAAGCATTTTTTGTTTCTAAGGTTCAGCCATGACACCACCCAGATAAGTAAAGCTCTTAGAGGAGGTGCTTATAAATTCCTTTTCAGAAGGCTCAAAGGCACACAAACAATTCAAGCCCATGAAGATTCATGAAGGACAATATCCTACCAACAGTTAAGAGTAGTTCCATTCCATTTGCATCCCCACACTGTGCATATGTGTGTATATGTGTGTCTGTATGTGTGTGTCTGTGTGTTTTATATTTTTACCCCCACTATAGGTCTAGGTTACCTGAAACTATAACCTGAAGTTAAATATCTTTGTGCTCAACCATTAATAAACTCAGGAAAGCTTGTGAAAAATAGTAGCAACTAAACCATTCTTTATAGTGCATGGGACATGTTGGGAAGAAGGGGCGAGGGAAGGCCACTACCGGCACTCCGTGGTGTGGTGCGATCTCTTGTGATAGATCAAGGGAAGAAGAATTTGCTCATGAACCCTGTTTCAAGAGATGTGACACAACAAGTTAAGTCAGCAAGTCCATATCAGACATATTTGTTTATACTGTGTCAAATTCTGGACAAAATATTTATTTGAAAGATAAAAATATTTAGGTCTTAAAAGGCATTTTTGTGGCAGTCAGAGATGTCAAGTTTTTTATCATTTTTATTCCTAAGCTGTACTTAAAAGCTGCAAAATCTATTCTTAAAATATATGTATGAGTGACTCAAAAGCATCACTTTACTCCTTAATTTTGCTAACATTGTAATATTCTCTGTTCTGATTGAACATTTTTCTTCAAAAATAAGGTTCTCTTTTCTTCCACTCAGAAGGGTGGACGTTCCCACAGATCCTGAGGGTGAAGAGAAACAAAACTTGAGCTTACAAATAGCAGTGACCTTTAAGAAAAAAAATCAACACCAACATCATTTTTGAGAATAAAACTTAAACATCTGGTTTTCTTCTGGGAAACTGCACTTTTTTTTTTAACCATAATCTTAATCTTAAAAAAGAAAAGTATTTACTAGTCTGCAAGCAGGAAGTTAAGAGAATGACTGCATACCTGAAAAATCCGACATTGACACATAGATTTTGTTTTTTAGGATCACCAGGATAATAAAACTGGATATAAATGTATCCTGCCTGGCAGAATTGCATATAAATATCCATGTCAACATATGTTTGCCACAATTAGGAAAGGTTTCCATCACCCTTTTGCCTTGAGCACTAGTGGAAGAGTTTATTGCCATCTGTGATCATTAGGAACTGAAATCCAAGATTACATAGATAATAATAAACAACGGCTGCCTTGTCTTCCAAACGTGCTGCTGAGTAATATGCAGGGAGTTTTATGGGATGCAGACTTCATTCTGTTTTAAGAACTGATATGGGCCTACATTAATATTTATTTTAATGATATCCTGTAACCACATGATAATGGGATTTTAAAATAGAACCCACTTTTGTGCAGAATAAATATTGTGAATTCAACTATTCTTATATCTGACATATGGGCAACAGATTGAACTCCAAGTGAATGTTTTAAAGGTTTGGTAATACTGACATGATTGTCAGAGGGAAGGCTGTTGCTGCAGTAAAACTGGCAATGAAGCAATGATTTAAGCATGTGAGCTCCCACTTCCAGAGCTTTGAAATGTTATATGTTTCTGGTTGTTTTCTGCCCTGAGTGGAATTTTCTGTTTTACTGTAAATTGCTGCTGCTGTTTAATATGTGTATATTTTTCTTGGTATAAATTTCAAAGAGGATGTTGACCCAGTAGAAAACCCCTTCACTGTAAGAAGAGCAGAAAGTGGCAGCTTTCCACACATGGGACTGCAATCCTGGTTTCTCTTTAGATTCCTTTGAGATCAATTTTCAAAGAGTCCTCAGCAAATGGACATTTGTTTTGGGATGGTATGTAGGTAGGAAAACGCACGCACACACACACACACACACACACACACACACACACACACAACATCCTTGCCCTGCTGTGATGAACCCTCTGTATCTGGATTAAGTATTAACTTGACTTGAGTGAAAGGACTCAGGGTTGAATTCATTTAGTTCAATGGAATTGGTTAATATTCTGCCCCTACTATCAATGATGTTATAATCTAGCAGAGAGGATAAACAATTGCACAGATTACAATATTCATTGTACTATCCTGTAGAATAAGAACCTGTATTGTAGTAATAGCCTCAGGTAATTCACTGGTTAGAGAAGCACTACTCCAGGTAAGAATGTAGTGCTGTCATCTACATGCAAAGATGATGAGGCTTTGCAGAGGACTGGAATGCAATGGAAATAGAGAAGTTCATCCATGAGCAAGTGAGTGTGTGCACATGTGGGATTTAGGGAAGGGGACCTGATGAGAGAGAAGAAACTGAGGATTCTAGCCTGGAAGACTAGACCTCCATTGGCCACAGTGGAATAACCAGCCATGGAGCCTGTTTGGATGTAAAGGGTAGGATTCACCAGCACCAGTTTAGAGCTAGAGATGACTTCAGTACACACAGGTGGTATGTACTTCCGCCAGTCTGAAATAAAGGATTGGACACAGGGAAACATTGCTGCTTGAAGTGATGCTTCTCAAAGCCATTTGACAGTATCTCTCAAGGCCTTGAATGTTAGTACTCTGACTCATTTTTAGGATGTACCCTAAAGAAATCAACCTTTCTGTACACCAGATTCTACATTGCGGCAACATTTAAACCTAAAGCCTCAACACTAGAGGGTTGGATAAGTTACGGAATATTCATACAAGGAACTATTATATGCAATTAAGATTTCCCAATAGCAATGGTAAAATTAAAACCTTTAAGACATGTGACAAAGGAATCATCCTTTTTTTTTTTTTTTTTCTTTTTTGAGACAGAATCTTGCTCTGTCACCCAGGCTGGAGTGCAGTGGTGCGATCTCGGCTTACTGCAAACTCTGCCTCCCAGGTTCAAGCGATTCTGCTGCCTCAGCCTCCCAAGTAGCTGGGATTACAGGCACGTGGCACCACACCCAGCTAATTTTTGTGTTTTTTGATAGAGAGGAGGTTTCACCATATTGGCCAGGATGGTCTCGATCTCCTGACCTCGTGATCCACCCGCCTCGGCCTGCCAAAGTGCTGGGATTACAGCTGTGACCCACTGCACCTGGCTGAATCATCCATTTTTTAAAAGTCAATACTTCATAGATTTTCTATTATGTATTTCCTTTGATGACAGGAAATTAGACCAAAATAATAATGATAATTAGTTATCTTTGAGCTTTCATACTTTGATTTTTATTTTATTTATACTTTTTTATATTTTGGGAGATTTTCATGTTTTTTCAAGTTTCTACAATTAGACAAAGAATATTTTATTTATAAAGTAAAAGTTAAAGATATTTATCTTTCCTAGCAAGCGTGATGGAGGCCATAGGCTATTTAACAGAGGATTACTGATGATACCATTCTTTATATTTGAACAGTACTGCCCACAGTGCTGTCTTTAAAGCAGTGTGTACCTTGTTCAGCAGGGAGGCCAGTACATGGAAAGAATGGCACCTGGGGAATAGGTCCTGGTTAAAACATTGACTTTACTCCGGTTGTGATGGGCAGCCCCTGGTGGAGTTTGAACCCAGGAGTGCTATGATACTGTATATGAGCGAATTGCTCTAGCTTCTGTGTGGAGAATCAGTGCTGGGAGGTATGTATATAGGCAAAGAGATCAGTGGCCAGAAGGTGACTGTAGCAGTCCAGCTGAGAGCTGGTGGGATCAGGGACCAGGGTGAGAACTGAAGAAGTGGTGAACCATGGTCGAGTGTCTGCTGAGAGTGCAGCCCACAGGGTTTGTGGATGGCTCAGTTGTGGGGCATTGGAAAGAAATAGATAAGGGAGGAAGCCAAGGATATTATCCTGAATATCTGAGTGCAGTTGACACCATTTTCTGAGGTTGTGAATGCAGGGAAAGGCAGGTTAGCAAGGGGGAGAAACAGAATTAGGCTTTGGCTATGCTGAGTCTGGAAGATGCAGCTCAACTTTAAGTGCTGATGCCAGGTAGGTATGTGGATGTGTGAACCTGGTGCTCAGGAGAGGGGGCTGGTGTGGCAATACACACCTGAGAACCATCAGCAAGTCAACGATATTTACAGTCACTGGGCTAGATGAGGTATCAGAATGCAGACAGAGAAGAGGTCAGGTGGCTGATCTCAGGGCACCCCAGCACTTGGAAGACTAGGCCCAGGAAATGGGGAAGGAGCTGCCAGCAAGGGAGGAAAGCCAGGAGCCCATGGCCTTCCAGTAGCTCAGTGGAGAATGTGCATCCTAGCAGCCAAAAAGTAAAGTAAGATGAGGAGAGTCAATCATTGGATTTTACAGTGAGAAGGTCATTGGTGGCTGTTTCGATGGAGTGGAGGGGGCTAAAGCCTGATGATCCTTCTTAGAAGAGAATGCTAAAGCTGAAGCTCTCAAAGATTTGAGCAAATACTGTGGAAGCGTAATAGAGCCAAGAAAATCTCCTATGCCCAGGAATCCACAAGCTCACTTGTGGAGCAGCGGTTTCTGCATCTTCTGTGGCTCTGTCGTCTCAAGGCTTCTAGATCCTCCAGCCTGTTTGAAATAAATGTACACAGCAGCTCCAACTTTGCAAGTCCTGTCTCTGGCTGATCACCTCAGTGTCTCTCTGTGTGTGTGTGTGTGTGTGTGTGTGTGTGTGTGTGTCTTTGAATTAAAACCACAAAACCAATTCTACCTTTTTTCCATGTAGCAGCCTCCTTCCCAGGTCTGCGTTTTAGGCAGCTTTTCAGGTGATGGACAGACAGGACCGTGGGGAGTGATGCAATGGGTGCTGTTGTCCTTTTGGGGACACCCCATCCCGTATACACAGGGAGTATCAGGACCTTGAAAGCCCAGCATGACAGCCACACCTTACACCTAGTGGAGTCGGACAGAGTCCTGTGACTCGGACACTGATCATAACAGAAACATTTGTAGGTCAATATGCTGGAAGTAACTGAACAACACTGTGCAGTTCAGTTACCTGTAGGAAAACTTGCAGTAAGACTTGCAGGAAAATACAGGTTCTAACCTTGCGTTTCAGAACTCCTCTTTACCTGCTACAGTGGATTCGGGGGTTCCCCTTCCTTGTGCTGGGGCAACCGCTCCCCACCTACGGATGCTTCGGAGCATGGTTGGGCTCCCAAGGAGGAGAACAGAGGGTAAGACAGACCTGGGGGAGGAGAAGAGGATGTGGGCTAGTGGAGGGCTGTGAGCGAGTAAGGGGAAGCCCCGGGGAAGTGGGCATAGGGCTTTCTAGCGGCCCGCTTCCTGCTAGTGCTGTCCTGCCCCAGGGGCTGGCTGGCTGCTTCCTCGGCCACTACCATCAACCTGTCCACCAGAGCTGCTTGGCTCTCTGGCCTTCTGAGAGTCAGAACAGTCTCACAACTTCAGGACTCTCTGGTTCCTACAACAAGCAGGCGGCGTTTGACATTTTCTGAAGAATTTTTCCTACAAGTAGCGAAAGGTCAACAGTTTAAAATTTGCTCCTAAAAATGTGCATGTTGTAATGTTCAGTGAAAAAAGAAAAAGGTCAGAGTACACGAAATTGTTTAATCTCCATTCTCTATTATAAACACACAAGCAAAGCTGGAAAAAATCACCAGAGTATGGGCCATGATTGTCTCTGGCTTACAAGTGATGGTTTTTCCTTGCTTTTCTTTATTCTCTGGACTTTTTTTTTTTTTTTAACGGTGAGGAGTTATTATTTTTATAACTTAAAAAGTAAATTTAAAGAGTTCTTCCAAAGTATGTCTCTTTGTCTGCTTTTATCATCAGCCTTGGCCAACTGGACACACAGAGGGCTGCTCTCAGGGCCTCGGGTGCCTATGGAGGACAGTCAGACTTGGTGGCCTGGGCCTTGGTCCTGGGCAAGGTGGGCAGGTTGCAGAGGTCCCCAGGCCAGTGTTGCCTGCATCGGCCATACCCCTCTACCTGGTCTCTCCCTCTTCCTCCATGTCCTGTTCTCAACAGGATGGCAGGAACACGTGCAGGCTGGTAACAAATATCCTAGGGCCATACTCGGGAGCAAAAAACAAAGGAGAGAATAATTTCACAAACATTTATTCTTACATGGGCAGTCTTGGTGAAAGGATACGGATAGTTAAAAGACAAGGAGCGGGTAACTGAGGAGAACTTTACCTTCAAGTGATGTTTTAAAGAACACTTTGTAAGACCTTGTGCCATGAAATGATACATGTCACTAATCACTGGTTTAATTTGCCAAAAAGTTTCTGGGGAAACAAGCTTGAGGATCAAAGACTAAAATTTGCATACATTTCTAGTATGATTTCATGTGAATTTCCCCTTTCTAACTTAGCTGATATTTTGCTAATGACTTCTGTATTTTCGCTTTTAAACTGTTCTATGAAAATACCTTATGCAGTGCTTTCTTTAAAACCCCATTTGTTTATTTGTACTAAGCTGAAAGCACACTTTATGTCTGGGAGCAACCAAATAACGAATTTGCTCTCCTTTGAAGACTCATCATTCAGTTAAACATTTTTGAATAATGACAATGGGTCTCGAGTTTCAAAGTTGAGACCCAATTTCTGCACTTGAGGAAATCACTGGTCTAATCAGAGGGCAACAGTGTCATCTGGAAGTGCCGGCTCAGGGATGCCATCCAGACGGAGGTCACGAATGCTGGAAGTGGGTCTCGCAGGGTGAGAGGAGTCACCAGGTAAACATGGGTTGGAAGGACCTGGCAGGCAGAGCAGGGAGCAGGACCCAGTCAGTCCAGGGCAGCAGGGAAGGGGGAGTCTGGGCAGAAATGGTTCCAGGCAGCTCAGTATTGCTGGCCCGTGCATCCTGAGACTTGCCCGAGTTGCAGGTGAAGCTGGTGGCGATCAGGTAGAATGCGGAGCTTTAGATGGAACAGGGTTAGCCGAGAGCCTGTCATGGAGCTGCTCTCTGGGCACTGGGAAACGTAAGTCTGGAGGCTTTGGCTGCAGCTGCAGACAAAGATGCAGGGGCCTCTGACGATGGGGGCCTCAGTCATCTCAGAGGTGTTGCAGGGGTTAGAAGCCTGACTGGGGTCAGAGATGAGGAAGGAGAGGGTCACAAACAGTGATCCTAAACCAATTTGGTTGAGGCAGAAGATACTAATGGCCAAGGGGAGGAGAGAGGCAGCGTAGACTCTAAAGGGGAAGCTTGTTAGGGATGATCAATTGTGTCATCCTACGTGGAAGCTGAGAGCCAGTGCAGAGGGTGAGTTTGGATGTGTGGGAGGCAGCAGTGTATGGCCGAGATGGGGAGTGCTGATGACCAGGTTGCCCCTCTGCAGTTCTGACTGTCCCTCTTCTGTACCTGAGGGAGGAGGGGAAGAAGAGTGAAGTTGAGGCTGGGCACGGTGGCTCAGGCCTGTAATCCCAGCACTTTGGGAGGCCAAGGTGGGCGGATCACCTGAGATCAGGAGTTGGAGACCAGCCTGACCAACATGGAGAAACCCCGTCTCTACTAACAAACAAAAAAAAAAAAAGCCGGGCTTGGTGGTGGGTGCCTGTAATCCCAGCTACTCTGGAGGCTGAGGCAGGAGAATCACTTGAACCCAGGAGGCGGAGGTTGCAGTGAGCTGAGACTGAGCCATTGCACTTCAGCCTGGCCATCAAGAGTGAAACTCTGTCTCCCCCCGCAAAAAAAAAGAAAAAAAAAAAAAAAAAACCTGTGATCAAGCAGCCACATGGGAGGTAGAAAACAATGTGAGAATGGTTTTATGGTGTAGTAAAATGTGTGGCCTAGGGTAGGCTAGGAGAGCTTGATGGAGTTGGTGAAATTTTAAAACAATAGTTGGGGAGAAAAAGGATGGGAAGCTCAGGAGGCAAATCGTATGCCCTCAGTATGTTATCCAGTGCCACACTGACTTCCACAAAAAAAAAACCACACTCAAGACTAACTTGAAAAGTGCATAGAGGTCAGAAACTCAACTTTGGGATAAAGCATTTTTTGTAAAGAGTTAAGTGAATAAAAATCAACATCTAAAATACTTCAACTGAAAGAAAAAATAGATTCCCCATCATTAGAGCCAATGGTTGAAATTCAGACATATGGAAAAATTTAACTTTCAATTCCAGGCTCTAAGCCTAATTCTGAAAGAAAACCCATTAAAGTAATGAAATAATAAAACAAATGAACAATAAAGCTTGATTTTGTAGAGAATAGAACAAATGCTTGGAGATACATCATCATTTTCGTGCTTGTGGATTCATACAGACACCAGTATCTTTGCCTGAAAGTTACAAGGCTGTGGTTTGTAGCTGACCTCAGAGTAGGAGTGGGTAGGAATTTACAGGATGTTATTCTTCCAAGAAGAGTTGGGAGCATTTTGGGGGGATGTAGAAACTTAAAACAATCCAGGTGTTAAAGTAGTTAAGGGACTCTTCTGGAAAAATAATTAGTTCTTAAATCTGTTTAATTTGAATATTCAATAGAGCTATCACCAGGAACCAAAGGAAGTGAAAATGAGGGGCAGATATGGTTCCTACCCTTAACGGGCTTATCACAGAATGCTTTGACTTTCACACAAATGCTTTACATCATTTCATTACCTTTACTCTGGCACATTCCAATTAGCTTCCTGGAGAGCAAGTAAATTGCAGCTTTCACAGACTTTTTTTCTTTTTAAATTTTGTTTTTGGAGTTGTGGAGACTGTGTGCTGCAAATTTTGCTCTTGATAAAGGACATTGAAATGTTTTTAATGCCCTGAAATAACTGAATGGGAATCTTAATAGTCTTGTAATTAAAATGAAAAATAGAGAAGTCATGGGTGGACATTTTAGGAGTGTAGTTCTGTTGTTTCTTGTTTGGGAATTTGTGGATACACTAAGTGTAAATTGTAGTTGAAAATGGGGAAACAAGCATCTACTTTGGGCTAATTTTGTTCTTTTTAATGGTTCTAATTTCAGCTGTCTTCACTTATAGGACAGTATCTCAGCTTACCTGGAGCCACGTTTATAAAAAATTATTTTCATGAGTTCAGTTATATTAGTTATTATCACATGCATTTCCAATGAGCTGTGTATGTGGCATTTTTTTGGTTTTCTTAGTTGCTAGACTCTGGGTTTTTCAGATAATTGATTTAACTTTTCAAGGAGCCTAAATAAACTGTTAAATGTTCATGTTAATTATGAGCTACATCCTGATTTCAGGTATGGTTTTAAAACACTGTGTATCTTTAAAAAAAGGAAACTTGATAGATGTGCAATGATCTGGCAGGGACTCCTTAAGCAGTTTAATATATTAAGGCCCCTGGTTTCATGCACTGTACGACACTCATAATGGGTGTTGATTATATGCTTGGTAACTAGCAGCTTACAGAAAGCACGACTATGGGCTTTTTCTATTTTGAATTGAAAATAAACATCATATCTTTTGGGTGTTAACAGAGGCATTTTTGAGTTGAAGGGTATGAAACAATTATTATCTTTATGGTGAGTTATTATTTGCAGATAAGTTAATGGCTTCCTGTGCAAATAATTGTGGAGTCAGCATACCTAAGACTTGAGTTCTCTTTAAAGAAAAAAAAAATGTATTTATAGATACCTCTTCAGGGTCATTACACAAACTTCAAAGTATTAATGCTTATGAAAAGACCCTTATTTTGAATTTTTTCTATAAGTAACAGTTTTGCCATAAAATGGCCAGATCATTGTACGTAACTCATGACTTTTATTTAAAAAGCTAGTGTAATACATGACACTCACACGCAGCCACACCTTTAGAGAGGGAGAGAGAAACAGCACTGTGTCTTTTGAGCCATTTTGATGTGGATGAACTCTGGTTTCTCCAGCAGTAGCTGTAGTGGCAATGTGGAATCTAAATGGCTTATTACTATAATTAACATGGCTCAGTTGGTTCCCCCCACCCCCTTTTTTTCTTTTTTTGGTTCACTAGGGTCGTCTTCTTGTCCTTTTCTGTGATCGTTCATCCTTCACAATAGTACAGACATGGCCCCTGGACAGGAGAGCAGATCTTCCTGTCCTTGGTTTGTTTATACCCTTGCTTTCATATCAGAGTTTAGATAAAAATCTCTTATTTAATCATTTTTAGTTGGCTTCACATGTTTGGAGTTCTAGGTTTTCCTAATTTTGAAATATTCTCTTTGTTAGAAGTTAGATGCCTCGTGAATAAGAGATGACCCATTGTGCTCTAAATGGATGTATTGTTTTAAAAATCTAAAGTTTGGAAAGGGTGAAATCAAATATTAAAACCTCATTCCTCAAGTATAGTCACTGCTAACAGTTGCTATATTTGTCCTGTCACCAACTTATATCTTTTCTGAAGTTTCTATTGAACCTTGGTCTGAAAAATGATATTAGCATCCTTTATTCATTTCTTCTACCCTATTACTAAGATGACAAACTAGTCCTGGATTACACAGGACTTTCCCAGTTTTAGCTCTGAAAGTCCCATATGCGGGAACCCCCTTGGTCCCAAGAGGGACCTACCCTACCCGTGACCTCCCAATTAGCTAGACTCTGACTATTCCAGTGTCACAGTTAATACACTTATTTCTTATTTCTATAGCCTAACTATGAATATGTTTTTTGTTTTGTCTCTGAGTGGCTTCTGAAAACCTAAAGCCATTATGCAAGTATTATTCACTGTGGAGACAAGTAATAGAATTAGATCCATAGAGAAAGAACTCCCATCATGGGTCATGAAATGTCGCCACTTGAAGGAGATTTACCCAGTAGCTTCACTTCTTCTTCTTCTTCTTCTTCTTCTTTTTTTTTTTTTTTTTTTTTTTTTTGAGATGGAGTCTGGCTCTGCTGCCCAGGCTGGAGTGCAGTGGCCGGATCTCAGCTTACTGCAAGCTCCGCCTCCCGGGTTTACGCCATTCTCCTGCCTCAGCCTCCCGAGTAGCTGGGACTACAGGCGCCCGCCACCACCCCCGGCTAATTTTTTGTTATTTTTAGTAGAGACGGGGTATCACTGTGTTAGCCAGGATGGTCTCGATCTCCTGACCTCGTGATCCGCCCATCTCTGTCTCCCAAAGTGCTGAGATTACAGGCTTGAGCCACCGCGCCTGGCCAGCTTCACTTCTTTATAGACATTTCTCTGCTTTGGGGTTATATTTAGCTTTTCCAGAGTTTTTTTTGTTTGTTTTTGTTGTTTTCGTATTTCATGTCGTCCTCTTCCTTAGATTCCTTTTTTCATTTGGTAGGCTACTCCCTTTGAATAACTTTTGATGTATAATATGCGTAGACAGTAAGCACTGTTATTGCATGTTTGAAAATGTCTGATTTTGTTTTCACACTTGATTATTTCAGTCTAGATTCAAAATTATTGTTTCTGAACTTTGAAGGCATTGCACCTCTGATACCTACAATCTAGTGTAGCCAATAAGTCTGATGTTAGACTTACAACATAGTTGATTGTGTGTGTGCATGGGTGTGTGTCTTTTTACCTCTTTGAACCATATAGGACTTTTTGCTTTATCCTTAGTTCTGAAATTTCATCATTATCTTTTTGTCATCAGTCCTGTTATTTTTGAGCTTTATAATCTGAAGTCTTCTCTAGCTTGGGATATTTTCTCCTCACTAATATTAATGTATCTTCACCTAGAAATCGAGTAGGTGGATTTTACACCTCTTGGAACCGATTCTTCCTTTATTATTTTCCTTCTCTTTGTTTTTTGTTGTATGTTCTGGAGATTTTCTTGGCTTAAATTTTCCAGCCTACTGAATGAGGGCTTAGCCATATAAATGCCATTATTTAATCCATTAGATTTATGTTTTGGCCCTTATTTGTTTAAAATCTGAGCGCTTTCTCATTCTCGTTATTCTTTCCATGAAAGAAGTGTGAATGTCTATGGATATTGCCCTGGCCCTTAAGAAGGTATTGTTCTTCAATGATGATCTTCTTGGATTGCTTAGAATTTTTATTTTCCAGCATGAGAAGCACATACTGAATTTATTAAATTTTAGATAGAATGTATTTCTGTTTCCACCAAGGCCGCAGCTCCGGCTAAGTTAGCTGTCTTATGGCTCCTTGGAACAATTTAGTCTTTCCTACCTCCTGCACTCTCACGTCGTTTTTTAATGTGTTTCCTTCCATCTCCCAAGTCTTCTATAAAAGCTAGTCCGATTGCCCTCCTTCCACCTCAAGTACACAGAAGGTTCTGGAATGCCACCCCTCCCCCGCACCACTCAGCCAGAAGCTGATTTTCTCCTAACATTCATTGACCCTTGCTTGAACCTTTCTTCTCGTTGCCCCTCCCTCTCTTGCCGGGATCACTCCTGCTAGTGTAGAATTTCTGAAGTGAAGGTAAATAAAGGTGTCAAGAGGACAAGAAAATTCCCAACCATGAGAGGGAGAGGATGGAGAATTCTGGGGGCAGGTAGCAGCCCCCTTGCCAGGTACCTCTTGTGTAACAATTGCTGTTCAGTGGTGAGCAGCTTACATTTCTACCTCTTACCTAGAAACTTGATTAGACTGGAACTTAATTTCTCAAATTATTTTATGTTCCAAAATTCAGTTCTAAGTCAAAATTAGTGAATAGATGACCAAAATAGAAGCTATTAGAATTCTCTTTATATAGCAGGGAATGGAATTATATAACCTGCATGCATTCCTGAAATTTCTTTGTGGTTTGGCTTCAGTAAATTACTACTTTACCTACAGCTTTAAAAGTATATTTAGACTTAAGTTTAAAGAGTGAGAACCACATGTGTAAACATCATTGAATACCATTCTTTTAATGAATGGGGAATGTTATTTATATTCTGTCTTCACTTCCTCTGGAAAGCCCATTTCTTTTGGGAAGGCTTTAACTTATATTGTACTCACCTTAGAAAGTGAAAAGAATTCACTTTAGTATATTTTAACCCAGCCACAAAATTTTCACTGTTGCTGCTGGGACCTGCTTGGCCCCAATCTCTGAGTACAGTGTTTTAAAATTGAAGTGTCTTAAAATAGCAAGACAATATATATGCCACTAGAATAGAGGATGGGTATGTTTAAAGGATTTGAATAACCCTTATTAATGCTTTAATTTTTTACAATGCTATGTATTTCTCTAGTTTTCTTTTTTAATTTTTAAGAAATTGACAACATACTCATGGAATACATAATAATGTTCATCATCTCCAACATTTTATCACTTTTTGTGTTGGGAATATTCAGTATCCTTCTAGCTATTTGGAACTACATATTATTGTTAATTACAGTCATCTGTGGTGATATAGGACACTAGAATTTATTCATCCTGTCTAGCTGTAATTTTATGTCCTTTAACAAATCTCTCCCTATCCTTTTTTTTTTATTATTATTTTGAAAAACAGTTTTGCAGTTAGTATTTCAGTGACAATGAGGCAGGCAGGTGGGTGGGAACCGATGACCGAGAGCTTCCTGGGCTAGCCTGAAGCGTCTGGGCTCATCTACATAGCGATGGGGACCATTGGAAGGATTGAAGCAAAGAACTCCATATGATCATGCTTATCGTGTAGCTGGCAGGGTGCAAGTAGACTGGGAGGCAGAGCAGAGGGGAGGTCCTGTGTAATGCATGTCAGAAAGCAGTGGAGCCATGGACCAGGCAGGAATTATGGTTCCTGTCCAATTCTGAACCTTTGTCCGGTATCAGTGGTGCTGCCATTAGACTAATTTGCTGGTTATTTTATAAAGATTCCTTTTAGGGCTGGAAGGGACCTTGGAAGTTTTTATGCAACTGTCATTTTGTAAATGGTAAAAGCCTAAGGAAGTGAAATGACTCCTCCAAGTCAGACAGCTCATTAATAGCAGATCTTGGCCTTGGGCCCAAATCTTTCGATTCCAAAGCCACCGCTTTCCCTGTAGGGCTACCCATCTGGCCCTACCTGCTGTCTGCTAAGCACATGCCCAGGCCAGCATCCTGCCAGTTGGACCTATCACCTGATTGTTGATGGTGCAGAATGTGATATTGACAGACTTTCTGTTTTTTTCTAGTCAGCTCATGACTGACTCTCCTAAATGACTTCATTATAATTTTCCCAACTCTTCCCAAATGCGCAGCCTTGCCCAACTTTTTCAGAAGATGATCTTGACTTCTACTTCTCTGAGCAAATAGAAATCACTTGAGAACACACAGGGCCATGGCCTGCCACCAAATCTACCAAGAACCATCATGTTCCTGCCTTTGTCATAACAGCAAGTGTGTCCCCATCTTAATTAACACTGGGTCCTGGGCTCTGGGTCCTCGTTCTTCCTGTCTTTTCAGGGATGCTTTGACTTACTCTTCCTTTTTCAGTATTTTCAACCTCTTCCTCTCTAAAAGGTCTATCTTGTCACTATTTATATATCATCCGGACTCTCCAACGTAAAACCCTGCTTGGAATACCTACCCCACAATAGCTCTTTCTACTTCCCTCCCCTCAGGCCTTGTGTAAGATACATGGTGTTTCACTCATCGCCCTGAACTGTTTCCACTTTAGCCCTTACAATTTCCCCAAACTGCTCTCATTGACCTCATGCCACTAAATCCAGTGAGCACATTCTACTTGGTTGTTCATTTAACAATTATTTGCGAGCATCTGCCATGTGCTGGGCATCTGGCATGCTGTGGTACACAGAGAAATGGGGTCTCCTGTGGTCTAATGTTGGGGACAGATGTTAAAGAAATACCTATAGTTGCTGAATATTTAGATCAGAAAGTACAAATCTAACTAATTTTATGGCAGGAGTACTATATGTCAGTTTTTTAGTGGACACTAAATGTCAGTTTCATAGTGAAAAACTTGTGGCTAGAGAATGCTCTAGCTTATCTGTGCACTATGAGTGTCCTGCCCTTTAATCTGGGTTTAACTGTACACACAGCCAAATGCCCCCACTATTAGAGGCTCTTTTACCTTTTATGTAGTCAAGATACCTTGACTGAACATGCACATAAACAGAATCTGAAGAAATATTACTCTGTTCATGGAGTTAGAAACTAGAAACCATATATATCTATATTCTAAATAAAATTATTCTAAAATAAACAAGTTTAATATAGTCTAAACTGGCAAGATAGATTGAAGAAAACCCTAATGGCTTCCGTGAAGCAAAGCGAAAATATTATGCAGAAGAGATGATCTGTGAGGTTCAGATTCTATGAAAGATTTTTGAAATGGTAATCATATTCAGTTTTGAACCATTTTAAGATCAACAAAATAACCGTGAAGCACATGTTAGATATGCTAATGAAGGTTTAGTGAAAGTAAAAGTTTTCTCAAGTCCAGATTGAAAATGGCAAGGTGTTTTTGCATATGTCAGTTGTCTCTCTCTTATTTTCCTCATGTGCTACATTATTCAATTTTAACAGTTCCCCTCTTTTTAGAAGTAAAAATGGTCCATGTTAGCAAAACCAAAGGTTTCCAGGAAGTACTAGTGGCTGTAGTGCCATGGAACATGTGGATGAATAAATCACCGTTTGGTAGTAGCTGTAAAACGTTTTATTGGAAGCCAGCCCTTCGTATTCATGTTTCCTTTTTCCCTCCCCTGAAACTGAAAGCTCATTGAAATAGCCTCAAGATAGATGTTAAGTAAAAATTCTGTGATATATTTGGAAGTTCTCTTTTTTAAAAACCAATATGTCAAAGCCTGTTTTACTTGACTGATGTGGAAAGGCAAAAAAAAAAAAAAAAAAAAAAAAAGCAAAAGGAAAAAGGAAATTACCTTTCTAAATAGAACATTTTCAAGTGATGTAACACTTTTTTCCATATGTTGCCTGAATAAAGTATATTTTTACAGAAGCCTGGTTAAAAAAATTGTGCTTCACCATTAAATAAATAGGTGAATACAGATTCAGATTTTAAAGTTATCTCCTAAAATATTAGTTTATTAAATAAGTGGCACAAGAAACCTAATATCCTGTTTCCCTTTATCGAATCTGTTTGACATGTGAGACAGTACAACTTTGGAAACCACAGCCATCTGAATTCTGTTCATTTGAGGGAATTTTATTATTTTAATTAACATTCATTTTCACTGCTTGTTAACACATTCTGAATTGCTTGAAGTTACTGACCTAGATTGAAAGAAGCTCTTGAACTCTATAAAAGGTGGTGCTTATAAATATTTTCTGCTCAGAAAATGTTGCTCAGTTTCTGTGGCTTCCTCCATTTTATTACGTGTAGAATCTGCCAAAACCTTGCTAACTTTCATAATCGCCTTCCTTTTCCCCGTTTATGCCTGGACTTGAGTATCTCTGGAAAGTCTTGTCTTACCCATAATTTTCCTCCACCAGTATGCTACCAAGACCCAAATTTTAATATCAAAGTTGTATTTTGTTATGCTTTTAGAAATTTACTGTATAACTACAGTTGCCTTTGGGCATTGTCTTTAATGCTGTGCCAGGCATCCCACTGGCTAAAGGTCCCGTGACAGTAAGGACTGAATCTGTCCCAATCATGGCTACATCCTTAGCACCTGCACTGGTATGCTGTTGGTGTTCAAATGTTGGATGCATTCAAGGCATTTTATGATAGCACAGGCTGCTCAAGTAAAAGCATTGATAACTGTATTACAGCACTTGTGATATAGCTGCTATCCAGTTTGTCTCCTGGTATGTATCCTTTCAAGAACCTGATGTCTTAGGCAGTGGCTCAGTATTTTTCTATGTAACCCTAGTGTCTATAACAGCACCTGTAATAGTAGCGGTACTTAAGTGAAGCTCATTCATTGAAGAAACATTCCCTACTTTTTACATTTTTGCCCAGCATCCCCTCCAACTTTAAAAACTCAAGGAAAATAGTGACGGAATCCCCAGTTCTTTGGCCAGCTTTTCTTTATTAAGAGGCCATCTTTGCTGTAAGTATGAAAAACAGAGAGACATACTAGGGAATATGAGGAAGAGGTCACCTACTGGAATGCCTCATCTCTAACTAAGTATTAGAATTAATTATCCTTTGCCAGGTAACTATGCCAATTTTTAGTCTGTTTAAAAAAAAATAGGAAATAGTAGAAATCTAAGGTCTGGACCGTCAAAATTTGGTGTTGGGTTCTTGTTGTTTGTCTGCTTTTAGTTTCCTTTTTAAAAGCTCACAGTCAACTTACCATGAAATCTAGCCCAGATTCTAGAAGCATCTGTTTTCAGTGTAACACATCTTAATAATATAGTAAGAACCTCAAATCAATCCTGCCTCATATTGGTGTGTGTCCTGTGGAACCTAGGAACTGATACAAACTGGAAACTGAACTCATCTTAAAAGCTCAACTCACTTCATAAATTGTATTTACATGCAGCATGTGGTGCCTGATGAGACAGGCAAATGTAATATACAATATCTGGATTGAGTGGGGAGAACCTTTCTTTTGACAAATCTTTCCTAATATATCTGTCAAAGCACCACTGAAAACAATTCAATGGATTAAAAACTGCTTGATGTATGTAGCTTTTCTAAAATGTGAGCTGTGTTTCTTGAAGATACCATACTTCATTCACTTTACAATTCCTCATGCCTGCATAGTGCCTGGCTCATACCAGGCATTCACTACATAATTGAATCTAATAATGAGTAAAACTCGTATATGTACTGGTTAGGAGACTAAGAAATAGCAGTTACCAAAAGATTTGTACCTCTCCTGTGTGGTTTCCACTTCCAAATTCTAGGATTTTTCCCCCTAAGTGATTGACACCCACTGTATTTTTTTTTCTTTCAAAAGAAGAAATGGCCATTTGCATATATCATATTAGAAATTAAAATTGACTTGAATTACAGGCATGAGCCACCATGCCCGGCCGACAGTGTTTTTTGTATTCTTCTTATTTTTGCAACTTTTCTTGGTATTTCCAAATATATTCTTTTAAGTTAGTAATATCCTTTCTAGAAAAAATCAGGATACTTTTTAAAAGATAACTTCTCCAGGAACAACAAAAAGATCCCTAGAAATACATCTCGTGAAAGATCCATGAGACCTTTATGTAGAAAATGGAATAATTTTAACTTCATTGGAAGTTATTTTTAAGGATCTAAATAGTGTGGAGAGGTAACATGTTCATAGACAATATCATTATTATAATATAAAGATGTTGATTTTCTCATATGTAGATCTAATGCAACTCCAATCAAATTCAACATGCTTTTGGTGGAACTTAGGTTAATTCTAAAATTTATATAGAACAAAGATTCATAAGTAGCCAAAATAATTCTGAAGAAGCACGTAGAAGAATTTACCAATGTTATTTATAATTGTTACAAAATCATAGTTACTTAGGCAGTGTGATTTTGGCAATAGGGATAAGCAGTTAGACCAATAAAATAGTAGTCTTGAAACAGGCCCACATTTCTATAGAATCCTAATATGTAACAGATGTGCATTGCAAATAAGAGGAAAGAATAAATTAGTAAGTGACTCTGGGGTAATTGGTTATCCTTATGGAAAAAATGAAAATGTATCCCTGCCTCACACATATACAGTCATCAATTTCTACTGGATCAAGGACTTACATGTGAAATTACAAAGTGTTTAAAAGAAATATATAAGAATATTTTCATGTCCTTGGGATAGGAAAAGAATTTCTTAAACAAGACAAAAATCATTAAACCATAGACATATGTAACTGCATTATATTTAAGATCCTCTGTTGAGAGTGAAGATAAATCATAATCCATAACAGACCTGTGGATTTATATATTGAAGAATACATGAAGAACTCCAACAAATTCATAAGAAAAAGACAATTCAGTAGAAAATGGGCAAAATGCATGAACAGGTTTTTCACAGGGAAGGAAACATGAATGCATATGAAAATATGCTCATCAACCTCATTAGTAGTTAGGAAAATGCAAATTTAAACCATAGCAATACCATTCCACACCCAGGAGAATAGCTATAGCTATAATTACAATTTTGTAGCATCAAGTGTTGGCCATAATGTAGTGTAGAGCCAGTGGAACTCTTATACACTTTGGCTGGAGTGTAAATTAGTACAATTCTTGAAAAACTTTAGCATTACCAGTAAAGTTCACCATGTGTGTGATGAACAGCCTAACACTTTCAATTCAGATAAATACAATGTAGAATCTCCAGCACAGGAATACAGAAGAAATGTACAGCATTGCTTTTAGTAGGAAAAAAACCCAAACTGGATACAGTGTACAGGTCCAAACACTAGAACATACAAATATACCACAAATTATTCAATAACATACTATCCACCCATACAAACAGTTGAACTACATGATTGGCAAAATAACATGGGGGAGATCTCACACAATATTGAGTGGGAGAAAGCAAGTCACAATAGTGTATGTACAAGCCTGTTTTACAGTTCAAAAGCACACAAAATTTATCAGCATGGGGTTTCTCCATGTTGGCTTATCCTCGAACCCTATGTGTTTGCAGGATGGCTGCAGCAGCTCTCCTCCCTCTTGTTCTTATCTAATAGTGGGAAAAGTTCTGTTTCCTTCTTCATAAAACCCAAAAATTAGATCTCGGTGGCCCTGATTGGTCTGGTGTGGGCCATGTGCCAATCCATGAACTAATCACAGTAATTAGGGGGATGAAACATGATGAATGGCTTAGCCTAATTAATGTCATTCCGAGCACATGGGCTGGGAGTAGGGCAAAGGAGAGGAAAATGTTGGTGTGAATGCCAGAAGGAGGGTAGATGGATGTCAGGCTTCAAAACCAACAGATGATGTTATTCCACCCACTTCATAGAAGCCAGTTTGTATTACACAAGCCATTGTTACTTGCTGATGTCTATGAATGAAATGAAACAGCTCAAAGAAGGGCAGGTAGAAGCAAGAAAGGGGTTTTTATGTTGCAGTGGATGTAGAATCACAAGTTACCTAGCTGACATTCCCAGATTGGAAGGGACAGATGTGACATGGCTCTTCAGGATGGCAGGTAGGAGCAGCAGCACGGATCTATTCCAAATAGAGATTATTTTGAGATCTACCTGATCAGATTTTATATCTCCTCAAAAATATTCCCTTTGTTTTCGTGTACTTGACCATCTTTGTTACTGACTTAAATCATATTTTCTGGAAACTCATGGGAGGAACATTGATAGATTAACCCTTTTGGCATTATTACAGTTCGACACTGATCTGAAGTCCTGTCATTTCTGGTAGCCCCTTATATGGATTTCTCCCCTCACTTTGTTTCTTTTACAAAGTTCATGTGTTTTACTCAAGAAATAACACATTTTGTGCTTATGAACAAATGTATTGGGCTCCTATATATCAAACAATTGACATTTTCGGGAAAATGTTTATGCTTTGGGTCTTTGCATAGTCAGTATCATATTTAGAAGTGTTATTATCAGACATGACTTTAAATCATTCTTGTTTAAGCCACGCCTAACTCAGACCATTAAAAGCCACTTTACCTAGTCACATAGAATAACAATGGCCTTTTATTTTGTCCTGCATATAAAAAGCAAGGTTGGTCTTTTTCGTGGGTAATTGTTGTTAACATTCATTCTAGAATAACTAGAATTGATCCACAGTTATTGTCAGGACACATAGCTTTGAGTCTGTTGTCTAAAATTAAAGGTAAGCTTATTTTAGACACTGTAGTTAAAAGGACATGGTGATACATTCGTCTCCTTTTTACAAAATCAACCCTGACATTTTATTTATTTTTATACTCAAACTCACATGAGTTGTGTTTTGCCCATATAACTTATTTTAAACATCACCTTGCTTATAGTGTGGACTATAAGTTTAACATTGTTCTTTGGCCAAAAGCAATAAAATGTGACCTGTTTCACCGTGATTCAGTGAAGTGCAGTCAGTATTTTCTCTTCACAAATATAACACTGATGGCTATTCTTAACACTTCCCCAACCTTCAGAAGTGTAATGAAGTTTTGTTTTGACGTGAAATTCTATTTGGATTTAATGTCCTGAGTATAATATATTAGTGGATTTTGCACTTAAGGCCAGATAATCAAATATTCTTAATTTTTTTTAAATCCTATTTTGAATTTATAGAACAACCTCTGAGGTTCTCAAGTATTCGCCTATAAATAAACATTGCTGATTGTAAAAGCCCTCTTGCTGTTCTCATATTCCTATAATAACCAAAATTATAAATTCATTGGTTTACCTCATATTGAATTTCCTGACTAGACGATGCTGTTTTCTTTTTTTTAAAAAAAAATACATTTGCATTTTTCATCATTTCTCAGGAGGGAATCATTGTCTAAAGATTACTTTAAATGTCTTCTATATAGATTCTTTAAGCATTATTTTTCTGAATATGATCTATTTTCAGACTGTCTTCATTTTCATTTGTTTATGACTCATCATTTCTGCCACTGGATTAAAAACCAGTGCTTTTTAAATAGCTTGTTTTAAATGATCTTAACCTTTACTATTTCTAATAGGTTTTAAAAAGATGTTTCTTTTGTGGTATCTTTCTAGGTATTCGACCTTGTCACCTGCTGATGGAGGTAATTTGGCAGTTCATTTTCTTTCACTGTTGCCCAGTGAACATCTTTTATTCCTGACTTTTAATAAAAATGTCTGTTGATTTCAGGTCTTCTTAAAAATCATGGTAAACTATCCTATTTCTCCATGCACTGAGAGATGACCATATGTAGGTGCTGAGTTTACCCCATGCCATTTTGGCATCTTTGAAGATAAGAATAGGTGTTGATTTTCTGTGACCTATTGATAGGGCGTAATGGATCTATTTATATAATATTTATAGAATAAACCTTATCTATGTAGATGTGTTGTATACTAGAAATTGAGTTTTCTGAGCACTTAATTTAGGGCTCTTACATCTTATCTAAGTCAAACATGCCTCTTTTCTCTCTTTGTACCTTACCAGATTTGTGCTGGCTTTATCAAATTGGGGAGCCTCATTTTTCCTCTATCTTGAAAGCTTTTCATATCGTTTGGGAATTATCTAATCCTTGAGGTAAACCATATGTATTAGTTGTTTAGCCTTTATATTTTTGGTTCAGTGTTGATAATTAAATATCACCTTATAAAACTGTTTCCAATGAAATGTTTGAATTTATTCACAGGATATTTTTATATAGTATTCATGATTTTTTTCATCCTTTCCATTTCTGTGATATAGTCCTCTAATAATTCTAGTCTTGTGTTGGATTTTTAAGACCAAATTTGTCAGAAATCTGCCCATGAAGTATTTCGTTCTGCAATGAACCATCTACTGGTTTTTAAATATTTAAATCACAGAATCTTGCTTTTGTTTTTATTTCTGTCTTGCCTATATCGTATTTATTTCAGACTTAACTGAGCTTAAACATTTAATTTTTTTATTCCCTTCAATGAAAAAGTACTCGTGTTACAAATGAAACTGCATTGTTTTTACTCCTTGTATGCAGAATAAAATTAGCTAATTTTCATTATCCCCACCCATTTCCCCATTTTTGATGATTTGAGCTAGGGTTTCAGACCTAGGTGGAGCTAATTATAGTAAAGCTTTTTATTAAGTTTTTATTTTTTTCCAAAAATTTTGGAAGCCAGCACTCTAATTGGGCTGTTTTTATAATAATAGCACATTCTGTGCCTGCCTTTAATATTCCCTACCAGTGCTATTGTGTAGCTACCGTTTCACTCTGAAGTTTTTCTTTTGATTCATCCCTCAATCAACTGGAATATATTTGAGTAACTTTTTTTCATGAAGATACCCAGCTGAGAAATTTCTAGGCACTTTTTTTTTTTTTTAAATTTTAAAACTCTGTAAATGTTGAAATGTCTGTGGTTCTTTCTTTTTAAAAACAGTGACCAGGCTGGGCACGGTGGCTTATGCCTGTAATCCCAGAACTTTGGGAGGCCAAGGCGGGCAGATCACCTAAGGTCAGGAGTTCAAGACTTGCCTGGCCAATATGGTGAAACCCTAACGCTACTAAAAATACAAAAAATTAGCTGTGTGTGGTGGCATACACCTGCAGTTCCAGCTACTTGGGAGGCTGAGGCAGGAGAATTGCTTGAACCTGGGAGGTGGAGGTTGCAGTGTGCCAAGGTTGCACCATTGCACTCCAGAATGGGTAACAAGAGCAAAACTTTGTCTCAAAAAAAAAAAAAAGAGAAAAAAAGAAAAACCAAAACAGTGACCAGAAAAATTGCAGTCCCAAATTTCACCAGATGTAAGCCTCACCCCAATGAGCTTGACCCCTCAACTCTCTTGCACTGATGGAAAGTGAGAACTCAGGGAAGAGTGGCTGTGGCCTTAGGCAGTTGTTGGAGGACTTGTGTTTTGGAGCTAGGGATGCTGCAGTGGACAAGGACTGAAATCAGAGCCTCTCCTTCCATTCCCTGCTTCATGGCCTCGAGTTTTCTCTCTCCTTTGTTGGAGGAAATTCTTCCTGGCTTCTGGCAAGTCACTGAACTCCTTTGTTTACAGAGCTGTTGTATGTTCACGTCTCCTTCTGAATTATCAGAGTATTTCAAGGGAAAGGGAAAAATCAAGGATGATAGGACATCAGTAACTTTCTAATACCACATCCTTGAATCTTTTCATTTTTGAATTAAATGTTTATCATTATTGCTATAGGCCTATTACAGTCCAGTAGCATGATATGGCCTTTTCCTGTGAAAATCCTGGCCTTTGGGCATCTAGTCTTCCTTTTAAACCACTTAAAATTAGCCCTGATAGCTCATCCATGTTCCATTAAAAGAATTCTGAAAAAGTAATATTTAAGTAAACAGCAATTTATTTTTTGTTTTTACTGCAGGTGAAGACTGATGAGAAGAGTCTGTGGGTGAAGACATTGAAAAGGTTTCAACTATACAAGTGAGCTCTTTTCATTTTTTTGCCACTTCAGTATGAAACATGTTAAAAGCTTAACGTATTCATAATTTCAGTTTGTTGGGTATTTTTGTATAAGTGTGCTCTGTAAGTCACATTTTTCGATTTTGAAGTATAGCAGTCCCCCTTATCTGTGGGAGTTATGTTCCAAGCACCCCGTGGATGCCTGAAACCATGGATAGTATTGACTCTATATGAACTGTTTTTCCTATACATGCATATCTATAATAAGATTTCATGTCTATATTAGGCACAGTAAAAGATTAGCAACAATGAATAATAAGATAGAACAATTATAACAACTCACTGTCATAAAAGTTATGTGAATATGGTTTCTCTGTCTCTCAAAATACTGTAATACTTTCAGACCACAGCTGACTGCAGGAAACTGAAACTGCAGAAAGTGAAATGACCTATTAGAGGAGCTACTGTAGTCATTTTTTTCTCTTTTTGAGACAGGGTCTCGCTTTGTCACCCAGGCTGGAGTGCAGTGGTGCAATCTCACCTCACTGCAACCTCCTCTCGATTTGAAGTGATTCTCCTGCTTCAGCTTCTGGAGTAGCTGGGATAACAGGCACACACCACCATGCGTGGCGCATTTTTGTGTTTTTAGTAGAGATGGGGTTTCACCATGTTGGCCAGGCTGGTCATGAACTCCTGACCTCAAGTGAGCCACCCACCTCGGCCACCTAAAGTGCTGGGATTACAGGTGAGAGCCACCACGCCCAGCCCTGTAGTCTTTTTTAAAACAGAAAAATCTATTCCCAAATAGTCTTTAGACTGGGCACAGTGGCTCACACCTCTAATCCCAGCACTTTGGGAGGCCAAGGTGGGTGGATCACCTGAG